>NW_028270183.1:69619074-70219074 GCF_037043375.1 Chiloscyllium plagiosum | reverse complement strand
AATACATTAAGGACAGAAGGGTAACTAGGGCCCCTCAAAGATCGACGAGGCAGCCATTGTGTGGAGCCGCAGAAAATGGAAGAGATGTCAAACGAATATTTTTCATCAGTATTTACTATGGAAAATGATATGGAAGATATAGAATGTAGGGATATAGCTGGTGACACCTTGCAAAATGTCCATATTACAGAGGAGGAAGTGCTGGTTGTCTTGGAACGGATAACGGTGGAGGGAATCCTGAGGGACAGGATGTGCACGTATTTCAAAAGGCAAGGATTTTTTACGAATAGTCAACCTGACTTGGTGCGTGGAAAATCATGTCTCACAAAACTTGATTGAGTTTTTTGACGAAATAACAAGGAGGATCGATGAGGACAGAGCGGTACACATGATCTATATGGACTTCAGTAAGACATTCGACAAGGTTCCCCAGAAGAGACTGGTCAGCTAGGTTAGATCTTAAATACAGGGTGAACTCACCATTTTGATACAGAACTGGCTCAAAGGTAGAAGACAGAGCGTGGTGGTGAAGGGTTGTTTTTCAGACTGGAGGACTGTGACCAGAAGAGTGCCACAAGGATCGGTGCTGGGACCTAGACTTTTTGTCAGTTATATAAATGATTTGGAAGCGAGCATATTGGGTACAGTAAGTAAGTTTGCAGATGACACCAAAATTGGAGGTGCAGTGGACAGCGAAGAAGGTTACCTCAGATTACAACAGGATCTTGTCCAGTTGAGCCAATGGACTGAGAAGTGGCAGATGGAGTTTAATTCTGATAAATGTGAGGTGCTGCATTTTGGGAAAACGAATCTTATAAGAACTTAGACACTTAATGGTAAGGTCCTAGGGAGTGTTGCTGAAAAAAGAGACCTTGGAGTGCAGGTTCTTTGCTTCTTGAAAGTGGAGTTGCAGGTAGACTGGATCGTGAAGAAGGCGTTTGGTATGCGTTCTTTTATTGGTCAGAGTACTGAGCTGCCAGAGGAAGTGATAGAGGCTTATACAATTGCAACAGTTAAAAGTAATTTGAATGGGTATATGAATAGGAGGGTTTGGAGGGATATGAGCGGTGTGCTGGCAGGTGGGACTAGATTGGGTTGGGATATTTGGCCGTTATGGACGGGTTGGACCGAAGGGTCTGTTTCCATGCTGTATATCTCTATGACTCTATGACACTAAGTCGGGAGTCTTCCACCACACTCTCGAGTTGTGCCTTGTAGATGGTGAATAGACTTTGGAGTGTCAAGAAGTGAGTTACTCACCGCAGTGTCCGTAGGCTCTGACCTGCTCTTGTAGCCAGTGTGTTTATGTGGTAAGTCCAGTTGAGTTTCTGGTCAATGCTAACGTCAAGGATGTTGAAAGGTGGGGATTCAGTGATTGTAGTCCCGTTGAATGTCATGGGGTTGCGGCTTGATTGTCTCTTATTGGTGATGGTCATTGCCTGGTAATTGTGCGTTGCGTATGTTACTTGCACGTGTCAGCAGTAGCCTAGAAATTGGACAGCTCTTGTTGCGTTTGAGCAAGGACTGTTTCAGTATTCGAGGAGTTGCGAATTTAGACAAAGGCTTACAGAGGACATACAGAACAGAAACAGACCAGTTGGTGCAATCAGTTCATGCCAGTTCTGATGTTCCACTCAAGATATTTCACACTTTCCCTCATCTAAACTGGATATTGTATTTCCCTATTCCACTCCCTTCAATATGCTTGCCTAGTTTACTTGAAATATATTAAAGTATGCACTTCAACCATTCTGTGTGATCACATATTCCCTGTTCTCATCATTCTTTCAGTGATTTCGTGGATTTCGTGGAAACTCATAAAGTCATCGAGATGTACAGCGTGGAAATAGTCCCTTGAGTCCAACTCATCCATGCCGACCAGATATCCCAACCCAGTCTTTTCCCACCTGCCAGCACACGGCCCATATCCCTCCAAACCCTTCCTATTCATATACCTATGAAAATGCCTTTTAAATGTTGCAATTGTACTAGCCACCACCACTTCCACTGGTAGCACATTCCATACACATACCACCCTCTGAGTGAAAATGTTGTCTCCTAGGTCTCTTTTATATCTTTCCCCTCTCACCCTAAATCTATACCCTCTCGTTCTGGACTCCCCCATCCCAGGGGACAGACGTTGTCTATTTTTCCTATCCAAGCCCCTCATGATTTTATAAATCTCTATAAGGTCACCCCTCAGCCTCTGATGCTCCAGGGAAAATAACCCTAGCCGTTTCAATCTCTCCCGATGGCTCAATTCCTCCAATCCTGACAATATCCTTGTAAATATTTTCTGAACACTTCCAAGCTTCACAACATCTTTTCCGATTGGAAGGAGACCAGAATTGCACGCAATATTCCAAAAGTGGCCGAACCAATGTCCTGTACAACAGCGACATGACCTCCCCACTCCTGTCATCAATACTCTAAACAATAAAGGAAAGCATACCAAACGCCTTCTTCACTATCTGCCTGCGACTCCACTTTCAAAGAGCTATGAACCTTCACTTCAAGGTATTTTTGTTCAGCAACACTCCCTCGGACCTTACCATTAACTGTTTCAGTCCTGCTAAGATTCGCATTCCCGAAATGCAGCACCTCACATTAATCTAATTTAAATTCCATGTGTCACCTCTCAGTCCACTGGCCCTTCTGTAAAAGATCCCGTTGTAATCTGAAGTCACCTTCGTTGTCCTCTGCACCTCCAATTTTGGTGTCATCAGTAAACGTACTAACTATACTTCTTATTCTCACATCCAAATCATTTATATAAATGATGAAAGGTAGTGGACCCAGCACCAATCCTTGTGAAACCCCAGCACCGATCCTTGTGGTCACAGGCCTCCAGTCGGAAAAAGAACACTCCACCACCACCCTCTGTCATCTACCTTTGAGCCAGTTCTGGATCAAAATGGTGAGTTCTCCCAGTATTCCATGAGATCTAACCTTACTCACCAGTCTCCCATGGGGAACCTTGTTGTACGCCTTACTGAAGTCCATAAAGATAATGTCTACCAATCTGCCCTCATCAATCCTCTTAGTTACTTCTTCAAAAAAACTCAATCAAGTTTTTGAGACATGATTTCCCACGCATAAAACTATGTTTACTATCCCTAATAAGTCCTTGCTTTTCCAATTACATGTACATCCTGTCCACCACTGACATCAAACTTTCTGGTCTTTCGCTCCCTGGTTTGTCCTTATCACCTTTCTTTATCAGTGGCACCACGTTAGCCAACCTCCAGTCTTCGGGCACCTCGCCTGTGACTATCGATGATACAGATATCTCAGTAAGAGGCCCAACAATCACTCCCTAGCTTCCCACGGAGTTTTAGGGTACACCTGATCAGGTCCTGAGGATTTATAACTTTTATGCGTTTCAAGGCATCCAGCACTTCGCCCTCTGTAATATGGACATTTGTCAAGATGTCACCACGTATTTCCTTACATTCCATACCTTCCATACACTTTTCCATAGTTAATACGGATGCAAAATACTTGTTCAGTTATCTGCCCCACCTTCTGAGTTTCCACACAAAGGCTGCCTTGCTGATCTTTGAGGGGCCCTATTCTCTCCCTAGTTACCCTGTTGTTCTTAATGTACTTGTCAAAGTCCTTTGGATTCTCCTTAACTCAGTTTGTCAAAGCCATCTCCTGTCCCTTTTTTTACCCTCCTGATTTCTCACTTAAGTACACTCCAACTGCCTTTATATTCTTCTAAGTATTCACTCGATCGATCCTGTCTATACCTGACATATGCTTCCTTCTTTTTATTGACAGCCTCTACTTCTTCTCTATCCCATGGAGGAAATGTTTTCTCTGCCCCTGCTCTTATCAAAACCTTTCATAATGTTTGACCCCTCCGCCTGTTTTTCTTTTCAAGAAAGAAGTGAACAGCACAACAACTCCTCCAGAAAAATACACACTTAAAAATTTGTGTTTCACTCTTTTAAATCTCACTTCAACCTCTCCGGTGCTTATGGGTCCATTCTATAACGTGGCAGCAGGAACTGCAGGCAATACTTTTAATTATAGTGGAAACCAGTTTTAATAGGGATTTAGCAAGATATCCCTACTTTCAAATCCCTCCATTTATACATAAAGCTTAGAGTTTTGTTGCGCTTTGATGGTCTTCCTTTTCCTTTGGCAATTTTTTTTAGTGTCTGATGTAATTGTATGAGATCCCTTTATCTGTCTCTCCCACTTAGACGTGAAAATTCGAATTAGTGACCTGCTACACTATTGTTATCAAGATACATCACGTTACATTAATCTGTATCGAACTTCGTTTGCCAATTATTTCACCACACTAAATTTATTTATGACCTCCTGAAACTTCTTGCCGTCCTCAGATCTGACTAGCTTACCACATTCCCTAACTTTTTGATGTCATTGAATTGCTAAATATTTTTATTTTGTAATAATTAGAGACTACATTTAATTTGCAGTTATACTTTATTGTGCTTTGGGGATTTTTTTGGTTAAGTACTTAGAGAAATGCAGTAATTTACATGATAACTGTAACAACTAAATGTAAAATGACGGGTTGATGAAAGTTATTACAAGTAAAGAAATAATTTAGAGGTTCTATTAACTGCAAGCTCGAGGAATTGAAAAGGCACCCATCCTCGATTTTGAACCAACTGATATTAAAACAATGACATCATTCATGTGAAATGCAGCATGATTTATGAAGGACTCCCTCCCGGTTTCTACATCTTCACGGCCACATTCAGTAATATAATAAGATGCTTAATAGGCTGCTTGCTTTCCCTGGAGCATCTGAGGGCGAGGGGTATAACATCTGGAGCGGCGTAGATATAGTGGATAGACAGGATTTTTTTTCCCTGGGTTGTGGGAATCCAGAACTAGGGGGTGTAGGTTTAGGGTGAGAGAGGAAAAAATGAAAGGGCCCTAATGGGCAACTTTTTAATGCAGAGGATGTTGCACGTATGGAATGAGCTGCCAGAGGAAGTGGTGAAGGTTGGTACAACTTTCATATATTATATATCGTATCATATGACTTTTCTCCCTCCTGATTTCTCTTTTTAAAAATGTCCCTACAACTCTTATATTCTTCAAGAAATTCACTTGATCTCATTTGTCTATGTCTAATATACAACTCATTTTTATTCTTAACCAGAACATTCGCATCTTTATTTCTCCATTGTTTCCTCGTTTTTCCAGCCTTACCTTCACTCGAACAGGAACGAAATGCCGCTGAAGTTTCGTTATCTCACTTATGAAAGCCTCGCACTTGTTGGCTCTCCCTTTACCTGCAAACAGTTTACTCTAATTAACTCTTGGTAGTTTTTGTTTCATGCTATCAAAGTTTCCCCTAATCCCATGAGAAACGTTAACTTTTATACAAGGCCTTTCCTTTCCATAAGTATTTTCGAACTAATTGAATTATAGTCACTGGCCCTAAACTGCTCCGTTACACACACTTCAATCACTTGCCCTGCCTGATATCACAAGACAAGGTGATTCTTTATTTTCTCTGTGGTGGTTGCATCTACATATTAACTGAGAACATTTTGTTGAGCTCATGTAAAACATTCTTCAACATCCAAGTCCTGAACATTATGGCTGTCCCAATTTATGTTTGGAAGATTTAAATTTACTATTATTACAACTCCATTATTCTTACATATAAATGAGATATCTTTATATATTTGTTCTTCAATTTCACTCTGACTACTGGGGGAGTCTATTACAATCGCATCGCCTTCTTATTTCTGACTTCCATTTACTTAGCTTTACTGGACCATCCCTCAGAAATATCCTCTCTTAGTTCAGCAGTACTATCTCACGACAGGAAAATAACCTGACGGGAAGCGCCTTCTCGATCATCCGACTTCTGCATCACCTTTTGTTGGTGTGAATTGCCCTTACAGGACTCTGTGCATAAATTAATCTAGTTATCCTTAATAACTGTAAATAGAAAACATAATAGGTGACTTGGTGATGGGAAATATAAAGGTACATTGTGCGTAAGGCAAATTCTGGATATAGCACATAATAGAAGAAAAACTCACTCCATTCTCGCTGCTCAGGCCTTGTCTGGGCTGCTGTACCTTCAGAGTATTTTCTATTTGATTTTTGATGAAATCAAATTCATCTCATTCGCTGTTTTGCAGTAGTCAAACATTTGTTACCAGAAGTTTGCTTTTTCAGGATGTAAGTTGCCTTTTCATGTACATCCTAGGAATTCAATGTTTAGATTATTTGTTGTTCCAACCTTTGCCACAGTCCAATAGGCACAATTCAAGAAGAAAAATGAATAACAACTTAAGGTCAAATATTACGATGTTGGAAGAACAATATAGAACTTCAAATTTTACAGATGTTGCAGGGAAGGACATAAAATGGAAAGTAGCAGAAGTTCCAGTAAGGACCTCCTTGTGTCAGATATATCTCAGTCTCGTGAAGGTGTGACGTGCTTCTTTATTTTGTGATGAACTCAGAAGAACATATAATAGTAAAAGTGTAAATCCAAAGGTGAGCAGAAGGAGAGGATCATCGATGTTTGTGTGCTCAAATCAGGGAATGTACCATGACATGTCGACAGAAGAACAAATAAATACCAACTTCATAAATAGTGCTGCAGACAACAAGTCCAAAGGAATTCTGGTAAACTGAAATAAAACAGGCCGTTGTCTCACCTGGAATATTGCATCCAGTTTCAGGTGCTACATTTCTGAAAAACAATGCAAAGTCATGAGAGAGGGTGCATGACTGATTCACAGTAGTGTTCCAGGGATGATACATCTCGTCGAATTTGAGGAATTAGAACTGTTCTCTGCTGAACAGGAATTTTAAATTTTAAATCCCTGATACATTTTGGTAGATTCGCTTAGAGATAAACTGTTCCAGCTGAAGAAGAATGCAGAGCATTCAGGCACTTTCTAAATATAATTGGCAAACGAAACATCACAAAACAAGATAAAGTGAAATTTACTTGAATGCAGCGAATGCTTTAGATGATTTCTGCTCCTGTAAAATGTGCAGCGGACTCAGGATTAATTATGACATTCAAGGTGCATTCCCTTTTTACCTGGCGTGATGCTTTGAAACAGCAGTTGTGATTGATCTGTGGATAAGCACATCGACCTGGACCCAATATGCCGACCACTGCAGCGGACAGCTGGAACTGACAACTGGAAGCGGCAGATTCATACCACAATAAATGACGGAGAAAACATCACAGAAACGCTTCACAGGAGGCTCCCAAGCACTGAGGATATCACCTGGACAGGGGACGAAACGTCTGCAACACAAATTCCCAGCTCGGCGAACAGAACCACAACATATGCGACTAATGTTCTAACCGTTGAGGGAGAGCCTCTGTGTGTGCCGAATTTCTTCAAATGAGCAGTTCATTTCAAATATGAGAAGGCATACGTGTGTAAATGTCTGTATTTTAGTTGAGCATTTGTCCCTTGCAGAGGTATAAATTTCATGTTTAACGATGAAATGATAAATTAAAATACATGGGAAAGCTTTGTTGTGTGAATTTCTTATCAGGCCTTGAGTAGTTACAGGTCGTTGGGTGTTCTAGATATCAGATTTGGCGGAGGAAAATCTAAATTGATGGATTATTTGAAAAATCTACAATTGTTTTCATAAGGGATTCCTACTACATATATAGCTTCCCGAACTAATACACTATGACCAGTAGAGACGTCTTCAGAGTCTCGAGACCAGATCGGATCCAGACTCTGCAAACAGTTGCAATGATTGGTGCTGAATTCCGACTGTACATCTGATTTCTGCCTTGTCTGATCGCAATCGAGCGTGATTTATAATTTTTGAGGGTTCCTGTTCAGTAATATTCCTGTATAAAACATATCACAGCCTCACTTAATGTGATTTGAGAGGTGTGGTGTGTCAAATAGATCCTAGAATTTATGCTTCATGAGTCATATGTGTGAGAAAAACTCCAGTTGAGAGAATCCACCCTTGGTTTGTTCATCTGTTGTACCTGCATATGTGACTGAACGTTGACATTTTTGGCTGATGAACGTTTAGTTGGACAGTTGGGATGTCGAGTTATGCATTACTAACCAAGGCTGTCCTGACATTGGGAGTACTTTTAGTTTTAGTTTTTAAACAGATTCAACTTTCTAATTCCATTGCCTACCTCTTATACGTTTCTGTGGTGCAGTGTTCCTGATTTTTATTATCACATGACCCGTGGGTGTGACGATTTATGCTTAAGAGGAAATGGTGTCTCATCATTCTGCCTCTGGAGAATTCTATAAGACAGACAGTGTGAAAGATGCATTTATTTTAGTGGTCCACTTGTTGGCGCAGCATTAACCTTATGACTGGATGAAACACAACTGGACAGATCAAGTGAAAAGTGTTTGCGGGGAAGGAAGTGGGATGTGTAAACTTGGGAAACCTTATTTTTACTTATTGGACTTGAAGAAAGAATCAAGCAAACTCAAAGTTAGTGCATTTCATTCAAGATTTATGAACCATTTCAGAAGCATTTTTATCGAAAAACTTATGTTAAAGTTAATAGAAGTGAATATATTGACTGGATGCTACATTGAGACGAGATTGCATGCACTATGAGCCGTGAATTATATATACATCTGTAACAATCGCCAGAAAGAGAATACGCTCAACATATAAGGGAGGCAAACATTCTGAATAAGGGACAATTAAAAAAAGAAACAAGTTGAATTGGGAAGCTATAAATTATTCCAACTATAATAATCTCAAAGATATCAAAGTGAAAGCGAAAGGCCATCAATATTTATTACAGTTACACACTGACAAATTTAAGTGAACTCACTGTTGGAGTCAGCAACAGGACAGATTGTAGATTGGGAATTCAGAAGCATTGATAAACAGATAAACAGGAAAATCTACGGTGTCCACAACTCATTCACTAAACCTGGAAAAGAGAGATAAAGTCATGACGCAGATGTTTATGATCAGATGCATTCAGGTTCTCAGTTGTATTCAGTGGCACACTTCGATATTTCACAAGACATCTTTGGCTCGTTGCTGTGTGAAATATTTGATTACTCTCACCTTCACCAGAGTGACGGCAGCACTATAGAAAATACTCAGGAAGAACAGGGTGATGAATGTGGAAGCAGTTGTCCAGATGTTGCCATTATCATCCTCATAGTCTTCAATCCAAGTGCGGTCTATTGAATCTATGAATATAAAGCCGAGAGAACGTATTCAGATTGTTTATTGATCCTGACTGATCTATCTGCACCTAAGTATTGTAATTAGAGACCGTTACATCTTCTTTAGGCAGTCAGGTATTTCTCAGGTTTGACTCTCTATCTGCATGTATTAATGCATTACTGACTCTCAGCAAGAAATTACTAATACTATCTGCACATTTTTCCTTACTGTCCGTGCCAGAAAACTTCGAATTTATTTGCCTTTTAATCTATTATTGAAGAATATTATCATTTGAGGAATATTTACTGAGAACAAATATTTTAATTTTATCTTATACTTCAAATATGGGCTGTGACCGCAGTTTAGTTCAAACTTTTGTCCATCACTGGATAAAGGTTCAAATATGATTCTCATCTTCATGATATATTGGTGACCAATTGCTTGGCAAATCATGAATATAAATTTCATCCACAGTAGAAACATTGCTTCATATTTTTGTTTGTCGGATCTGCATATTTAGGAATAAGTTTTTGTCCATGTCTCTCTTAATTTATTTTTTCTACTGCTTGATGTTTTCCTTTTGTTTGTGGATGTGGTAATGCGTGTCTCTTACTTTGCACTTGCCCATTTTGGAGTGTATGCATGAATAAACATACTCATATTCTTTTCTGCTGATGTGCTCACGTGTATTTTGTATATAAATCTTGTTCCCTTCACAATGTGTCAGCATCATCATGCTAAAATGGCACTTAGTTGACGCCTATGTTTTCATTTAATGTCCTTGTGCGTGTATAGTTTTCGTTAGTGCCATCCTACCAATAGACAGCAGGATCTGTCTATTTCAGATCCTACCTACATTAGATTATTTTCATGTTTGTGCTCAATAAATGTGAGCAAGCAACGTCATGTTTGGTGGATGTTTATGTTTGCGTGATGATCTCTGTTTGTGTGGCAATCCATCCTAAACCATTGCCTGAGGTGCATGTTTGTGCTATTATGTGTGGATGTTTGCTGACGCTTGTGCCATTCTCCTTGTTTAATAAACGCCCCATTACTTGCGCGTCTGCATGTGAGACTCTGAATTTATGTGTGTGTGACCATGTATAAGTGCTGATCAAAGTGGTTTAAAAATAAATTAAGCTGCCTCTGCAATCATATGTTTGTGATTATGAAAATTAAAAAAATAATAATATTAATGTCAAACCCTGTGCTCATATGTGCCTGAGTTTACATGTGGGAGGACATTTTTTAGATGTTGTATCTTTGTGCGTATGAATATATGTCGCTCAGCATTATGCTGCAGGAATAGAAATGCAGTCATGTCCATTTGTGTATTAATTTGCGTCTATGCTTTTCGTAATTATGTGTGGATATCCTTGTTCACTTGTGCACGTGCTATTCTTTCTGTGTATGTGCATTTTTGTGGGAGCTTAGATGAGTGTTCAAGTACCATTTGCATGTGTGGCTCTGTGTATGTAAGAGTGTGTGACAGTTCATCTGTGTGCATGTTTGTGTGTGTGCATAAGCATGTGTCTTTAGGTGAGAGCCTGTGTATGTGTTTTTACGTGTGTATTTGTGAGCATTTCTCTGCAACTGTTTCAGCTCTTATACTAGACAGTAATTTGTATTATTGTTCAAGTTTTTATGGATTGTCAACATTTATATCTGACCCAGATGTTGTCAGGAACATTTCTGATCGTCGTGGAGAGATAGATGCTGAAGGACATAGAACAATACAGCACAGAACAGGCCCTTCGGCCCTCGATATGAGCAACTCTTCTGTTACAGCGAAAGAATTTCTGTCTCTGAGACAAGAGACCTGAGTTCAAATCCCCACTACTCCAGATATGCAGAATTGCATTTCTGAACATGCTCATTACAAAATATCTACAAATGTTCTGTACGTGAAGCAAAATTATGTCAGATGTTCGAAGACCAGAATTTATCCCATGTGCTCCAGAAAACGGAGACAAAACTATGGGCTACAAACTGGGATGATGTAAATACCAGTTTTGGATTAAGGGGAGTCAATGTTAACAAACGATTAATAGGGTCAATTGAATTAGGCAGACACAAAGGTATTATTTTACATGGAAACATGGAATCTTAGGACAGTAAACAACTAGCTGACTGTACTGTCAGCAACTGGGTTACATTACAGAGGACTTCTATCTTGAAAACTCTGCAGAGTGAGTAAGAGTACAGACCATTAATAATTCCCCTCTCCCCCTACCTCGGCTCAACAACAATAACCTTCCTTTCGGGTCACTTTGGTGTGGAAATAAAGATGCATTCTTTCAACCACTGCACTGGTACAAGATCCCTCCTTCCACAGAATGAAGGGGTATATTCATCTGACTCTGCACTGTTTGCGATTGGCATTTTCCAATCAAAACTAATGCCAAATGTCTCTTAAGATTGCGGTTGCAATTGTTGCATTGTGGCAGTTTAAAGCCGACATGAATTTTGTGAGAATGTGCAATCGGGAATCAGAAAAACAAAGTTGAAAGTTCGTAGTATTTACTTGAGAGAAATTGGGCATTTTCAGATTTCGTTTAAATGGAATTTAAGATGGTTAAGGTACTTTGCAGAATCTGGCACTGAGTGAGCTTTACTTTGCCTCTGATCCTGAGTTTACTTGAGCAGGGGACATTAACTGCACAAGACACGAGTCCTCGACCTGTTAATAATCCAACTTAACTTTACAGGTGGAATATAAGTAAAAGTGGGAAACACAATTAATTAAACGGTTGTATATTTAAATCACAATTTGAGGAAAAAAGCTTTATTACTTTTGTTGAATTATTAAAAGCAACTTTGAGTTATTTATTGACATGAATTAATAGTGTCCATCAGTGCAAGTGAAATGTTCACAAAACTCGGTTTACCGCTGGAGTTATCGACTGTTCTGTTGAGGATATTCAGTGAAATAGCTTCATGTCCCACCACACAGGAGTATGAAGCACCGCTGGCCCACTCCTCCGCTGTAATGGATAACAGGCTGTACATGAAGAAGGAGGTGTTCTCGCTCTCCGCCATCACCTCGTTGTTCTTGTAGTTATTGGGTTTCACTGGCTTGTCATTGTTTGTCCATTTGATGAAGATCTCTCGGGGGTAGAAGCCTCTGACTAAACAGGTGAGGGAGAGAAACCTCTGAGCGGAAACGTCTTCTGTGCGTGGCAGTAGGATAGATACTGATGGCTCCAGTAGCTTTTCTCCTGCAGAATATTTGAAACAAATATAAATCTACTATAAAAATCCAGAATCAACATTGCAATTTCACTACATATTAAAATATGCCAGTTTTGTTTTTAAATTTGGGCTTTATACACTCTCATTTTCTAAACCAGCAGAATAATATCCATTCTGTTCATTAAGAGTAAAGAGTTTTATTCGAAAGTGGACTCCATGTTTCTAACCCACAACTAAGACATCCTGTACATTTGTCATTGCTGATGTTAAAAACACAAACCAGGTTTCTTCCTATTTTATTTGACTTACAATCATAAAAGATCAACCTTTGGTCCATTCTGTTCTCAATCTGATATTTAGCTATCCTGCCATCAGACACATCTTTCATGGTGCAAAGATTATTTGGAGCCAATCTAAGCATGCCTTGTATGTAACTGGATCTAGATTACACATGGAATACTTTGTTCTTTTATCTCACCGCTCACCATTTCCCTTGCGGATGGAGTCTCTCAGAGGAGTCGGTAGATACGGATGGTTCACCACACATTCAAAACTAAAGTGACTCAGCAAGGTTTGAGTAGAAATGCTCAATTTGCTGATCACGCTGTCGGGATCTTCTCCAGGCTGGTTAGCAATCTCTGATTTCAGAGTCTTCTTTTCTTGTATCCAGGTGACATTGACTCCAGAAGGAAGATTGGACACAACACAGGTTAATGTCACCGTCGCCTCCAGTAAGACCTGTTCTACTGGCGGTGGTAGAATTTTAACTGTGTAATCGTGGCACTCATTAACTCCTCTGAAACAAAAATCAAATCAATGAAAAATGCCTCTTTAGAATCAAAACACCGAGCCTTCAGGCTACTCCCACATGATGTGAAGAAACCACTTTGAAATGGCAGCTTCCAACTATTGATGAAATGATGGTTCCTGTTGTTTATATATTTTGATTTGTGAAGACATTTGTTATTATCTATAACATGCCCCGTGTAATCATTCATAAAGAACACTGGCTTTGCAACAAGTGAAACCTGTGAAAAAGTAAAATCAAAGATACCATGGCGTAACACATGGAATTACCTTCCTTCCAGAGTTCTTCTCTCACTAACGACCATCCATTCATACTTGTGACAAGAGTAATCTGAATATAACGACTTCATTTCTATGTTCATAAAACTTACTTGCAAATGCTGCTGGGCATTCTGAATGCCAAATTACATCCCGAATTTTGGGCAAACTGTAATCAATCATAATTATTGTCTTTGTTCTCATGTATTTGCAGAGGATATAAGGTGTTACGGGGCAGTGATCAGTAACAGAAATTCTAATCAATATGTTTAACGTTGTTGAAAATGATTAACATTATTGGTGTGAGATCATTCTCTAAAACATACCATGAGATATTATTACTCCTGTCAAATTTGGAGTAGATCTAAAAACAAAACAGTGAATTCCTTAGTAGAACAAAGACTAAAAAAATACGAGTGTCTTAAATTATTCTGCCAACTTGATGGAAATTTGCGCGAGTATTATTCAGACTTCCACTGCTCACTGCATGAACATTTCCATCCTCACCTGGGCTCAATCAGTCTGACTCAAATTCCTAGATCGTTCATCCCTACTGTAGCCTTACCACTAGAATGTATTCTCCTGCCACATCCACTAATGGCAGAGAGTATCTTAAAGAGGCTCAATTAGGTCATGTTTATCCAGATCAACCAACTTGGTCTTTGACCTGGTTCCATGAATGAAATTGAAGAGCTCAGTACCAGATAAAATCTATGACGGACAATGCACAAGGACAACAGGTCATTCCTGAACTGGAAATGAAGCACTGAACATATTTTGATCTATTTTGAAAAAAGGGTCGCTGCACATTTTACCATGTCATTTTGAGACCACAAGATAGGAAGATAAAGGTGCAGAATGAGGCATTTCGGCCAATCGAGTCTGCCCTGCCATTCGATCAAGGCTGGTATGTTCTTCTACCCCATTCTCCAGCCTTCTCCATGTACTAACCGATCTATCGTCACCTTTAATACAGTCACTGACTTGGCCTCCATAACCCTCTGCGGCAATGAATTCCACACATGCACCATCCTCTGGCTGAAGAAATTCTTCCCCATCTCAATGCCAAATGGTGCACCCTTTGACTCCGAGGATATGGACTCATGTCCTACTCTAGCCTACGGCCAAAACATTTACTCCACGTTCATCCAATCTCGGCCTCTCAGCATGTTCTATGTTTCAAAGAAATACCTCTCTGACCCTGCACCCCGGCCCCCACAAGACAGGCACCCCTCCCCCACCCCAACCCCTTTATCCTTAAGCAAGTCACCAGGTATGGATTCGGCACTCTGCCTCTCCAAAAATGTGGTCAGCCAACAAACTACTTTAAAAAAGACTATTAATCCAGCTCACTGCCTATATGTCTTCAATATAAAGGGAAACATGCTTTTCTGATTTGACATAATGTTGAATTATGAGCAATGCCAATGTAACACTCAAACTGAAATACATGACACGTTTGTGAATGGGATGCTATACACCTGAGTGCTGTTCACTAAATTTGATCAATGTGTGTATCTGATTCACATCGGAGTTCAAAATGATTTCTAGTTCTCTCGTATGTATGTCTTACCCTGGGGTGTCGTGATGTTTTGACTTTGAGTGTTCTCTCCATGAGTGACCTGGCAGGTATAGACTGCGCTGTTGAACCATTCACCATAAGGGACTGTCAGCCGACTCATCACCGAGAAGTTCCCATCCGCCTCACACACAGGAGACGTGAAGACAACAGAATCCACGGATTGGCCATTTTTCAACAATGTCACGGAGATTTCCTTCGGATGGAAATCAATGATTGAACAGATGATGGTTGCAAACTTGCTGCTTGCGATTTCTTCACTGGGACTCACGGTGAGAAGAAGAGTTGGTGGGAGAAATGGACCTTTATGAAAAACATTGCATAAATTATCTGACAAATTTGATAACAAATACATTCAGTTCTATTATAACAAAGTTTTTTTATGGCTAATAGATACTAACCTTACTAATACAAGTATCATAATTATGCAGAGTGTTACAGAAGCTGAGATCAACACTGTACAATTAGCAGGACGATGTGATAATGACAATGTAATGCTAAAATTATAGGTCACAGCAAGGAAGTCAAGAAGACACAGAAATGATAGGCCAGTTAAATCAGAGGGTGAGATAGTAATGTTGGATAGCATTCATTTCAATGATAGGAGCATGATAAACAAGGCCGGTGAGTTAACGGCATAAAGGAGGAAGTGTTGATATCATGGAGACATGTTGAGAGAGGGGGAGGAGTGGCAGTTCAATATTCCAAATATAATGTCTTCAAGCGAGGCAGGAAAGGTAGAAGGGCGGTAAAGATTGTTGATGTTCACCAGTGTGAGGGGATATGTGTGTATCGGAAACATGGAGAAGTGTTGTGATTTTTTTTTCAGGAATTAGGATAGATAATGTGATGTGCTGTCTTGCTGGATGAAAAATAGTTATATTTCCAGGGCAGATAAAATGTATGCCAGGTAAAGGATGACATAGTGGGTCGCTGGCAATAATTTATAATTCCTGGCCACAGGGGATATGGCAAAACTGCCAATGTGGTATTGTTATGCAGGACGGATGAAGGGAAAAACAATGAAACCACAGGCTTGGCTCAAGCTAGACTCAGTAGTAGGGAAGACATTGTAACCATGGAGAGGCGAATTAACCTTCGTCTGGAAGAGCAATATAAAAATATCAGCACGAATTTATTGACAGGAAGTCATGTCTGAGCAATTTGATTGTAGTTTTTGCAGAAATAAGTCGATGTCCAGATGATAGTAAAGATCAGAGCCAGGTGAGACCATGTCAATTTGACGAATTGAATCCTGAGGTAGCTGAGTGGCGGGGTGCAGAAGATAATGGCCGTAGGATGTTTGTGTGGCTGGAAGTATATGTCTATACTGCAGGATTCAGTGTTGATTTATTGATGTCTCTATTATGTAAAAGTGATTTAGAATATACTGCAGGAGATTTGGCTAGTAAGTTCACAGATGAAGCGAAAATTGCCGTGTTGGCAGGTTCTGACCATGATATCTTTAGATTGCAGCAAGATACAGAAGGGTTGGCCACTTGTGCTGAGAATTGGCAAATTGAAATCATTCTGGATAAGTCTAAGGTGATGCACTTGGTCAGAAGAAACTAAGAGGTATTATGTTTTGAATGGTGGAACCCTGAAAAGGATTTCATGCCCATCTATCACTTATGGTAATGGGGCAGGGGAATAAAAAGGCTAAGAATGTGTGAAGGGTATTTGCTTTTATGAGCCAACACATTTACATTAGGTGTTGGGAGATGATACCGGAAATTAATGAAATACTGGTTAAGCCAGACATGAAGCATCGTGTGTAGTATAGGACTGCATGTTATGGAAGGAATGTGATTAGACAGAAGGCAGCATTGTTGAGATATTCCAGGATTTTTCCTGGGCTTGAAGTTTTTAATTATGAAATGTGATTCACCAAACTGGGGTTTTCCTTGGAGCAGAGAAGATTGAGAGAGAAGATGATTGTGATGTCTGGAATTATGGTAGACATACACAGAGTAAACAGAACAAAACATTTTCCCTTAATGGATGGAGCAATGTCTCAAGGGCATAGGGTTAAGGTAAAGACAGGAGGATATCGGGGAAAACAAAATCACACAGAGAGTGTGAATCTGTAGCTCAGTGCCAGTAAGTCATGTCGAGGCTGAGCCTCGCATAATATGTGAGAAATATTTAGATGCATATAAGAAATGCCAAGTCACACAAAGCAATGGATCAATTGCGGACATATTGAACTGGAATAGTTAGGGATTGGCTTGGACTGGATGGGCCGAATGACCTTTTCCTGTGCTGTATATCTCTATGGCTCTGTCAAATGTATTATAACTAATGCCCTATTCATGTTAACCACAGATGTACTGTTCATCTCAGTTCCCACAAGACTTACATGGCATTCCAGTGCTCTGCTTTGACCCGCTGTGTTGAACCTCACAGGAGATTTTGCTGCAATCCGCTTCTGACTCAGGCAGGGTTAACTGGCTGCTCAGGGTGTAAGTTCCCTTCTTGTTTCTCACGGATGGATAAGTCTTCAATGCAGTCGTGATTGGCTGCCCACTTTTCTTCCACGTCACCTTGGGAACGTCAGGGGAATAGTCCATGGCCAAACAACCAAAGATCACAGAACCGTCGGCGTTGTGTTGCTGACAGGAGGAGACAAGTCCATAAAGTGTGGGGGTAGATACAGTCTCTAGGATAGAATGATCAATTGAGCAAGTTACTTTCTGTTAATTCGACCTTATTGGTTACCTAAATGTTTCCTCAGCTGTAAATGTATGCCAGTGTGTTCCTGCTAAAATCTTCAGCATACCTTAAGTTTATTTTTGTTTCCAATCAGTCGTTGATCATGATCTATTGGTTCCCTCTTCAGAAACATGCCCTCGACCTTGACCATTCCGATATAACTTAGAAATAAGAACGCCCTGATCCCACGAAAAGTAACTGTTAGACAATCTCACCAACAACACTTTCATTGGATTGCAGGTGACGAGCACAGTCGTTTCACAAAATGCAAACCAAGAAAACGTGGAAGTTGGAATTGGAAATAAAAACCGAAGTTGCTGGAGAAACCCAACAACTGGCAGCATCAGTGGAGAGAAAGCAGAGTGAACGTTTCGAGTCCAGTATCCCTTCCTCGCTTATCAATGTCAGTCAGAATCTCCTCTCTGTGAACAAGGCAGTTGCAGCGCACTGGGACTGAGAGAATGTCTGTCACAGCTGATATTATGCCAATTATCTGGAAGCTCAATGATCGACTTGACAATTATCTGAATTCTGGAGGCCTCTGAAACATAGAGGACAATTAAGGTTCAGAGACTTTGGAGTGTGACAGCTAGCTGAACTGAGCATTTATGTGAATATGATTCGAGAAATGAACAAGCACTCTTTTACTTCAATAAGTATTACACTTACAAGCAGTTCATAGTAAAACTCTAATCTCTCAGACTAACCAAAGCTCTGACTCTCTCTCTCAACCTCAATTTCCACTCACATTGACAACCCCTATACTGTTACACGCTCATTCACTCTCGGAACACATGACCCTCATTGCAAGAGATATCACGCATTCAAGGCAATCCATATTCCGGACGACAATGTAATCTCGATTCCTGTCACTCAATTCCACTCCTTCTACACTGTACCTTGTCCTTGGTGAATCTCGTCCTGATATCAGACTTTTCACAACCCCTGACAGTATGCCACTCCCCCAGATATCACCTCAGACCTTCACCACTGACCTCTCATTTTACCCAAGTCAACCTGTGCACATTGCATCCTAGCTCTGTTCCCATCTGCCCTTCGCCACACTCCGAACTTTACATTTTGACATCATATCCACTTGACACATCAGTACAGTAACCTTCTGTCACCGAAACAGCCCAGCACTCTGCTAAGCCGATCAACTAAACTTCCCGACACCCTGCCCACCTCTCAACTAACCAGCCCGGCAGCCTGCCCACCTCTCAGCTAACCAGTCTGACAAACTGCACATCTTGCAACTAACGAGTCCGACACTCTGCCAACCTCTCAACTAACCAGTCTGACGTCTTGTCAATGTCTGAACTAACCAGTCTGACACCCTGTTTACAACTCAACTAACCAACATGACTCCCTCCCCACCTCACAACTGACCAGCCCTGCACCCTGTTGACCTCTCAACAAATTGACTTGGCACCCTGCCCACCTCCAACTAACCAGCCCCGCACCCTCCCCAGCTCTCACCTAACCAGCCCTGCAGCCTGCTGGCCACTCAATTAACCATCTTGGCACCGGGGAGACACCCTGCATTGCTGCTCAAACGACCCCTCACCTACCAAGCACAATGTGACCAAGTTATTTCCTTGTGACCATTATGATTTGCTTTGATGCCACCCTGCCAGACTAGGTGCATGCAAGCTTACCCAGCAGCCACCCAACACCTCACGGCCTATCAGCTCAAAATCTACCACATCACCAACCTACCTCCTCACGAGATCACCAGCTTCCAACTTGCAGCCTACTCCACCATAAAGTCAGAGATTTAGAGCGACATACAACACAGAAACAGGCCTTTCGGCCCAGCTCGTCCATGACAACCAGGGTTCCCAAATTAAACAAATTCTATTAGCCGGCATTTGGCCCATATCAATCCAGATCTATTCAGTGCCTTTACCTGTCCAAATGTCTTGGAAATTTTGTAACTGGATCTGCATTTGCCACTTCCTCCGGCAGTTCATTCCAATGTCAGGTACAGTTGCAACACAAACTCCCAACCTTGATACTCAATGCTCTGTGCAATGAGAACACATTTTGGAAACACATTCTTGAACACGCCAGCTACTTGAGACACCACTTTCAACAATATATGTATCTGATCACTCAGGTCCCTATGTTCCACCAAGCTTCCCATTGCCATATCATTAACTCTGTACGAATCTATGTATCTGAATCCCCAGGTGCTTCTGTTCGACATCACGACCCAGTGCACTACCATTCACTTTAAGCTGTTTCCTGATTTCTGTTCCAAAAATGCAATGAGTCATATTGAGTTGAAACTGAACTCTATCTACTCCTCCTCTGCCCATTGGCCGAGATGATCATGAACTCGTTGAACTTTTAGATAACTTTTATTGTCAATTATAGAACTAATTTTGCTGTTATGCGAAAACTTAACAACCATGCCCCATTCAATTTTTTCACAATTTCAACCAATATTGTACAGGGTTCAACTTTTTCCCCACATACCTATTATTTCCTTCAACGCTTGAAAAAACTATCACCTTCTTGAAATCATTTGATGTTTTGTCCTCAAACCCTTTCTGTGACAGAGAAATTCAGAGGTTCATTCTTTAGTTGAACAGTACACAAAAGGGTTCAATCTTATCGCGTGTGGGTAAGACAGTTAACTGTTCCTCCAAATATTACTACATTTTGACTTGCAATTCTTTCATTGCCCCTTTACTCTTTCTGTATCACAGCCATGGAACTCACTTCCTGACAGAGCTGTGAAAATGTTAATACCACACAAATGTCAGAAAGTCACGGAGGCCAAAGTCAACTGATCTCTCAAGGAGATGTAAAATGCCTAACATTTCCACGCCTATCTACAGATGCAAATAACTACTAGCAAAAATGAAGATTATTCTGGCGCTTGCGTGTCCACACAAAGATGACGTGCTTAATAGTTTCATTTTGTGTCGTTTGATTGTATTTCCAGTGAACTACTTCTTAATCATTTAATGGGCAAGAAGCTTTACTCATTTTTAGGACGGCAATCATACATTATACTTCCCTGGAATAAAGAAAAATAATGTTAAATTAAAGGGATCTGACGATTGGGATGATTGAGTTGTAAATTGCCAGAAACGAATAACTTATTTTCACGAGTAATTAATTACAGCCTCATTGTGTCACATTGCATACTCACACAAATATCTTTAAGAAATGGTGTCTTCCTTTGTTATGTGCAGTTGAATCATTAAATCTGGGATAGTTATTGCTTCTTAATCAGATGTGTTAAAGAGTTTTAATCAAACGTTAGCTCGCAGATGTACCATGTATTAAGTAAGTGATGGAATAGCTCGAGGGACTGAGTGCTTTATTCCTGATCATATATTCCTATTATTCTGTCATTCATTCAGCTAGCAAAGGTGCTGGACACTTTTTAATACAATATTTCAACAAACTAATTGTTAAAAACATTCTTTAAAAATTCGTGTTGATTATTTGGAACAGGAGCATTGATATTCTCTGTTTGAGTGGTCAGAATAACTCCCATCCAAGTACACTCCATAGATGCGAAGGTCAGGTGAATTGGCCATGCTAAATTGCACGTGGTGTTCAGTGATATGTAATTTAGATGTATTCATTAGCGTTAAATGTACGGTCTAAAGGGTAGGGGAATGGGTCTGGGTGGGTTACTCTTCAAAGGGTAGGTATGGACTTGTTGGGGCAAATAGCCTGTTTCTACACTGTAGAGATTCAATAATTCCATACAGCAGCCATTGCCCTCTGGAACAGGTTGTTACTTCATCGTACAGTTTCTTCTGAAATTATGGCTCCACATGAGATCACTCACTTTCGACGATGACGTGGTATTAAGTATTTCTGAAAATTCACAATTTGGTAAAATATATTTTCTCTCTGAACAACTTGTTTCATATAAAGTACATTTTATATGAAACAACAAACTTTGAATGCTTGAAATACGAAATAAAAACAGAATTCTCTGAAGAAAAGCGGCAGGTCTGGCAGCTCCTGTGGAGAGAAAGGAAGCTTAACATTTCAAGTGCAGTGATCCACCTTCAGCAAATTGTTTTCATATTCTCCCGTACGAGAACTTATACCTATTGATTTAGACAGTGATTAAGTTTACCTGACTTCTGTTGGGAAAGCATTATATGAAGATGTACTGGATGATCTGAGATATCCGTTGAAGACTAGTTGAAAAGCTACAACCAAAGTGTTGGATTCAAGCAAAATCCCACCAGACTGAACAGTCAAATTCACTCACAGTAATCGTTTGATACAAACGAAAACTGCTCCAACTTAAAGTCATTAAATATGCTTTGGAAATAATTAATTGTGGTATAGTTATAAAAGGTATTGATAGAACAGCAAGCCAAGATCCCGGATTTCTTTGAGGAATTACACTATTAACCCAGCTCGCAATTCCCAAAAGCCTGTGAACAAATATTGATTTGAAAAAAGGCTGCAAACCGCCAAACTTCTGTCTCAGAACCTGAGGCCCAAGTCTGGACAGCGATTAAATCGATTTCAGAGGCCTCTTGAGTGGACTTCCAATCGTACTCAAAGAACTCAATGTGTTTTCCACCAAATTAACCGGAAAAGACATGGTATTACATTCCTCTCCAACACATTGTAAATGTACACAATTCACATGTCTCAGAGTCAGAGACACTACCACTACATTATACCAGATCTGAACCCAATCTCCAATAAGACAGACCACCGGTTTGAGAGTGCACAAATTTGTTAATAATTATCCAAGAATTTCAGCAACCAGGGATTGTTACAAAATGCTTACACGATGAAAGTAGCATTTCAACAATTATCCAAGAATGCTTTGATAGCAATTCCGAATTGTTCAAGCTCTATGGGAACTGTAGACGAATAAAATTAGGATTTGCACTGCCATAAATTTACTGTCACTGGATTTCAACTCAGAACTCCCTTCCTCTTAATCCTGTGTATGTTGCTGCACCAGATGGTCTGCTTAGGTTGAAATAGATTAGAATCTTTTGAAGTGTAACATCACCTTTGCCAGTAACATTACATGCTGACAATAAGTTCTTAATAATTTGATTCTACATTGTGCCACTAAATGTGTCACTGACAAGAGAGGCACAAAGAAAATATGCAGCATATTTCCCTCTGTCTCACTGAATGATATATCGTTCATTGCTAACAACTGACTTCAGGGGTCTTACAATTTGACTTTTGTTACTGAGGTGTTTATTCTGATTGTAACAATTCAGTCAGGTCTATCAATTCTGTGGTGCCTAATTTGTGGCAGACAAAAGCGGTTTTGAAGCACCACATGAAATTGAACTGTCTGAGAATCAGGTGTCTGAACCGGTCAATTTACAACTGGTCAGGAACAGCTGACAACTCGGTCGAGATAACACGGGAACACACTGTACAACAGTCTTGATCCGAGAAGATATATCTGCTCAATTCGTCACATCAAATGTATTCACTGTAATTTAACTTTCATAATAGGGACTAGCCAGAGAGAAAGCATCAATGCTTCTCAGAACGTTTTCACAGTGACGTAAGATTACCTACTGATTTAATAAACTTACTCGATTGTAAATAAGAAAATTATTGAGGTGTACCATTTCACCAATTGAAGCACAGTCCCGACGGAAATAGAATATTCTCTAAATTATTTCTGCATATTCTTAAAATATTTCTTGAACTTTGTAAATGTTGCACGCACTGTCCAAAACCAATACTGCATTCCATTGTGTAAATGCATGCCTGTTGGATACATTAGTGCGAGTATTTACTCTCAGACGTGCTTGGCAATGGCAAGTTATTTTCCTTGATACCTCTTTCTAAAGAACGATTTAAAAAAATATATATGAATTGAAAACAGTTTTTGTCTGCATTCCCCGCTTTAACTAATGTCGAAATAAATGGTCATCAACACTTAACTAATATGAACAATCTCATTCAGGTTGCTACAATACAAAAATCGCCCCATATATTAATTGAAATGAATATTACTTTATTCTCAGTGTGTAAATACACAATGTGCTCTACTACCCTCTAGCTCCTGTCTTCTCTAAATTTGTGAATTCTGCAACTGTCGGAAAGCATGGACAGGCACATGAAGGGGATGGTACGGTGGCTCAGTGGTTCGCACTGTTGCCTCACAGTGCCAGGGAATCCCGGTTCAAATCCCGCCTCGGGCATCTGTCTGCACATTCTCGCCATGTCTGGGCGGCATTCCCATACATGTTCAGGTTTCCTCCCACAGTCACAAAGATGTGCAGGTTCGGCGATATGGATAAGCTGAATTGTCCATACTGTTAGGGGTTAATGTCGGGGAACGTGTCTGGGTGGTTGCTCAGCGCAGGTTTGGACTTGTTGGGCCGAAGGGAATCTTTAAAATCTCCGATTTTGCATTATTTATTCCCATGGTGAGTTGATGATGGATTATTTTAATTGATTCGAAATCTAGACTTGGTGACATAATCGACTATAGCAGCTGTTTCCTAATGAATGACTCTTCAGTTGATATGTTGTTGTAAAATGTATCTATTTACTTAAAACATAGCATGGATTAAATCACTCAGTTAATGTTACATTTTTTAATCCTGTAAATTTAATTTAATCAGATGTACAAGAATTAATCATTTCAAGTTAAACTGAAAAACTGATCAATTCAGTGAAATCAATTTGTTCTGCATCGAAATATTTGGAGCAGAATTTCTTAATCGTCTTTTCCAACGATCTCTTCCAGCCAGGAAACCTGTGTGTCGGGGACAGCGGAATTGAAAGCTAATTCTTGATTAATGATATCACAGGACTGGCATTTTTGCCCAATCGCAAGAAAAATTAGAACATTATATTTTTGAAATTCTATTTGTAATTCTTGTGACTTGTAAACTGTTGCAAGACAAGCTTTTGATTTAAGGAGAAAATTGAGTTCTGAGTTTTGAATTTAAGGTTTGGATTAGACCAGTCCCAATTGTTACTTTCAAATAAAACTCGCGCCCTAACGTATCTGGTTTCCCTTCATTTCCAAATCCTTTGCGATTTGCCTTTCACTTAATATTAGGTTTAATGAAAGTTCAACTCCAATGCTGATTGCATTGAATGAGGAAACTAAAGCAGTTCACTATCAACAACCATGCAAACATATCTAAAGCAATGTAGAAATCAAAAACAGCTTCAACAATATATTAGCTTAATTTTACCAAAGCACATTCTCTTATCAACTGAACAACGATTACCAAATCACAACACTGAGGATCAATAATGTGTTTGCAGCAAAACTGTCTCTTTGCAAACATTTTCAACAGAACCAAGAACATAATGTATTCTCACAACAAATATCACAAATTGGAAACCATCAAAACTGCTCACCATCACACAAGCGAATAATTAAATCAAATAGAAATACAAAGTCATAACAGTTGCCTTGGTTCTGATATAACTTATTGAACAACGCTTAAAGCTTTAACATTTTCGGCAACAAGTCAATTTGTTATCAGTAGTATTTCTGATATAGTATTTCTGATCATGTTAATCTTGTGCAGTGCACAGTAGAGCAGCTGAAGGCATCTATTGATTAATCGCCTTAAGGTCAAAATAAAATTAGTTCAATGGACAAACATTATAATTGAATGTTATGATAAGTTAGTCTCAATTATGAAATCTGATGAATTCGGCAGCTTAAGATTTTCGTCCCAAATTTTATTTTGAATGAGGCTACTCAAAACAGACTTTAACTAGTTTAAAATGAGAACTGAGATTGTGTACATAAAAAAACTCTAAAAAGTCGTCGTTTTTTTTCATTTCTCACACTTTCGTGTTTCTGCCTTAAGTGGGTCTTCAGACAGTTACAAACGGATATAGTTTTTTCAATCAATCAGAAAAAATATTGCCCGCGTTTAACAAATGCAGAAACGATTCAGTACAAACAAAGCTCTTCACAGATATTCGTAATTGAGAGTCATCCAGAGAGACAATCTGTTTTGCTAATAGAAAATACCGATTACTGAAAGCATGAAAGCGCAGTTCAATTCCACAAGATGGATCAACTCATTTCAACACAATCAAATAAAGCAAAGTCAGAACCCAATCAACTTTTCAACAGAAGCAAATAAAACACATTCAGCATCCAATCCAAAGAATGAAATGCAGCACCGCAAGAAGATTCCATGACAGTATCCAACGTGCTTGTCATCAACAAAATTAACAAATCAAATGACAAAATGCAATCATGGTAAGAGCATTACGCACCCAGGGAATATATTCAATAAATTAACATATTTTCATCCTGTTTAGTGATATTTCCAACATCTTTAAGTTTCTTAGCATTTTTTGTCGATAATAAAACTCACAGATAGTGGGTGTCACTAAACTTTGCTTATAACTGACTGATTGAGAGACTTTAGGTGTTTCAAGTAAGTCAGCCACACAGAATGCCCATCTGAGTTTTAAACAAAATATGCACTGAGCATCTGAATCCGCCACCACTACTTCAGTCATTTTCTGAGACTTAATGTAACTCTATTGTCAGTTTTAAGAAAAATCAAACTGAACCAAACCAACGTCAGCACAGGATCTAAGTTTCATTTAAATTCAGGAATTATTCGCATGAATGGAACGTTAGCAAAAAATAAAGTCACTGAGAAAGTTCACATTCTTACCTGAAGTCACCGTCACCATGGTCCCTTGGCCCCAGTAATCAAGATAATCACAGCGTTACATTCTCTGGACTGGGTCACACAATATCTGACTTTGCATAAAAACAAACAAAAACCTGCATTATTCTAAATATTCAGAACTACTGTCAAAATGAAGTCGCGATAAATCTTCATCACATTATAATTGTACAATGGATACTGATCATTCTTATTAAATTATTATAATGTTTTATACTTCACAGAGTAACGCATGAGCTGATTCTCAAAATCACCAACTGCTACAATAATAATCACACTTTTGCGAATTAAATTTACAATTTAAACAGCAATAATTGCACAATACCCCACAGAACTAATACTGAAGTGTGAGTTTAGGTAGTCTGTATAAGTAAACATTGACTCGTTTCAAACAATGGGTGCTGGACGGGTTTTAGTATTGATTATAATTGCAGTGTCAGCCCAGTATGTCACTGTGAGACACATTGTGTCAAATACTACAGCGGGCTGCAACCTGTAAAATGCAGATATTTAATTTCATAAATTCCTGGAAAGAAGTGATTCAGACTCCTCTAAAAATTATTTAGTGGAATTATTCAGCTTTTTCTATTCATTGTATTTTAAAAGCTCGGAATACTTTTGCAAGTTCAGCGTGCATTAATGTAGCCATAAACATGAGGAAAGTAGAATAATTTTATAAATGTGTCCAAACTCGTCACTCCTCCATGGGATTTAAATTAAGTCTCACATTATTTTCTCGCTCCTTCAATTTTAGTCATCACCAACTTGAGACAAACCCTTGTCAGTGGTTTTTGTTTGAGGATGTCACTATCGACATCACTGTGACCCACTGTAGTATCACAGCGATTTCGACCCGTACGTATTCTGGAAGACACTCTGGGTCTCAATGCTCACGTGAAATAGACATTTAGTGCTGATAGTGTTTAGAATTCACGGCATGGTTTACAGAACACGATTAGCAGACATTTCCCGAAATGTCAGATACATTAAAACTAACATCATGTCCAAGCATTTAATTGGTGGAAGAGTAAGCAGTACATACGACATGCCAAAAACATTGTCCCATGATATCACCCAGTTTGTTAGTTTCAATGGTATGTTTACTCTATGATAGGGTTGTAAAAGGCAGCCCGAGGTGTGCTTCAGATCGCAGTTGGTTGAACTGAATTTAAAACGGGTACTGACCGTCAGTTAACGATGAAATTGGTAAAATGTCCCCTTGAACTGTTTGTTGAAAGGGTCCAGCCCTGGTTCCTCTCGCTGTGGTATCTTGCACAGTAATAGATGACGGTGTCTTCGATCTTCAGGCTCTTCATCTCCAACGCGAAGATGTTGATTGAAGTGTCTTTGGACGCAGTAAATCGATTCTTAATCGCTGGGGCATAGTTACTGCTGGATGGACTTTTGTATTGAAGCAGCCACTCCAGCCCTTGTCCGGGAACCTGTCGGACCCAGTGCATCCAGTAACTGGTAAGATCGAAGCCGCTGGTCTTACAGGTCAGTATCAGGGAGGCTCCGGGATGGCCACTATCTGCCTCTGGTTGAGTTAAAACGATCTCCGACTGGACACCTTTATAAATGAAAAAAAAACCCATGAGAATTAATGCTGATACAATGATGCCTGAGTCTTTTACATTTCTGAGGCAGACTAACATTGAGACAGTAACAAAGAGAGACATGAACAAAAAACACTCAAATGATAAGAATGTCAGTAACAAACTGAGAAAAATTGTCGACTTAATCATTCTGATAACTTGTGGAAAACGGTTCTGTCAAGAGCTTTCTAAACAAACCAAATCCAGGAGTGTTGAACTAAAGCACAGTGACCCGGATTTATATGATCATCAGAAGGGGCAGGTTTACAGGTTCCGCCTGTTGGTTTCCTGCTGGAGGCTGAGATTGGATCCTCGGAGCACTTTGCACAGCCCTAACAGATTGGTTCATATTTACACGAGATTATTCTTAAACGTGGAAATATACACATCTTGGGATATTGTTTGCTGATTAGCCTGCTAGGAAGTGTTTTTTGAATGGGGAAAGTGAAATTTAACAGCTTGAAGTATTTTTCAGATGAAGTTTTCAGATATTTTGTTTAAAACAACAAAACAAATTCAATTGGAAGTTGGCTCTCTGTATTTTTAAATGCATTCACGAGTAAATAAAACTAAAATCAAAGTTCGAAGATATTATCAGCCAAATAATTAACTGGCCATACTTTTTTTCTGGACACTCCAAGTCTCCGCCACGCTACAAAATAACTTGTAAATCATACCAGATGTTTCTAAATGCACTTTATGCAACTGAATATAAAGCGTGTTCAAAGTGATTATGTATAGAATATTCAATTGGAAATTAACTCCCTTTAACCACAAGCAGAAAAGAAATCTAAAACGAAGTTCAGTACCGTTGTCAGACAATACAATTAGTGACTTTATTTCTGCAACCACTCCAAGTTTCTCTCAAATTACAAAATAAGATATCATTTGTATTTGGCGTTTCTAAATTCAGTTCAGGCAAGCTAATATCGAGCATGTCTAAAATGAATATGTTAAGAATGTGTGTGTATGTCACTAAACTGTTTGGACACGGAGATTAGAAGAACCTCACCACATTACAGAATCTCTCTCCTTGTATCTTTTTTTAACATGCACCGACCACAAGATAGATATTTGAAAATGTATTGTAAAGGAATGCTGTGTGCCCGAGAAATAAAAAGTGGATTGACAGTGATACGTAACACTCAGGTAAACCTTTGAAAGAGAATCTAATAAAGTGGAGCAGGCTGGTGAGAAGTTAGAAAATATTTCTCAACATCTAAACCATTGCAGGTAACTGTTTGGGTACATCAGGAGTGTCTGGCAAGTTACAGAGTATTACATCAATAATTTCCACGGATGTAGGTCATAAACAACACATTTCTCCGCGCATTGGTAACTGTGACACGGGACTTTCAACGAGTAGAAATCAGCGAAAACTATGCATTACACTATACCGGTGCTCACTATGTATAAATGGCCCATTCGGTTTTAATGAGATGCATTAGTCAGAGAATAGTGCAACAGGTTATGCGAGTTCAAGCCAATTCAAGTTTGTCAATTTACATGGAGAAAATGACAAATGTTAGTGCCATGTGGGAGTTTGGGTCCATTAACGTCATATTCAAGAGCTTTAAAAATCCTCAACACAAACGTTTTACTAACTAGGCTGATCTTCAGCCGGAATTAATATAAATGTCTGTAATGCAATCAATTTCCTGTTTTCTGATTGTCACACAGTGAGTGGCCATCCTTGTTAAAGAAGAAATGCCAAGTGAAATGTGTCCATTTTGGATAAACGGGAAAATAATTTGTTTGGTTAGATTTTGTTTTAGTTGATTCATACTGCCTTTAATCTGCCAGATACAGTCGTTGGCAGCAATTAAGCCGACTGCAGAAATGGTTCTCGAGCTTCCAGTTTCATTTACCGGAAGCATCTGGAATCTCTGCAGTAGATCAAAGATATTTTGTCGCACTGTTGACCACTTGCCAGAAAGCCAACGTCAAACCATAACCACTGCCTCGGCATAAATAAATCTACTCAGCAGCAATGCTACAGAAAATATTAATTTTCAGCTGTGCAACTTGGGGAACTGATCCCTTCTCTCATTAAAACAAATATTCACAGAGTCTCAGTCACAAGCGAAAAATCAACATTTCACTGGAGGATCACTACAGCACTCTATGAAATTGAGAAAAAACAGATAGATAGCTGTTCATGGAGTCATGCAGAGAAATCACTGAGAAACAGACCCTTCGGTCCAAACAGTCCATGGGCAATCATAATCCCAAACTCATCTAATACCACCGGTATTCATGGACTCAACTAAAAGTCTTTTAAAATTTATAACTGAATTCATATCTAACTCTTCTTCTGGAAGATAATTCCTCATACGAACCATTCTCTGTGTATAAGTTGCCACTGATATCATTTTAAAACTTTTCTCCTCTCACCTTAAAAAATGTTCTCTACACTTGAAACCCCCACCCTATGGAAAAGACATTTGCCATTTTCCTTACCACTCATGACTTTTACAAACTTGTACAAGGTCACCTCTCGAACTCTTATGCTCCAGTGAAAGAAGTTCCAACCACCTGAATTTCCAACGGTGGATCTGTGCCACACATTATCCCGTGTGTTTAAATTAGAGATCCGCCTGCCTCCCCAGGTCCACATATTACATTCCTTGATAATATTTCAAAGAATTGAAAGCGACTTGTCCTTCCTGTATTGTTCGATTTTATTTTGCTCCAAACATCATCACAAAATCAGTTGTCCATGTCATTGCTGATTCATGGGAGATCTCTGTGCGCACAATGTCTACTGAAATAACTACATTACCATCCTGAATGTACTTCACAAGTGCACCTCTTGTTCACAAACGCAATTAGACACCAGGGAACAGTGAATACCCTCTCTGCACGCCGCCACACCTTCTCCTTTGCCCTTTGTGAAAACCGTATTGTCAGTATTAAGTAAAATAAATATATTTTGTTTTAACTTTCTTAATTCATGTTGCTGATCTTGGCTTGAAAACGGGATGTTGTTGTCAGCATTTCTGGGGAACATGTGTGCATTAATTTTCATGTTAACTTAAAGTTAATAAGTAAGTCAAGAACAGTTAAAATAACTCGAGAAACGTCTATTAGAAACTGGTCATTAAGAGTATCAGGGCTGCATTAACTGTTTGAATATTGATCTAGTTCTGCCTACAGTTTTCCCATAAGCCAGCATTTAATAGCATTGGATATCATGTGTGTGTGGACAATGGATTTGACCTTACACAATGATCCCGACTGTAATGGCTCCGCATTGCCGTTTGCACTATTTCCATCATATTTTGACGTGAATACAAGTAATCTCCACAGTTGCTGGTGAAGTGATAGTTTACACAATTTCAGTTTACGTCAATGAAACAAAGCAGAAGAACAATGACAATTGAAACAAAAATTACGACATCCATGCAGACATACTCGTGGGCACACACACTCATCTGACCACTTCATTACTGTCAGAATGGAAGTATTTTCGAATGAGTCTCGGAGGATGCTGCTAAGACTGGAAGAAAGCAGGAATAACGAAATTCTAGTTCACCTGGAGCTGTTCATTTGGAGCAGAGGAGGTTGAGGGATATTTTTCTTAAGAAAGACTCAAATGCTATGCATGGATAAAATAGATGGTGAAAACCTCCTTAGCTTGGCTGTGGGAGGGGGGGGGGGGGGGATGGCAGTGGCGAGTTCGATAACTAAGGTGCTTAGACATAAGTGATAGACAGCAATCTCACAAGGAACATTCGGGAAACTCACAATCTGAAAGGATAGTAGATGCAGGAACACTCAAATCAGTAAAAATGAACTTGGCTATATACTTCATGTGGTATAACCTGAAGAGTTACGTTTAATATACTATGAAGTGGGTGTAGGTTGGGAGGTTCTGTATTTACGTGGCACAGGCCTGATGGGCGAAGTGATCCCTCTCTGTCATTAAACATTTCTATTACTCTAAATCCACCCTTCCTAATTCGAAGGCTGGAATTCATATGATTTATACGGGAAATGTTTCAAACTTTTATTTCAATGATATCCTAAATCAATAAACTCCACCCGACACTCTGTCCAGTGATGTGGAAATTAATGGTCCAGTTAATGATCCCAAATGATGCCTGGCATAACATCCCTTTTTTTCAAATAATGATTTGGAGATGTCGGTGTTGGACTTGGGCGCAGAAAGTGAAAACTTACACCACACCAGGTTATAGTTCAACAGGTTTATTTGGAAGCACTTACTTTTGGAGCGCTGCTCCTTCATCAGGTGGTTGTGGATTACAACATTGTAAGACACAGAATTTGCAGCAAAAGTTTACAATGTGAATGTAACTTTAAGAATGTTCTGCGATTTACATATGAAAGAACTGAAACCAACATGTTCATTCTAAAAGATGAGAAAATTAAGACAATCCAGTTAAATATTTAATTTAAGTTTCTCATCTTTTAGAATGAACATGTTGGTTTCAGTTCTTTCATATGTAAATCGCAGAACATTCTTAAAGTTACATTCTCAAGTGAACTTTAACAATTAGTGTCATGTCGGCCCAGCTAATGCATTTAAGTTGTGAGGTGTCCTCTGTGAGACTGTCTGTGACACAATGTTCAGGCTGATTGTGATCTAGAAAAAGGATTTATAGAATCTAACATGGATTCGTGCAGCTTTTGAGAAAAATAAAATGCAATTCTGCAAGTAATAATTCACTCGACAAATTTCTGTGTGTGTGTGTGTAGTGCAGTGGGGTCACCTGCAGTGTGACATGAACCCAAAGTCCCGTTTGAGGCCATCTCCAGAGGTACTGAACTTGGCTATCAGCCACTGCTCGGCCAGTTTGCTTTGGTGCCCATCCCGAAGTTCACCTTGGAGAACGATCACACGAAGATCCAAGGTCGAATGTCCTGGACCACTGAAGGGTTCACCGTCTGGAAGGGAACACTCCTGTGTGTTAATTGTTGTGTGGTGTCCATTCATATGTTGCAGTAGCTTCTGCTCATTCCCACCAAAGTACTATGCCGCATAGCATCCTTGCCTACAGTGTATGAGATAGATAACGTTGGATGAGTCACATGCGTGCCTGCCATGTACACACACATAGAGAGAAAACCAGATACACACCCAGACACAGACACACACACAGGCACACACACACAGATACAGATGCACACACTCCTACACACACACACTCCTACAGACCATCAAACATTCCTACAGATTCACAATTTGAGGAAATACATTCTGGCTATTGAAGGAGTGCAGCGTAGGTTCACGAGGTCAATTCCCAGAATGGCGGGACTACCTTACGTTGAAAGATTGGAGCGTCTGGGCTTTTAAAACGCTCGTGTTGAGAAGGCTGAGAGGTGATCTGATTGAGACGTATAAAATTATTAAAGGATCGTTCACTCTGGAGTCAGGAAGCATGTTTCCGCTGATGGGTGAATCACGAACCAGAGGACACTGCTTAAAAATAAGGGGTAGACCACTTAGAACAGAGTTGAGAAGAAACTTCTTCACCCAGAGAGTGGTGGGTGTATGGAATGCTCTGCCCCAGAAGGCTGTGAAGGCCAGGTCTCTGGATACATTCAAGAAAGAGTTGGATAGAGCTCTTAAGGATAGTGGAATCAAGGATTATGGGGATAAGGCAAGAACAGGATACTGATTGAGGATGATGAGCCATGATCATAATGAATGGCGGTGCTATCTCGAAGGGCAGAATGGCCTACTCCTGCACCTATTGTCTATTGCCTGTTGTCTATTACTCACACGGGCTCTCTCATAACACAAGATCTAACTCATATGGTCAGACGTACACTCCCACATTCACATGCATCCACTCACAGACTTATACCCCTTTCCACTCACACTCGTACTCACACACATATGCACACTCTCTCACACTCTCCACCCCTCCGTGACACACACAAAGAAGTTTGTGAGTTGAATTTGTACTTGCAGAATTATATTTTATTTTGCTCAAAAATTGCCTGAATCCATGTAAGATTCTGTAAATCAGTTATTTTTTAAGATGAGAATCAGTTTTTTTTAAGATTAGAATCACTCTCATGGACAGTCTCGCATAGGGCCCCTTACACCTTAACCACATTATCTGGGCCGACATGATACCAATTGTTAAAGTTCACTTGAGAATATAACTTTGAAAAGTTCGGCGATTTACATATGAAAGATTTGAAACCAATATGATCATTCTAAAAGATGAGAGACTTAGCAAACAATCCAGGTATTTTTCATGACATAATTTCAATTATATCACACTGCAAAATTTTGCTATAAATTCTGTGTCTTGCGATCTTATACTCCAAACCATCTGATAAAGGGGCTGCTCTCCGAAAACTAGTGCTTCCAAATAAGACTTGTTGGACTATAACCTGGAGCTGTGTGATTTTTAAGTTTATTCAATTAAGGTAAATAAATTAAATTAACAAAGTGAAAAGCACACTCCATACATTTAGGCAGATCAGACAGTTTCATATATCAGTAGACACAACTTAAAATTCAGAACATTGTAGTGAAGAAAAATGAGCCCTCATAACATTGGAAATTATTTTGTTTGATAAAATAATCCATTGTAGACATGCTTAGAGTAATTCCTGCGAACCACCTTGTTTATTTTTTTTGCCGGGTAACACACGAGATGTTACATTAATCCGATTGATGTGAACCATTTACACGTCAAAAGTTATTTGAAAACGTTCTTCACAACTGACATGCCAGCAAAGTTTAGAAATTATGGATCAAAATGGGCAGTTGTTTTCTTTTCGACTCAAGGAAGATCCATAGTGATGGTTTGCAGGTGGAAGTGTTTGGACCTGTGACTGCTTTCATTTATAGTTTTGACTAAGCTCTTGGCAAACAATGAAGAGCTTCTCAAGTTGCTCTCACACGAACCTACCAACCATTGGGATCCAGGAAGACGGTAATACAAAATTTAGTAAGGACCGAGCGAGGTTTGCAGATGGGACGATGAAGTGACAATGACATTTAGCACAGGGATTTTTGATGTAATTAATTTAGCGAGGAAGGACACAGAAACACAAATTCATGTCTCTGTTTGCATTTCCATACACTATAAATTACTTTTCTCTTATATTCTAAAATACTGGTGTCTTTGTCTGTTGGTAGTTAATACACCATGTCTTCTCCTGGGCTAAGATAGTTCCTTTATTTATTGAATACAAGACTCTATCTAAAATGCGCTGGACTTTCTCTCAGTGGTGACCCAACTCGTGTCAGCTTATATCACTGGATGTGCTTTTTCAGCAATTCAATCTCTCCTTGATTTGGAGATGCTGGTGTTGGACCGTGATTTACAAAGTTAAAAATTACACAACACCAGGTTATAGTCCAATAGGTTCATGTGGAAGCACTAGCCTTCTGAGAGCTGCTCCTTCATCGGGTGGTTTTAGAGTATAAGACCATACGACACAGAATTTATCACAAAAGTTTCCAGTATGACCTAACTGAAATTATATTTTGAAAAAGACCTGGATTGTTTGTTAAGTCTCTCATATTTTAGAATGAACATGTTGGTATCAGTTTCGTTTTCGGTGGCATGGTGGCACAGTGGTTAGCACTGCTGCCTTACAATACAAGAGACCCGAGCTCAATCCCTGTCGCTGGGGACTGGGACTGCTGTTCACTGGAGTCATCAAGTCATAGAGTTATGCAGTTCTCAACCAGACTTTTCGGTTCAACTCACCCATGCTGAACAGATATCTGAACCTAATTCGCCCCATATGCCAGCACTTACCCCATATCTCTCTGAAACCTTCGTACTCATGTAAACACAAGATTATTTTTAAATGTTGCAGAAGGACCAGCCTCCACCACTTCCTCTGGCAGCTCAATCCATGCACGTACTACCCTCTGCATAATACCTTGTTCCCTTAGGAACCTTCTATATCTTACCCCTCTCACCTTAAATCTATGCCCAGTAGTTCGGGACTCCCAAACACCAGGGAAAATACCTTGTCTATTTATCGTATCCATGTTCATCATTATTTTACAAACTTCTATAAGATCACCCCTAAGCTTCCAACTGTTCGGGGAAAACAGCCCCAGACAATTTATCCCCACTCCCCAGAATCCGTTTGTCTCCAGACACCCCACATCCCCCTCCCAATTCACGGAGTCTGCATGTCTCTTCATCCCCACACCCAAGGCTCTGCGTTTTTCCCTCGCCCCCCGCCCCCCACAACACCACAGTCCCACTCCCACAGTCTGAGTGTCTCCCTACCCCCCACGTCCCCATTTCCAGTCCCCAGAGTTCGAGATTCTCCAACACCGCACACCCCATTCCCACTCCCCAGAGTTTGTGCCTCTGCCTACCCACACCCCCATTCCAACTCCCAGAGTCTGTGTGTCTTCCTCCACCCACGCCCACATTCCCCGTCCAAAAATATTGAGATTCTCCAAAACCCACACCCGCAACCCACTCCCAGAGTCAGTGTATCTCCCTCCCCCTCACCCCCCCCCCCACCCTTACTCCCCAGAGTCGATGTATGTCTCTCACCCCAAGCTGCACTCCCCGAATCTGTATGGCTCCCTCCCTCCAACTCACACCAATCCCCATTACCAGAGTCTGTATGGCTTCTGAGGAGAAAGTGAGGACTGCAGATGCTGGAGATCAGAGCTGAAAATGTGTTGCTGGAAAAGCGCAGCAGGTCAGGCAGCATCCAGGGAACATGAGAATCGACGTTTCGGGCATAAGCCCTTCTTCAGGATTCCTGAAGAAGGGCTTATGCCCGAAACGTCGATTCTCCTGTTCCCGGGATGTTGCCTGACCTGCTGCGCTTTTCCAGCAACACATTTTCAGCTCTGTATGGCTTCTCCCCACACCACAGTCACACTCCCAGGGACTGAGGGCTTCCCTCTCTCCACGCCCCCATTTCCAGTTCACAGAGTTCGAGTTCCTCCAACACCACACACCCCATTCACACACCCCAGAGTCTGTGTGTCTCACTTCATTCCCACAACCCCATCCCCACTAGACGAGTCCGTGCATCTCCCTCCCCCACAACACCATCCCCACTCCCCGAGTCTATTGTCACAATCCCCATTCATCTCCATCCCCACTGCCAGAGTCTGTGTGTCTCTCGCCCCATCTTTACTCCCAGAGTCCGTGTGATTCCCTTCCTCTACACCCCAAACCCCACTCCACAGAGTCTGTGCGTCTCTCCACCCATACGCATCCCCACTTCCACGGTCTGTGTATCTCCCTCCCGCAACATCACCATCCCCTCACAGAGACTATGTGTCTCCCTCCCCCTCACACACCCACCCCCACTCCCAAGGTCTGTGAGTCTCTCTCCTGCAACATCGCCATCCCCATTCCCAAAGTCTTTACGTCTCCCTATCCCCACATTCCCATTCCCACAACCTGAGACTGTGTCTCCCTCCCTTCACATCCCCATCCCCACTGCCACAGACTGTGTCGCCCTCCCCTTACACCTCCATCCCCACTCTCAAGGTCTATGAGTCTCCCTCACTCCAAACCCCATTCGCCACTCCTAGAGTTTGTGTGTCTGCCTGCTCTCCACTGCCCCATCCCCACTCCCCGGGTTTCTCTGTTTCCCTCCGCCTCCCCATACCCACATCCCCACTCCCAGAGTCTGTGTGTTTCCCTTTACCCCACAACCCCATCCCCATACCGCAGAGTGTGTTTATCACCCGCTCCACACATCTCAATCCTGACTTCCAAAGACTGTATGTCTCCCTGTCCCCCCACACTGCTATTCGCACTCCCAAAGTTTGCGTGTCTCCCTGGCCACCACATCTCCATCCCCACTCCCGGAGTCTGTGTGTCTCCCTGGCCCCCACATCTCCATCCCCACTCCCGGAGTCTGTGTGACTCCCTGGCCCCCACATCTCCATACCCAATCCCTAGAGTTTGTCGTCTCCAACCACACCTCCCCACACGGCCGGGGAGATAATGGCTGCAGAATATAGAATCAAAAACTGATTTTTAAGAAAACTTTATATCATAAGACAAAGTAACAAAAAGTGCAAGATCAGAAATATTAAAAGGTACAGTCGATGTGTTCCAGATTTGGAGAATTGAATGATCTTGTTAGAGGGTTTGGAGATTCGTCCAACGACGACCTGGAATCGGACTGTTAAATCGAGTTTGACAGGTTGATTTGTAAATGTTACTTCAACGTAATTCATACCGCCCCTTGAACCTGTTACCAGATATAGGCCACATTGGCAGATGTTTCCTCAGACTGTTTCCCCTGGGTTTTTATTTTTTGATCAGAAGTGAAATGTGTGGCACACAGAAACAGGAAGTTTTGCGTCAGCTGAGAATGACACACCGGGCAACAATTCCCTGTTATTAATGCAAGGAGTCTTCCTGCCTGTGAGGGTGAATGCACACTGACAGCATCAAAACCAAATCGGCAGATTTCGGTTGGTTTCAACATTGTATTCAATTTCATTCCCAGATTCCAGAATGAAACATTAAACACCCAAGATTATTTAAGCTAAAGTACATTAACTGTCAGCCGAGAGTTATCACTGGGTGAAACATGCCAAAGGACAATTATTAGTTTCATTTGCAATTCCCTGTTTAAATACGGAAACCTGTCACAAACTTCGGCGTTATCTCAGGTCAAAGGCAAGGAGAGTTTGCATCAATGCACAGGTATTTCTACCTTGTACCTATTTTCAGTCATAGTTTACTGTTCTCTTTTGGCTTTCATTCATGTAAGATATCAACAAGCAATTTGAGATTTTAGTTAGCGAATCACAGATATTTCTAAGAGAAAGAGGAGAGATTAAGTGCTTCTGGTATTACGCCACGAGATTTGATTAAATAATGACGCGAGGCAGTAGCGATCTTGTTGCGAATTTTCTCTTTGTTTTGAGATCACAAACAGTGGGCTAAGACTAGTATTATTCAATTAAATAAGGATAAATATGAAGGTATGAAAACAGAACTAATTAAAACGAGTTGGTAAATCATTCAAAGAAATAATTAATAACGGTGTACTAAATATTTACGCCAAAAAAGAGATTCTTGGATAGAATGTTGTTTCCCCGGAGCTCAGGTCAGGGATGTCACTGATCGGTTGCAGAGCATTCTGAAAGTGGAGCGTGAACAGCCAGTTATCGTGGTGCATATAGGCACCAATGATATAAGTAAAAATTGAGATGAGGTCCTGAAAGCAGAACTCAGGGAGCCAAGAGAGAAGTTAAAGATGAGGACCTCGAAGGTAGTGATCTCAGGATTGCTACAAATCCCACGTAATGGCCAGGATAGCAATGAAAGAATAGGCAGGATGAACACGTGGCTTGAGAGACGGCGATGGAGGGAGAGGTTCAGATTTATCGGACATTGGGACCAGTTCTCAGAAAGGTAGGACTATTACAAATTCATGTCAACACCTGGACCAGCCAGAAACTAATGTCCTTTGTGGAGCTTTTGTTAATGCTGGTGAGGAGGCTTTAAACTAATGTGGCAGGGGGCTGGGAAAAGGGAATACTAGTAGACAGTGAGGTGGAAACTATGGACTGTAAGGATCATGAAGTTAGCATTACCAAGGGGACGAGTAGGCAGAGAGCAAATGAATGCAAAAGAACTGGCAGTCTGAAGGGAATAAACTTTAATGCAAGGAATATAGTGAGTAAGGCAGATGAACGTAGGGCTTGGATTGGTGCCTGGGAGTAAAATGTTATTACGATCACCGAGAATTGGTTGAAGAAAGGGCATGATTGTCTACTAAATGTTCCAGCATATAGATAATTGAGACAGGACAGGGAGGGAAGTAAACATTGCGGGGTGTGGGGTGGGAGGAGTTGCTTTGCTGGCTAGGGATGATATCACGTTTGTGCTAAAGAAGGACACTAAGGAGGACTTGAGCAGCGAGGCATTATGGGTAGAGCTGAGGAATAAGAAGGGTGCAGTTTTATTTTTGGGGCTGAACTGCTGGCTCCCCAACAGTGAGTTAGAAGAACAAATAGGTAAACAGATCATTAAAAGATGTGGAGAAAACAGGTTGATGGTGAAGGGAGATTTTAATTTTCCCAACATTGACTGAGGTACACTTAGTGTCAGAGGTCTGGATGGGCCACAATTTAAAGGAGCATCCAGTAAAGGTTTCTAGAGCAGTATGTGAATTTTCCAACGCGGGAGAGGCCATATTGGACTTGATGTTGGGGAAATTTCCAGGCCGTTGCAGTGGGGGTATTTCTCTGGGAACAGTGACCACAATTCTGTAAGTTCTAAAATACTGGTAGACAAAGATGAGAGTTGCCCTCAGGGAAGAGTACTAAACTTGGCCAATGCCAATTATATCAAAACTCGGCATGGGCTGTGAAATGTGGATTGGGAGTCGATATTTGAAGCGAAGTCCACATTTGACATGTGGGAGGCTTTCAAAGATAAGTTGAAGATAGTGCAGGACAGGCATGTCCCTTTGAAAACAAGGGGTAGGAAACGCAAGATTCGTGAACCTTGGATCACAGGAGTAATTATGTGACTAGCTAAGAGGAAAAAGGAAGTGTACTTAAAGTCCGGGCAACTAAGAATGGAATGGCCTTGGTAGAATATCAGGAGAGTAGAACCAATCTTAAATGAGGAATGAAGTGGGCTAAAAGGAGTCATGAAATAACATTAGTGAACAGAATTAAGGAAAATCCCAAGCTAGTTTATTCATATATTAGAAACAATAGGGTAACTATAGAAAGTGTTGGTCCTCTAAAGGATAAGGAAGGAAGGTTGTGTGTTGAACCTGAGAAAATGGGTGAGATTCTCAATGATTACTGTGCATCATTGTTCACTGAGGAGAGGGACATGTTGAATGTTGAGGTTAGAGATAGAAGCTTGTTTACTCTGGATCACATTGACATTAGGAGGGAAGATGTGTTGAGTAGGCTAAAGGATGTTAAGGTGGATAAAGCACCAGGAGAGGAGGGATCTATCACAGATTGTTGAGGGAGGCAAGAGAATAGCTGGGGCCCTGACAGATATCTTGGTAGTATCCTTAAAAACAGGTGAGGTACCGGAGGACTGGAGGGTTGTTCATGTTGTTTCCCCTGTACAAGAAGGGTAGTAGGGATATTCCAGACCAGTCTGCTTGACGTCAGTGGTGGGAATGTTGCTGGAGAATGTACTGAGGGATGAAATCCATTAATCTTTGGAAAAGAATAGGATTTTCAGTGATAGACAATGTGGTTTTGTGTTGGGGAGATTATGCCTTACAAACTTAATAGAGTTGTTGAGGAAGTGACCAAATTGATAGATGAAGGAAAGGCTGTAGATGTCATATACATGGACTTTAGTAAGGCGTTTGATCAGGTTTTCAATGGTAACCGAATGGCGACAGTGAAGTCACATGGTGTGCCTGGTGTTCTCGGTAGGAGGATAAAGAACTGGTTGAGCAACAGGAGACAGGGAGCAATAGTTGAAGGGAGTTAGTCGAAATGGAGAAAGTTGGTCAGTGGTGTTCCACAGGGATCAGTGCTGGGGACACTGTTGTTTGTGATATGCAAATTGATCTGGAAGAGGCCATTGCTGTTCCGATCAATAAGTTTGCAAATGACTGGAAGATTGATGGAGTAGCAAAAAGCATAGGGGACTGTCAAAGAATACAGAAGAATACAGTTAGACTGGAGAGTTGGGTGGAGATGTGACAGTTGGAGTTTCATCCAGGCAAATGTGAGGTGATGCATTTTGGGAAGTCTAATTCTAGAACAAACTATACTGAAAACGGAAGAGTCTTGAGGAAAGTTGATGATCACGGAGTTCTGGGAGTTAGGTCCATTGTACCGTCAAGCTGCCTGCACAGGTGGATAGAGTTGTCAAGAAGGCATATAATTTGCTTGCCTTCTTCGGCTGGGGCATTGAGTATAAAAGCTGGTACGTCTTATTAAAATTGTACAAAACTTGGGTTCGGCCGTGTTTAGAATGCAGAGTTCAGTTCTAATCGCCACATCACCAAAAGGATGTGGACACTTTGTGGAGGGTGCAGAGAAGGTTTACAAGGATGTTGCCTGCTAGAATAAGTTGAAGTCTTCATTAGAGAACAGAAGATGGGGGTGTGTGGCGATACCTGATTGTGACCTACAAAATCATGAAAAGTGCACTCACGGTGGATAGAGATAAGCTTTTTCCCAGGGTGAGGGATTCAATAACGAGAGATGACGCATTCAAGGTGAGAGGTGAAAGGTTTAAGGGGGATACATGCGGGAAGCCCTTTACACAGAGTGTGCTAGGTGCCTGGGAGGCGTTGCCAGCAGAGATAGTAAAGGCAGGCACGGTAGATTCATTTACGGTGGGTCTGAACAGACACATGAGTCGGACACAGACTCTTAGGAATTGAGCGATAGGTTTAGATAGTGAAATTGGATCAGCGCAGGCTTGGAGTGCGGAAGGGCCTGTTCCTGGGCTGTTAATTTACTTTGTTCATTGTTCTTCCTTGTGTAGTAATGGACATTAAAGTAGATATTTCAGAATATGCCGCAGAGATCATTTCTGCAGTGTAAGAAAACAAAACCCAAAGAAAACAATCACAATCCATGTTTCAAAATAAAATATCGGTACCAAACTGAGCACAAATCTATATTATTGCACACTGATGGGGGTAGTCCAGAAGATTTGACAGATATAGGAAAGTGGAAGAATATAAGTTTAACAAGGAAACAAGTATCAGACAAAAGTTAGGGTTAGCTAGTTAGATTAAATAGACAGAGATATTACTGACATGTTTTAAAATATAATTAACAATATGGACGTTGGTGTTGTGGACATTGGGTCAGTGAAACTAGCAACAAAAAGGAAATGGTCAATTCGTTGTATAGGTACATTGCGACAGTCCTCTACGTCAGAAATAGGTGGAAAATCAGGAAAACTAAAGAAGGTTGAGATAGAATTAAAATTATAATCGCCAGTGAAGCGTTCCTGATAAAATAGTTATAGCCCGGATAGGGGTTCAACTTCATGCTCGGAATATTAACAGAAAAGTGACTCGCAAAATGTTTCATGCATTAGTTTTTATTTTCCAAAATCAGGGAATGTTCTATGAGATTGGAAAATTGTGAATTGAAATCCTTCATTAAAAGGGAGAGATACAGAAAGCAGAAGCTACTAGACAGTTAAGTCAGCTTCCGGCATAAGGAGTAAGATAGAAACTATTATCAGGAACGGTCAAGTTAATCAGATGGAATCAATATGACTTTGTAATGGAAAAATCATGTCTGCGGTTCATTGCAGATTTCTGACGAATTTCAGCGTGTGTAGTTGATAAAGGAGTAGCAGTTCATGTAATGTATTTAGATACAGGAGTCGTTGAAACATAAAAATATTGATCAGGAGTAGGCTATACACATCACCGAGCTTGTCCTGTGATTCAATACACCCAGGGCTAATAAAAGTCCAATGAACATTCACAGCACTCCATCTGTGGTGATAATAGCTTTCCAGACATAAGGAAAACGTAATTGCACACCGTTCACCAATTTGGTCTCCCCAAACTCCTATGCAAATAAAGCAAAGCTTCATTGCTCCAGTGTTCAAATTATCTTATAGTAAGTGCTAACATTCCATCAATCTTCCAAATGTGGATTGAATAAAGGGTCACATCAAACATTTTTCTGGTGGATAATTAAACAACTCATCGGGGGGGTAGGCTCCACAGATATTTCTATCGTCCCTGATGGAGAGCACAACACATCAGTGTAAAAGTTAAGGCTGAAGCATTCACAGCAATCTACCGTCAGAAGTGCCAATTGTACGATCCATCTCAGCTTCGTCCAATTATCAGCAATATTACAGATAGATGTTTTCAGCCAATTCTCTTCTATCCACGTGATAACAAGACACTCTGGGGAGCACTGCTTACTCAAACATTATGTAGCCGACAAAAATACTGATGGATTGAGAGAGGCAAACACTTCTAGTGTAGCTGCAACACTGGCAAAAATCCAACAGTGTGTGAAATAGTTGAAATGTGTGGTGCTGGAAAAGCGCAGCAGGCCAGGCAGCATCCGAGGAGTACGAGAATCGACGTTTCAGGCATAAGCCGTTCTTCAGGAATCAGGACTCCTGAAAAGGGCTTATGCCCAAAACGTCGATTCTCCTGCTCCTCGGATGCTGCCTGGCCTGCTGCGCATTTCCAGCACCACACTTTTCAACTCTGGTCTCCAGCATCTGCAGTCCTCACTTTCTCCCAGTGTTGGAAAGAGGCAAGGCACGTCCTGAGCACAGAAAACAGGACAATCCAAACTGACCAATTTCTGCTCCCATGTTGGGAGTGTGAAAATGCCATCAACAGAGCAATCAAGCAGCACTGGCTCAGCAATAACCTGCTCCGTGACATGTAATGTGGGTTACACAAGCTCCACTCAACTCCTGACCGAATTCCACACTTGGTTTAAGCATAGACAAAGAACTGAGTTCCTGAAGTGTGGGCAGAGCGACAGCACTTGACTTAAAGGTCACATTCGCCCGAGATTGATATTACAGTTCCCGACGAGAACTGGAATCAGTGAGTATCAGGTGACAAACTCTCTACTGCCTGGAGTCGCACCTCATACATTGAAAGATGGATGTGATTGTTGGAGGTCAATCGTCTCTGCTCAAGGACATCTCCATTAGAGATCCTGAAGGAAGTATCCTTGGCCGAAGCATCTTCAGCTGTGTCATCAATCATCTTCCTTTCATCATAAGACCAGAATTGAAATCTGCGCCGATGATAGCACTTTTTATGACACCTCGTACATGGAAGCAGTATACCTTCAAATGTAACAATATCAGGACAATATCCGGAATTGTACTGACGAGTAACATTGACACAACTTCCAGACAATAAGAGATAATCTAGCGAAAACGTCTTGACATTCAATGGTGATACCATCATTGAACTCCCACTATCAACATGCTGGGTTTTATCGTTAACTAGAAACTGAACTGGACATTCCATATAAGCACCACGGTTAGAAGAGCTGGCCAGAGGCTAGGAATACTGTGGCAACTAATTCACCCTCCTGATCCCCAAAACTAATTGACTCTCTAAAAGGCATAAGTTAGGAGTGTGATGGCACAACTCCCCACTTGACTGGATGGGTGCAGCTTCAGCTACACTCAAGAAGCTTGACATCATCACCTGCAGTATTCAGTATCTAAAAAAGACACTGCAGTAATTGACCAACATCCTTAGACAGTACCTTCTCATGACCAGTTCCATCTCGAAGGAGAAGAGCAGCAGATATATGAGAACAGCAATATTTGAAAGCTCATCTCTAAACCACTCAGCATCCAGACGTGGAAACATTTCATCGATCCTTCACTGTGACTGGATCAAAGCTCCAGGAATACCCTTCTTAAGAACATTTTGGACCACAGCATTTCAGAAAGGCAGATGATTTAGATCTTCTGAAGGACACAGATAGACGGGTAATAGCGCTCACTGTGTCGCATAGGTCAGTCACAAAAAAAGGTCCTTGAAGTGAACATATGAGTTCAATAAAAAGGTTAAGCAGGCATTATGAATACTTGATAAGCAATCGAAAGTTCTAGACTTAGAGTTCAATCTCTACCATGGTAGCTTCAATTCATTGAAGGATATGAAATGAAAATTCTGGTGTAATGAACGATGATCATGGACTTTCCAAAGTTCTGAAGCAAGTTCCATGGCTCAGTATTGTCCTTCAGGGGACGCCTGCCCTTCCGACCTGATCTCCCCACCCTATTCAAAAATAAGGCGCTTGTTCCTTGCATGTGGCGAACGTGACTCAGAAGCCAAACATTTGTATTAAAGCTTCTTCAGAAAGATTAACCATAATTAGTCTAGCAAGATAACAGACTTTCGAAAAGATAGCTGACGACAACATTGGGATATGGGACTAACATTTTTATATTTCAACCAAGAACTCAACACGTGCAAATTACGGGGGAGCATGGAAATTTGAAAGGAAAACAGAACAGAAATTTGGGAATTATGAACCAGGTGAATCAGGTTCTGCAGCCAGAGCATCAGATACAGATTTTAGCTTGATTATTGGATGCAAAGTCTCCTGTGATGGTGCCAGTATTCCACTCCAATGTTTATTCGTGATATAAAGTGTCAGATTTATTGCATTTCTCTTTGTGAGAGCTTTCTCAGTGCATTTCCAACATTAGGATCAGAGTGGTAATATCACTGGAACAGTATTCCAAACTCCAGTTGGACGTTGAGTGGACAGGAAGTGGAATACACCATTTGCCAAGGGGAAATTTGAATTCAAAGTAATCCTGGAATCGGGAAAGAAAATGGTGACAAGGTAACCACAGTCAATGGAAAAATACTAAAACAGCTGGTTTACTAATTACCATTAGAAAATCCGTCTATCGCCTTTATCTCATCAGCCAACATCATGAATGGTACTGTGGCTCAGTTGTTAGCACAGCTGCCCCACAGCGCCAGGGTCCTGGAATCGATCCCCACCACCCCACAACCCAGTCTGTTTGGAGTTTGCACATTCTCCTGTGTCTGCGTGAGTTTCCTCCCACAATCCAAATTGGCCATGCTATAATCCCCACAGTTTATGTGCCCCAGTAAGGGGTAAGAAAGGGTAGGGAGATGGGTTTCTCTTCGGAGGGGTGGCCTGGACTTGTTGGGCCAAAGGGCCTGCTTCCACACAGTAGAGAATCAAATCATCAGAATCCGCACCCATTTTCAGGTAATTGATGATTTCTGAAGTGGCATTCGCAAGTGACACAGTGTGTAATTAGAAAGAGGGTCCCATCGATGATTGACCCAGCAACATCAACGTTTCATGAAAGATTAAAAGAAAATATAAGTGTGACTAAACCTCGCAACAACAATATCGATTCGATGAAATTGTTGTGGCAGTTCTTGATTTTATTTCAACTATTTTATATGAATATTCTAAAACGCACTTTGAGCTATGTCGCATTGTTGGAAATTTTACTGTCTAAAAGGACGACAATATAAATCAACGTTCAAAGTGGATCCAATTGGAGAGAAATGTTTCATTGCATGAAATTCCAGAATTCAAATATTAAGCTAAAATGTTAAATTCTGTTTATCTTCCAGATATAAATAATATCTGTTGCAATTGATAGTCATTAAATTTGCATCCACTTCTGCAAACGGTCAACATTCTTCAAATAAACTTGGTTTGATTTGAAACTTATCATTTGAAACTCCATTCATCTGGCTTTACTGTTATCAACTCTGTTTTGAAACCAGTGAAGCGCTTATGTAAATAAACACAGAAATAGAACTCTCAGAATAGATGACAGAACAACAAAACCCCGAGTTATATTTCCCCACAAGCACAGCACACAATTAATGGTAAATATGCAAATAAAACAACGGATTTTTAAAAATTATTTTTCATTTGTGGGACCTGGGCATCTCTTGGCTGGCTGCCATTGATCCCTACTTGCCCTCGAGAAGGTGATGGTCAGCTGCTTTCTTGAATCGCTGTTGTGGATTGACCCATTATGCCGGTAAGGAGGGAATTTCCATACTAATTGATGTTAGTCCCTTAAAATATACAAGTTGTCTAATTCTAAAATCACAGTGATATCAATTTTCATGTTTAGTCCAAACAAACGTACAATTTCGAGATTGATTGGTGCAGCTAACGTTTCTTTCTCTGTCTCTCTTTCGCTTTTCCACTCCTGCCTTCCCCCATTTTTTATATCTGATGCAGTGTTTTGCATTTCCACAATCAGACAATGTTTTCTTAAATAACATGAAGTCAACGCCTTTCCAATATATTGGCTCATAGAGTCATAGCGATGTCCAGCGTGGAAACAGACCCATTGGTCAGACTCGTCCATGCAGACCAAATATCCCAACCCAATCTAAATCCCAGCTGCCAGCACCCGACCAATATCCCTCCAAACCCTTCATATTCATAAATCTATGTAGATGCCTTTTAAATGTTGCAATTGTACTTGCCTCCACCACTTCCTGTGGCAGCTTATTCCAAACACGTACCACCATGTACGTGAAAAGGTTGCCCCTTAGGTCCCTTTTATATATTTCCCCGCACACACTAAACCTACGCCATCTCGTTCTGGACTCACCCGCCCAGGGAAAAGGCTTTCTCTATTTATCTTATCTATGCCCCTCATGTTTTTATAAACCTCGATGAGGTCACCTCTCAGCCTCTGACACTCCAAGGAGAACAACCATAACCTATTCAATCTCTCCCTATAGCTCAAATCCTCCAAACCTGGCTGCATCCTTTTAAATTCTTTTTGAACCTTTTTCAAGTTTCACAATATCCTTCCCAAAGGAAGGAGACTAGAATTGCATTAAATATTCCAACAGTGACCCTAATTAATGTCCTGTACAACAGAACGTGACCTCCCAACTCCTGTACTCAATACTCTTACCAATAAAGGAAAGTATACCAATCGCCTTCTTCACAATCCTACCGACTTGCGACTCTGCTTTCAAGGAGCTATGAAACTGCACTCCAGGGTCTCTTTGTTCAGCAACGCTCTCTAAGACCTTACCATTAAGTGTATAAGACCTGCTAAGATTTCTTTTCTCAAAATGCAGCACCTCGCATTTAACTGAATTAAAATCCATCTGCCACTGCTCAGACCATTGGCCCATCTGATCAAGATCCCATTGAAATCTGAGATAAGCTTCTTCATTGTCCACGGCATATCCAATATTGGTGTAAATTGCAAACTTACTAACTATACCTCTTATGATAGCATCCAAATCATTTATATTAATGATGAAAAGTAGTGGACCCAGCACCGACCCTTGTGGCACTGCACTGGTCACAGGCCTCCCGTCTGAAAAACAACCCTCCACCACCACCCTCTGTCTTCTACCTTTGAGCCAGTTCTGTATCCACATGGGTGGTTCTGCCTCTACTCTAAGAGATCTCACCTTGCTAACCAATCTCCCTTGGGGAACTTTGTTGAACGCCTTACTGAATTCCATATAGATCACATCCACTGCTCTCGTCTCATCAATCCTCTTGGTAACTTCTTCTAAAAACTCAATCAAATTTGTGAGACTTGATTTCCCACGCATAAAGCCATGTTGACGATCCCGAATCAGTCTTTACCTTTCCAAATACATGTACATCCTGTCACTCATAATTCCCTCCAAAACCCTTCCCACCACCAACGTCACGCGCACTGGTCTATAGTTCCCTGGCTTATCCTTACCGTTTCTTAAACAGTGGATCCACGTCAGCCCACCTCCAATCTCCCAGCACCTCACCTGTGACAATTGATTACACACGTACCACAGCAAAGGGATCAGTAATCACTTCTGCGGGTCCCATAGAGATCTAACCTACACAAGATCAGGTCCTGGGGATATATCCACTTTTATGCGTTTCAAGGTCAATTATAAGGAACCAGAAGCGGGCAATTTTGTCAATGGAGTTTTGTCTTCTATTCAATGACGTTGTGGTTGGACTGATAATCCTCACCTCCGCTTTTCAACATTTTCCCAATCAGCACTAATTCCATTAAAGATTCAAAATCTGCCCAGTTCCATTTGAAAGTACTCCATGGCCCAACCTCGGTGTACTGTAGTAAAGAATTCACTCCATTTTGGGAGAATAATTTCTCTTCTGCCTTAAATCTGTGACCTCTAAGCCAGAGATTACACTTCCTGGTTCTGAACTCTCCCAAAGTGGAAACAACATTTCTGCATTTAAAGCACCATGTTTCCTGAAATTTCAGAATGTCACCACTGAATAATCTATGTTCCAATTGGTACAAGCTCAAACTACTCAATCTCTATTCTCAAGACAGTCCCTCCATCTCAAGATCAGGCTATTGAACCTCATGTGGATTGTTTCGGATTCCAGAGTATCTTTCCTTTAACACGAGTCCCACAATAGTTGACAGTATTCAGCTGTGATATGACGAGAGCTTTTTCTAAGTTTTATAAAAACTTACAATCATACAGTTACACAGCACGTAAGCAGATCCTTCGTTCCAACTCATCTGTGCTGAACTGATATCCCAATTTGACCGAGTATCATATGGCAAACAGGTGACCCATATTTCTCGAAATGTTTCCTCTCGTACACACATCCAGCTGCCTTTTAAATTTTAAAGTTATACTCGCCTACACCACTTCCTTTAGCAGATTTTTCTGTGTATACACCACCATCTATGTGAAAACGTTACCCTTCAGGACCTTTTCCAACGTTTCTCCTCTCGCCATAATCCTCTGTCCTATAGTTGTGGACTCCCCAACACTCTGAAAAGGACCTTGGCTATTCATCATAAGAATGCCCCTCATGATTTCTGGATCTTGTTCAGGCCAACCCTCAGCCCCCTTTCCTCGTGCTGCAGGAAAAAGAAAAGCCCTCGCCTATTCAGGGTCACCTTGTAGATTAAACGCTGAGAGTTTGTTTCTGGAAAAGCACTGCGAGTTAGGCAACATCCGAGGAGCAGGGTATTCGACGTTTCGGGCAAAGGCTCGTCATCAGGAACGGAGGCAGGGAGCCTCCAGGTGTGTAAGTGGAGCTCAGTCCATGGGATGATCATCCATGGTCTTGTTGAACAGAGGAGCAGGCTCGTAGGGTCAGATGGCTGAATCCTTCTCACATTTCTTACGTTCTGGTATTGTTATGTTTTTACAGACCTCCAATCCAAAAGACAACACTCCACCACCACTAAATAAAAATCAAAAGAACTGCAGATGCCGTGTAACTGAAACAAAATAAAACGGAATTTGTGGAAAAACTCAGAGGCTCTGGCAGCATCTGTGGAGAGAAAGCTCAACTCTCCATTGTGTCCTGGTTTTCCTTTAGAGCCAACTTACGTAACGCCAGCACATTAGCCAATCTCCAATCTTCCAGCACCTCATCCATGATTATCAATAATACAAATATCTCAGCAAGGGGCTCAGGAATCTCCTCCTCAGCTTCCCACTAAGTTCTGGGAAACACCTGATCTGATCTCAGGGATTTCAGAGATTTCTCTCTGTTTTTTTATTTTTAGACATGCAGTGCCTCCTCTACTCTGAGATGAACTCTTTTAAGGCATCGCTATGTATTTCCCAATTTCCTTAGTTTCCATACACATATTAATGCAAAATACTTGCTCAGTGTCTCATCCATCTCTTGTGGTCTCACACATAGAGAGCTATGTTGGTCTTTAAGAGGCCGTATTGTCTCCTTGATTATTTTTGTACCCATACTGCATTAATGGAATCGTTTGGGATTTTCGTTAACTCTATTTGACAAAGTGACTTTATGCCCCTTTTTGACCCTCGTGATTTCCGACTGCCCTTATATCCTTTTCCGGATTCACTCGATCCCAGCTGTCTACACCTGATATATATCTCCTATTTCTTGACCAGAGTCTCAATTCCTCTTGTCATACTGCTTTCCCTACACCGACGAGATTTGCCCTTCACACAAACAGGAACATACCATCACTGAACTCTCATGATCTCATGCTTAAATGCTTCCCAATTCCCAACCGTCCCTTTTCCAGCGAAGAGCCGCCATCTCCACCCCAACCAGATTATCAAAGTTCCTGTCAGATACCGTCAAACCGGACCTCAATCCAATTTGAAACATTCATTTTTTAAATCAATTCTACTATTTTTCATAACGGTTTTCAAACTAATACAATTTCATATACTTGCTCCGAAGTCTGCCCCCCAGGACATCTCAGTTACTTCTCCTGCTCCATTTCGCAACAGAAGTTCAAGCATTCCACAACCTCTAGTAGGTGCTTCCATATATTGAACACTAAATTTTCCTTTTATAAACCTAACCAATTACTCCCCATCCAAGACCTTAACACTATGACAGTCCCAAAATATGTTTGGAAAGTTAAAAATCACCGACCATAATCCAATTGTGCTTACACATAGCTGAGATGTCCTTGCATATTCACTTGCGAATTTCCAATTGACTATTGAGAGGACTATATTACACTCCCAGCAAGGTGATCATCCCTTTCTCAAAATTAGGTTCCATCCATGTAAAGTCACTGGGCAGTCTCCCAGGAATTTCCTCGCAACATCCAGACATAATGTGCTTCTGAACCAGAAGTAACACTCCTCCTCCTCTCTTGTTTCCCCCTCACCCCGTCTGTTCTTTATATAGCATTTGCACCCCTGAAGATTAAGCGGCCAGTCCTGTTCATCCCTGAGCCACCTTTCTATAATGGTTATGATATCCCCATCCTACATTCCCATCCATGCCCTATGTTCAACTGCCCCATCTGTCAGGCATCTTGCACTCAAGTAAATGCTGCTTTGCATTCTTACCTCATTTATGCCAAACTGTTGCCTGCCTTGACTGTTAGAATGGTTCACCGTGTCTATTTTACCATCCTCAACCTTTTCCTTTTTCTCACTATTGTGTTGAGTCTCACCATCACCCTTACCATTTTGAAGTCTTCAGGGTACCACGAGAAAGATTTCCTGCAAGAGTAGTGGTCCCTTTCCAATTCAAGTGAAACATGTCCCTCTTATACATGTCATTTCTGTTGCTGAAGAGACCTCAATGATCGGAAAATGTGAATCCTAGCCCCTGCGACAGCTCCTCAGCCACGCATTTGTCTGCTCGGTCTTTTTTTATATTCCAACTCTCAATATTCCATTAGTTTTTAAACAAAGCCCAGCATTATGTTTGCCTTTGTTGCAGTTAAAATTAAAACTAGCTTTTCGTCATTCTGTGATGAGGATTCCCAAATCTGTTATGTAGATTTCAGAATTCAATCTCTATGTAAATAATATTCAGTTGCTCTACCGTTCCTGCTAAAATTCATAACTTCATTTATTATGGCATTTCTCATTTACTTCACCACCTTATATTAATATGCAAGGTTTATTGTTCCCTCTCTTTTCCAATCTATAGCCCTCTGCACACTGTTTTTCTTCATACCCACCAATTACCTCCTCTACAATTTTTGTGCCATTTGCCAACTTGTCTGCAGTACATTCACTTCACTCATCTAAGTCGTTAAAATATTTTGTAATTTATTTGTGTCCCCTGAAACGGATTTATGTGGTATTCACCAGCTACAGATTGACATCCTGTAAAGTAAAATTCGTAATCAAACACTCTTCCGATTGTGATTTCCACAATCTTCTCTCCGTGGCAACACAATACCTCCGAAACCACAGGCTGTTATCTTGTTAAATAATCTTACGTGTGGTAACTTATCAAATGTCTTCAGAAACCAAAAAAAAAATCACTATTTCCTCCTTATTCTCCAAGAATTCTAATACATTTATCAAGCGAGATTTCCCTTTTGTAAATCCATTCTCAGTCCTCTTGATCATGTTATTCTAAATGCTCTGGTGTTATGTGGTTTATTGTAGACGACGCAATTTTTCCAATAAATTATGTTAATTGGCCAATAATGGCCTCAGTCAGACATTTTTGTGTCCATACTTTTTTTGAGTAAAGGTGTTACCTTGTCACTTTGCCAATCCAGTAATACGTTTCTGAAAGCTAATGATTATTGGAAAGTTACAACTAGTGCATCCAACACAGATTTTTTCTTATTTATTTTTCTATCTTGGATTGCACCTTTTTCGTTCCAATGCATTTTGCGGTAAATACTCCTGTAAATTTCTCTGACGTTTTCTTTGTTGTGAGTCATTGTATTACATTGCTCGCCGTTTCTTTTGCCCTTCATTATTTCGTAATTATAGAATGTTCTTTGCCTGCTACTTTCAAGGCAGATGCAGACTATTTATTCATCTTTTCTGTCATTTTGTGGTTCCCAGTCACGAATTCCCAGCTTCATTCAATATGGGCCTATATTCACATTGGCTTTTCTCTTCAGTTCTTTCTATTTAAGGATGCTCTTGCTGTCCACTTTAATATCAGCTGTAGTTTCGCTTTCGATGTTGACCTTCTCCCTCCTTATTAATCTTTACATAGAACATAGGAAATTACAGCGCAGTACAGGCCCTTCGGTCCTCGATGTTGCGCCGCCCTGTCATTCTAATCTGAAGCACATCGCACCTGCACTATTACATGAACGTCCAATTTGCTGGCTTATTGATATTTCTGTAAACATTCCGAATGTCCTGCTCACCGAAAATATTTCCCACATTATATGTTTTCCTTTTAATTCAATTTGTTGCTATTTGCAACTTTTCTACATAAGCATAATACACTCGTCCCCTTCCTAGATTTTATCCTTCTCACTTGAATTTTATCATTACTGTGAGCGTTGAACTGTTTTTCTAAATGGATTGCCATTGTTCTTCACAGGTTTTTCCTGCTAAATCCGTTTCCTGGTCCACTCCAGCAAGCTCGACCCTCATCCGTTTCCAATTTACACTTATGTTAGCTGAGCACATTTGTTTCGGATGTCAGATTCTCCCTCTCCAATTGAATGCTCAAATTTTGCTGTTCCGAGGGAATTTTTCAGTCTGTCACCATGCATAAAGTCTGACTCATTGCACATTACCAGATTCAGTACATCAAGATTCTGGGTTGAACCACGACATACTGTTTCAGGAATCTATCTGAATTCTTCTTTGTGACTACCTTTGCTGATAGAGTCATAGGAATGTACAGCACAGAAACAGACACTTCGGTCCAACACGTCCATGCCGATCAGATATCCCAACCCAATCTAGTCCTACCTGCCAGTACCTGGCTCATCCCCCTCCAAACGCTTCCTATTCATATGCCTATCCAGATGTCCTTTAAATATTGCAATTTTACCAGCCTCCACCACTTCCTCTGGCAGCTCATTCCATACACGTACCATCCTCTGCATGAAGAAAATTACCCCTTAGGTCGCCTTTATATCTTTCCCCTCTCACCATAAACTTATGCCTTCTAGTTCTGGACTCCCCCACCCCAGAGAAAATACTTTGTTTATTTAACCTATCTATACCCCACATGATTTTGGAAACCTCTCTAAGGTCACCCCTCAGCCTCCGATGCTCCAAGGGAAACTGCCCCAGCCTATTCAACCTTTCAAATCCTCCAACCCTGGCTGCATCCTTGTAAATCTTTCCTAACCCCTTTCAAGTTTCACAGCATCATTCCGATGGAAAGGAGACCAGAATCAGAAAATGATACTGGCAGATTTTTTTTGTTTGTTTGTTTAGGACTCGTATGTCTCAATTCAATCTAAAGACTGCTGCAGCTCATTGGTGATTATGGAGTGCCAGTTGTAGTTTTATTCTGCATAGATTTTCCTCCCCCACTGAGAAGTGAAGTTTTGGTTGAACATTGAGTTATGAAAATCACAAACAAAACTTAATATCTTATTTTATTATCTGTTTGGATTCGGCCATTATTTGTGCATGAGAAATATTTTGTTACCATGCGAGTGGACAGGACGTTTCATTGCAGCTGCATTCACTTTACAGCTTTTTAACGTTGTAAATATGCAATGACGGGCCAAAACCGCTTAAGGTATCTTATCTGGGATTTAAATTAAGGGACTGGACCCAAGTAACTATAATGGTTTTTATAAATGATTTTCCACTTTGTATGAATCACTTCTAAAATGTATTATTTACTGCCTCAGTTTCCACCTCGGAGTTACACCTATTTGTTATATTAGTTATTATTTTTAAAGGCCCAATTGTGTTAGCCCTGTATCACAAAACCGGAATCCGTTGTCAGGTTTGATTAGTTTTATACATTTTCATATTTCCATTGATCTGTGTCATTGCCTCGTGGTTATTTTGAAGCATGGCTGCATTGAGTAATTATTAATTAAAGAAAGGAAAGATAAAGCGGATATGAAACAAAAATATATCTTCCTGATCAGTTGAAGGAATTCTGCATGTGATCCGGTAATAGAGGCTTGTCCACCTGATCGAACTCCCCAAAGCTGGGAGAAGCTAAAGGCTGAGTCTGAAAGGTCAGATTAAAAAGAAAGGGAAAAGAAGAAACAGTGGAAGGCCACTAGGGCTCAGGAATGTGAATAAAGGTAAAAGCAACAATGCTGATTTTTTTTAAATCCTCAAAATTCCGAGCCTATGTCAGGCACACCTATCCTATTTGAGGATGGTGATGCCGCTGATGGGTATTTTATTCCAGGATACCCACTAATCCCCTAACAATTTCTGATTCTCCCCAGAAAACTGCCTCATTACAACCTTTCCTTATTTTGAAAATGAAACGTCCAGTCTTCAAAGCCGATATATTGGAGATGAGTGGCCTGAACCATCCGAAACCAGGGGCCATCCCGGGAATCAGAGTAATGTGAATGAAGCATGCCCCGACCAAAAGAACAAACCAGCCCAATTTGCTCAATATGTTCAAAGGATGTTGCAGATGTACAGGCAGTAAAATTCTCAGAGTGGCCTGAATACGCATGGCGTGTGTTATCAGGATGAAATAAGTGGCCATCTGTCTGACAGAAGAGTTATACAGCCCTTGAATGAAAAATAATCGAAAATCTTATGTTTTTGCTCTGTATTCCTTCTAGTGTCACTGACATTATTCGAAAAACAATATAAAGCAGTCCAGGATTTTACAATCGCAAATGAGGTAAATGGTAGTTTCCCATTTGATTGGCCTGAATCAGACTGAACCACGATCGAATTGGCAGGTGAAATCGTATATGTCAAACACCGTCGTTCTGTGCCAGTCCTGGCAGGGTGGAGTCGGACCAAGATACCCCTGGGGAGGAACCGACCTCAAATTCCCGCCCAGCAGTCATTGCTGAGCAACCCATTCCCGAGGAGACGCTGAAATGCGGACAGCCAGGCCCCGGTGCTACACTTTGGGTCACAATGTGGGATATACGCTCAGGATCATGCTAGAAAGAGAACATCAAGCCCTATAGGACCTTTCAAACATTTGTTGATTGACTATGTGAAAGATAGTGAGAGGGAAAAGATGCATGTTGGTGGTGATTGATAGATTTAGTGAATAGGTAGTGGCAACATCCTCTAAAGGCGCAGGTTCTGGAAGCGTTGTGACATTTTAATCAAATGAACTAAGGTCAATGAGATAGGAATGCCACAATGTAATTATGGATCGCAGAATAAAGCGCTGCCTTGTAATCGACCCATTTTACCTCACCTGTCCAACCAATACGCCCTATCGTCCATATTGGTATATGTTGTAACAGGCATCTCCCCAATATGATCAAAGTGAACACATCCCAAAAAGTAATTACAGTATTCATGTTCTATCTTAAAAGTCAACTGTACATTACCAATCCAGGCCCTTTCCCTCCATCACCAGTTTGGATTTGAATGCTTCACGCGGCGTAGTAACGTCCTGATTGGCCAATGAGTGGGAAAGTGCACCTGGACATGGGCGTAGTGACTGTTGCAGGTGTCCTACCTGCAGATACTGCTTTGAATGCCCAGCTTATCTCGTTAGCCGATACTTCGATGTTGTGTGGAATGGAAGGAGGATTGAGGCCAACACTTCCCCTGCAATTCAGAGGCACCAGCACGCGAGTTATGCTACTAAAGAAAATTGTTATTCCACCGAAGGATCAGTTTGACACACCACGTCAACAGATACTGCTTTGAAACAGGAAAGATTATGTACCTGACTAAGAGATCGGCATTGACAGTATAGGGCAGCCAAGAGGCATCCCTAATGAATTCAAGAACAGGAACCAGATTGCTGCGGGCTGGGAAGTATTTTTCCCTTTGATTGGTTTTAGGAAAAATGCTGAATGGATTAATTGTATTTACTATCACCAGAAGAGATTTACTAATGACACCAATGATGCCCTCTCAGTATTAGTTCAGCAGTTGGATGCAACCAGCAGAATGGCGTGGAAAAATAGTCAGACCTTGGTCTGTCTGTTGGCTGAGAAAGGCGGCGATTGTGTAATGTTTGTGGAACATCTCTGTAACTTCATACGTAATAACATTAGTCCTGAAGGGTCGTTTCCTAAGGCAATGGATAAGCTGAGAAATCTGAGCAGAGAGGTTAAGGAGAATGCAGGATCTCATCATCGTTCTTTGACTGGTTAGACAGCGTCATCAGTGTAATGTGGCGGGGGGTAACTTGGTTTCCCAAGATTGGAATCGTTGCTGCTATCGTGTTAATTTTCCTTGCCGTTGTGCTATGCTGTGTGTTACTTCTCATCGTGAGCAACTCTTCGAGGTGCTTATCTGTCCTCAGTCATCTCCCATCTCAGAAAAAAAGTTTCAGCGCTCTATTATTATGACCCGATATCCACTGAAGTGGAGCCGTCATGTGGCGCCACGACATTTTAAATTTTGTTTTTTTTTTTAATTAAGCTGAGTCTGTAAGGTTTTCTGGTTATATTATCAAGCTCTCGACAATGGGGGACGGGTTTCTGGATCGGATATTCCAGGGATAGAGGGAGAACCCTCTGAGAACTGAAGTTCTATTTTTGTCTGCCCAATTTTAAGCCAGGAGCTACGTGCTTTGAGTTCTGAAGGTCGGCCCTCATTGTATCTATTCTTTGTGCGAGGCCAATAGATTTCAAATGATGAAATATATAGTAAATATGAATATGTCGCTAAAATGTAATACATGTTGCGATGTCGCATTAATTAAAAATAATCCGGGTGGCAGGCTCGAGTCAACCTTGCATGACTGAGGACGATCAAGTGACAAATAATGAAGAAAGTTAAACACAATGGAACGAGATGGTTTGCAGCAATCCACAAGACAATTGAGGCAGAGTCTGATTGTTGAAGTGAATGCAATGCAGACTTAGTGTGATTGGTTATGCTTATGTAAAGGGGATGAGGTGTGGTTTTCAGAACAAATTAAACATTAGAGTATCCTTGCTGTTCGCGGGCTTTCGGGGTTGACTGCACTGATGAGCACAGCTTCTGTTTGCAAATAAAGGCTTGTCATCGTGAAGAAATCTCTGCGGCTCCAAAGGAGGACCAGTTCAAAATACGTAACTGTAAAAATGCCATCCCATTCTCCCAATTCCTTCGTCTCCGCCGCATCTGCTCCCAGGAGGACCAGTTCAAAATACGTACAACACAGATGGCCTCCTTCTTCAAGGACCGCAATTTCCCCCACAACATGGTCGACGGTGCCCTCCACCGCATCTCCTCCACTTCCCGCTCCTCCGCCCTTGAGCCCCGCCCCTCCAACCGCCACCAGGACAGAACCCCACTGGTCCTCACCTACCACCCCACCAATCTCCATGTACAGCGCATCATCCGCCGTCACTTCCGCCACCTCCAAACAGACCCCAGCACCAAGGATATATTTCCCTCCCCTCCCCTATCAGCTTTTCGTAGAGACCACTCCCTCCGCGATTCCCTTGTCAGATCCACACCCCCCACCGACCCAACCTCCACTCCCGGCACCTTCCCTTGCAACCGCAGGAGGTGCAACACTTGCGCCCACACCTCCCCCCTCACTTCTCTCCAAGGCCCCAAAGGAAACTTCCATATCCGCCACAGATTCACCTGCACCTCCACCCACATCATCTACTGCAACCGCTGCAGCCGGTGTGGCCTCCTCTATATTGGGTAGACAGGCCGCCTACTTGCGGAGCGATTCAGAGAGCACCTCTGGGCCACCCGGACGAACCAACCCAACCACCCTGTAGCACAGCATTTCAACTCCCCCTCCCACTCCACCGAGGATATGCAGGTCATTGGACTCATCCACCGCCATACCACAACAACGCGACGGTCGGAGGAGGAGCATCTTATCTTCCGACTGGGAACCCTCCAACCACAGGGGATGAACTTGGACTTCACCAGTTTCTTCATCCCCCCTCCCCACACCTTGTCTCAGCCGAATCCCTCCAGCCCGGCACCGCCTTCCTGACCCGCAGTCTTCTTCTTGACCTCTCCGCCTCCATCCTACTCCGACCTATCACCCTCACCTTGACCTCTTTCCACCTATCACATTTCCAACGCCCCTCCTCCGAGTCCCTCCTCCCTACCTTTTATCTTCTCCTGCTGAACACTCTCTGCTCATTCCTGAAGAAGGGCCTGTGCCCGAAACGTCGAATCTCCTGTTCCCTGGATGCTGCCTGACCTGCTGTGCTGTTCCAGCAATAAAGTTTCAACTTTGATCTCCAGCATCTGCAGACCTCACTTTCTCCTCGAAGATTTCAACCTACTGCGAATCCTCTTACAAGGATGCCTTCCTTGAAGAAGCTCTCTGCCTCTCTCTACAAAGATTTCAGTGAGTCCCTCTCTCACTGCACACCCCAGGTCATCTCCTCTGCACAGAAGCTCTTCAGCCACATTCTGAAGCAGACTCGTTACCACAGCCATATCTCCTTTCTCAGCACTTGCCTATGGAACCGACTGATCCCCCATGGACTCCAGATCACCTTCCGACCAACACAATTTGGACCCAACCAGGACTACCAGTACCTGCAACAAATCCGCAGCCTCCAGCAACGGACCTCCCTCCGGAACCTCCACTCCACGCTTGCAGCCATGCGCCGGTACCTACATTCCCTGCAACTCGACCTACCCCAGCTCAGGACAACTCTCTCACAGACCTGTAAAGGACCTCTCTGTTCTTCATTTACAGAAGAATCCATAGACTGAACAAACAGTTCTTTCTAGCCATATCGGAAATTAAAGGCAGTAAGTACCAAAAACTTTCATGCACTTACCCCCAAACTCCGGATTCCTCAACCGTTCCAGAAACTTCCATCGGCCTCCGAAACCAGTCCGGCGCCATTACACACGCGGCCGCTACAGCGCCCGCGGCAATAGCCGCAGACGCCGCCGACGATGACGTCACTTCCGCCCCCACCGACCTCGCAACCTTCATGATCGCGGCCCAAACAACCGCCTCCGGGATCGCCGCACAGACAACCTGCTCTGCGATCGTCATGAAGACAATCGCCAACAGATTGGCGACCTCCGCGGCTGTGGGGAAGAACTCTGTCTCCGTGGTCGCCGCAGCTACTTACGCCACCAGTGACGTCAGCAACCTACATTTGGACCACATCGCCGCAAGTGTCTCCGCCCCCCCGCCGCGTTCCTTCACCACGCCTAACCCCGCCCCCCCGCCGCGTTCCGTCACCGCGCCTAACCCCGACCCCACGCCGCGTTCCGCCAGCACGCCTAACTCCGCCCGCACGCCGCGTTCCGCCAACCACGCCTAACCCCGCCCCCCGGCCGAGTTCCGTCACCGGGACTAACCCCGCCCCCCCGCCGGTCTCCATCACCATGTCCAACTCCGCCCCCGCGCTGACCTCTGTCCCCGCCCCCAGGCCTAACCCCGCCCCCACATCCAGCTCCAGTCCCACACCAGGTCCTAGCTCCCCGCCCTGCCGTGTGTTGACCATCCCTCCAGACTTGCCCCTCTCTGAGGATGAAAGATCAGTCCTCAGCAGAGGTCTCACCTTCGTTCCCACACGTTCTCGGGTCAATGAATTCAATACACGGAGTGACATCGAACAATTCTTCCGCCGCCTTCGCCTCCGTGCCTTCTTCTTCAATCAAGACTCTCGCCCACCCTCTGACGACCCCTTCTCCCACCTCCAACACACCCCGTCCACCTGGACACCCCGTGCTGGCCTCCTACCTGCCCTCGACCTCTTCATAGCAAACTGCCGCCGCGATATTAACCGCTACCTGAACTCCCACACCCCTCCCACCCACTGCAACCTCTCACCCTCGGAACGCGCAGCCCTCCACTCCCTCCATTCCAACCCCAACCTCACCATCAAACCAGCTGACAAGGGAGGCGCAGTAGTAGTTTGGCGCACTGACCTTTACACCACTGAGGCCAAACGCCAGCTCGCAGATATCTCCTCCTACCGTCCCCTTGACCATGACCCACCCCCCACCACCAAACCATCATCTCCCAGACCATCCATAACCTCATCACCTCAGGGGACCTCCCATCCACCGCCTCCAACCTCATAGTCCCACAACCCCGCACCGCCCGGTTCTACCTCCTGCCCAAAATCCACAAACCTGACTGCCCCGGACATCCCATCGTCTCAGCCTGCTCCTGCCCACCCGAACTCATCTCGGCATACCTCGACACGGTCCTGTGCCCATTAGTCCAAGAACTCCCCACCTACGTTCGTGACACCACCCACGCCCTCCACCTCCTCCAGGATTTCCGCTTCCCCGGTCCCCAACGCCTCATCTTCACCATGGACATCCAGTCCCTGTACACCTCCATCCCCCATCACGAAGGACTCAAAGCACTCCGCTTCTTCCTATCCCGCCGTACCACCCAGTACCCTTCCACCGACACCCTCCTTCGACTGACCGAACTAGTCCTCACCCTGAACAACTTTTCTTTCCAATCCTCCCACTTTCTCCAAACAAAAGGAGTAGCGATGGGCACCCGCATGGGCCCCAGCTATGCCTGCCTCTTCGTAGGGTATGTGCAACAATCCATCTTCCGCAACTACACTGGCCCCACCCCCCATCTTTTCCTTCGCTACATTGATGACTGTATCGGCGCTACCTCGTGCTCCCACGAGGAGGTTGAACATTTCATCCACTTCACTAACACCTTCCACCCCGACCTCAAATTCACCTGGACAGTCTCGGACTCCTCCCTCCCCTTCCTAGACCTTTCTGTTTCTATCTCAGGCGACCGAATCAACACGGACATCTACTACAAACCAACCGACTCCCACAGCTACCTGGACTACACCTCCTCCCATCCTGCCCCCTGTAAAAACGCCATCCCATTCTCCCAATTCCTTCGTCTCCGCCGCATCTGCTCCTAGGAGGACCAGTTCAAAATACGTACAACACAGATGGCCTCCTTCTTCAAGGACTGCAATTTCCCCCCCAACGTGGTCGACGGTGCCCTCCACCGCATCTACTCCACTTCTCGCTCCTCCGCCCTTGAGCCCCGCCCCTCCAATCGCCACCAGGACAGAACCCCACTGGTCCTCACCTACCACCCCACCAATCTCCATGTACAGCGCATCATCCACCGTCACTTCCGCCACCTCCAAACAGACCCCAGCACCAAGGATATATTTCCCTCCCCTCCCCTATCAGCTTTCCGTAGAGACCACTCCCTCCGCGACTCCCTTGTCAGATCCACACCCCCCACCGACCCAACCTCCACTCCCGGCACCTTCCCTTGCAACCGCAGGAGGTGCAACACTTGCGCCCACACCTCCCCCCTCACTTCTCTCCAAAGCCCCAAAGGAAACTTCCATATCCGCCACAGATTCACCTGCACCTCCACCCACATCATCTACTGCATCCGCTGCAGCCGGTGTGGCCTCCTCTATATTGGGGAGACAGGCCGCCTACTTGTGGAGCGATTCAGAGAGCACTTTTGGGCCACCCGGACGAACCAACCCAACCACCCTGTAGCACAGCATTTCAACTCCCCCTCCCACTCCACCGAGGATATGCAGGTCATTGGACTCATCCACCGCCAAACCACAACAACGCAACGGTCGGAGGAGGAGCGTCTTATCTTCCGACTGGGAACCCTCCAACCACAGGGGATGAACTTGGACTTCACCAGTTTCTTCATCCCCCCTCCCCCCACCTTGTCTGGGCCGAAATCCCTCCAGCCCGGCACCACCTTCCTGACCCGCAGTCTTCTTCTTGACCTCTCCGCCTCCATCCTACTCCGACCTATCACCCTCACCTTGACCTCTTTCCACCTATCACATTTCCAACGCCCCTCCTCCAAGTCCCTCCTCCCTACCTTTTATCTTCTCCTGCTGAACACTCTCTGCTCATTCCTGAAGAAGGGCCTTTGCCCGAAACGTCGAATCTCCTGTTCCCTGGATGCTGCCTGACCTGCTGTGCTGATCCAGCAATAAAGTTTCAACAATCCTAATAACTTCTACCAACAACAACACTTTCCTCCTGGTCTGACACATTCACTCACTCTCTTACCCACGGTCGTTACCTCCTTCCTGGTCTCACTTGTTTGATCGTTCTCTCCCACGCAAGCTTGCTCACGTTCTCCTTCCCGGTATCCCTTGTTCATTCCCCACTTCTCTTCTGGTCTCAAACATTTACCAGCCTCTCCAAACACGGCACGGTCGCTCCCTCCCTCATGGACTCCCTTGTTCACTCACTTTGTTTCAGCCAGGCCCACTCACTCCCTCCTCCTTGGACATGCTCATTCGCTCGCACTATTCCGAACAGACTTTCTCTATCCCTCCTTCCTGGTCTGATTCATTCACTCTCTCAATGCCACCAAACCACACCTACTCCGTCCTTCACGGTCTCACATGTTCGCTTGTTCTCTCCCACCCAGGCTTGCTCACACTCTCCAACCCCCTCCCCCCCTCCTCGGGTCTCGCTCATTCACTCATACCTTCCCTCCCGGTCTCACACTTTCTCAGCAAGGCAGATTGTCTATCACACTCTCTGCCCATCTCTCTCGTTCGCTAGCTCCCTCTCTCCTGGCCTCATTCGTTCTGTCCAATCTCGGTTCGCTTGTTGCCTCCCTTCTAATATCACTTGTTAGCTCACTGTCACCCACCGGAGCTCTCCTGGTTTCTCCCTGTTTCGCTCACACTCACTCTCCCTCCTGGTCTCACTCGCTCGCTCGCTTCCACCCAGGGTCGGTCCCACACACATGATCTGACTCGCTGGTTCGCTCTCACCCACCTAATTTCGCTCTCTCCCTCCCTGTCCCACTCTTTTGCTCATTCTCTCTCGTACAGGCTCGTTCCGTCCCTCAATCTCCATCACACACGTTCACCCACCGTCTCCCAAATTGGCTCGCCACACTGTCTCCCTCCTGGTCTCTCTCTTTTTCCTACCAAGACTCACTTGCTCCCTCCCACACAGTCTCAGTGCCTCGCTGGCTCTCTCTCACACAGGCTCACTCGCCCTCATCCTCTTGGTCTCGCTTGTTTGTTCGCATTCTGCCACACAGGCCCACTCCCTCCCTCCCCGTCTCACCCGTTCACTTGCTCCCTCCCAAACAGTTCTGCACCATCCCTGCGTCATGGTGTGACTTGTTTGCTTCCTCACCGTCGCCAAGGCACAGTGTTCCCTCCCACCTGCACCCGTATGTTTGATTGCTCTCTCCCACACAGTCTCACTCACTCTCTTCCTCTCAGTCTCTCTTGTCCCCTCGATCCCTCCCTCCCTGTCTCAGTCGTTCTCTCCCACCCAGGTTCATTCACTCTCTCCCTCTTGGAAACTCCCATTTACTCGCTGCGTACCTCACAGTCTCAGTCCTTTGCTTGCTCTCTCCCACCCAGGCATGCTTGCTCGCTTCCTCCCGTTCTCCCTCGTTCACTCTTCTCTTCCACTCAGACTCACTCGCTCATTCTGTCCCCATCTCACTCATTCGCTAACTCTCAGCCAAACAATTTCACTTGCTCTTTACCTCCTGATCTGATTTGTTCAGTCGCTCAGTCCAACCCAGTCTCACTTCACCACTCATTCTCTCCCACCAGGCTTGTTTGTTCTCTCCCTCCCGGTCTGTCTCATTCAATCCCTCCGTCCCGGTCTCACCCATTTGCATGCTCTCTCTCACCAAGTGTTACTCACTCCCTCCCTCTCGGTCTCACTTGTTCTCTCGTACCCTCCCACTCAGGCTCACTCACTGTTTTGCTTCTGTCTCTTTCATTCGCTCGCTCCCTTCCTCCAAATCTGACTCATTCACTCACATTCTTCCACCCAGGAATTTTCACTCCCTTCCTTCCGTCCCGCTCGTCCACACGCTTGCTCCCACCTCGGCGCGTTTTCTCCCTCGCTCACCATCTCATTCATTCATTTGATCTCTCCAAAACAGATTCTCTCGTTTCCTCCCTCTTCATCTGACTCGTTTGCGCACTCAATCCCACTTAGACACACGCGCTCCCTCTCTCCTATTATCACTTGTTCGCTCGTTCTCTCACACAGAGGCTGAATCCCCTTCTCCCTGCAAGTCCCTCTCATTCGTTTGCACACTCCCACCCAGTCCCACTCGTTCTCTTCCACCCAGGCTCGCTTGGTCTCCCTCTCTCCCAATCTCCCTCTTTTGCTCGCGCTCTAAGATGTAGGCTCAATCATGCTTTCCCTCCGGATCTCAAATGTTTACTCACTCTCTCCCACCCTGGCACACTTGCTGCCTTCTGGCCTCACTAGTTCGCTCACTCTCTCCCATCTCCGCTCACTCATCTTCCTCCCTCCCAGTCTCGCTCGTTTGCTCACTCCCAACCTCCTGGTCAGACTTGCTCGCTCGCTCTCTCCCACAAAGCCTCGTTTGCTCGCTCTTTCCCACTCTGTCCAGATAGCTATTCCCTTCCTGGTTTCGGTCTTTCGCTTACTTTCTCCCACCCAGGCTCTCTTACCTCCCTCCCTACATGTTCGCTTTCTCTCACCCTCCCGGTCTCAGTCGCTCAATCGCTCTCTTCCACCCAGACTCACTCCCTTCCTCTCTTGTCATCTCGCATGCTCTTTTGCTCTCTTCCTGTCAGGCTCGAGCTCTCTCTCACTTCGCGTCTCCGTTGTTTGTTGGCACTCTACAACACTTTCTTGCTCGCTCCGCCCTTCCCGGTCTCACTTGTTTGCTCCCTGTCTCACATCCAGGCGAGCTATCTCCTCACTCCTGGTCCCATTCATTCACTCGCGCTCTCCCCCACCAGGCTCCCTCACTCTGTCCCATCCAAGCTCACTCGCCTCCTCACTCCCCACATTGCTCGTTCTCTCACTCTCTGCCACCCAGACTTTTTCTGTGCCTCTCCCACCGTCTCACTCATTCGCTTTCTCTCTCTCAGATAGGCTTGCTCCATCCATCCCATCCCGGTCTCACGAGTTTGCTCTCTCACTTCCACCCAGACTCGCTTCCTCCCTCGCACTCGGGCTTGATGTTCGCTTGTTTGTACGCGCTCTCCCACACGATCTTTATGCTCCCACAATTCTGGATTCCCTTGTTTGCTAGCTGTCTCACATCCAGTCTCGATACCTCCCTCCCTCCTCGCACCGTTCATTCACTTGCACTCTTCCTCCAACAGGTTCGCTATCTCTTTATTCCCCACTCTTGCTTGCTCCCTGCGAATCCACCCAACCTCCCGTAATCACTCGTTCACTCACTGTTTCTCCAGGGATGGCTTATTCCCAGCCCTCAAGTCTCACTCATACACTCGCATAGTATTTCGCTTTCTGCAACCAAGGATCCCTCGCTCCCTCGCTCCTGGTCTCAATCCTTCATTCGCTCTTTCCAACCTAGGCTCACTTGCTGTCTCTATTCCAGTCTCGCTCGATTGTTTGCTCTCTCCTATTTAGTCTCGCGCGTTCCCACCCACTTGATCTCAATCTTTTGCTCGCTCTCTCTCATCCAGTTCGCTGGCTACCTCCCTCCAGACCTTGCTCAGTCACTCGCTCCCCAGTAACTCCCAAACTGCTCGCACACTTCCTAACCGTCATACGCACTCCTCTGTACACCCCCTCACCATCTAGGCTAATCTCCCACACACTCCCATACCGTAACAATCACAGTCCCTGCCTATTCCCGCACCGTCATGCTCACTCCCCAGCACCATCCTTTAACATCACGATCACTCCTCCGCACACTCCCCACAGTCACGCTCCCTTCCCCACACACTCACCTACCGTCACGGTCACCCTCATGCACAGTCCCTACCATGAGCACTGCCCTCTGAACACCACCAACGTTAATCCCCTCGAATTTGCCTTGGAACACATTCCTGCTCTTTTCCCTGAATATCAAACAGTCTGTCACATGTGTTACAGTATGTTGTCCCACTCCCAACCTTTAGCCACAGCCAAAACCTATAGTGCCACCCCCACCCCATTACACCCTCGTGGTGTCTTTTGCGCTCAAACCAACCGTGTCCTCTAACAATGGCTATTGACACAAGCCTGATATTGTTAATTAGCATTCGTCTGAAGCACCGCACTAATCTCTGTTTGTGTAGTATCGGCCTGAACATCCGCACACTTCCTCTGCTCCACCAGCAACGGCAGGTGAGACAGGATTCTTGAAAGAGAGAAGATTGGGAGGGAGGGAGTTCATGACGGACAGAGAGTGAAGGAAATTGGGGAAGGGATGGAGAGTGAAATAGAACATACACATGGGAGAAGGAGAGGGAGACAGATGGAAAGTGTGGCAGTGGGATGGTGATATCTATGGGGGATGATAAAGAGAGACAGATGAACTGTACAGAGGCCAGATCGAATTATGGGACACAGAGTTGAAATCAAGGACAGAGTGATTTATACCCAACTCCTGAGTTCAGGCCCCGGTACCCTCCACATCCCTGAGGATTAGGACTTGGGGCTGAGTCTGTCTCTCTCCAGCTCAGCTTCCTCAATGCAAAGACAAACAACCACACCGTTCACTCTGCTACTCGTGACTTTTGAATGCACAATTTTAATGTTTACAAAATAAAGTGATCGATACAGGCAATGGGATGGTATCTTTTCTCATTGGCCCCTGAATTGTGAGAAGCCATAAAATGTGTTTCCGAAACCTCTTCTGGGATAAGCTTGGACAAACCAACACTACTGGTTAGTGTGTTGCCATAGCGACAGGCAGCTTCAACGCTGTAACATTGAACTGAAATAAGAAAATCCCAGATGCATTGATTAATGCATGAAAAAGATTGACTAATAGATTTTGGTGCAGGGATATTTCAGCACATTCTTCAGCTGCTGTCTAAACTTAGTCTGGGTCACGGCATAAATAGCGGTGTTTGTGCTGCAACTGAGGAGCTGCAGCATGAAGCCCAATTCTCGCACAAAGGGATGTAGGTATACAGACTGATACCCAATATAATACATCCGATTCCACGCAGAAAACACCATCAACATTGACCATAACACGATGAAATTAGCCGAGATGACAAACAGTAAAACGATAGATTTTTTTCGATTTCTCATTTCTGTGTCAGAATGAGCGGCCGCATTGGTGTGAGCCCGGAGTCTGCTGTTGGTCACTAAAATGTGTCTGATGGTGAACACATTGAGCAGCAGAATCAGAAGAAATGGTAGAGCTGGGTTAGAATGTGGTGGAGGAGTTCGATTGTGGCCCAGACATGGGAGAAATAAACAGTGAGTGTTACATCACAAAACCAGGGGGCGTTGGACAGCCCATACCGTGCTGTAAGCATAAAATACCAAAAAATGTTCTTTAAGCAGCTCAGCACAGTCACTGCTCCAAGGACCACAACCGCCTTTTTCCAACTGCAATATTTACTTTTCAGCTTCTGGCAACAAATGGCCACAAACCGATCAAAAGTGAAAGTGACGGTGAACGAGACAGAGGAGTCAGTGGCTGCATAAAGCAGGACAGCGTGGATATTACACACAGGTATGTCCGTCAGAAAAGAAAACCATTGCCGATAAACAATGGGAATGTGTCTCAGTATCAGGTCGAGGATAATGACCAGTAGATCTGCCACTGACATGGCCCCCAGGTAACGTCTGACGCATGGAGACAATCCACAATCTTTATAAAGCAGAACGTAGATCGTCACTACGTTAACTGTGAGGATGAAAAACAAGCAAATTGTGCATTAGTCTGGAGACGAAGTGACGAGTTTGATTGAGGACCCAGTGAGATTTTCAGATGTGTCACTGTATTCAGGGATTTATTCAATTAATTAGAACGGAAATAATAAATGGCTGGTGTGAATTAATCAAAGAATTTATAATAAAACGCAAACAACACAGAGACACATCCATAAGAACAGATGGTGTTCAGAACATTCACATTCAATCACTCGAGAGCAGACACAGTTCACTTCTTTCCAGTTCCCAAGACCGAGGGTGAAAACGTTACTGTCCTGAAGGATTACCTCCCTGTTCCTTGAAAACAAATGTGGTTTAGAAATTTCTGTCTTTTCTTGTAAATTGTGGTCGATCCTGGGTCGTGAAGACATGTAAATGCAGGAAAAATGTATGCACCCTTTTAACTGCTTAAGGGGACTTTAGAACAGTGTCTCCCTGTCCCGAGAAAGGGATCTCATCTCTCGGGATCTTATCTTTTTCACAATTCACTGACGTCAGGCCGTTCACAAATAACATCAGGGAAAGAATATTCTGGGTAATTTCGGGTATCGAATGTTCCCGGGAATGTTGGGAAAATAATTTTCAAGGAAATGTCGGGTACAAAATGTTCCAGGAAATGTGGGGAATATATTATTCCGAGCACAGTCAGTATAGAGTGTTCCAGGCAATGTCGGGTACAGAATTTGATAGAGTCGTAAAGACCCACATCACAATGACCCTTCTGCTACTAACGTTGCTGAGACGCACTCAGGCTGACGCTGGGAATCCTTCCCCCAAATCAACTGAACTGGCACTTCGTTTGCAAAATGAATAAGACAAAGATAAAGCTCAGAAACGTAAAGTAAGATCATCTTTAATGTCTAAGCAGATGACAACTCTTATTCAGCTATTCCCCCCTCCTCCCCATCTCTTATCCAGTTCTGTCTAGCACTCCCAGCTGTAAAATGTCCTGGTATTCAGTTCCCAATATTGCTGGCCCTATGTCTTTCGGATGCCATTAAATCATGCCCATTTACCTCAGTATATACAGTAATCTCCACAATCTGTTTTGAGAACATAAAACACATTCATGTATCGTGCCTTTCATTCAGCTTTTTAACCCAATATTCCCTGATCCACTGTAATCTTTATTCCACATATTGATCCTGTTAGGAAAAACTGTGATACCTTTATTCTCACAGAATCAAACTTGATTGTTCATGCTTCGAGAAGCCCAAACACCATCCTTGGTTATGTGCAATCCCACGGGCAGGGCGGACTCACCCGTGGTGATGGCACTGTAGGATGCAGTCAGGAAATGAGTTCCCCTGGAATTCCCCAACATTGATTCCAGAACCCGGGAAATCTCATGGGAACAGGTCAGAGATGGACAAGAAAATCTCCTGATGGTGGACATCTACTGCCCTCAACATCACCCCTCGGTTATAACTCAGATCCCCTCGATGTTGAAAAAAAGAATTGGAGGAAGTACTGAGGGTGAGAAGGACACAGAACTTACTCTGGGTTTGATTCTTCAATGTCCATCACCAAGAGGGTCTCCACACGCTCACGAATGACTGAGCAGGGCGACGCCTCAATCCATAGCAGCCAGACTGCGGGAAATGACGGTAGAACCATGAAGACGGGAGCATGCGCACTAACCCACGTGTCATAGATGTGTCTGTCTAGAAAAGTATCTGTAGAAGCAATCAGCACACAGTCCTACTGGAAGGAAAGTCTCAGCCTCATTTTGAAGATACCGACCTCTGTGTAATGTGGCACTATATCCTGTGACGTAGTACATGCGTCCAGACGACGGAACAAATGGAAACTGCGCTGTTGTCTGTCAATAGCTGTAGCATCAATGGCCTTCCTCCATCATAACGTCAAAAGTAGGTTGTTCATTGATTGTTCCAAAATGTTCCACACCATTCAAAACTGCACCTATACTGAAGCAGGGTATTAAATCCGTCAAGAGTTTTAAACAGGAACAGAATGAGGCCTTCCAGTCATTCGACGCTGTTACTCATCAATTGGAGTAGATATTTTAATCTCTCAAACCTGTTACACAGGAAATGGAAGGGAACATTTAGCCTTTCAAAGTTGCTACACAGGAATAGTGTGAGGACTGGTTACTGAGCCAGGAGCAGGGATAAATTGTAGATAAATTCACTTTTTTATCAGTTTAACACAAATTAACTGCAGTGACACAGTGACGAGTGCTGCGGCCACACTATTTACAATCAATATCAGTGATCAGGAGGAGTCGAAAACAATAAAGATGTTGAGTTTGCTGATGACTCTTCGTTAGGCAGGAAATTATATTGTCAAGACAAAGTGGAGGCGCTGCCAATGGACGCAACCAGTAACATCAATTGATTATTGTTTGGCAGCTGGAATGGAGCATGATATCTCACCTGCCTTTTGATTTCTGGAAGATTGGAAGAGAGTATGTTGCTGGAATGGAAAGCGATTACAGGAGTTAGTGATACAGTGTGTACTGGAGGGCCCACTCTCTTATTCAGACATCGGAAGTGTTGCTCCATCTCCCTGATGGTCTGCTCTCTGATTTTCCCAGTGACAACATTGCTCTCAGTAAACACGGGATATTTTGATATGATTGGTTAGCAGTGAGAAATGGTGATGGGGAGGGTACATTGAAAAGTCTATCAAGGGGACCACCTTTATCCGAGATGTCATTCTATCGTTCTACTTGGAGACCTGAAGATGATGAGAGTGGCTGCCTGCTTCTGAATGAATTGTCTGTGGCTGCAGTGGGCCAGTTCAGTTGTCTTAATTAACATATTCCACTGGGCACGTTCACACCGCAACATTAATGGCGTGAGTTGTCTATCAATACCTCTGATTCACCCGTTTGACATGGGGACTCTGCTGTGCATCATCGGGAATCCTGCTATATGCGAAAAACATCCGGCAATTCCATTTGAGGGAGAAAACAATGTATTCATCTCACCCACACCTTTATCCTCCGTCAACGAATGGTCACATTGATGACGAACATACTAGGAGATGATGGATATGTCACCCACTCATTCCTGGAAAGTTCCTGTTCATAGGAGCTGAATGAAACTGTGAGCCGAACAACCACTCGCAACACCATCCTCCCCCTTGTGTGAAGCTGCAGATCGTGTTGAAGGAGGTGACGACGCTCTGTGAAAAGTTCCTCGTTCTATGAGGGTCACCTTACACTCTGTCCCTGGGCTAAGTCTTGCTTGGGAAGCTGTTCCTGAAAAACACGGCGTGGATACAGCAGATCCCTATTCCCACACAAACATTCACTCTGTAGTTTCAGAGATTCCCTTTCTGCAGCCTCTGTTCCATTTGTTGTTCATTTTGCAGACCCAGATGCTGTAACTGCCGAGGTACGGGAGCGGGGGCACGAATGAGCCTCCCGGCTCTGCTGCAGATAGACAGGAGGCGATCGTTTATTCATCCGAGAGTTTTTTATTGAAGCAAGAGGAGGCCATTCAGCCTCTAACACCTATCATACAGAATTGTGGACATGATCTCTGTGGAATTCAGGATGGCGTTCGACAAGGTTTTCCAAGGGATTCTGTTGAGCAAGGTTAGGCCTCTTGGAAAACAGGGAGAACTAGCCATTTGAATGCAGAATTATCCTGATGGTAGAAAACAGAATGTGGGGATGGAGGGTTGCCTTTCAGACTGAGACCTGTGACCAGTGGAGTGTCACAAGAATCGGTGCTGTGACCAGTACCTTTCGTCATTTATATAAATAACTTGAATGTGCATCTAGGACGTATATTAACTAAAATTGCAGACGACAGCAAAATTGGAGGTGTAGTGGACAGCGAAGAAGGTTACCTCAGAGTACAAGGGAATAATTATCTAATGGGTCAATAAGCTGAGGAGTGGCAGTGGAATTTAATGTAGATAAATGAGAGGTGCTGCATTTTGGAAAAACACATCTTAACAGGACTTATACCCTTAATGTAAAGGTCCTAGGGAGTGTTACTGAGCAAAAAGACCTTGAAGTGCAGGTTCATATTTCCTTGAAAGTTGAGTCAAAATTTGATAGATCAGTGAAGAATGCAACTTGGTATGCTTTTCTTATTGATCATAGATTTGAGTGAAGGAATTTGCAGTCATGTCGCGACAGTACAGCACATTGGTTAGGGCACTTTTGGGAATATTTCAGGTAGTTCTGGTCTCCTTCATATCGTAGCATGGTGTGAAACGTGGAAGGGTTCAGAAAAGATTTACAAGTATGTTGCCGGGGTTGACGGATTTGAGCGAAAGGGAGAGTCTAAATATGCTGGACTGTTTCCCTGGAGGATCGGAGGCTCAGGGTTGTCCTAAAAGAGGCGTATCTTGAGTGTCATGGAGAGAATAAGTAGAGACGGTCTTGTCCCTTGTGTGATGTAGCCCAGAACTAGAGGGCATAGGTTAAGGGTGAGAGGGCAAAGATTTAAAATGGACTGTTTTTTGTACATATGCAATGATTTGCCAGAAGAAGTCGTGAAAATTGCTGTGTTGATAAGATACCTGGATAAGTGTATGAATAGCACGGTTGGAGGGCTACATGCCAAATGCTGGCAAATGGGAAAAGGTTAGGTTCGGTTATCTGGCGGGCATTGTACAGTTAGACCGATGGTGTATTTCCGTGCTGTACATCATAAAGACTCTGAAATCTGTTACACTTCCGGCTTCCCAAACCTGCCACACAAATTGCAGTGCGTCAGACTGTTTGCTCATTTACCTCCAGTAAGAAAGGACACACATACATTGTTCAGATTTTAAGGACGTTTTACATAAACATGATAACGTTTTTTCTGTCAATCGAAGCTAGCAGGAATGTGAACAGGGCATTCAGTTCCTCAATTCCATTCAACAGGAGCAGAAGGAGAGCACACAGCAATTACGCAGGAACAGCTTTTTCCGCAAATCTGGTACACAGATACAGGAGACAGTCATTCAACTGCTCACGACTAGTGGACAGGTGCAGGAGGCAGGCATGCAACTGCTAGAGCCTGGGACACAGGAAAGCCTGGGATCAGTCAGTCATTCAACTGCTCGAGACTGGGACACAGGAAGACAAGGCAAACATTTAACTGCTAGAGACTGGGATAACGCAGCACGATGCAAACGTTCAACTGCTCGAGACGGGGGGAGAGGGAAATCTGCAGGTGAGTGAGCCTACAGGATCCTGTTAACCAGGATCAGGAGAGCGGGATCACTCTGTAAAAGTATGGGACAGTGGGAGAGAAGGGGTTATGGCTTGTTACGAGCAGTAAGATATGAATACGTTGCAGGAGTGAGTCATTTCATCGTGCCCCAAAACTAATCTCGACCATTGCTGATCTGATTACATTTTACAGTGATTCTGCTCTCGGCAGCCTATGCTGCAAGTGTTGATCATGTTGTAGATCCAGATGAAGTAACTAAAGTTAATATGACTCATCTAGAGTGGGTCACCAAAACGTTTGGTGTTCTTGATTGTCCACAGAAGTTTAACATGTAACCCCCTTGAAACCATCCAAAGTATTTGTACTAGCTTTCCAAAACCACAATTATGGCAAACGCCACTCAACTCCATGTGAATCCCAGGTATGATTCAATAACAGTTGAGGCCATTGCTCATGTTACGAAACACATGCTGAGCAGGCAGTGACTATGACAGGCGTTCAATGAATAGGCACAGAACAAGTTGCAAAGACGCATCTCAAAGCTGCTGAAACACCACACTCCCACATGAAGCACAGGGTAGGACACCAGGAAGTGAAAAGACCTAAACTATACCTTTAAAATTGTTTTTCTATTAAGCCTCATAATGGGAGAAACTGATGCTGTCGAGTGAGCAACACAAAAGTCCAGAGAAAAATACTGAAGAGTTATTTACATCAAAAATCCGCAATTACACTTAGACGTACGGTAATCAGTTGAAATACCAACAAATTGTTGCTCCAACAGCAGGACGTGTGGGAGCATCAAGCAGAATTCTCTCGGGAATGTGTACAGAATAATTAAAAACTCACCTCTCCCATCGTGGCTTGCCATTGTTGTTCCGGATGCAGAAAGTGTGGAAGTGTTGAGCAGGAGGCGATCGGGAAGGTGAAGAAAAAATTTAAAAACTCACCTCTAATGTCGGGTCCCGCCCTTTTACTTTCAGAAGCAGAAAGTGCGAGAATATCGAGCAGGAGGCTGTCGGAGAGTTCACGACCTTACTTTTTTGTGTTTGTATTAACTGAAACATTACTCGGGTATTGTCTCCTACCCATCCGCCTCTCCAATAAAAAAAAAACTATGCGTTGGTTGGCAAAATGGTAGTTGTGCCTGACATGGTTTGAATCCGAGGACCAGCACAGTCTTGAGTCTGTGCTCAGCTGGATATGGTGTTGAGACTAGGCCTGGTGCTGTCTAGAGTTGGGGCCCAGTGTGGTATGGAGATTGTCCCCAGTGAGGTCTGGAGACTTGGCTCAGCACAGTCAAGATACTGGACCGAGTGTGGTCTGGAGACTGGTCCCCGTGCCGTACTGAAACTGGCAGGTGCAGTCTGGTGACTGGGCCAGTGTGCTATGGAAACTTGCACAGTGCAGTCTGGAGTCTGGGCCCAGCACAGTCGGGAGTTTGGGTCTAACATGGGCTGGTGTTTGGGCCTGATGTGGTCTGGAGACTAGATCCTTCTATGGTCTCTGAAACGTCCAAACACGTGACTCATTTGTATCAAACTGCCTCGAGGTTTAAAAGGGTAAACAGGCAGAATACCCGGCACCACCATCGGTATCGGAAAAGGAAATTGGAAACAGCGTTCTTCTGCAGAGACATCCTTCAGAACATCTGAGAGCTTGTGACAAGATTTACAGACCTCTCCTACACACTGCATCAAACGTCGGGAAAGGAGTAGGCCATTGAACACGTTGAGCCGCCCTAATCCAGCTCATCACCGAACATCTCTTCAATGCTCCTCTCCAACATTGTGTACACTGTGTACAACTTAATTAATCGTCGGGAAATATAAAATATGAATTGCAATACTCCGTTCGATTTATCCATTTTGCTCCCCCATTCGATATGCAGGCTGTTCTCATAAAAAGGACGTTTACTAAATACAATTTTATTGTAACGCAATGAGTGAATTGCGAACCTTTCTTTTATAAAGCGAGCTCCCATTCAGTGTTACACAAATCCATGCCGGGCACCAGCTCCACCGCAAAACCCAAGCTCAGGATCATCCATCTGATATATGCACACAGTGTGTTCAGCTAAAACAAGAATGCCATCAGCTCTTCCAGCCTTGAGACTGAGCCTGAAACTGCAAAATGCAGTCTACATTTAGAAGGTACATTATTTCAAACCAGGTGGAGAACCTTTGGAATAACTGGAATTCTGCTTTAGCTTCACGTGGGCAATCGTCCCACGCACTGTCTAGTGCAGAGTTTCGTGAAAGCTACAGTGCTGGAGGCAGTGATTGTCATGTTAAAGGGTTATATTTACTGTAGCGTTACATTATAATATGATGTTTAAAGATTTTCTGAGAATGCGCTATTGTGTGTGTTCGACTTCCTTTATTTTTTGGATTTTACTCATATTTTTGACTGTTCACCATGTAGTTTGTTTTTCTTTCATCTACCCCACTGCTTATGTGCACAGTTTGCTACACACAGTGTTCACAGAAACGCAGCTAACGCGTTATTGGAGAATTATTTGCAATCTGGTTGATCCTCTATCCCCACAGAATTCTCTTGCTGTCTTCCTATACCTTTGGTATCTATAAATCCTTAAATTTATTCCGTGCTTCACTTCCACAGCTTACAATGCAGAGATTTCTCCAGGTTAACCAATCTCTGAGCGCAGACATTTATGCTCATCTTCATGCAGAACAGCTGCCTGCATCTAATACTGTGGTACCCTGTTTTAGACGTCCCAGCTAGTGGATTTATCATACCTGCGTCCAATCTATCTCGCCCTGTCAGAGTTTTGTATATTTCACTGAGAACCCCACTTATTATCCTGGCCCAGTCGACCCACACTCTGCTCACAAAACAAGCCTGTGATCCCAGTGATCAGTCTGGTCATCCTTTGGTGCACTCCCTCGATTTAATTTTTCCCCTTTATTAGGTAAGGAGATCAAAACTCCACACAATAATGCACTCTGTTCGAGATGAGGTGTGGTAACACACCCTTAGTCCTGCACTCATGTCCCCCGATATGAATATCAACACATCATTTAGCTTCCTAACTGCTTTCTGTTTCTGCAATATTGCTTTCAGTGACAGGTGTACAAGGAGATCCAGACTCTTTTCAGTGTTGCAGCTCGGCACTTCGTGCATCTACGTACACTGGTCAGGATGACAATGCCATTCTCAATATTGACTTCTATCTTCAGAACTCACCTCCCTGCATGGATCTATGTGGTCTGTGCCGAAGCAAAGAAATAAAGAAACGTAAATCCCTTTAAAGATCAGCATTTTGCAAGCCGTCTTGTTCAAATGATAGGCACCGAGGTGCATATCGTCACATCTATCCACATCGCGCTTTATCTGCCACGTATTTGCCCAATTATTCCACTTGTCTCAATCACTCGGAGCTCCTTTACATCCTTCTCACCCACTCACAATCCAACATCATCTAACTCTTCAGCAGACTTGGAAATGTTGCGTTTTATTCCCTCAACCAAACATTTGCTGTGCATTTGGAAGAGGTGGAGCCCGAGCTCCAATTCCTCTGATACCCTAAAAACGATTCTTTTATTTCAGCGCTTCCAGTTCAAAGGCTCCTGTGCTGGAGCTTGTCCGCTCTGAACACTTTATTTCTTCTGATTCTCCTGTCACCACTCTTCTGTTATTTTTTACTAACAGACCTGGTCGCTTGGACTGCATAGGCAGTGGGAAGAGCCCAACATGTGGGCTTCGACTGGTATCAGGGCATGGCTCTCGATTTTGATCGTGTCCACTTTAGACGGCAATGAAGCTGTTGCGGAAGGATGAAGCGCAGGCGTTTTCGATAGTAAGGTTCTGGCTCAGGACTCACGAGTCTCTTCAAGCCGTTTCTTCTGTTTGTTGCATTTTCATCAATTTTTCAAAATGGTGCCATTTTGTGGCGACAAGCGACAACTCTTTAGTGTATTGTGTTATATGTATCCTGTAAAATACGTCTCAAAATAAAGTAAAAATCAACATCAAAGACTTCCACTACCTCTTCTGTCAACTTTCCCATTCGACAAGCATATCCCTTTCTCAGCCACAATTCCATAAGATCTGATTTTTCACACTGGGGTTTGGACTTTCTCAAAAGTCTTGGCGAAAAACCAAATAAATTGGATGCATTGCTTCTCCATAATGCATCTACCGGACAGTTGCTCAACTATAACAACTATTTCATAAAATTATGTTGACCTTGTCTCTGCCTTTGCTTTCAGTCGCAATAATTTTCCCAAAACCATGCATTTACAAGTTTTATTCTCTTCCATTTTTCTAACCAAGCGTGCGTTTCCTCGTCTTGCTGGGAAGATCTGTTTTTTATGATTTATTTTCTGTGAAGACAGAACTGAAGTGCTTGGTCCATAGTTCTGCCAGGTCCCTGCTCAAAATTCTCCATTGTCTCGTTTCAGACTGGAAGAAAGCTGCAGTTATTTCCTCTTATCTTTCCCATTGACATATGGTTAGAAGTTATGACAGTTCACTCAGAAACATTATTAACATGCTTTTTTCAGAAATCCAACAAGTCCTGACTCAACCTGCTAAATGATTGACCTCCTACAAACATAATATCACAGAAGCAAAAATTCAGCATTTTCAGTAATACAGCACGTTCTACATGAGTTGCACATTTCTGCATCAGGACCATATCTGTGAGTGTTATGATACCTCAAATGCTTGTCCAAGTACCTTTTAACAGTTCTGAGGTTTGTTTGACAATTAAACTTTCAGGAAGAACATTCCACACCGCAACACACTCTGGCTGAAAAGCAATCCTCGAATATTCCCCAAACCTCAAGTACTTCGCTTTAAATAGGTGATACTTTGTTCTTGGCCCTTTGACTAAAATAAACATCCGCTGTCTAACCACCCTGTCCATGTCCCTCGTAATCGTATCCTTCTAAATTAAAACACCTTCAGCCTTCTCTGCTCCAAATTAAAGAACCCGACTTTATCCAGCCTCTCTTCATCGTTGATATGCTCCATTCTAGAGAACAACCTGGTAAATCTCGGCTGCGCCCCCTCCATTGCAATGACATTCTTCATTTAATATGGCGCCCAGAAATGCTAAGAATATTTCGTCTTGGCCAGTTAAACTCCTGCATAAATCTTGTAATCTCTGTCTCGACGAATAAAGGCTATGTCTACGGTCCCCTTTGAACTCTTAACTCGGTGACGTCGCATTCAGATATCCGGGTAAAAGCACCCTCTGACCTTCGTAGTGTGCTGCCATTCATTGAATAATCCCCTGTCTGTTTTTCCATCACCTCATATTTATTAGGGTTACATTGCAACTGCCATTAATCTGTCCATCAGACCGTTACATATGTATTTTTCTCTAATACAACAGCTTCCTCCTCACTGCCAATCACCTGGTCAATCTTTTTTGTCAAACACAAGCTTACTTATCCGCTCACACTCTAGCCCCCTCCACATTCATATCAACATCATGCAGCAATACTACAAATAATAAGGAGCAAGGTACGATCCCTGTGTTACACCAGGTGACACTAGCCTCCAGTCACACAAACTGCATTATACTACTACGCTCCGTCTCCTGCCATTAAGACAATGCTGTATGTAACTTGCCAAGACACCATTGATACCATGCGATTTTACTATCTTCATCAATTTCCCAAGTGGGCCTTTGTCAAATACCTTGCTGAAAAACTCATAATAGACACCCTTAAAAAAACTCGTTAGCCATGATTTACATCTGAAAAAGTCATGCTGACCATCCCTGCTCAAATCTTGTCTCTCTCAATGAAGATGAAGCTTCTTGCTCCTTATTCAGTTTCCCGAACACTGATTTGATACTCACGTGTCGATAGTTCCCTGGCTGATCTCCAACATCCTTTCTGTACGTTTGGACCACATTAGCTGTTCTCAAGTCTTTTGAAACATCCTCTCTGGACAGATTCTACCTAGCAATTTGGGTCAGGGCCTTTCCTCCCTTGTCTCGAACAGCACCCTGCAATACACCTCATCCAGACCTGCAATACACCTCATCCAATTTCTTTTATAAACAGCCAAAGCATCCGATTGCTATTCACATCTCACATCAATCTGCTTCAAGTCAATCTTCTCCAATTCTGTACCTGAATCCTCCTTCTCCCAAGTTTGAAGCTCTCATATAACAATCTATCAATGTTCACCAGCTTCATACGCAGATGGCGCCCTTAGTTACGTAAGGGCCTCATTATTCGCTGGCTATTCTGTTTCGCTTGATGTATGTGCAGAATATCTTGGGATTCTCCCTAATCTTGCATGCGAGCACTTCTCCATGCCTTTTGTGTGAATTTAGTAAGTGTCACTGCAAGCAAATCTCATACTTTGAATCACCTGAGAACACAGACTGAATTTCCGCATCAAATAGTCTAGTCTCTATGAAGACAGACATACAATTAACTCTTACGTTTCTCCGTAATTTCCCGGTTCTCTGCAAGAAATTATCCTAAAGTGATATGCACCATTCCACATCTGTCCTTGACATCACGTTCGTTTCAAGTATGGATAGAAGCGTTTTGTAATCGTTATGTTTCCTGTTAGTTTACATTCTTGTTCTTTTTGTTTTCCTTGTCAATTCATTGGTCCTACTTTACTGGGTCTTAACTTTCTCTGAATCCGTGACTTGTCATAATATCTAGCATTTTTCTGAGCCGCTTCCTTTGATCTAGTGCAATATTTGTCTTCATTATTTACCATCGTTCCCCTCCTCTTTTGCTCTTTGCACTACATATGTATAAATATCCCTCTATCTATGTGTGTGTGTATATATATCTATATATGTGTGTATGTACATTATCCATGTTATAGTTTTTATTTAAATAACAGCCAGTACCTGTCTTTTATAAATAGTTTTCATGTTTTTGTTTCAATTCACTGAAGCCAAGTTGCCCCGTACACGTTTGTGGAGAAAGTGAGGTCTGCAGATGCTGGAGATCAAAGCTGAAACTTTATTGCTGGAACAGCACAGCAGGTCAGGCAGCATCTAGGGAACAGAAGATTCGACGTTTCACGCGTACACGTTTGTGCCTTGCGTAACTCAGGGCCATGCCGTAATTTTAAAAAAAACATGCTTTCTGTTTGGATGTCATAGAAAAGTCAATATATTAAGATCGGTATTCCCCAAACTTCCTTTCCAGCCAGGTTTTCAGTTAGTTCTTGCTTACTGCTCTGCAGGATCTTCGTGCGCTCACTTTTGGAGTCGTGCATACACATTGAGACTCCTGACTGAAGAAAGGATATTGTTAAAATGGAAGCAAATCTGAGATGGTACCCTCAATAGATCCCTTCAATGAACGCGTTAACTTATCAAGAAAGGATGATCAGTTCGATCCAATACCCATTGGAGTTTACACGAATTAAAACTGATCTTCTTTTGACATTGAACACGAGAAGGATTCAACAACAGAATCAAATTTCACAGCAAACGGAGGAATCTATTCCACTTCTCTAGCCTGTTAAGCAGGAACAGCCGAAGGATATTCAGGCCTTCGACACTGTTACACCACAACAGGACGATGATTAATCCATTCAGCCTCCTCAATTGTGCACACAGGAACTGGAAGAGAATTGTACATTAGAAGAAGAGAAGTTCATGAAGCCCATTGTGCCTGTTGTAGAGGAATGGGAGAAGTAGACAAAAATATTTGAGGCATTCTTATGGAAAGGTAGTAGATAATTTAGCCATGTATCTGTTATCTGGCAACAGTAGAATATCAATCACTCCCTAGATCCCATTTCAGTGATGTAGGAGATGACTGTTCAGTGTCCCCAGCCAGGTATGGAGGTATTTGAGAAGACCCTTCATCCCCTCAAACTGTTATATAGCAACAGGAAGATTCGACAAGGCCTCAAATCTCTGACACATCATCAGGAGGAGGAAAAGCAGAACTTGTGTCCAGGACTCAGGACATGCTGGCCACCGAGGCTGTAATACAGGAACACAGTGAATGTTCAGCACATTTCCTGTGTAAGCCAGGAACAAAATGAGTCCATTCAGACACTCATGCCTCTTACACAGCAATCGGAGCAGATCATTTAAAGCCTTTTGTTACACAGGAACACAGAAGAGGGAACATGGAGTTTGTAGACAGGCAAGGATCTTAGTGAATAAAAGGTAGTGAGAAACCTGTTGGCAGTAAAGGCAAGTTGTTAGAATCCGTTATTATTTCATTAACAACGGGAGATTTGTAAACTGAAACTACAATCCATTAAAGTTAGCATAGATTATGAAGATTCTATTAATTTGAATTATTTAAAGATGTGACAAGCAAATTAGATGATGGGGATCCTGGTGATATAAAGTACCCAGACTTCTTGAAAGCATTGCATACAGTGCTTAAGTTGCAAAAATATTAAGTTGCAAAATAAGAGCATATGGTTTTCTGAGGAATTCATTAGCTTAGATAGAGGATTGATGAAGCAGCAAAATGCAGGCAGATGGCACAAATGGGTTGCGCTATGGAGTGGGAAGTTCTAGACCAAATAACCTGACTACTTGCCATCTATTGTATTAATTCAATGACTGGATAGAAAACATTAATCCACTTTTTATATGGAACTGAAACAGGTGGAAAAGTAGCCAGATGCAATGGAGATGTCAAAAACTCACAAATGGACGTGAATAGTCTAAAGTAATGGGATGGGCCAAAATTTGGCAAATAAAATTCAGCGTGAATAAATGTGGGGTCATCTATTTGGATCAGAAAAATAGAAATGCGACTTGTTAAGTAAATGGAGAGAAACGTATTGGTGTTTACGTGCAGATAGATCTGGTATCCTCATGGATAACACAAAAAACTGGCATGAAGGTGCAGCAGGTAATGAGAAAATCATGTGGCACATCAACATTAATTGGTAAAAAGGAGCGAGAATAAAACCAGGGACTTACTGAGACAGTGTGTATTGGAGAGTTCACTCTGACCTATTCAGAAGGGAAGAGTTGCTCCATCTCCCTGCTGATCTGCTGCCTGATGTTCCCAACGGTCACATTGCTCTCAGCACGCACAGCATATTTTGACGTGGTTGGTTGGCAATGTAGAGTGATGAGGGGGAGGGTGATTTGAATCCTGTATTCAGGGGATGGCCTTTACCCGAAAGGCCATCCTTTCTTTTACATTGACACCTGAAGATGGTGGAAAATGGCTAACTGTTTCTGAAAGAAGAAACTGTGGCTTCTGCCAGGACAGTGGCTAATTACAAACATGATGTCCTCTGCACGGTCGTACTGCAAAACTAATCGAAGCCGAGTTCCTTCCGTCCCTCTACTTCTTTCTATTGATATGAAGACCTGCAGAACCATGTATACCATCGGGAACCCCGCTATACTGGGAAATCAATGATATATCCGGCAGCTCCCTGCTGAGAGAAAGGACATTATATGTACCTCATTCTCTATGAATATCCTCCGTCACAGAATGGTGACATTGATGTCAACATACTGGGAGATGATGGCTATGTCAACCACTCCTACTTGGAAATACCTGGACCATAGAAACTGAATGAACCAGTGACCGTAACAGCCACTGGCAGCACAGTCGCAGCTTGGTGCAAAGCTGCAGGTCGTGTTGAAGGAGGTGAAACCGCTCTGTGACCAGCACCTTTTCATTCGGTGTCCCCTCACTCACTGCTCCAGGATTAAGTGTCGCTTGTGAAGCTGTTCTTGGAATACCTATGTAGGATTCGGCAGATCATTTTCCTCATCCACACTCATTCCATGATTTCAGAGATTGCTCTCTCCGCAGCCTCTGCTCCACTTGTTGTTCATGTTGCAGACCCAGATGTTGAAACTCCAGTTCCCGTGCTCCGTCCAGATTTGGGTTGTTAAATCCCAAGGTCTCCCTGAATATCTGAGGAAGCCAAAAGCACAATCCGAAGCGAACCATCCCCAGCACCTCCACGAACTTTTCAATAACAGGAGTCAGTCAGAAGCTCCTGAGCTACAGTGCCTAAGGATATTAAAATGAGCCGACACCCTCAAAATATTTTAAGAAAATAGGCTAGACCCTAACTTTCCCATATTTTAGTTGGATTTCAGCATTTGTTGCGACATGTTAAACCACTCGTTGTTAAGTAAAATATGCTGTTTCGACACTCTCGTGAAGAGTGATGAATAATTTGGGATAGCTTATGCATTCGAACACTTATCCAAACAATAAATGCAATATTTCTACTAATTAACAGGTCCAATAAAGTACCACCCCATAAACACTCCACTTGGCAAAACGTATTTCCAAATAAAGGAATATTTGGGCAGATCTCCAATCGATGAGGAAGTAACAGAAAGAGAGACTTCAGAGAGAATGGAAGTTAGCAATCATGTGTTGAAGCTTCCAATACTTCTGCGACCGCAAGCAGCTTCTGAACGTTGCAGCTATAATCTAAAGTAGAAAATCTGGTCTGTGAGAGTTGGCCACTGCCGCCCCATTGTAAACACTGTTTTAATAAAACATATAAGCCTCTGAAGTTATTTACTTATTCCGTTATCCCGTGACATTTCGGCCCCACTGCCTTCAAGACCTCTCTTCAAAAACAAAACAGGATTTTAAAAACTCTTTTCAAAGTCACAGTATCAAAACCCCCCTTGAATATAATGAATCAATATAAAAATATGTCTTCATTTTACACCTTTTGTTCTAACTATGTTAGTAGACTACCATGCATATACACATATTACAGCATGCGAACATTCAAAACTACATTCTATTCCAATTAGTACATTCCAGCCATAGAACGACTCCATATTTCTACGTCCACGTCTCGACAATGTGTCAGCAATTAAGCTTTCTTGTTCTGTCACCTGTTTAAGTTTTAAATTGAATGGTGGCAAAAATAAGCTACATCTAAACATATTGAAATTGGTCACCGTAAATTTCTTCAAAAACGTTAAGAGGTTATGATCAGTGTATAGATGTGTCTCACACAAGTTATTGGCAATTTTAAAACTGAAACTGTGCAACGCCAATGCAGAGGTCAAGACGTTCGTCTCAATTGTGCAATATTTGTGTTAATGACTTTCCCGAACACACCGACCACACATTATGTTACGGAGCTCTTGTCATCTCCCTAATAGGCCTTCTGAATGACATATCTCCTCATGTCTCAGCATCAAAGATTTATATGCTTCATATCTTTCAGCACTGTAACTTCTTTCCCTGCTACTCCATGCCTATGCCAGTAAACCTTAAACTCGCAGGTACATGCTTAAAAAGATCTTGCACATTCTTCTCTGTTCCTCAGAGAAGCCAGCGTTCGATTTATGGATCAACTCGAAATCATCAGCCATTTCAGCAACTCATCTTTGCATTTTAACCGTCTGTTCTTCCTCCTGAGTTCATATGACCCCAGGAAGTGAATTTTCACTTCAAAATAAGAATCGCTTTCAGAGCGTCAGAGATTTGCTCTACTTTTAATACCCTCATCCACCAATTAATCTCACTTTGTTGTGTTCCGTTCAAACTCAACGTACGTTTAACTAGGGTTGGTCCTTAGATTCCAGAAATGTTATCTGTAGACCTCTGGCACAATGTCAAAAGCACTTCAGATGGCAGTCTTCACCTCCTCAAATGGCCCAGGTAACTCCTCTGATTGTGAAGCCAATGCCTCACCCGTTGTACCTACCAACTCTGTTGGATTACCAAAATCAGCATAGTCACTGGCCACTGCATTTGTCTAGCCACTTTCTCAAATGAAATTAAAAAGAGTTACGGCGTCCTTCTCGTCATATTTAGACCATGCCTGTATGGTTATAAAGATGTGGTGTACGTTTACGAGAGGTAAAAACAGCAAAACTACCGTTCACGTCATGAAATGTTATCATAAGGCAACAGTGTATGTAACACTGGATTAAACAATGCGAATATTTCGTTGCCTGGAGATAAAGGCAAATTCGAATTTAGCCAATCAGTTTAAACTGTACCCCGAAAAAATGCCAATGCCCAATCAAGTTTGGATAGAGTATATTGACAGACTTAAAAGCCACTGACGCAATCCGATGTTCTGGGTACAAGACCAGAGGAACATTGAACAGTTAATAGAAGAAGCGCCAAGCCTAACATGCTCCTGACTGCTTGAAAAAAAACTCTCTTAAAAACTTTTTTTTTGTCGTCAGTAACCTGTGACGTACAAGTTCCTAACATGGTGAACAGAAGACACAGGAAGAATCGAAAACAATCACCTACAGCTCCGTGGTTTCGTGATAAGAAGTGTTGTTTTCGAAATTTTAATTGGGAGTTTTATCGGACTGGTGTTGCAGAAGAGAAGTTAACAATGATTGGTTAGACAAAGAAGTGGTAAATAGTGGTCAGTTACCTATTCTCTGTTAAAGGGTAACAACTACACTTATTAATTTTTACATTACAGATTACTGCACGTTGATGGTTTTAAATTAAGCAGGAGAGTTGACACTGTGTTGTAGCAGTGTATATTTAAGCAGATCTCCATCAAGCCTTTGGCCCACACAGAGTTGCTCATCGCCACTATCCTCCTCATTCAGCCGGCCTTTTACCTTCATCTCCACCCCTCTAAGTCGACTGACCTCCCTAATTACGAACTTTTGAAGCTGAAGTTTTCTCTCTTTCTGGTTTTCTTCCCACGTCTTTTGTCTTTCTTCCGCCTCTCATTTTCCTTTGACTCGATATTTAATCATTAATCAAACTGTTTCAATTCCTTTTCAAGTTCAAGCTACTGCGTGTGCAATTGAATACTAGCAATTGCAAAATACTTCGGTGGCATTTCCAACAGAATTTAAATGCCTGTCTATTGCTATAATTACCTCTCCTTATCTCACAGCCAAACGCATATTCAACTCCAGCTTGTCTGCCAGTTGCAGCAGCACTGCTTTGCTCGCCTTTTCTAAAACCCATTTCCTCCATTCCCAGAAAAGGTTTCGTGACTGAAAGAGGCATCATAACACTGAACACTGTTTAAACCAACCGAAAATAACACCCGGAACCACAGGCAATAGCAACTACTGCAGCCACCTTTGAGCACAACAGTCTTACCAACTTCATACTCCCCGTGTTTGCATGGGTTTCCTTCGGGTGCTCCGGATTGCACTAACAGCCCAAAGATCTGCAGGATGGGTGAATTGGCTGTACTAAAATGCAAACAATATTGAGAGATATATCGGGCAGTGGTAACTTTTGAGAAATAGGGTCGTGGAATCAGTATCTGTGGGTTACTCTTCAGAAGGTCGGTTTGGACTTGTGGGGCCAAATGGCTTACTTTCACACTGTCGGGCCGGTAATCCGAAAGCTAATTTGGAATTGCCGTATTATGAAAGGAAAAAGCCCCAGGTTTTCTGTTGATCAGACAAGAATGCCTCAAAATATTTTAATAATGTGACCTGGACGCCCACCATTTCTTATTTTAAAGGAAAATGTGAAATGAGTTTTCCAGATGTGATGCGGCTGTTCAAACCACTCAACTTCAGGCAAAACATAATCTATTTAACCACTGTAATTAAAATGCAAACAAAAACAGAGCACTTTTGAATAACCTAATTATTCGATAACTTAATCGAATAATCGATATAATAACATCTCGATAATGGACTGTTCAAATTTGCCAACATCCCACAAACACATCCCTTTTGCAAATAGGCACATTCAGCTGTACATTATTGCATGCAGTTCTCCAGTCCAGAAGGAAAGCGCATCAGGAGAAACTTGAAGGAGAATAATCGATATGGACGATATGTGGAAGCTTCCAATCGTTCTGAGACCCCAAGCACTAGGTGACTCTTAAGGCTAAAAAAAGTACAAAGCCCTGTCCTTGAGAGCTGGCCATTTGTTCCACTATTACAAAAATGAAATGCTTCCAAAATTATTTATTGGAGCCGTTTTCAGTCAGCAGTTCGGCTTTTTAGACCGCACATTAAAAGAAAATCCTCGGAGAAAATAACCATTCTTTTTCAAAGTGACAGCGTTGTCTCACAAATTGGACCCCTGATCGTTTATAATCCTACCCAGCGGGTTTCGCCGTGTTACTGACCACATCGTCAGCTTGTAGGGGCAAATGCAGGCATTGTGTGGACAGGCACAGACCAAGTTTCAAAGACGTGCGTCAAAGCTACTGAAACAACTTGTCTAACATGAAGCACCACATGGGACTCACTGCAAAGTGAACAGCAGCCCCCCCACACCATTTCATTGTTTCCAAGCTTCACAGTACTAATACGCCCTACACTCATGAGTAAAAACAAACAAGGCTTGGGAATTATACAGAGTGACATTAATATAGAAACAAACAATTAATTTACTGAGAACATGCTGTGAAAATTTAGAGAAAAAGACAGGGCAGTTGGACGAACTAGAGTTCTGAGAAATTCGACAGTAAAATTACAAGAATTACAACATTGAATAACGGCGTTGTCAGACCAATTAAAATGTTTTGTTACATCAAATTCTGAATCTGCTTCAGAGAACACCTCAAAAGACAAACTGGGGCAAGATCACCGCCCAGAATGGATAGTTGTGCAGACAATGTTCATGTGTTTACCAGTAACCTGGATTATCTGACCAGCATGGAAAGTATTGCAAACATCCACAAAAACATTCCTTTTGCAAATAGGCACAGTTATGGGGACTGTACTCGCATTAGATTACTGTCTAGCATGGGAGCATGGGAAGATGTGGTGCCTTTGCTGTATGTGACAGTTAATGCGGCTCCAACAAATTTATGCAACTACGTTTCCATTGGACGAGTATAAAGGAAGATGTGCATGTATGCGTGTGTGTGTGTGTATGTGTGTGTGTGTTTGTGTGTTTGTGTGTGTGTGTATGTATGTTTGAGTGTGTGTCTGCGTGTGTGTGTTTGTTGTGTGTGAGTTTGTGTGTGAGTGTGGTTGAGTGCGAAAATCATTGCTTGATGGAAAATACACACGGAGTAAACCAGTTTAATTTGAACAGGCTTTTCGGTTATTGATGGAGAGAGACTAAGAAAAGTTTCATGGACAGATGAGATAGAGTACTTAAGAATATTAAAATAATGCCACTGTCAAACCCAATAGCAATACAGACCAGAGTGTACCCAAATGAGAGATGGCTGTGATTTTGATGCGAATTTGAATCAGATTTGTTTCTGCAGATTTGAAGCCAGGAGTGGCAGTAGCAGATTATTCCCATCGTTAAGTCAGTACTTCATTACTCATGGTTCAAATTGCAGATATATTTTGCAGTGGCAAGCAGTTAACGTTATTGATGCTCATGGTATGGTGTCAGGAATCAATCATGGGCAAAGGGAACACCACAGTTGTTACTCGTCTGTTTCAAACTCAGATAATCTCCAGGGATGGGATGAAATCAGAGAAAGGAAACGGAGTCTGTAATTAGAACTGAAGAAAGTGGCCTCCATGTTCGCAATATTTAAAGAACAATGCAGTGAGACAATGGTTCAAAGCTGAAACTGAGAAGATCAACTCAGAGAGGCGTGCACAACACTGCCAGAAGCAACAAGGGTGACAGCTGTTGAACAATTCACTAACCCAGTTAGTAGTCGGATGTAGAGTGAATGTCTGGTTTCAGAGCCTCAACAAGAAAAACAATGATGGCAAAAGTGTGGAATACATGAAAGAACAGCAATGCCATAACTTGTTTATGGAAATAACATCTGGACAGTGAGACTTATCAGGGACACCAACAATGGCCAGGATAGGATAATAAATATCGCAACGAGCGACATTTATCCACGAATATAATTATAACCTTAAAAAATGCAGCAAGAGTCCCAACAAAAAAATCGATAAGCGCCCATCTATTGTTATAACATTCCAATTTATTGTCTCAGATTCCGACACATTGCTGTAATATTCCAGTCTAATGTTCTCAGATGCTGATCCATTGTCAGAACATTCAAGGCTAATGTCCTCAGATTCTGATTTTTCCTCCACTTTCTCTGGAGCTGCTCATCCTTGTCAGTGATGTCGGAGATGCTCCCACTCATGCCAAGGGTTAGCACAATGAACAGGCCACATTTCTTATTAAAAGCTAGAAACCTGCCACTGGAGTAATTAGAATCCATTGAGTTTGATATTAATCAGAGTGACTGAACAAACAGGTCCAATTAACTGCTTCCTTACATCACTCTGCATATCTCAATGAAAGTGGACATTTACACAGTTTGGATGGAATGAATGAGCGTTACTATGGAATGGACCACTAATCTTTCAATCTTTTTCAAACTTTTTAAAATTGCATCTGAGAGTATTGCTAGAAAACCGCAGCGTTCTCTTTGTCCCCCGCTGTTTTAAAAAGGAAACGGGAGGATTTAAAAATAACAGACCAGCTGCATAAAATGTCTGGTGGGGATATTTATAGATACCTTAACCCAAAGCACGATAAATATTGCCCATTGACTTTGTGTGAGGGTAATCCTGGGTTGAAGTCCCCTGATATAAAATCCTTTCATAACTTCGAGACAGAACATTAGTACTGCTGCTGAGGAACAGGAGGAAATTATTCTGGCCCCATGTGGCTGTGACAGAGGGATAGGAAAAGGTAATTCAGCGTAGAAGAGCCTAGTATTACTTAAACAGCTGGAAAACCAGAATGTTGGAACATTTTGATAAGGGAATCATTTAAAACACAGAGAAAGCTATGACTCTATGACTCTCTCAGTGATAAGGCAGCTGTACGAGGTGTCACTGAGAGGGTAACAGCAGTACATTGTGCTGTTTGTGCTTCTACAGCTGAGAAGGGAGGGAACTCCATCAGATATAGTTTACTGGCTGCTCATAATCCACACCTTGCAGTGTCATTTAATGTCTCAGGCCTGTGACAGGGCAGGAGGAGGAACCATTCAGCCTCTCACACCTGTTACAAAGGGACAGGAGGAGGGCATTCTGCCTCTCGAGTCTGCTACATAGGGTCAGAAGGAGCTCATTAAAACTTTTGAGTCTATCTTGCAGTTTTAAAGTAGTTGTGGAAAAGGATACACCTGATGGAAACATTAAAGTTCTAACTTTGAAAGCGTTAGGGAGACTCTTTGAAAGGCTGATTGGGAGACGCTATTCACTGGTGAAGGGATGTTTGGAAAGGAAAAAAACTTCAAAGGCTGGATTAAGAGAGCCCAGAGACAAAATTTCCCTATTAGCGAGACTGGCAAGGCTTGTGGTTTCAGGGAGTGCTGTATGACGATGGATATTTATACTGTAGTAAAGGAACAGGAGGAGACATATATCAGGTAAACAGTAGTGAGATCGAGTGAATCCCAAGAGGATTATAAGAGCAGGAGGAGTGTATTGAATTGTGAAATCTAGGCGTTTAAAAGGGCACATAAGATGAGTTTGGAAATAGTGTTAACAAGGCAATGAAGAAATTCTACAAACACATTAATGGCAAAAGATTAAGAGAGAGGTAATAGGACCACATAAAGATGAACAAGGCTGACTTTGTGTAGAACCTCAAGAGATCGATTATATATTCAACAAGTATTTCCCAGCAGTATTCAGTGTGGAGACGGCTACAAGAGCGGGACAACTTAGGGAAATATATATTGTGACGTTTTGAAAAAAATTCGATATTACAAAGATAAATACTGGGCACCTTAAATGCATTGTTACGGTACGGGGTAAAATCCACTGCAAATGTAAACCAGCAACACCACGGGAACGGTTCCCCTCTTGCTGTCATCTGTTCAAATTCCAGAGACAAAGAACTATCTCAGAGATTAATGTTTAACGTAAAAATTATCAACTTTATTCTTTACGTCCAAGAGCGAATATTCAAACCAACAGCTATTTACAACTCCTTTCTCTTCAAGCTATCTTTTAGCTCCCATCCCAGATTGCAAACCGACTTTAAAAAAAACTATAAAGATTTACGAAATAAAATATAATTACGTTTCACGACCAGTTAGCTTTGTTCGATTGCCCCTTGTAAATCTTTCGCCATCGATTTTCTCCAGGTGGGTTTCGATGCTATGCTCAGCAAACTCCATATGGAAAAGTATCTTTCAGAGACCTCTTCAGCTCGAAGTCTCCGTTTGATGGTCTTTGGCAGTTCTTCCCTAAACTGTTAAAATGTCCAGTTCTTTAACACAAAACATCAGATAGTTTAATTGGTTTGAATATTATCAAATATTAAATTCAAATTCGATTAGATTTTGGTAACGTGGGCACACTGTAATCTGATTGGCCAAATTTCAATTTGTTTTGTTTCATGGCATATCATCTATTGCTATTCGTTTCGACCAAGTGTTACATTGTTACCTTAGTCAGGACTCTGAGCTTTGTCAATCCTTGCTAGCTTTTGAACACTTTTATAGATACAATGCACCACTACACCCTTATGATACATTCCCCCTTCAGAACAAATGAAACATCATAAATCAAGGATGGATTCCTTTTCATTTCTACATTCCTTTACCACAATTTCATGACAAACATATGACTTAAGTCAAAGTTCAAAATAACTTCTTCCCACATAAATGTAACATTGAATAGTTAACATTCTTATATACAGTTAAATCCATGATAATACATCAACGATTGCATTCTTACGACTCACATGTATGATATGTAAATTAAAAATTTGTAATAGAAGACTTAGAAGACTTACGCAATAGACGTATATACTTGTCCTTAAAGCGTTCCAAGAATGCAAAAGGATTGTGATCCATGTACACAACTGTCTCCAACACACTTAGCTCATGCGCAACCCTTAACATTTCGTGTCTGTATGCTACCAGCAAAACAGCCTGGTGCACTTTGGTCTATTTCGCCACTTCACTAACCTGCCATATTCTCCATTTCCGTCTTAGGATTCTATCTTTCAGACAATAAAACTCAGGAATAGACCACAGTCTCCTTTTCAGAATGTACATCCAGATATATATGTTTTATCAACTTGTCTTTTTGTTGCAGGTCCCTTAGCTTTTCAAGGTTAAACACTGCTGTCTGACCCGCTGCCTGTTAAGTGTTTTTTTCCTACAGCATGACGTCAATCAGGGTGTCCCCTAACTAAACCTTAACTCATTCATCTTTCTCTTTTGTTTCTGCTTTGGTCTGTGACTTATGATACTGGGATCTGGTTACTACATATTCTGGTAAAATACCAATATGTTTTTGTTGCAACTCGTTAGTTTCTCGTTCTCTCTTGGGCTTCTCCACAAACAAGGGGTGTCAGTCCATCCTTCGAAACTGAAAAAATCATTCCCAAGTACGAACTGGATTCATGGAACTGACACTCTGTCAATCACTACCATTGTTACTTCTCCAGTCTTGGGTTGATACTCCAACCTGTTCTCACACAGGGGGACGCTAAATTTCAGTCACACAAATTGCCACACTCTTGGGTAACAGATCGGAAAGAGTGCAAATTCACTCATCTCTTACTATCAGCGACTGGTGAGATGGTGTTTCTCTCATAATTATACCTTGCTGCAGTACTCCTGCTATTCTTTCTAAGCAGTCTTTATGCACAGTGGCAAATTATTTATAGACACCAGGTTCTAACTCCATACTCAACCCTTGCCAAGGCTGTGTACAGTCCTGCAGCTCCTCGGCTTTTCTTGGGGTTTCCATTACCATGTTCACTAATGCCATTAACCTAGCTTCTTTTCTGATGATTTTGTTTTTCAAAATGCCTTTCTTTACGTATCCCACTTTGTGGCTTTGAAAACACCTTTTTCCCAGTTCCCTGCTGAAACCACTGCCACTGTAACTTTTTATGTCCCACTCCATTAGAGTGAAAACACCGGAGTCCATTCACCTGCTTTCCACCCTCTTGGAGCTATTGAAACTTTGGCAAATTCCTAACAGAGTTCTCTACTCTTTGTTTCATAATGTAGGGTATCCCCTTCTCCTGACGTGTATCCCTAACAGGACGACATTCTGACCATAAGCATGTCTTGTGCATCAACATATATTATGTACCAGTTGTGCTCCTCTTCTGACTTCCTGAATTGTCTGTTCGTTCACGTGAATTCTTGTGTTATTTGGAAGTGTTTTTTCAATCTTCTCCAGCAGAATCGTCACTCTTTGAGCCGCATAGGTCCTATGTACCATTAAGGCTCGCACCCATGTACCAAAATGACTATGTTTTATTCATTTGAATTTAACATAAGTCTGATCTGGTTCTTTCTTTATGTTTCTGAAACGCTGCCTACATGCTTCTGGTACCATGTCATCAGTCATTAAAATTGCCTGTTTGACCTCTTCATAATCTCTTGAGCCCTCATCTGACAGACCTGGCTGTACTTAACTCCATTTGCCTATGGGTTTAGCCTGAATTCCTATTACCCACAAATCCTCAGAAGACTCCATTGCTTTGCCAATTTTTTTTCAAATTAAATAAAGAAGCTGCAACTTCTTTCTCATAAAAATGTGGTTGAGTTTTGTCAAATTTGTATACATCACTACCTTCTCTTTAATCACCATCCTGTTAACTTCACTTTGCTGACTAATTCGCAAGTTCTCATTTAAGAAATGTCTCTCTTTTTGCTCTGCTCAGAAAATTTTATCTCATTCTTTTCCCTCTCTCCTCACTTCTCGTTCTCTGTCCCTTCCTCCCTCTCTTTCTCTCTTCTTTTCTTTTCTCTCTCTTTGCTCAGCTAAGACCCTTCTCTCTCTTTCCTGTTCCATTCTCTCTCTTGCACTTTGCCTCTCCTTTTTTTATTATTCGAACTCCATTTTCCTCAATTGTTATTTAAGTTTTCTACTTCTACTGCACTACTTCTCTGACACACTTGATCGTTTGAGTACTTCCCTTGAAACATCAGCTTACTTTTCTTCTTTGTTAATTCTAATTTTATGTCCTTTTTCCTTCCTTCTAAATTGACTTGGCAAATTTGAGAATCATCTTCAAAGCCCAGAACCACTTTAGCAATTTTAAGAGCCATTCCTGTCACTTTTCGTTTAACCAACCACAATGCACCAAAGTGAAACAAATCGTCTCACCTACATTTTATTGAAAGATCGAGGATGCTAACCTGCAAATGTTTATGTCTACTGAGCTTTTTCCGACATCATTTTTTTTTTCAAATCTGTCCAAAACTCATACTGGATCTGTGGAAACCTCTTCAAATCGCTATGGAAAGCCCCCAAAACGTCATGACACCGGGTTAACCCCTCTGCTAATTTAAACTTGCACCACAGAAAAGGTTCACCTCGTGCATTAATCTGTTAAAATTCGCGAGGAAATGAAAGACCACAGAGGTCACTATTTAAAGTAAATTTTAACAATGTTATTCTTTACGTCCAAAAGAGAATATTAAAACCAACAATTGTTTACAAATCCTTACTCTTCAAACTACGTTTAAGAGATAAAAAGTCCCATATTAAGACTTACAAAAAACAAAATTACGTTTGAAAGCCAGTCAGATTTTCCGATTCTCGTTTGCAGATTTCTTTTGTAGACTCTCTCCAGGTGGCTTTCGATGTTCTGGTATGTAAACTCTTTATACATGGATAACTTTCAGAGATCCATTCAGCTAACAGTCTACGGGTATTGGTCTTTGGCAGTTGTCCCACTATATGTTCCAAATTTCCGGTTTTATAGCCCAAAATATCGGATTTTGATTTTGGATTAAATATTGTCTAAACGCTAAATTCAAATTTGATTAGATTGTAATACTTTGGAGCATAATTTAAACAAATTGGCCGAATTGGATTTTTTTCATGACAACTCAGCTGTTACTATTTGTTTCTAGCAAGTTTTACGTTGTTACCTTGCTCAGAGCTCTCTGTGCCACGTCTCGCTTAGCTGCCTTTTCTTTTTTTATAGAAATATTTATTAGAAATTTAATATTTTTACAAGTTTACAAAAATAAACAAAACTCTCAAATACAAACATTGATATACAATTAAATCAAATATACAATAGCCAAAATTTAACAAAAGAAAAAAATACCGAAAAGGAAAAAAAAACTCAACTGTCTACTAATCTAACCTACAACTAACCAGAGTGTATATTTAAGTCTCTTACATGCTTGGAATGTGTTAACCTCAAATGTAATATAACCCGTATTCGTGCAGGATTCCTCTAATAAGGGGCCCCGGACCAGCCAGGTTTGTAATCTCAATTAAATAAAAGCCCTTGTTAGGATAGCCGAAATATTGTATTTATGTAATTCAGGAAGGGCTGCCATATTTTATAAAGTAATTCGATCTTTCGGTGCACCATATTTGTAAGGAAGTCAAGAGGAACACATTCCATAATTAATCTGTGCCAATTTGAAAGTCCAGGGGGGCTCTCAGCTACCCAGTTCTCCAAAATATTTTTCCTTGCACAGAAAGAGAGAATAGAAATTAGTCTCTTCCCGTACATGTCCAGGGAGGAAAAGTTCGAAAAGCCCAAAAGGAGAGATATAGGTTCCGCTTTAATTTCCGTTCCTAAAATTTCTGTCAGGGTACTTGCTACTTTAGTCCAATATCTATGGATCTTATAGGCAATGTACAAGAGTGCCACATCTATTTTGCATTTGGGTCACATTGGAGATGCTCCTGCCTTAAATTTTGCCAATCGAACCGGTGCTATATGGGCCCTATGAAGTATCTTCAGCTGGATAGCCTGGGTTCTGTTACAGATAGTAATTCTTCTAGCGTTTTCCCAAATATCATTCCATGTTTCTCTCGAGATTTCTAGTCCCAAATCCTGATCTCATGTTTTAAGCAGATTATCGATATCTCCCGATATTTCATCATGTCGTAAATGATAAATAGTACTGACGGAAGATACCCCCACTGGTCGTAGGACACTACATTCTCTATGTGATTTATAAAGACTATCTAATAACGTAGTCTTCTTCTCTATATAGTCTCGAATTTGGAAGTATCGAAAGAGGTCTCCATTAGGTAATCCAAATTTCTGACGCAGCTGTTCAAAAGATATCAGGACCCCATCTTTAAATAGGTCCCCTAGACATGAGATACCCCTGGATCTCCAGAGTTTAAAAGTGGCATCTGTAAACCCCGGTTGGAATCCACATGCTCCCACTATCGGTGCATAGGGGGATGTTTGATGTGAATTACCCTCATTTTAACGCATTATATTCCAAGCCTTAATTGTGTTTAGTATTATAGGGTTTTTACAGTGATCTTTAATGATTTTCCTCTTGTCTGAAAATAAAAGGTTAAAAGTGGGTATTTTACTTGAGAGGCCTCGATGTCCAACCAGATTGATTGTGGATCAGACAAGACCCAATCAGCTATGTAGCGTAATAGGGAACTTAACTGATATTTCCTAAAATCTGGGAAGTCCAATCCTCCCCTTGTCTGTGGAAGCTGTAGCTTCTTCAGCTTAATGATAGGCCGTCTATGATTCCAGATAAAGGAATCCAGCCAGCCATATAATTTACGAAAAGCCATCCTCAGCAGCCTCACCGGAAGCATTCTCGTAGGATATAGGAGACGGGGCAGGACATTCATTTTAATTAGTGCTATTCTACCCAACCAGGAAATTGGAAGGTCTCCCCATCGCTGGAGGTCCTGCCTTATCCTTTCCAGTAAATGCACAAAATTAGCCTTATACAACTGACCAAATACTGTTTTAATAAAAATACCTAAATATAAGAAGCCCTCCAGGGACCAACGAAAGGGAAAAAGGGATCCGTCCACTAAGTGGGGTGTCATAGCAAGGCTACCCATTGGCATAGCCTCCGATTTTGAATAATTAATTCTATAGCCTGAGAATGCGCTAAATGTGTTAATAACTTGGATTAGGCGAGGTACGAACATCAGAGGATTACTGAGGAATAGAAGAACATCATCTGCATAAAGGGTAATTTTATGTTTACCTGTATCACTCCTCGGGGCCGTTATATTAGGATCAGCTCGTATAGCTTCTGCTAGTGGTTCAATTATTAGCGTAAATACCAATGGCGTGAGAGACATCCCTGACGGTAGCCCCTACCCACACAGAAGCTATCCGAACCTAATCCATTGGTAACCACAACTGCTTTGGAATCACTATACAATGTTGAGACCCATTTGGTAAACACCGGTCCAACGCCAAACCTTTCCAATGTGTAAAACAAATATGACCATTCAACCCTATCAAATGCCTTTTCCACGTCTAATGAAACTACTACTCCTGGTATCTTTCCCTGATGACAGGCTCGAACCATATTCAAAACCCTTCTAATATTATTGGATGATCTACTGCCCTTAATAAACCTCATCTGATCCTCTTTTATAATATGTAGCAGTACCCTTTCTAATCTCAGTGCTAACGTTTTGGAAAGGATTTTAAAATCTACATTTAGCAAGGATATTGGTCTGTATGATGTACAATCTTCTGTATCCTTTCCTTTTTTAAGGATAAGAGAGATATTTGCCTCTTTCAGCGAAGGCAGGAGACAGCCCTGACTATATGCATTGTTATACATGTCCATAAGTGGACCAGCCAATATTTCTGTAAATGCTTTATAGAATTCAGCTTGAAAACCATCTGGGCCCGGTGCCTTACCGCTCTGAAGTTGTATAATTGCATCAAGTATTTCTTGGACTGTTAGAGGAGCATTTAGGACCGATACCTGTTCCGGAGTTAGGCCCGGAAAGGTCATTGTCCTATCTTCACAATCCTGCGATTTATATAACTCATAATAAAATTCTCTAAAGATCGCATTAATCTTTTTATGATCATGAGTCAAAATACCCGTACTTTTCTTGATAGACGTAATAGCCTGAGGGGTCTTTTTTTTCTTTGCAGGAAATGCTAAGTATCTACCCGGTTTGTCGCCATATTCATATTATCTTTGTTTTGCAAATACTATTTCCCTCTTAGCCGTTTGAGTAAGCGTAGTGTTTAGAGCTGTCCGAAGAGCCATAATCCTTTGCAATTTAATAATAGAAGGTCTGTCAGTGTATGCTGTTTCAGTTGCTTTTAAGCGAGCTTTAAGCAGTCACTGTTGTTCTCCCTTCAATTATTTCTGTGTCGCTGAGTAGGAGATGATCAAACCTCGCGTGTAAGCTTTGATGGTCTCCCACATCAGTGATGGGTTGCTAGCCGTACCTGAATTAACTTCTAAAAATGTATTACATTCTTGAGAGAAGTACTTTACAAATTTACTATCTTTCATTAGGAAGGGGTCCATACGCCAATGCCGAGGGGATGTCCCATTGTTCCTCGCCTTAGTTTCCATATATACAGCAGCGTGAACGGAAATTAGTATACTACCTATTTTACAGAATGATATGGAATTTAAAAAAAAAACTCGAGGGGGCAAAAAACATATCAATTCTGGTATGACATTTATGTGGATTGGAGTAGAAAGAAAAATCTCTGAGGAGAAAGTGAGGTCTGCAGATGCTGGAGATCAAAGTTGAAACTTTATTGCTGGAACAGCACAGCAGGTCAGGCAGCATCCAGGGAACAGGAGATTCGACGTTTCGGGCACAGGCCCTTCTTCAGGAATGAGCAGAGAAATCTCTGCCCTGTGGATGAAGACATCTCCATACATCTACTAATCCTAATTCTTTGTTCAGATCCACCAATTGTCTAGGTCTGGGAGATACTCCTCCAGTACTCTTGGTAATCCCATCTATTTCCGGATCCATAATACAATTAAAGTCTCCCCCGTTAATTGTATGACGGGCACCAAAGGCCATCAATTTTGAAAAGGCTTCCGTTATAAATTTAAAGGGGTGTGCCGGGGGGCAGTACAAATTTAAAATCCCATATTCCTCTCCATTTATAAGCGCTTTAATCAAAATATATCTGCCAGATTCGTCTTATATCTGATTTAGGATTTTGAAAGGGAAATTCTTCCGAAGAAGAATAACAACTCCCCTGCTTTCTGAGCTCAAAGAAGAAAAAAAGGCCCGATCAAATCCACCCTGTCATAATTTCAAGTGTTCTTTATCCGACATTTGTGTCTCCTGTAGGAGAGCTATATCAACTCTTTCTTTCTTAAGATTTGACAATATTTTCTTCCTTTTGACTGGCCAATTACTCTCTTTGACATTCCAGGTGCACCACTTAACCGACTGATCAACCATAATCATCTGGGCAAATCCGAGACCCCTCGGGAGGGGAAACCCTATCCACAACATCCCGAGCATAGAGCATATAAAATTTACAAAAATACAGGCTCTCTAATACACTCACAATATTATAATAAAAAAAACTATTTCTAAATAAATGAAATATAAAACGTATTTAAGTGGAGATTTTCCCCATTGTTCCCAGGGGGTGTCACCTCCTCTCCAAAAGTCCATCATATCCACTCCCAACCAATGCCCCACCCTTGACCCAGGCGCTCCTCAATAAAATGAGGAGAATTCAGATATAATACAAAGCTATAGTTAACAGTGAGCACCCTACCACACCTATACCAACACCTGGATATATTTGGTAATTTTAATGCCATATATAAACATATAACTATAAAATTACAACCTCAACAAATAATAATTAAATATAAAAACAAAATAACAAGGGAGAAACAACCCCGCTCCTAAAGACAGAGGTAAAATAGAATAAGGAAACCACCTCCCCCCACCAACATTAACCAAACCCCCCAGCTTATATATATACAACACACACACATACATATCAACATATATACATAAAATAATAAAAGAATACAACCCCAAGGGGGGGGGGGGGAGAAAATCAAATCCCTCTCCCCACCCCCCATGATAATATTAAACAGTAAGGTAAGAAAATAGAAAAAAAGGGGGTATATAAACCAAAGCGTGGTTAAAGGCAAACCAACATCCATTATCTCTTACAGTTTATCGAAGAGAGTTCAAGAATTCCTTAGCCTTTTCTGGTGATCCGAAGTTATACACGGATCCTTCATGGTTAAAGCGTAGCGTCACTGGGAAGCGTAAGGAGTACTGAATATTTAAGTCCCTTAAACGCTTCTTCGCCTTGTCGAATGCCTTCCTTTTTCTGACCAGAACTGGGGAAAAGTCCTGGAATAACATGATCTTGGATCCTTTATAGATCACAGCTTGGGGGTCTTTTCCAAGATTTCTAGCAGCTTCTACGAGTATCTGCCTCTCTCTGTAGCTCTGCAGCCGGAACAGGACCGGGCGTGGGCGCTGGTTCGAGCCGGGCCCGCGTATTGCGACCCAGTAGGCCCATTCTACCCTTACCTGGCCTGATCCAGCTTCCAGATTTCAAAGCTGTGGCAGCCACTGCTCGAGGAATGCTTTAAGCTGCTCTTCCAGTTCGGGAAGGCCCAGCAAACGAATATTTTTGTCATTGTAATTCTCTAAGGTCCGGACTCGCTGTTCGAGAGTCCGGACCTGATCCGCGGGCAATTGTGCTGTAGTTTCGGAGATAGCGGCCTTTACCTCCGCCCCTCCAACTCGGCGCTCGATTTCTTGGATGTCTCGGTCATGCTTCTGCAGCGCGGCCGAGAGTGAGTCCCATCGATTTCGGGATTCTTCAATAAAAGCGTCGATCTTCGCATCCAGTTTGGAGATCATTTCTACAAGGCTTGTCACTGTAGGTAAGTCCCCCGGGGCGGATATAGACGCCTCAGCTGCAGCTGGAGAGGGTGGGGGAGGGGGTCCTGCTTGCTGAGAGCTGCGGACTCCCTTCCCTTTGGTCATTTTTACTAAATTTAATATTAAACAACTAATTAAATTAAACAGCTATTATAAATGATTTGGTGAGTGTGGTGGGGGTGGCTGACTCACTTTACCCAAGTCTTGGGAGGAGCACTATAGACTCAGACTTGCTGGGTCGCCGCCATCTTGGATCCCCCCTCGCTACCTTTTCAATGGTAGAGTAGACCGCTACACTTTCATAACACCTCCACGTTTAGATGAAAAAACAGTCATAATGAAAAGAATGACTTAATTCTTTGTCACTATGCCTTACCCACAATATCATGAAATGCATCTGACTTCAGTCTAAGTTCATATTAAGTTCTTGCCACATAAGTATAACCTTGAATAGATAACATTGTTATCTACAAATTATCTGTTAAGCTCACAATAACGCATTTGCAATTACATTCTTCTGACCTGTAACAGGTGGACGTGCAATTTAAATATCTGTAACATACGCTTCCAATGAAATAGTGGCATATTTTTGCCTTTAAATAGTTCCAAGAAGGTTAAAGGATTGTGATCCATGTACACAATCGTTTCCGACACATTGTTCATGAAACACACATTGAAATGTTGTGAGGAAAGTACCAAACTCATTCGTTCTTCTTCAATCGTGGATTATTTCCTCCAGCGGATGTAGAGTTTCTTCGAAATTTAACCAACTAGCAGGTCAGTCCCATCATCATCGTCCTGTAGCTCTTACTCTTATTAATTTACATCGATAGCAAGCATAAAATGTTTTGAAAGCATTGGTGGAGTTAAACTGGTGTGGTGGTTAATATTACTTACAAATGGTCGAATGCCACTTACATTATTCTGACCATGGAACTTTGTCTTCTTTTTCAGCAAATTAGTAATGTTGCCACTACACGGCTGGAGATTGGAACGCACTTCTGATAGATTCCGTTTAGTCGAAAGAATCGGAGCCCGTTTGCTTCGAGATTGTTCCTGGAAATACCTCGATGGCATTCGTCTTTGCGTTCCTTGGGGTCAACCTTCCACAACTGATGCTATGTCCGAAGAACATCACCGCTGCTTTCACGAATGAGTTTTATTTAAGTTCCTTACCAGTTTGCTTCTCGTCGTCATTCCAAGAGCTCTGCAACTGTACCATGTTTTCTTTCCTGGACTTGCTAAAGATCACTATATCAGCGAAATAGACTGCACAGTTTGTTAACCCAAACACAAATCTGTTCATCAGTCTTTGGAATTTGGTTGATGTGTTCTTCATTCCAAAGGGCTTCACATTGAATTGATAGAGCCCATTTGGGGTTATAATGCAGAAATTCCGTTCGCCATCTCTATTGAATATACCTGGCACTAACCACGCAGTAATTCCAACTTGCTGATGTATCTGGCTTGACTCGATACAGCACTCCAATCTCAGTATTGGATACGAGTCCAATTTTTTAATAACGTGGACCTTCTAATGAGCCACGCAAAATCTTGAGTTCTATCCAGTTTAGGAACTAAGATGATCGGAGAACGACACTCATTCCGTCTCTGTTACATGATACCCTCGTGGAGCCTCCACCTTCTTCTGGAATTGTCTGGATTTGAAAAGATTAAGATGATAGAGGTATTATTTTATCGCAGCAGTATTCCCTAAATCTAGTTCATGTGCATTAGCAGTAGTCCTTCCTATCTGACCCTAATACATGTCCTCCTCCTTGAGGAACAGACCTTCCAACTAAGTTTTACGCTCTTGACACAGGTAGAAAACTCAACTGTCCCACTGCAAAAGGCTTCCGTCATTTTCTAATACATTTTGAGGTACATCAAAATCCAAATCTCTGGATTTGAATCTTCACTCCGTGGGGCAGTAACCAACACCCATTTCTCCAGGTATGTCTCTTTTCTCGTTCACAGGAAGGAACCGACACACACACATTGTCAACGAGCGTGAAAGATTCTTCAAATACGAGAATTTCCAACAAAGGTACTGGTTTTATTTCCGCCTGTAGCTTAACTCGCATTTAGCATGTATGACAAGTACTGTAAAAGTTAACAACATCCTGGTGCATTTGAGTCCGACAAAAATGATTTGTACCTTAGCCTGAGTCTTTCAGACCCCTATGTGTCCTCCTACAGTTAGTTCATGTGCTAGTCATAACACTTCCTGTCCGTACGCTGTCGGCAACACATTCTGGTTCACTTCGGCCCATTTCTCCTCTTAGGATTCCATCTTTCAGATCAAAACACTTAAGAGCTTCCCCGCCTCCTTTTCAGAGTATGCATTCGCATATACATCTTCAACCGTCTTGCCATGCTGTTTCAACCCCTTAGCCTTTAAGGACTAAACACTTCTGTCTGACCCGCTGCCAATTTAAGTTATTCCTGTGTTATTACATCAAACGGTTTGTGTACTAATTGAACCTTAACTCCTTCATCTTTCCCTTTAGTTCCTGCCTCGTGCTGTGATTAATGATAGTGAAATCTGGTTGCAAGACATACTGGAAAAATGCCAGGATATTTGTGTTCTAAATGGTCAGTTTATTGTTCTTCCTTCGGCTTCTCCACAACAAGGGCTGTCACTCTCACCGTGGACGCTGCTAAATCATTCGAAAGTACAAACTAGATTCCTGAAATTGGCACTCTGTCCATCACTCTCACTGTTGTTTCACCAGTCTTGAGTTGACATTCCAAACTGATATTACATTGACGAACTGTAAATTTCAGTTCCACAAATTATTGCACTCTCGGGTAACAGATCATAAGAGTTCAAAATCGTCATCCCTTACTAACAGGAAGGCTTCAACATTTTTCTAATCAAAGTGTTCCAGAGGTTTGACATACTTGCATATTTCACGACCTTCTCTTTTAAACTCCATCCTGCTACCTTATGTTTGCTAAGTCAAAAATTATCAAGTTCAAATTTCTCTTTTTTTCATCTAAGAGCCTTCTTTCTCTTTTTTCGTCTCTTTCTCTCTCACATTTTTTTCTTCTCTCTATCTTTCTGTCTCCCTTCCTGCTCTCTCTCTTTGCACAGCTAAAAATCCTCTCTCTCTTTTCCCTCTATCGTTCTCTGTCTCTTTCTCTTTCTCTCTCCCTTTCCTTAGCTGCGAAAACCATTTTTGTCAATTTTACTTTAATTTTTGCAAACTGTACTGCTGTCTGATATTCTGAGATTCCTCTGTGATTGGCTTTACTTTTGCCTTTGGTTAATCACAAACCTAAGTTCTTTGCTAATTCTAAGATTACGTCATTTCTTCTTTCCTTCTAAAGTTAATTAGCATAGTTGCGAGTCATTCTTAAACCACAGTACTTCTTTCGCAATTTTAACAGCCATTTCTTTCACTTTTAATTTGTCCAACCACAAGTCACCGAAAGTACACAAATGGCCTCACCTATTTTGAATGATGAGGTTACTGACCTGCAAGTGTTTAAATATACTGGGCTTTTTCATATCCCAAATCTGTTCACATCCGTCCAAATCTGAGACTGGAGTTGTGCAAAACTATTCAAATCGCAGACGAAAGCTCCCAAACTGCGGTTAGCCCCTCGACCAATTTAAAGCACGAACACAGAAAAGGTTTAACTCATGCTATAATTTGTCAAAATTCAAAGGCAAAGAACAATCCAAGAGATGACTATTAAATGTAAAAATTTTCAACTTTATTTTTTAAGTCCAAGAGAAAATATTAAATCGAACACGTATTTACATGCCCTTTTCCTTAAACCTACCTTTTAACTCCCACTCTCCAAAAACATTCCCATAAAACATCCCGATTAATATTTCCAAAACAAGTCACGTTTCACAACCAGTCAGCTTTGCCGATTCTCCTTTGCAGATTTTTCTCTTTAGATTCTCTCCAGGTGAGTTTCGAAGTTCTGCTCTGCAAACTTCTTATCCACAGGTAACTCTCAGAGAGTTTTTCAGTGAGCACTCTACATTTCTTCGTATTTGACAGTTCTCCCTCTAAGTGTTCAAATGTCCGATTTATAACACGCAACATCGGACCATTTCATTGGTTTTGATATTATCAAAATACTAAATTCAAACTGATTGGAATTTGTTGTGTTGAGACATAATTCATCTGATGGTCGGAATTTGTATTTTGTCATGTTTCATGGTAAACAAGATGCTGCACATTATTTCGTCGAAGAGTCACATTTTTACCTTGTTCAAGACTCTTTGTGTTTTGTCCGTCCTTGCGAGATTTCCAACTCTCATAAAAATACAGTAAACCTCTAAACCTTCATAACTGCATAAAAGTGAATGAATCTCTGGGACATGATAAGTTGTCTCCAAGAATTTTGTGGAAAGCTAGGAAAATGAATGTCATGAACCTTGCTGATTCATTGATGTCATTACTGCCACAAGTCAGGTGCAAAAAGATTGGAAATTTGTGAATGTGATGCCACTACTTATGGAAGTAAGGAACTATAGACCGCAGAGCTTGACGTTAGAGTTGACTCAGTTTTTCGAGGGGAATTCTGAGGGAAAGATTTATTTGTGGATGTAAACATTCTTACTGAGCTGGAAGTTTTGCTTTCGTGCGATTCATCAGCATAGCGGGTAACATCAGCAGTATGGTGACAAAACGTGTGAGAAAACAAATGATGACGAAAAATCTGAAACCAAACCTTCCAAGTCACGAGCAAACTAACATTCAAAACTTCAACGTGAACGGCACATGTTCTAGAAAATTGGTCGGATTTATATGAGTTGGAAAGGCAAGTACTAAAGAGGCTGGGCTGAGCATTGAAAGATGGAATTTATTTCAGATAAATGTGGTGTTGCATTTGGTATGCCAAATTTGTTGCATTTGGTATGTCACAGCAAGGCAGGGTGGTAAAATAGGAAGTTTCCACATTAGTTTTTGTTGGGCGGTGCCTTCAGTTTAATTTTTGGATGACACGTTGCATCTATACTGGACATTGGTTCGTCTACTTTTGTAATTGTGCCTTTAATCCTGTTCGCTCTGTTTTAGGAAAGATATTGCTCAATGTGAAAGGGAACAGAAAAGATTCACAAGTGTGTTGCTGGTGTTTTGGTGAGGGTGGCTTAGTGGGTTGAGGTACAGGGAAGGTTGAGTACGCTGGGGCTTTAATTCCTGGAGTGTTGATGCTGAGAAGTGACCTGAGCGGTTTTTTAGTGGTGGATCCCGATACTAATGGGTGAGTAACACCGAAGGCTACGACATTAAACAGGACATCTATTCACGTTAAAACTGGACAACTACATCATGGACAACAATGCCGAACTATGGAGGTAGATTGGGGAATGGGAGTAGCTGGAGGAATTAGAACTTGGTGGATCCAATCACAAGAATGAGAACAAAGAAAAATATGTATTGCGAGATTCTCAATTCACCGCACATTGCCACCCGAGATTCTCACAGACGTGGAGAAATAGTAGGGGGTATCAGTTGACGTACCAACAAACGTAAATGGTTTGAAAAATAGACAGAGAAGGGGAGACTAAGAGACAATGACATCGAAGCATGTGTTCACAGGTTTCTGAATGCTGCAATGTAGACATTTCAGTAGCATTCTGAAACATGAGATAACATTCCCAGTAATGATGGATGAATGGGACATTATTTTGTGTCCAGATGAGGGAGACGTTTTGGTGACGAATTTTTCTACAGCTTTGTAACTTTGTGTGGGGGCAGCAGATTCTTCGTCTCACTGGCCTGAATCTAACGATAATTGGTGTCAGTGGCATTTTCATTGTCATAGAGGGATCTTCTGCACGTGGCCGTCTTAGTTTCCTTGTGGTATCATATCGAACCCACCTCATTAACCACCTACCCATTGTCAAGGTAATCCTCTAGTTCAATGCCAGTCCGTTTCTCCCACCCATCATATCTGGAGGTACTCACCAACACCCGGATTTCACTGGATATTCCTTGATCCCGGGCAGTGGTGCCTTCGTTAAAAGACCAGTGGGGTCAAGTTTGAGCTTTCTCAGTGTGGAGATGCCCTACACAGATAACCTATGTTCTCTAGTTCTGCACTCCCCCACCTCAGGAAAATACTTTGTCTATTTACTCCATCTACGCCACTCGTGATTTTATTCACCTCCAGAAGGTCACCTCCGTCCTTCCATGTTTCAGGAAAAGCAACCCCAGCCTTTTCAACCTCCCCCTATAGCTCAAATCATCCAACCCTGGCAATATCCTTATGAATCTCTTTTGAAACCTTTAAAAATCAAAACATTCTTCACGTAGGAAGGGGACCAGAATGGCACACAATATTCCAAAACTGATCTAACCAACGTCATGTACAGTCAGAACATGACTACCCAATTCCTATACTGAATACTCCCACCAATACAGAAAGCACACTAAACGCCTTCTTCACCATCCAATTTACAAGCGACTCTAATTTCAAGGAACAATGAACCTACACTCCAAGGTCTCTTTGTTGATCAACACTTTCTAAGAACTTAACATTAAGTGTATATGTCCTGCTTTGATTTACTTTTCCAAACTGCAGCAACTGGCATTTATCTAAATCCAAAGCTACATCAGCCACTCATCAGCCATTGGCCCATCTGATCCAGATCCCTTTGTAATCTGAGATAACCTTCTTCGCTGACCGCTACACCTCCAATTTTAGTGTCATCGGCAAAGTTACTAACTGTGACTCCGATGTTATCATCCAAATCATTTATAGAAATGATGAAAAGTAGAGGATCCTTGAGACGATCCTTGATCCATAACTGATCCTTGTGGCACGCCACTAGTCACAGGCCTCCAGTCTGAAAAGCAACACTCCACCACCCCCACCGTCTGACATGTACCTTCGACCACTTCTTTATCCAAATGGCTAGTTTTCCTTGCATTTCATGAGATCTAACCTTGATAGCCAATACCCCATTGCTAACCCTGTCGAACGATTTACTGAAGTCCAAAACGATCACGTCCGCCACTCTGCCCTCATCAATCCTCTTTGTTCCTTCTTTAAAAAAACCAAGTTCCTGAGACATGATTTCCCACGCACAAAGCCATATGGACCATTCTTTATACGTCTTTTCCTTTCCAACTACTTGTAAATCTTGTCCATCAGTATTCCCACCAACAACCTAACCACCAGCGACGTAAGGTCTATCGTTCCCTGGTTTGTCCTTACCACCTTTCTTAAATACTTTTACCACTCTAGCCAACTCCAATCTTCTGGAACCTCACAAGATACTCTCGGAGATACAAATATCTCAGCAAATGTCCCAGCAATCACTTTCCCCAGTACTTTGACCATTATTACCCCTATTGAGTGAATACCAGCAACAGTGAAAGAATGCTGATATATTTCAGAGTCAGGATGATGAGTTGTCGTGGAGAAATGAAATATTGTGGTCGTTGCTTTCGAAGGTGATGTATGAGGATTTTTGGTGTATTTCTGCAATGAATCTTGAAGCTGTTAGACACTGTTGGTTGTTGAGGGGGTGCATACTTGTGGATGTAATACCAGTCGATCCGGTTACTTATTCCTGGATGGTGATGAGCTTCAAGACAGGTGGTGAATTTGAACCTGTTGTGTACCATGTCAGGAAACATCACGTATTTCACAAAGTTGACCCATACCATTGTTTTTCGAGTTATTTTCACGTTATGTATAGTGAATATTTCAGAAGTGGTGCATCTGGTCAAATCCCTCGGTTTTGTACAAAACAAAATTCTTTACAGTGTACTAAATGAAGCACAAACATACAATAACGCAATGCAAAATGACTTAACCTATCCGAAAACCCAACTGACTACCTCAACATAACAAGGATTTTTTTTTTTCTGAGTTCGCTGCAGTATTCCACATAAACAGCCCTTAAGTTAAAAAAAAAGCTAGAATCAAACATAGAGTATTGCAGGTGAGAGATGGCAGAGAGATTCAGCATGGAACACCTTACTTCATGTAACTGTTCCTTTAACCAGCAGCCACACAAAACTGACTGCTTGCGAAAAGCAAACCAGATCGAGGAAAAGTTGAGCTGAGAGGACTATCTGCTCACGTTTATGCGCACAGGTGAATTATTTACACTGGAAAGCCTTTTTTTCTGAGGCAGCATCTATTACCTATAATCAATTTGACCCTAAAACCTATCCAGGCTTGACATCCCGGACCTCTGCTAACATGACCTCTCTGAAACAAAACCCAAGGACAACATAACCTTGTTAAAGGAGTAGCATTATCACAGCTCCTCCCTGATAAAAAAGAAACAACAATATCTAAAGATGGCTTCATTTTAAAACACTTTAATCTTAAATTTGCATTGCACTGCAACACTCATATAGATGACATTGGCTTTTAACATGTTACATTGCACACTAAATTCTATTACAATCTGCTTTACTCCTGTCATCGATTGCGTTCGTTTCTCATCCAAGTCTCGGAAACACGACGTCACTCACATTTCCTTGTCCTCCACATGCATAATTTTCAAATTGAATGACTGTAATGACACGCTCCAACTAACCAGTATGGAAGTTTTGTCCTTGCATTTCTCCATAAAATTCAATGAGTTGTGTTTCGTGTATATGATTGTCTCAGATACATTACGGGTAGCATAAACATTTAAAAAGTTATAATGCCATCACCAAGCTCAAAGTCTCCTTCTCAACTCTCGAATATTTCTGATGATGAATGTTCAACTTCTTTGAGAGATACCTGATAGGTCTTTTCTTTCTTCACGTTGTCTTCTGGCATGAACACAGCACTGAAACTCACAACATTCGCATCAATAGCTACCTTGAACGGCTTTGCAATAATTTGTCTGGGTCATACTGGGGCAGAGGTTCACACACCGTTTAGACTGTCAAATGTCTTCTGACAGTCCGCTTTTCGCTGAACCCCATTGCCTTTCTTTAGCAATTCAGTGAGTGGAGCAGCCTCACTGCTAAAACTAGGTATAAATTTTCAATGAAATCCAATCTGTTGCACTGCTCTGTTTTGTCGAAGGGATGGAAAATTCCCCACTTACCTTTACTTTTCATCCTGTGGGTCCATTTGTCCATGAACAATAACATGGCTAAGAAGATGCTTCGGGCTTTGGAAAATTCATTTTTAACCAAGGTGAAAACCAAGCCTACCTCCCGAAGACGATCGAACAATTTTGATAAATGTGACAAATGATTGTTCCATGTCTGACGAAAAGTTACCACATCATCTGTATGTACAGCACAATTTGATCATCCAGAAACGACCTTATTGATTAGTATCTGAAATACGTCTGGCACATTATTTGGTACCAAATGGCATGACTTCGAATTGATACAGTCTATTCAACAGTACAAAAGCTGAAAATCTATTCAGTCTTTTGGACAAAGGTAGTTGTCAATGTCCTTTGAGCAAGTCCAATTGAGAAATATGTTTGTCCAAACTTTTCAACCCTGTCTTCCAAACACAAAGTCGGACATCCAACAGTCTTCGTAAATGCATTGACGTTGCGATCATTCACTCATTACAGTCAGATACCATCTGATTTCGGCACTCTTAGTGTGGATGTGTTCCAATCACTTTAACTCAATTGGATTATTCCGTCTTGGAGGATGAGTTCGATCTCCTTTTGAAACTGTACCATATTTGGTGGGTTACACTGAATCGGAACAGTATCTCCGACATCCACACCATGCATAATCAGGTTAGTACATCCCAGCTTAGTTAAAGATATCTCCCTATGCGACACTATGTACTCTTGCAGGGCATGTCGATTTTTCTCTGGACAGTGACTCTATATTTTATCCTAATTTTTGACATCTTCCTCATTGCCCAATTTCATTTGAAGTATAGAACACAGAACATAGAACAGTACATCACAATACAGGGCTTTCGGTCATCGATGTTATGACGACCTTTTCTCCGATGAGCAGATCAAACTAACTTACGTACACTTCATTGTACTTTCTTCCATGTGCCAATCCAAGAGTCGATAAATGTCCCTAATGTATCTGAATCTAACAATATAACTAGCAGTGGATTCAATGCACCTACCACTCCCTGTGTAAAGAACCTACCTCTGATATCTCCCCTAAACGTCCCTGCAATCGCCTTAAATTATGTCCCCCAGTGATAGACATTTCCGCCTGGAGAAAAAAAGTCTCTGACTCTCAGATTTATCTATGATTCTCATCATCTTACACACTTTCGTCAGGCCAACGCTCATCCTCCTTCGTTCTACTGACAAAAGACCCAGCTCCCTGAACCTTTCTTCATAAGACATGCACTGTAGTCCGGACAGCTTCCCGGCAAAACTCTTCTGCACAATCTTTAAAGTTTCCGCATACTTACTATAATGCAGCGACCAGAACTGAACCCAATATTGTTAGAGTTGTCTAACCAGGGCTTTACAGAGCTGGGGAATAACCTCATGTCACTTAAACTCGCTAATGAAAGCAAACACACCATACACCTTATTTACAACTCGATCAGCTTGGCTGGCAACTTTGAGGAGGCTGTTTTCCCTGGAGCGTCGGAGGCTGAGGGGTGACGTTATAGAGGGTTACAACATTATGAGGGGCATGGATGGATAAATAGACAAAGTAGTTTTCCTGTTTCGGGGTGTCCAGAACTAGAGGGCATGGGTTTAGTGTGAGAGGGGAAAGATGTAAAAGTGACCTAAGGGGCAACTTTTTCATGCAGAGGGTGGTACGCATATGGAATGAGCTGCCAGATGAAGTGGTGGAGGCTGGTACAATTGCAACATTTAGGAGGCATTTGGATGTGTATATGAATAGCAAGGGTTTGAAGGGACATGGGCAGGGTGCTAGCAGGTGGGACTAGTTTGGGTTGGGATATCTGGTCGGCATGGACAGGTTGGACCGAGGGTCTGTTTCCATGCTGTACATCTCTATGACTCTATTGACATTGATAACAAGGTCTCACTCGTCCTCAACACTGTCGAGTATCCTACCCTAAACCATAAATCCCACATTCAAATTCGTCCTTCCAAAATTAATCATTGCACACCTATCCAGGTTGAACTCCACATGCCACTTATCAAACCAGTTCTGCATCCTGTCAATGTCTCGATAATTTTCAGGCTATCTACAATTCGAACAACTATCGTTTCTTCGACATCCTGGCCAACACAACCTTTCAATTACTTATCCAAGTCATTTATAAAAATCACAAAGGCAGAGATCCGAGAAACAACTCCTAAAGAACACCACTGCTTACCAAATCCAAGGCTGAATACTTTCAATATACTACCACCCTCTGTCTGCAATGAATCAGCCAATGCTGATTTTTCTCCATCCCACGCCTCCTTTCTTTCAGGATTAGCCGTCGATGGGGAACATTTTCACACGCCGTCTTAAAATCAGTAGACCCCATATCCACTGCCCTACCTTCGTCAATGTGTTTTGTCATATCCTCAAAGAATTCAATATTTTTTGTGATGCATGACCTGACTATATCTAATCACGTTATGGCTTTCAAAATAATCAGAAATTCTCTCTCTCAAAATCCTCTCTATTAATTTGCCCCCACATACATAAGGGTGATTGGTATGTCATTCTAAGAATAATCTCTGTTCCCTTTCTTGAACAAGGGATGTAATTTGCCACCCTCCAATCATCTCGAAATCCTCAAGTGAACGGTGAGTACGCAATATCATTGCCAAAGGTGCAGCAATCTGTTTCCTCGCGTCCTGTAATAACCTCAGCTTTATCCCGGCTGGCCCAGGGGACTTATGCATATCAAATTCAGAATCCTCTGAACTTGGTTCTTCACTCATTATTGTCACCAAAAGTTGAGAGTTTGTTGCTGGTAACCAATAATCCATTCTCCTTTTGCCTTCGTTCCCTATCAATATGCCTTTTGGCCATATTCGTATGACGAACCGCTTGAGATTTATTGATGTCTGGAGTTCTTATGAAATGGTTCACTTCACTGAATTTCCTTTCGAATTGATAAGATCCACGAAACCTTTCTTTTAAAGGCACACCTTTCACTGTAAGTAACACTAATACTTTATCGTCAAAAGCAAATTTGCGCATTTTTGATTTCTTGCCTGCTTCCTGTTTCATTGTGCATTGTGATACTGTGAAGGCAACTCCCCGCCAATATTTGATCACTACCAAAAATATGACATATAGTCCAAGTATGTGGTTTCTGAATTATGACTTAGAATATCTCCTCAATCAATTTTAGCAGTTCTCTCACTTCATGCCCCGAAACGTATTTCAAATGGACTGAACTTGTTCACTTCGTTTGCTGCACCTCAGGCCGCAAAAAGGAGAAACGGAATTCACTTATCCCAATCATTTGGATATTCTTGACTGTAAGCCCTCGTTCTTTAGTGTCTGATGCCACATTTTTATCGTTCACTTAGATTCATTCCGGTATCCATAACTTCCTTGTATAATCGTGTTGTGAAGCTTGATCCTTGTTCTGATTACATTTACTGCGTATACCGTAAAATAATTCAGTAACTCGTCCACAATGGTTTTAGTGGTGATATTGAAAAAAGGAATGGGCTGGGTAATTCTCGTGGGCACATCCATTATTGATAACAATAACTGATTCCCTTTTTTTGTTTAAGGTAGGGGATCGACGCAACGATTTCGGAGTCTTGTAAAAGATGCTCAAATGCAAAAAATCGTATTATATGTACGGCTTTTATTTTTGCCTGTGGTTTTCCAATGACCTGACATGTATCATAGACCTGGAAAAAAAAAAGTTATATCCCTGTGCAGTCGAGGTCAGTAAAAATGCTTTTCTCACCACAAAATGAGCACCTACTCACCACAAAATCAGTAGTCTGTGCACTGCTCACAACACGTCCTTTCTATAAACCACCGCCAATACGACTTGATGAACGTTGGTCAATTTCGAATCTATCCCAATATGTGATGGTCTCCAATTCTTCAGTTAGTTGCATTTGAGGATTCATATAGATCCTTCTTCTGTGTATTGTTTTTGGGGACAATTGGTTTAGTTTCTCATTTTCTGCTGTAATGCAGATATTTTCTCTGAACGAAAGATGTCTGCTTTGTCATAAATCTGCTCCTTGTTTGACTCAAAAATTTGAGCATCACGGTCTCTGCGAAGTTCACTTTGTGATGATGCTACCCCTTTAACATGGTTGTGTTACCCTTGGGTTTTGTCAGAGTGTTTGTAAACTTAGAGACTCCAAGACATCCACGTTTGAGGGGGTTCGGGACAGTTTGATCATAGACAACAGATAGACCCTCAGTCAAAAGGCTTTCAAATTTGACAAACTAAGTACACTGTCAGTTTTCTGGTTTGGTTCGATATTAGCAAACATTGTGTTGCAGTTGCTGGGCCACAAATAATCACGTCCATGCTACCTCTATCTCTGCATCTCTGATGTAAGACATTTTTAAAATTTCTCTTTTGTGTGAAGGGGTGTTTCTGGGGATTGTTGCATGCATTTAGAACAGCATCATTTGGCCGGGATAACCTGTTGTCTTTTCGGAAAGATTACGTTGTTCTGAAATATGTTCTCTTTTGCTTGTGTTTCATTCGGCCTTGTTTAAAACTATGTGATTGCGCCAGTTTCATTACTCCTGGAGTATCCAATGTACACCAGCTTAAAACAATTATCAAATTTAGGCTTCGATCTACTTTCTTGGATTTGTTTTGAGGGTTGTGGAATAGTCCATGACATCTTCAACTTTGTTGTCTATATTCTTTGATCTATCATGTTTCAACTGTTGACATTTAGACCTTCTTTCCCCACAGTCCAGAAGAAAACTGCATCTGTATTCCGCAATAGTTAGATTGCCTGAGTTTCGATTCGCTTTTCATCCACCTTCAGCATCACCCCTATCTGTGAACCGCCAATATCAGTAAGGACAAATTGTATTCTTGGAACTGAGAGTTTTCCCAGTACTACTACCATGACATCCCCACTCTTCAATGGAGACTCTAAAATCACTCTACATAATTTCAAGCTTTTTCTCTCATCGTACATTCCCATCACGAGTACCTTGTTATGACAATAGTACGTCAGAGGTACCTATCTACTCATTTTTCAACATCAAAGATTCAGCATCACAGGATCCTGTGTCTCTAAGTATTGTAACGTCCTTACATACAGTTGCTGGCCTATGCAAGTAAATTTTATCTTTGCGTGCGGTTTAAGCATATCTGGCAGTCCCACCTTAACCAATCCGAGTCCATATCTTACATGCTTGTATAGCCTTTTAACCGCTACTTTATTTCGTCTCCACCGAATTCATTGACATATCTTCTTTTCCAACATCTAATATCCCAGTTAATTTTTAAACACACCAACACTGTGATTTTACGTGTCCTAGCTTATTGTAGTGAAAGCACCCGAGCTTTTTAACATCTACATCTGCTTCAAAGACATCTTTTTTTTTACCCTTTGGTAAGATATCCTATGATTTTCATCAATATCTATCTTTCCCTATCAACGTGTGGATTTATCTTTTCTCCAATTTCTCGCCCTCACAGATTGAAACTAATGTTTGAAGCGAAAATTTGATTTATGAGCCAATTCTTAATCATCAGCCCTTTCAGCTGCTAATCTTGTCATTTTCACTCTGTGCCCTCTCACATGAGTTCTTTTTACTTCATGAAATGTATTTTTGAACTCTTTCAAATTAATAAATCTGTAAGAACGTTATAAGTGTGCTTTAATTGTAATGGGCTTGTCAACCTGTCAAAATCACTTCGCTTGAGCCTTTCAAAATCATTGTATGTTTGGCATGCGTGCCTCCTTAGATTTCTGAAACATTGTCTGTTGGCTTCTGTCACAGGCTCATATGCAATTAAAATAGCTTCCTTCATCTCCTTATACGCATCAGATTCCTCCTCCACAATGATGCAAGTACCTCACGAGCTCTACCTACAGGTTTTGTGTGGATCAACAGAACCTGCGTGGTCATGAGCCAGTGCATCTGTTTAACCACCTTCTCAAAAAAGAGGTTTTCTCCATTCCTCTTGTCAAATATATGCAATGCGTAAATATATTCAAATAGATTCTCACTTGGCCTTTCGCTACCATAGGTTTGCTCATCCTCACGCTCTTCCTCACTAAGGTTACATTCATCCTTTGTCTACCAATCCTTTGAGATGAATTTCTTATCTGGCAATTCCTGACACTCAAACTCCTTCACTTTCTTCCTTTTCTCGGTCTGCCTTCCTCTCTCTCTCTCTTCCTTTTTCTTTTGAATCTGTAAAAGCGATTCATTCTTGTTCTCTTTCCTCTGCTTTTAATCAGAATTCAAACAGTTCCATTTCTTTCCCACGTTCCTTCTATTTTTGCTCTAACCAAATTTATTTTCAATTGATTTATTTTTGCCTCTAAACATTCTGATCATATTTCCAGCAATTTTATATGTTGAGATGTGGTGCAATTATCTCTCATTTTCTCACGGAAGGAGACAGCTCGAACTCCAAATTTTCCGCGACAGCTGTACCTTATTCACTTTTTATAAAGTCAGCAGAATCATTTCTCCCACACACAGAAAATTCTTAGTGTCTGAAAGAGCCATGGCTATCCGAGCACTTTTGAAACCAAACGAATTCAACACTCAGAAGAAATGACATTAACACCTATCACTCGTTGCCTTTAAATTCAGAAATGCTTATCCAAAATTGAAAATATGGAAAAATTCTCGAAACAACTTCTAATCTGTTATGGATCATGTCAGGTACCCTCAGTGCATTTCAACAAGATAGCAGAGACGCTGAACGTTCCAGTTGTTTTCATCAGGTGTACAGTGGAAATTTCAGGAATGATACAGCTGTTCCAAGTCTCTCAGCTTCAAGCAGAACATAATTTATTTACAGACGACAGAATGAAATACAAACAGAAGCGAACATAATACCGAATAAGTTAACGTGTCCGAAAATAAACAAGACTATCCCAACTTAACGATGTTGTTCCAAATGCCTGCCACAAAGTCCCATAATCACCCCTGAAACAAAAAGGCAAAATCAAAGTCATGGTCATAGAGGGGAGAGAGAGAGAGATGCAGAGATTTAGCATGGAACATCTTCTTCAATCCATTTGCCTCTTTGATCAGCAGCCTCAGAAACCGACTGCTTGCTCAAACCAAATTTAAGCTGAGGTCGGAGAACTCGCCATTCCCCTTTCTTTATACAAGATCTTTGTGTAATCGAGAAAACTTTTTTGCCTAAGTTAGTTTCTGTGAGCTATAATCAAATTGGCCTTGAAATCCTATCCTGAATAAAGTTAAAAATAACACAACATCAGGATATAGTCCAACAGGTTTAATTGGAAGCACACTAGCTTTCGGAGCGATGCTCCTTCATCAGGTGATTGTGGAGGGCTCGATCGTAACACAGAATTTATAGCAAAAATTTGCAGTGTGATGTACAAAGTTAAAAATCACACAACACCAGAATCATGACGATCCTGAAAAACACTGTGAAACCTCTCCATTTATGACAACTCTGAAAAAGATGTAAATATGAACATCACTTTGTCAAAGGTTCACCATCATCACAGAACCATCCAGTTAATGGGTCATATTCCGTCACGCTCCTGACATTTGTCTGGTAGATAGTGAACACGCTTCGGGGTGTCAGGAGGCGTATTACTAAAAGCAATATTCAGAGAGACAGTAGCACAGTGCAACGCAGACACACATGCAGACATACAGACACAGACACAGACACACACACACATACACACGTTCATGATCAAGGACACTCCGTTCATTTTAAACAATACTTCTGAACCTCTCACCATTCAATAAATACAAAATGAGATGTATACTCTTTGGTTCCCAACTCCAATTCATTTATATCTATTAAAAGTTTCTATGGTCCAAATACTGACACAAATGATACTCCATGAGTAATGGCATTCAGTCCAGAAAAGGGTGCCACTTCAAGTATTGTTTCCACGAACCAATTCTTAATCCATGGAGTATTTTCGACCCTCACCCTTGGATTATGACTTCCTTCTCTCACTAGTGAACAACATGTCAAAAGTCTTCTGAAAACTCAAATGCACCACGCCAATTGCACTTACTTGCAAATGCGTTAACGACCATAACTTGTGGCACGGTTATCAAAGATGGTTTCTCTTCCCTAATTTTAGCCTGACTGTAATTCCTCAAGTGTCTAGTGATAACATTTCTTTGAAATGATTCTAATATTTCCGCAAAAATGAAATCAAGTTGCCTTATCGTTAGGTTTTTCTTGTTTCCCGGCGTACTACTTTCTCGATTTTCCAGATTAGTAACGACTTTGAAGGATAATCAACAATTATTTCTTGTAGTTACAACGTTTGGAATACATTTGGATAAATATATGAAGAGGGAATGTTTGGAGGGATTTGGAGGAAGACCAAGCAGTTGGAACTCGTTTAGATTGGGTGATGTTTGGCATGCACCAAAGTGTATGCTTCCAACTTTTCACTAGCTCTTTTGCCACATTCCTGAATACTATGGAATGGAGCTCGTCTGGTGCAACATCGTAGTAACCGTCCATTGAATTAGTTTTGTTGAGCCATTTCTCTTTATCAATTCTAATCTTACAAATGTTCTCACTTTTATCAGTTACTCTGTCCCGAAAATTCTTCTGCAAAGATTCCCTTCAGCGGGGACAGAGACATCCTCCGTTACCGTGTGAATACATCGGAGCACTTGGGAGATGATGGACACGTCACCACTCTAAGAATCAAACGTTCGAGCATAAAAAAGTTCCATGGAACCCCTATTTCATGGGCACCGACAGCACAGTCCTGTACACAAGTGTAATTTTACAGGTTATACTGAAAGAGGTGACAGAAATCTGTAACATCTAATTTTAGAGTCAAGGCGGCTTCACATTTTGCACCAGCACAAGCCCAGGTAAAGAGAAGTATACGTTTATTATCAAATTATTTGTAACTGGAGGAGTGATTGGAAGAGAACTGCAACCAGAAATGTCAAGACGATGGTTTATTCAGAAAAAAAACACTGAAACAGAAGTGAAGACTGAGAGTATTATTGAGGTGGTAGTGGACAGGTTCAGTAAGAGAAGGAATATTGAAATATAAATCAACGTAGGATAATGTGGGGCTACCGTTGTTATAAAATGTTTTGTTCCTCCTTATACATTTGCTAGTGGAAGGTATGAAATCAAAGGAATAAAAATGATGTTTGTGAATGCAAGTTAATACAATGGTTTACGTCTTTCCCAACTATAGATAATAGGAAATGCGGTTGTGTTCACAATGGTTTAGAGAATTAATAAATGGACAGAGACAAACTTACCAGGAACGCCAATAATAGCGAGGATGGGATAGTAACCTGCCTGAATAATCATGAGTACACCTTCTATCCGCAATGCTATCCGTTTCCAAAAATGAGAAACTAACAAAAAACCATAGGATAAACTTCTGTCGATTGTTTGAACATTGAGATCCTGATCCATATTTGGAACATTCCAGTCTATGGTTCTCAGATTCTGATCCGTTGTTGTAATATTCCAATTTGTCGTTCTTACATTCTGATCCATTGTTGTAATGTTCTATTCTATTATTGTCAGATTCTGATAGATTGTTAGAACATCCCGATTGTTGTTCTCAGATTCTGATCATTCCCTCTCTGCTAATCCTAATCATGTTGATGATGACGCTACCGCTGAACGATGACACAACACATTGAAAGAAGTTACTTATCCACACAACAAAAGAAATCCTCTGTTGACACAGTTCAGATCCATGGAGACTGACATCATTCAGTCTCTGAACAACCATGTCCTGTTAACTCCTTTCACGACAGCCTTTATATGTTACAATAGCACTTCTGGCTGGAATGTTGACATCGCCTGCTATTGGCCTTATCGCCCATCGCCAATCAATCTATCAATGCTAGCAGTGAAGGAGAAAGTTAATGCTCCACTTCACAGGCTTGATGATTGTGCTGTGTTATCCACATACAATGCTCTCTGTCACCACGTTCCATTGAGAAAACAGAGAGGTTCTTACGCCACTGAATTCTCCGGAACCAACTGCCAAACTAAAAATTTTAAATCTGACAGCATGTAAGAAGTGTGGATTTCTTCAGAATTTCCTTTCCATGCTCTAATAAGACAATATTTATCAGCAACACAAAGCATTTCAATTTTTATAAACCAAGGCTGAAAACAAGTTTTTGCACAGTTTTCGTGACTTGAATTTATAATTTGTCTTCCTTTTTCTTTGGCCTTAGTCCATTCCTATATCATCCATTTACAATTACCTTCTTTATTGAAACCATAGATTAAAGGATCAGAGACAGGGCACATTTGTCTTTGGTTAAGAAACGAAAAAAAAAATAACTGCATAGAGACGCCAGCCACGAATATTGTTTATTTCACAGACAGAGTAAAAGTAAGTGCGTAGAAAGCAACCGAATGCATTTGTGAGAAGAAACTACGAGTGACAATGTCAATAAAACAGGATAATGTAAATGTGTGGTAGAAAAATGATTTCATATACATTGTTTAATCAGTGTGTTCCTGAAGGCGGACAATATTCTTCATGTGTGCACAAGAAACAAGAATTAACAACAGAGATACAGTTCACAAAGTAATTCATGTACTGTGCAATAACATGAAATATTATTTGATCCTCAGTATATCCTCATTTTTCAACAACAATCCTTCTCCAGCGCATTTTTGGGATTCCTTGTTCCGCCCTCTCATTCGTATCTGGATGTGTGTTATAAATTCCTGTATTTGGTATCCCACCTTATTTCAATGAATCCACTTTTTACCAGTAAATAAATAACTTGACCTGCTCGGTTCTGCCAATAGCTGGTGTCTGTCATTTTATTAGAGTTATAAGTTCTTCATAACAGCTTGAATGTGAATATTTGGTCTGTTATGCACAGACAGTAGAAAGGACCAAAGCACATGGGAATTGCCCCCAAAAAAGGAAATATATCTTCTTCTGTCTTCAATGTATGTTCTTTTCTGTTTTATTCTTCTCCTCATCCATATTGTCTCATTGTCTTTTTCCCCAATGGTTTTTCATGTTCCACATCTCAATATCACGATTTTTCAGTTCACCTCTATTGCTCACATTTGTGTGGGACACAATTATAATTGAACACCGTAACTACAAAAAACATGAGGGAGGACTTCGACAGAGTTGTCGGAATGGGAAGTCGAGCAAGGAAGATTGTGGAGCAGTATTCACAGGAGTTTCTCGGATGACTCGGTTGTCCAGCTGAAATTCATCCCAAGGAAGAATAACCATACTGATGTGAGGACGACATAACAAAGCCTTTTAACCACAGTAATAAGCATGAAAACAAAAGAGGAAGCATACAATGTCGTGAAATTGTTGGGAATCCAAAGATTGAGAAACCTTTAAAAGCCAGTGAATATCAAACAAAACACCTCAATAGCGAGGAGAAGTTATTATATGATAGCAAGTTTGTTAATAGCATTAAAAAGACTGCAAGCTGTTTCTAAATACTGAGCGAGTAGTGTTATGAAGTTAAAGACGTGTTCTGTACCTTTAAGAGAGCGTGAAAGTTGTTTTGTTCCACGAGTTTGCAAGCACTTGTCATGGGACTGACAAGATGTCTCAGAGTGTACTGGAAAATTGAAAATAAGTAACATTGAGCTTTTTTTCATAATAACTTGAATTTAACCGATCAACTTAAATTATGCTTATGGCTGCTGTCCCTGACGGAGTGGGAGGGGAAGTTGAAGTGTTCAGCCAATGGGGATTGTTTGGTGTTTGTTTGTGACCCATAGATGTTCTCTGAAAATAATCCGCAAGAAGGTGTCTTATCTCCCCAATGTAGAGGAGAGCACATAGGGTGCGACGGAAGCAGTAAATGACATTGGTAGAGGTACAGGTAAATTTCTGACAGATCAAAAGTCTTCTAAAAATTCAAATACACCACTCCCACTGGCACTTACTTGTAGATGCTTTTACTAACCCAACTTACAGCAGGGTTATCAAAGTTGATTTCCCTCTGAATCTCGCCTGACTCCCCAAGTGTCTAGCGATGACATTCTGTTGTGAAGATTCTAATATTTTCCTCAAAAATGATATCAAGCTGTCCTATCGTTAGTATTTGTGTTGATTCCTAAACGTTACGACCCGACGCGTGGAGGAAGAGCGCCTCAGTTTCTCCTTGTTACCCTGCAACCACACGAGATAAATGTGGATTTCAACATTTTCCTAATTTCCCTACCCGACACACTATCCCAGTCCCACGTCTCCAACTCCGCACCGCCCTGCGGACCCGTCCATCACTCTCCCCCTCTGACCTTTCACCTTCTCCCTCACCTTCTTCTAACTATTGCTTTCCCAGATACCTACTCCCAAACCCAACCCCTCCAATTATTTATCTCTCATCTCCAACACACAAGCCTAATGAAGGTCTTACGGCCGAAACTTTGATTATTCTGGTCCTCAGATTCTGCCTGACCTACTGTGTTTTTCCAGCATTACACTCTCGAATTTAGATTATGCTCCAGGGTACAACAAATTTGAATTTATTGCTTCTTACAACATCGAAGCAACGAGACAATCCAATGTTTGCTCTCTACAGAAGTCGGCATTTTGGGTCTACCATAGAGCGACCAACTGCCATCGTCTGAGTATGTGCCAAGACAACACTCTCTATCAAATGTATCTTTTTCAAAGGAAACATCTATGCAGCAAACACCAAAGTTGACCATGGAGATTTGAAGCTGAAGAAAATAAACAGACCGATGACATTGTTGGGCGGTTTTGAAGATTTAGATGATGGAATTTTAATAGGGGTTTATATTGGTTTTTCATATTGTTCCAGAGTGGGAGGGAGATAAACAAAATTATGAGAAAGTAGGCTTAGAGTTCAAACAGTTGTTGTCTAATGTTAATTTTTAGAGTTGAAGAATGCATTGATATTTTTCTCTTAAATGGTGGAATTTGTGGAGTGGTATCTCACTCATACTTAAACAGATTACGAGGTGAGATGAGTTTTCTTGGATATTTGCTTCAATTAGCCTAAGATTTCACCACCTTTGAAGGCAAAAAAAAGTAAGAGAGAGAAGATTCGTCGATGAACACATAGAGAGAGACAGTGGAAAGAGAGAGGAAGAGAGAGAATTTGAATTTCAATAGTTGCGACTTAGTCACGAAATTAAAGTTCACAGGAAGGAGATTAAGCTGACGCTATTACATATTGAAGAGATAGATGTCGATACCTTCTGTATTTCATTTGAAAAAAATAGTTTGGGGCGGTACAGTTGCTCAGTGGTTAGCACTGCTGCCGCAGAGCACCAGTGCCCCAGGTTCGATTCCAGTCCCGGCTGACCGTTTGTGTGGAGTTTTCACTCTCTCCCTGTGTCAGCGTGGGTTTCCTCCGTGTGCTCCGGTTTCCTCCCACAGTCCAAAGATGTGCATGTTAGGTGAATTCGACAACGCGAAATTGCCCATAATGTTAGGTGCATTAGTCAGAGGGAAATGGATCTGGGTGGGTTACTCTTTGGAAGGTCGGTGTGGACTAGTTGCGCTGAAGGGCCTGCTCCACAATTTAGGGAATCTAATTTAGATAGAGTGGTCAGATGACCGGGTAAATATACTTCAGGCGAAACTAATAGGCAGAGCGATTGAGATATTTGCATCCCTGTCAGATGAGGGGCTAAGAAATAATGTTGAGGTCAAACTGGCTATCTTGGATTCTACCAGAGCTTAAGAATTGTACCAGAAGCGAAATGACAGAGGTACAGAAACATAAAGAAGGAAACAGGTCAGACATATGTTGAGTTCGATAAAACTAAGCAGTAATTTTGATAGATGGGTACAGACTTATAAATATATCATTCCTTTCACGTTCTAAGAGAGTTGATTCTGCTGAAAGAGTTCAACATCTCACTTTCGGAGATGATAAGAATTCACGTGGAACGTTCAGATGTGAGAAGAACAGCAAGATCGCAGATGAACATACATGATTGCAAACGGCAATGTTGAGCTTTAGGCAAACATGTAATCCTGAGAAGGATAGAAATTAGGAGAAGCGGGCATGCCACACTAAAAATCAAGGAAGAGGTGGCATCGGTGATTACTTACTACAGGTTAGAAAATAACGATAAGGGGGTGAAAGAGAAGTTTACGGCCTCAGATGTTTCCATTGAGGTAAAGTGGGATATAAAACTCAAGTGCTTTTTGTTAAAGATAGGCACTGTTCAGAAAGATGCGATAGAAGAAACGAAACCAGTGGAAATAGTGAAAGGAGCAAACAAAGCCGAGAAGATGCAGGGGAGTGCACAGCCTAGACAGGTGTTCGGTCTGCCGTTACGTCCTGATCTCGATGAAGAACTTACCACCTTCGTTACTCAGACGGAAAGGAGCAGAAGGGAAAGAAGGCTTAATTTTCAGAAATACAGCGGCTAACCAGGCTCTAATAATAATAGATGCCCGTATTTGCGCTCTTTCTGGCTTGTTATCCGAAAGAGTGGGAATTTGTGGAACAGATGGACAGTAATTTAGCGTTCCCGTGTGTCAGATAACGATTGAGTACCAACTCAAATGCAGAGAAGTAACAATAGGAGTGATGGACAGAGTGTCAATTACAGGAATACAGTTTGCTCTTAGGTGAAATCCAACAGAATCCAAGGAGGGAATGAGGCCCTCGCTTGTGGAGTACCCAGGGAAGACCAGGGAACTGAGGAGTTAAAATAATATTACTATGGAAATTTCGAAGACTGTGCAGGAACAATGTCCCACCATTACTACTGGTGTCACGAGATAGCGAGGCGAGGAACAGGGAGCGGGCGCAGCTTAACACATGGCTGCACAGCTCGTGTAGGAGGGAGTGCTTCAGATATGCAGATAATTGGGATGCCTTCTGGGGGAAGGTGGGACCTGTACAAGAAGGACAGGTTGCATCTGAACTGGAAGAGGACCAATGTCCTGGGTGGAAGGTTTGCTCGAGTAGTTCGACAGGGTTTAAACTAGTATGGCAGGGGGGTGGGAACCTGAGCTGTATACCGGTGGTGAGAGTTAATGCAGATGAGGCCATAGCAAGATGTAGACCAGCTAATGGGAAGGACTTTCCTGTGAAGGAACCAAGGGATCAGTTAAAGTGTGTTTGCCTTAACGCAAGGAGTGTCAGGAATAAAAGAGATGAACATAGAGTATGGATCAGTACCTGGTGCTATGATGTTCTGGCCATAACAGAGACATGGGTTCTCCGGGGCAGGAATGTTTGCTGGATGTTCCAGGGTTTAGAGCATTTAAAAACAATAGGGAGGGGGGAAAAGAGGAGGAGGTGTAGCACTACTAATCAGAGAGGGTATCACAGCTACAGGAGCTTCCCTTGTCGAGGATGATCTGCCTACCGAGTCAGTATGGGTGTAAATTAGGAACAGCAAGGAAGCAGTCACCTCGTTAGGGGTTTACTACCGGTCCCCCAATAGCAGCAGGGAGATGGAAGACAGCATAGGTCGGCAGATTTTGGAAAAGTGTGGACTTAGTCAGGTTGTTGTAATGGATAACTTTAACTTTCCCAGTATTGATTGGGACCTCCTCCGAGCAGAAGATTAGAATGGAGCTGTTTTTGTAAGGTGTGTTCAGGAGGGTTTCAGGCTGTTGACAGGCCGACGAGGGGAGAGGCCATTCGAGTCTTGGTGCTCGGGAACGAGCCGGGGCAGGTAGCAGATCTTGTGGTGGGAGTGCATTTTGGTGATAGTGACCACAACTGCCTCACATTCTACATCGCTATGGAGAAGGAGAGGATTAGGCAAAATGGGAGGATATTTCCTCAATAGAACATTCTTTTTTAATTTAATAAAACGCGGGGATACTTTCAGAATCCCTCTCTGTATACGCGTTTTGATACGACTGCTTTAAATTTCCATCTTTCTCATGTAACTCAATTACTTTAGCTGAGTTAAAAATGAAAACATGATCACCTATTTGCTCCTGTTTTGTCTCAAATATCTGACCAAACAATATCTCTGATGATGCAACTTAAGCTTCCTTACCGGACGCCTCTGTATTCTGTTTCAAATGGTGATTTTGTGACTTCGTTAACACATCATCAGGAAAGATTCCAGGATGAGAGTCCCTTGCTACAGTTGCCTGCTTCTCCATTGGCTATTAAACCACAGAGGGCAGCACTCCGACTGGTGAATCAGCTATATCATTCACAAAGACCACGTGTATTCCTGGGGATGAGAGTTTGTCCAGTACTCCTGCCACAAATTCTCAAAGCTTTCTCAACGCACTAACCACACGAGACATAACTGAGTGCTTTTTGTCTCAAATGATGCCCAATTTTTCTGTTTCTTCTGCTAAATTCTTTTCTTGTTTTACTCTTTCCTCTGTTAAAGCCATTCGTTCACCTCATTTCTCTTCTGATCTTAAACGGGATTCAAACTGTTTCATTTCTGTTTCAAGCTCAAGCTGCTCCATTTGCATTTAAGTTTGAGTCATCTCCACAGATCCTGACCGGAATTCCAGCAAAGTTAAAAGCTGAGGTACTGCTGCAGTAATCTCATATGTCCTCACATTTGGAATTAGCTTCAACTCTAGCTTGTCTACTAATTCCAGAAGCTCAGTCTTATTTGACTTTTTGTAAAACCCCCAAGATACTTCTTCCAACTCCTGAACGTTCTTGGTGACTGAAATATTCATTGCTATCTGAAGATATATTTACCCAACCAAATGAACACTCGAAATAAAAGACACTAACTCCCCGTACTCGGTGTCTAAATCCAGCATAGAACTCACAATCTATTAAGGATCAGGCCTGATCCCTGAAAACATCTTTAAGCAGGTAGCCCTTACCGTAACTTTGCTTTTCTTTGAAAGAAAGTGCGCAGTCTATATTCCTGGAGTGAATTAGTTGGTCAGACTGCGGAGTTTTAATCACACAGAAAAAAAAATCACAGAATTACGAGATGAAACACAAGAAACCAGAAAGAGAATACCCGAATGACCTATCCTCTTAGAACATGACAGGCTATCGCAACGTAATTATGCTGTTCGAAAATACTTGCATAAATCCCAATAAACAAACCCCTTTGCACAAACAGTAAACATCGCACAAAAATAATGCAAGTTACAAAGTCAGAAGTGCATGAGGAGGCGTGAGTGTCCACTTTCAACAGTGACAATTTTTCAACGAACTCTCGACATGAACTGACCTGCCCAGCTGCAGACGTGTCCATGCCCCCTTGATTACAACAGATTTCTTGCAGGGTTGAAAGCCTTCTGCCTGTGGCATTATCTGTTGATATAAACAAAAGGACACGATGTAACATTCAGACATTTTGAAAACTTGGGTCGTTTCGTTTCTTTCTGAAAAAAGACCAAGGAAAACATATCCCTGTCACAGGACCAGCTTTGTTACAACATGCCACAGTTGGCTTGGACTGAAGTCAAAAAATGTAAGTCTTCCTGCCTTGACACCAATTAAATGTATTAATGTATTTGTGAGTTTGTTTAAAGACAGTGCGGCAGCGCATTGTGTGTTTAAGATATAAAATTGGCTTATGAGAACTACGAAAGGAATTTCCAGACAAATCCACACTTCCTGCATCTCGTCGGAACAAATATGCCCACTGCAAATCTCTTGGTTTGTGCCTGTTGTAGTGGAGAAGAGCTGAACCCAGTAGCGACATAGTGATTTTTTTTGTTTGGGGGGTGGGATAGGAGTTTCAGGCAATTGTCTTTCAGTACAGTTCTGATTGATAACTGAATAAACCATGTTGCAAGAAGTTAACCAGAACTGTTTCTACTGTGATTGATGTCAGTCTCCATGGATTCTAAGTTTGTCACTGGAGGTTTTACTTTTCCTATTTGTAAGTGGGTTCTTGCAATGTTTTCTCCCATTGTACCAATAGATGAATTCCCTCCGACTCGAACAGGGATCAGCAGATTCAGATGCAGGGAGAAGAGAAATCCGACTCCGGGAATAGTCTGCAATGCTCCAACAATGGATCAAAATCAGAGAACAGTAGCTTGGAATGTTACTACAATTGCTTAAAATCTAAGAGCAGTAGTCTGGATTATTATTACAATGGATACACATCTGAGAACAGTAAATTGGAACGCCGCAATAACTGAAAGGAGTTTATCCATTGGTATTTTCTATCGTTCCTGGCTTTGGTCGACATTATCAGATCGGGCATTCGCTGCACTGCTGATTATTCAGTTGGACTACTATCCTATTTTCGCTATTGTTGGTGTTCCTGGTAAGTCTTTCCATCACTATTCGTTTATTCATCCCAAAAACCTATGGTGAACTATATTGCTATGTCCGTTATCTTTCTTTTGAAGAGACGAAAACAATTTCAATTGCAAACGACAGTCATAACCACAAATTTGCGATGGGCCCACATACTCCGCCTCTTAAACATCTGAGAACATGACTGGTCACATTCCTAAACCCTCCTTTTGCATGAATTGATTTCTGTCTCCATCATCAAACCTATCCATTACCAGCTCCATAACATCCCCAGTCCGGATCATGATGCCAGTGTTTTTGCAAAATAAACCATTATCTGTACTTCGGTAAACTTCAGGCTTTACAGTTCCAGCTATCTTCTAAACACTCTTTCAGTTGCCTTGATTTCGATAAGAAACTTGGTCTTCTCTCCAAAGTAATTTCGTGCTCGGGAGACTGTGTCAGAGTAATGTTGCTGGATATATATTTCAGACGCCCAGATTATTATCCGAAAGGCACTGTTCCACGTTCACCCGCAGATGATAGAGACACTGTGAGAGAGTAGTAATTTAATTGGAAATGTAATATAGAGGCGCCGGTTAATACACCAAAAACACTGTTTCATAACCTCCCACAGAAGATGCAGACACTGTGTCAGAGTAGTAATGTCGCTGGAGGTGTAATTCAGACGGGCAGACTTTTACACTAAATGTGCAGTTTCGCATCGTCCCATAGTTTATAGGAACACTGTGTTAGAGTCGTAATGTCGCTGGAGAAGTAATTCAAAGGGACAGGTTATTACAGTAAATACACTGCTTTCCATCCTCCCACAGTGATAAGGCTACTGTGTCAGAGGAGTAACATCGCTAGAGATGTAATTTAGAGGGAGATGTCGCTACACTAAAGATACTGTTTTGCATCCTCCCATAGATCACACGGTCACACTGTTGAAGTAGAAATGTCGCTGGAGATGCAATTCAGAGTCCCAGGCTATTAAAGGAAAGAAACTGTTTCACTTCTTCCACAGATGATAGAGACACTGTGTCAGAGTTTAATGTCTTTGGAGACGTAATTCAACGGAACAGGTTATTACACGAAAGACAATGTTTCACATCCGCCCATAGATCATAGGGACACTGTGTCAGAGTCGTGATTTCGCTGGAGATGTAATTCAGAGGCACAGGTTATTGCAGTAAATGTATTGTTTCACATCCTCCCACAGATGATTGGGACACTGTGCCCAATTAGTAATTTCACTGGAGATGTCATTCAGAGATACAGGGTATTACATGAAAGACACCGTTTCATATCCTCCCAGAGATGATTGCGACACTGTGCCAGTACAGTAATGTCTTTGGAGATGTGCTTCAGAGGCCGAGGTTATTACCTTAAAGGCAATATTTCACGTCTTCTCACAATTAATTGCCACACTGTGTCAGATAATGTTGGCGCTAGTGAAGTAATGCAGAGGCCAGGTCAATACACTACAAACACTGTATCACATCCTCCCACAGGTGATAACGACCCTGTAGAAGTGTAATGTTGTTGGAGACGTAGGTCAGAGGCGCAGGTTATTACTGAAGATACTGTTTCGTATCCTCCCACAGCTAATCGGGGCACTCTGTCAGAGTAGTAATGTCGCTGGAGATGTCATTGTGAACGACAGACTATTGCACTAAATACACATTTTCAAATCCTCCCACAGATGATAGGGACACTGTATCAAAGTAATAATGTCACTGGAGATGCAATTCATAGGTCCTGGTTAGTACACAAAAGACTCTGTTTCACATCGTACCACACACGATGTCATTACGTAAAATTAAACGGCAGGACTTGGAAATAAAATCGAATTGCATGAATATAACATATAACGCCGCCAGCATTTTGTCTATTTTTAATAAATCTATTTCACTTCTATCATTTGGTAAATAAATCTTGCATTATTAGCTAACCTCGCTTAAGACTGGTGTCCGACCCACAGTAATATGCTTGGCTCTGAAATAGCTAACGGAATGACCTCACAGCAAGTGGCATTTAGTGAGGTCAACAAACGTCTGTTATGCCAACATGCCATATAATAACAACATTACATTTTAAATTCAGCAAAGCATGATGCTAGATATCGGAGACAAAAAAGCACGAGAAGGTGCAAGAGAATCTAAGCAAATTTGTCAGTCTCGGGTCGACAGAAAAACAATTGGCACTGTGAGACCCTTGACCATATATCAGAACTGAACGCAGTTGGGAAATAGTGTGATTGATGCTGGTGACAGGGGCATCTGTTGTGAAGAGGAGTATGAGAGAGTTGAATCGGTAGGGAAAGAGACAAAATAAGCAAACGACAGGATTGCTGACAATCAGTTAGAATGGAAATGAAAAGCGAGATTAACCTTCTTTATTTTTCTCCTGTTCACATGCACCTGAATATCATGCTCATGTAGGTTATACATCAATGTCCTTGTTTCAAGTGAGGGATATCCCTTTGAATCTCTTCCCTGAGTGTCACCTTTTATTTTATTCATTCGTTAAATGCTAGGTCAGCAATTAATTTCGTTTCCCCATTGTTCCTTACAAAATGTTGGTGAGCTGCCTTCCTGAAACACTTCAGTCCGTGGGCTGTAAGTTGTCAGTGCTTAGATTCATGCGGTTTCATTTCTTTGAGGCTTTGTAATGGAGTGATAGAACTGAGTGGCTGACTTGGCCATTTCAACGGGCAATCGAATGTCAACCACAATTCCGGACTCACATGTCAGTTCAACCAGTTGAGGATGGAAGATTTCATTCCCTGAAGGACGTTAGAGTGCCAGATAAGTTTTTCATCTGACAACTGACAACAGTTTCATACGATTTTTCATTCCTGATATTTTATTGAATACAAATTCCACCATTTGCCGTGGCTGGATACAAATCCATGCTCTCGGTCATTACCAGGGTCACAAGATTAATCGTCTTGAGGTCATGGTCTCCCCAATGTTCGAACCATATCCATTGTCAACAGTGTTTGCTATTGGTGTCATTGTGCTTGAAGCAGAGCTGTTTGCAAGGCAAAGAAATTATTCAGCAAAAAATGACCATTCGTAGTTTTGTATTTACGAGAAGGTTGAAAATGAGCTGGTTGTCCTCCATCACGACTCACTAACAGAATTCATGCAAGTGAGTAATGAGCAAGAAAGCAGCATAGTAAATGGTGTGCCGACCTTCATTGCAAAATTATTGAAGGACAGGTGTGAAGACGACTTCCTGCAGTAGTAATGTGTTGTTGAGACAGTACTTGTGGCACTGCGTGTAAATGTTCCGATCTCTAAAAGAAATGTTCTCCTTGCCACAGGGAGACAATGTAAAGACGTTTCATAAGACTAATCTCTTTGGTGATGGTCACATGAGGAGAATGTGAAGGAAGTGAGGTTTTAGTGTGGATCGCTTTAAAAGAATAAAATGTGTTTACATTAATACTGAGGGATATTGACCAACAGCCGTTAATTCCAAAACAAAATACTGATAGTGTGAAATATAACACATGTTTTGTTGCCATTCGCGTTTTCACATTTGGTCAAAAATATAGAAAGAAAATGTTTAGAAAGTGGGCCAAGTGAATGCAAGTGGGGTTAGTGTAGACGTACATTTTAGTTAGCAAGGGGAAGTTTGGTCTGAACAACCTGCCTCCGTTTGGAAGGACTGCATGACACGATGATAGTTGCTATGTGGAGCCTAATGTTGGGCGAGTGAGACCTTCAGGCTCTAAATGATCTCTCACCATCTCAATATGCAGTTGGTGTGCGTCCCCGCACTGAGCGTCATGGTTTTCACAGTCTGTCAACAGCCACACTCAGAAAGATTTAGCCATTCCCACCTGCTTCTGACTTCCAAACAGAACATTTGTGTATTTTCTCGGAGATGGAAGATGTCTCGTTGTAACAGGGCATAATCCATCCATTGTCCCTCCTCATCGTCAGCAAACTATCTTAACATAACACGTGTCTACCATTAGCAATAGAGCCAGGAAGAGTAATGCGCAGAAGTCTGCCTGGACTGTCTCTGTTTCATTGGTTTGTCATCTTGGAGCATCAACACAATATTTCTGCTATTGTGTTTCACCATGGAGGTGCTGAATGGCCTCTTCTGTTAATGCGTTAGTGTCTCAAGGTGGTAAATGTTCTCCTCCTTGTCCCAGCGAAGACGTTCAAGGAGAGTAGTGGACGACCCGTGGTTCCTCCTTACTAGAGTGATGGACTTACTGGACTCCTTAACTTCTTGTGCAATTGGAGGCAACAGGACGTTTGAAAAACACTGAAAGCCAGGCAGCATCAGGAGGTGGAGAAGTCAACATTTCAGGTATAACCGTTCTTCTGGACTTCTGTGGAGGGGTTGGAGCATCTGCAGACGAAGAGGGAAGGAAATGGTTCGAGCGGTGAAAATGGTGAGGTAGGAATAGGACATGGGTTCAACCTGGTTGGCTGATGGGAGGGATGATTCTGGTTGGTACCTGGATGGCAGGGCCGTTTGGTGGAATGGAAGGCATGACACGAGACTGGAAAGGGAGTTGTGGCATGGCTGGGCAGGGTATTTCAAATTTGAAAACTCATTACTGTGTCCTCCGGGATGTAGGCTACCAAGGTGGAATGTAAGCTTTGAGAGCATGGAACATTGCAGCATAGTTCACGTCCTTCGGCCCTCGAGGTTACTCCGGTCTGTGAGACCAATGTGAAGTCCTTCTAACCTACACTATTCCGTTTTCTTTCGCATATCGAACCAATGATCATTTTGCACAGTTTACCACGATTGCAAGCAGGCATTCCACTCCCATACTACTTTCTCAGCAAAGGAGCTAACTCTGACATATGTCCTTTATCTATTGTCCCTCAATTTAAAGCTGTGTCCAGCATGCAAACTATCGCCATCTGAGGAAAAACAATCACTGTCCACAATATATAACCCTCTGATAATCGTGTATGCCTCAATTAAGTCCCGTCTCAACCTTCATCTCTCTAACAGAAAACAGCCACAACCTCCTGAGTTTTGCCTGTTAAGATTTTCCCTCCGTAGCAGGCGACATCGTCCTAAATCTGCTCTGTACCCTTCCAAAGCTTCCACATCCTTCCGATATTGCTGTGACCAATACATTACACAACACTCCAAGAGAGAATGCATCAGAGTATTGTAAAACTGCAGCATGACCTCGTCGTTCCAAAACTCAATTTCTCTATCAATGGAAGTATGCCTTCTTAACAACGCCATAAAACTGTGTGACAACGTTCAGGGATGGATGTACACAGGCAGTGAAATATTTCTGGTCATCTCCGCTACCAAGAATCTTACATTTAACACAGCACACTTTATTCCTATTGTTCCTTGCAAACCGAATCACCTCACACTTTTCCGCATTAAGTTCCCTTTGCCACCTGTCAGCCCAGCTCTGCAGCTTATCTCTGTGACTCTGCTACCTGCAACATCCTTCAGCACTATCCTTCACTCTATGGACCTTCGTGCCATCCGTAAATTGTCTATCCCATTTTTCTACGCACTCATTTAAGTCACTTGGAAAACTGACAAACAACAGTGGCCCCAAAACTGGTCCTTGTGGAACACCACAAGTAACCGAACTCGAGGATGACCATTTGACATCAATCACCATCCTCTGTCTTCTTTCAGAGAAAGTGAGGGCTGCAGATGCTGGGGATCAGAGCTGAAAATGTGTTGCTGGAAAAGCGCAGCAGGTCAGGCAGCATTCAAGGAACAGGAGAATCGATGTTTCGGGCATAAGCCCTTCTTCAGGGCATTCGCCTTTGGTAATTGTCTGTTCTTGCCACTTGCCACACAAAACTCCTGACACTCCAGGTAACTTCGCCTGCAATTGGTTAGATACATGGCCTGCTCGCACAACACTTCTTTCACCTCAATCCAGGGCCCCCAAACAGACCATCCAGGTCTATCAGAGGTTCACCTGCCTCTCTTCTATCTTGTTTTATTGCATCCAGTGCTCCCTGAAGAAGGGCTTATGCCCGAAACGTCGATTCTCCTGTTCCTTGGATGCTGCCTGACCTGCTGCGCTTTTCCAGCAACACACTTTCAGCTCTGTCTTCTTTCAGCCAGACAACTTCTGACCTACACTGCTAAATCTTCATCAATCCCATGCCTCTGCATGTTTTGCATTGCTCAATCATGGGGAACTTTAAGAAAAATCTTACTGAAATCCATATACAAAACATCAACCGCTTACCCATCAACCACCTGTTTGTTCACCCTCTCAAAGGACGCAATACGTTTTGTGAGGCATGATTTAATCTCCATTTGTGGTCTGACGTACTGTGTTAATACAGTAAGCCTGGGATGGTCACGTCAGAGACAGTGGTTAGGGTTTTGAAATTGGTGATGACTCGAAGGTCAATTCTGTCCCTGCGGGCCCATTTGTAATGTTCGGCGACATGTGTTCTTAGTTTATGATTGTTCTCCGTGATGGAGAGAAGACCACATTGGGAGCACTGGATGCAGTGAAACAAGATAGAAGAGAGGCAGGTGAACCTCTATTCGACCTGGATGGTCTATTTGGGGGCCCTGGATTGAGGTGAAAGAAGTGCTGTGCGAGCACGCCATGTATCTAACCAATTGCAGGCGAAGTTACCTGGAGTGTCAGGAGGTTTATGTGGCAGGTGGAAAGAACCGACAATTACCAAAGGGAAAGGTCCATGTGGAAGATGTGCCAGTTAGTGTGATCCTGCTTGATTTACAGCATCTGGTGATCCACATGTGGTCTTCTCTGAATCCCTGAAACCAAACGTAAACTAAGGAAATGTTTTGCTGAGCATCGTTACTTGTAAGGGATGGCATGAACATCCAGTGACCGCCTATTTCAATTCTCCCTCCCAATCCCTGTCCAACATGACCATCCTTGACGTTTTCCATTGTCACAGCGAACGAAAAACAATTTGGAGGAACAACACCAATCTGTCGCCAAGGCAGCCTGCAGGCCGTAGGACTCAATATTGCATCTTGCAACTTCAAATAACCTCCCCTTTAAATCCCCAATCTCCGTCCCCAGGCCTTCGTCTCCCTTCCATTCCTGTGATAAACCCTTCTTCCAACTGCAAACCGGATTCATTCCTCCCATAGACCAATAAAACAACCTCTACCTGCGTTCACCTATCCCCATCCCTCCATCCTGCCTCCCCATCCTTACCCTGCCTCTTTATCTGCAGCTCCCTTTATCCCTACACCAGTCCTGAAGTACGGTTATACCAAAGACGTTGACTTCTCCACGTGTTGATGCTGTCTGTCTTGTTGTGTTCTTCCAGCTTCCTGCCTGTCTTCTTTGGGTTCGAACACTTGAGGTTTTTTTTAAAATCTCTTCTTGTGTAATAGAGAGGAGAGAGTGAATGGGCTGTGCCTCTGCTTAATAGCTTTCTCAGACGGGCTTAATACCATTCTCAGATTCCTGTGAAACTAGCTTGAGATGCTGAATGGTCGCCTCTTTGTTACTGTGAAAATGTGCAGGGTCGAGCATTACTATTACATTAATCTTACCACGACCACCCCTCCCCCCACCTTGTCTCAATCAAATCCCTCGAACTCAGCACTGCCTTCCTAACCTGCAATCTTCTTCCTGACCTCTCCGCCCCCACCCGACTCCGACCTATCACCCTCACCTTGACCTCCCTCCACCTATCGCAATTCCAACGCCCCTCCCGCAAGTCCCTCCTCCCTACCTTTTATCTTAGCCTGCTGGACACACTTTCCTCATTACTGAAGAAGGGCGTATCCCAGAAACGTCGATTCTCCTGTTCATTGGATGCTGCCTGACCTGCTGCGCTTTTCCAGCAACACATTTTCAGCTCTGATCTCCAGCATCTGCAGTCCTCACTTTCTCCTCGACATTAAGACCACAAGTTTGCATGTTGTCCACATTTTTCCTTTAGTACCTGCGGAACTGTGAAATTGTTCTGAACATTGTGTGATCTAACTGAATACCCGAACAACTGAACATATGACGGAGGGAAAGGCAGTGATGAAGCAGCTGAAGTTGTTTGTGATGAGGAAGCTACCCTGAGGAATGCCCATAGAGATATCTATAAACTTATCAGACTGAGATATAAAGACACATTGTGTTGTAATTGACCGAAACAGAGGGTTGTTATAACTGATTCCCGTTAAATTTAATTTTGTTCAGGCTCCTTGGCGCCTTGCTCAGTCAAATACTGCCGTGATATCAGTTCCATTCGCTCTCACAGTGGGTTCCTACCGATGGCTGATGTCAATAGATTACGGTGCATGTATGGAGAGTGTTTCCTTCTCACAGAGAGGAGAGATTGCCGGGACTTCTCTACTCCAGAGAGCTGGGGAGACGGATCACTGAGATGTTTAGAAGGCGGGCACAATGGCTACTTGGTGCATCAGTGCATTGAGGGCTGAAGGGGTTGGGCAGTAAAGACGAGTTGAGGCCGACAACAGATCAGCCATGATCTCCTTGAACGGAAAGACAGGTTTGAGGGGCTGAATGACCAACTCGTGTTTCCTATGATCTCTTATTCTGTAATTTGGAGGTTATTTGCCTGGTAGGTCTGTTATTAGTTGTTGTAGTCAGGAAGACCATAGGATTCTATGAGTCATCTCTTCGTGAGGTATGGGAGCTATCTTCACAAACTCCAACAAAGAGACTGAAGTGGGCTCTTTCGTACCGGCAACTATGCTTTCTTTCCCCGTGAATAATCTTCAACCATAAACCAAACTACATGTGACAGTCTTCGGGCGCTGAATGGTCGACTCTGTTTCTGTGCACCAGGTAAGTTGAATAAATGCCCTCTAACTGCTCCTGTCGAGCAGATTTCAGGGGCTGAATGGAACAAAGGGAAATGGGACTGAGGAGAAGAAGTGGGTCATTAAACACTCTGAGCGTTCTCCACCAGGCACGAAGATTGTGATTAATGTGGTTGTAGTCTCAACATCAATTTCACATCTAGATTAGAGTGGTGCTGGAAAAGCACAGCAGGACAGGCAGCGTCCGAGGAGTAGTTAAGTCGACGTTTCAGGACTGAATGCAGGGATCCTCCAGGCTGGAGAGATCTGGAGAGAGGAGGAGAACGTCTTCAAGGTAGGCATCATTGCAAGAGGATTCGCAGTAAGGTTAAAATCAATGCGGAAAAAATGAGGACTGCAGATGCTGGAAATCAGAGACGAGGTTAAAGTGGTGCTGGTAAAGAACAGCAGGTCTTTCAGCATCCGAGGAGTAGGAAAATTAACGTTTCGGGCAAAAGCCCTTTATCAGGACTGAAGGCAGGGAGCCTTCAGGGATATCTCCACTCTGGAGGCTCGCTGCCTTCAGTCCTGATGAAGGGATTTTGCCAGAAATGTCGATTTTCCAACTCCTCGGATGTTGCCTGACCTGCTGTGCTTTTCCACTCCCACTCCAATCTAGATTATGATTTCCAGAATCTGCAGTCATCATCTTTGCCTCAATATTGATGTACCACATTTGTACTTCAATAACTTCTTTCTATGCAAAATCTAACTAACACAGCTTTGAATAAATGCAAAAAAAAATGCACCACAAGCTTCTGAGGAATAGTATTCCCACTCATACAGCTCTTTTTGAATGTCTTGACATTCCTGTCCAAACTGGAGTTGGACGGTTGTCACTATGCTGGCCCCTTTTCCTAAAAGCTGTTCCTTTTCTGTCTACTTGTTTTACCTTTCAGAAGCGTCGTGTAACAATCCAGTTTGGTACAGAGATGAAAGTGTATCGGGAGGCGTTTCTATTTGTACGTAAACATATGATTCATTAGGCCAAAGTTTATCTTTTCGAAGTGACCTGTGTAATGAAAGTGGAGTGGTCAGTCCTAATAGCTGAATTCTTGATTGGGTTAGTTCAACTGTGCACTGTTAGGAAACACGCTGCTGGGCTCTCTCTCTCTTTCTGCCCTTCTGACTTTGCCCTGTAAACCTTGGTTTCGTTTTTTAAAATATCGGTGCTTCTGGTTTAATTATCTGTGTTTATTTAATGGGACTCTTGTGTACATTCGGAACATCACAATTAAGTCTACTTCGGATAGATTGAGTTCTGCAGGTATTCGATATTCTGTTCTTTGTGTTTCATTCCGTGATGTGAATAGATGTTTGTCTGTTTTAAAAACTGGTAGTCAAACTTGCTAACTAGGAAAACGTGTGGACTGCAGATGCTGGAGATCAGAGCTTAAAAATGTGTTGGAAGGTCGGGAAGAAGATTGCAGGTCAAGAAGGTGATGCTGAGTCTGATGGTTGGGACTTAGAAAAGGTGGGGGGAGGGGAAATGAGCTCCAGTTTTCTCCAGATTTCTCATTTCCCCTCCCCCACCTTTTCTCAGTCCCAACCCTCAGACTCAGTACGGTCATCGTCACCTGCAATCTTCTTCCCGACCTCTCCGCCCCAACAGCCTCTCCGGCCTATCACCCTCACCTTAACCTCCTTCCACCTATCGTATTCCCAACGCCCCTCCCCCAAGTCTCTCCTTCCTCCCTTTTATCTTAGTCTGCTTGGCACACCCTCCTCATTCCTGAAGAAGGGCTTATGCCCGAAACGTCGATCCTCCTGTTCCTTTGATGCTGCCTAATCTGCTGCGCTTTTCCAGCAACACATTTTTAAACCTTGCTAACTACTCTGCGTAATATTCACTGTACTCTTATTGGCATAAATTGCAACGTTACAGTTTGGGCTGCCGGCTTAAGAATGTTTAGACTGGTCTGACCTTGTCCAGAATAGATCGGGGGCTCTTTGTGGGATTTTCACCAGCGAGTGTTTAGTGCTCGTGTATTTATTTCGGGTGTTGGCTTGGCTGGATAGTCAAAGCTTGGGAAAGCAATTGCTGTGTCAGTCCGCAAGAGATTTCTGGCGGTGGACGAGGTGAACTTGTTAGTTTTGCAAAAGGTGGCTTAGGCGAAGCTGCAGGAATTAGAAAACACTATGGAGTTCGAGTTGCTTCCATCTGTGAGGAAAGGAGAAATAATTACAACAGCAGCACAGCATTCAAAATTGCTAGAAACACCATCAAGGTCTATTATGATGGTAAGGTTTCAGTGTCAAATGAAGAGACTTGATTTAGAGTGTAAGCTAAAGAAAGGGCAGCAAAATTGAAAACGGTTGAGTTATGACTGCAAGCAGATGAGAGGGCAAATGAGAGAGCAGCAGAGGAGAGAGGAAATGAGAGAGGGTTTGAACATCAGAAATTGATACTCAGAAAGGGAAGTCAGAATGAAAAGATGCAGATGAAGGCTGAAGATAACATGAGCGTGGAAGGAGTGCAAAGTCATGTGGAAGAGCAGAGAATGAGAACGGCAATTTTACCTGCTGACGTGGCTGATAAATATGGGTTCGTCCATAAAACAGGGTTTGGCTTCCAGAATCAATTTTGCAGGACATGAGGGGTCGAGGGTGGGGGAAAAGATCCTCAAGTGAAAAGGGAAACATCTCAGTAAGGGTCACAAGAAGAACTTACCACAGGGTAAAAAGGACACTATTGAAGAGGACAAAGAACCTAAAAAGCCCCGGTGTTTTCATTGTAATGATGTGAGCCACATGAAATCAGAGCGTTGGTCGGCTTGGAGAAAGCCAGACGTAGAAAAACAAAACAACACTAGCAGTTTTGTTGGCATGGTGACAGAAACCACAATGGAAGCTAGAAAGCGGAATCAGTGGAAGGTAAAGGAAAAACTGCCACAGGGTAAAACGGACACAAAAATACATACAAATGTAAACTTTATTCACATAGGTAAGGAGTAGCAGGAAAGCAGGTCACAATATGAGGGGACGCAAGCTGTGGATTGAGGGGATTTGTATTCCTGTAGAAATAGTGACAGAAAAGGCATTGATAACAGGTATCCTTGGTGAGAGAAAAAGTGTTCAGTTATGTAAAGTGAGGCTAGAGAGTCCAGAGAATTATGGAGAATTTGTGGTAGGAGTACTGGACAAACTATCAGCTCCAGAAATACAGTCTATCCACGCAAATCATATATCTAATTCACCGGGATTTGTGCAACCCACTGGAGTTGCAATGCCAGTGGAAAAGTAGGCAACTAAGAAATGCAGGACGTTTATTCAGGAGTCTTCCCTCATTGTCTCGTAACACGATTGCAGAATCACTAGCTGATGTCGGAGAAAACAAAAGGCACAGATAAGGAGCTGAAACAGCTTTGTCAGAGACTTTGTTTGATCGGACAAGTGCGACCGAAAAGGAGAAAATAAGTAAAAATGCAAGTATCTTTAGCTCAGCTGAGCTTATTGAGTTAAGCAGAAAGATAAGTCGTTAAAGCATTTATAACAAAATCATAAAGAGAAGGAGAGTGTTTGCATCCCTGTGTGTTAATACTTAACAAATCATGTCTTGATTAGGTAATGGAAACCACCGCGTATTCAAGCAAATAAGGAGTGGGCAGAGGTTCATCAAATTGTTTTGCTTGTAGGTATAGAAAGGAGGGGCTGCGAGTAGCGCATGAGCTACTGCTTGGAGGTCATTGACGAGTGAGGAAAACATAGACGAACATACAAGGCAACTTTTACTGTCCTGGACGACACAAGGATTTAGTTGAATTTTGCCACGCATGCCATACATATCAGCTGATCAGAAAACCACCGGCCGTTATAAAACATGTACGTTTCATATCAATTCCAGCATTTGAGGAATGCCTCACAAGAGTTGTGGTTAATTGCATAGATCGTCTACCTAAAAGCAAAAGTTGAAATAAGTATTTATGAACAACAGAAAATTCATCAACCAGATTTCCAGAGGCAGTCCCAAAATGATTGCAGAAGAATTACGTTTTTTTTTACTACTTGCGGACTACCAATACTGAGATCCAGTCAGATGAATTATCAAATATCACATCCATACTATTCAAGGAGGCTATGGGTAATTTGGGAATATCAGGGAAAGCTAGAATGAGGGTATCAAACACTGAAGACCATTTTGAGCGCTTTATGGTCAGTGCTATCCTGATGACTGTCATCAGGGAGTTCCGCTTGTGCTTTTTAAAATCAGAGATGCACCTAATAAATCAATCAAATTCAGTCGATTTGAATGTGGGTTTTTTTTATGCATTAAGTAACAAGACCGTTAAATTCAATTAAGGAGAAATTAATAAGACAGGAATCAGAGAGCAGCTATTTTAATGATGTGTCAAATTTTAGAGAACGGCGAAATAGAGCTGGGGAGTTGATTAAACAGGATTTTAAAGTATCGCAGCATACAATGAAAGAGGAAGCAGATAAGAAATCAAAAAACTGCAACTTTGCAATTGGGGAGAAGCTACATGTGTTCACTTCCCGTAATGGGTGAACATTTAAAAACAGGGTTCACTGGAGCTTCTCAAATAGAGAGAAAATTGAGTGAGTTGAACTATTTGATAGGGATTCCAGACAGAAAGAAATCTCACCGAGTGTGTCATGTCAACATGCTCAAAAATATTTTGAAAGAAAGGAAAGCAAGAGGAAACGTTGTTAATACATACAGCACAGAAAGAAGAACCAAGTTTAGAGGATTCTTATTGGACATTACTCAAATCAAATTGGACAACGAGGAACTGTCAAAAAGTAAGATACATGATTCAGTTCCCTCCTGCAAGAAAATCGAAATAACTTGAAAGCGTTATTACCATCACATGGGGAGTATGCAGAAATAAACTGTGGATTACCAATCTAATAGTGCATGATGTAGACATAAGCGATGCTGTTCCAATTAAGCAACATCCTGAGAGGCAAAACCCTGTAACGTTGGCACAGGTTCAGAGGAGATGCAATGCAAGCTCCAAGATGGCATAATCAAAGTGAGTTACAGTGACTGGAGCTCACCCATAGTCCTGTTGCCAAAGCCAAATGGTACCCAACGGTTAAGTGTGGACAATTGCAAAATCATAACAACTACAAATACTGGCCGTGGTGGAGAGAGAGAGTGAGAGAGTGCAGCAGGGGAGGAGAGAGAGCGAGAGTGCGGCAGGGGATGAAAAAGAAAGAGCGGTGAGCATAGATTGTGAGTGAGAGTTGCAGGGGAGAAGAAATTGAAAGAGTGTGTGGCAGTGGAGGACAGCAAGAGAGAGAGGAACAGCGAAAGAGAGTGTGCCGGGGAGGAGAGGGACACAGTATTTTGCAGAGGAGGCCGGAGAGAGAGAATGTGTGTGTGTGTGTTTGTATAGCAAGGGAGGAGAGAAAGAGAGAGAATGAGAGAGTGGCAGCGGAGGATAGAGAGAAGAGAGAGAGTGTGACAGGAGAAGAGTGTGAGAGTGAGAGAGCATAGCAGGGGAGGAGAGGGAGAGTGCGACAGAAGTGTCGAGACAAAGAGGGAGCGAGAATGGCAAGGAGGAGAGAGACAGTGGCAGGGGCGGAGGAAGTGATAGTGAAAGTGTGGGATGATATGAGACACTCACAAGGAAGAGAGAGAAGGAGAGATAGTGTGTTGCAGTTAGAAGAGAGAGTGCGGAGCAGGGAAGGAGAGTTAGAAAGACAGTGGTGCAGGGAAGGGGAGATGGAGAGGCAGGGGAGGTGAGAGGGAGAGATAGAGTCTGTAGAGGTGGACAAGAGAGGAGTGTAGCTGGTGACGACAACGAGAGAGGGAAAAACTGTGTCGGGGAGGGACAAGAGAGTTAGAAAGTGTGCGTGGCGGGGAGGGCTGATGGAGAGCATGGCAGGGAGGAGAGTGACAATGTCAGGTACAGAAAGATTTTGAGTGATAAGGGTGGACAGAGTATCAGGGGAGGAGAGAGAGATGCAGGCAGGTGACGGCAGAGAGTGAATGTTAGGGAGAGGAAAGAGGGGCTGGCACGGTAGGTGAGTGATTGTGAGTGGCTTGTGATGAGAGAGAGAGGGAGGGTGACGGGGAGGCGAGAAAAATAATTGCAGGCGAGTACAGTAATAGAAGGGCAGAGGAGAGAGAGGGTGCGCATGTGGCAGGGAGAATATAGAAAAGTACGTGTTGTGGGGAGCAGAGAGAGAGAAAGTAGCGGGGGCAGAGCGACCTTATCAAGGAATTACAGAGAGGTGAGCTGAGGAGAGAGTGAGTGAGACCGTAAAGAGTGAATGAGGGAGGGTGACAGGGGAGGCTAGAAAAAGAGTGGCAGGGGAGGACAGGAGCAGAAGGTGCAGAGGAGGAGAGAGAGAGAATATAGTGGCAAAGGTCGAAAGAAAAGAGCACATGTGGCAGGAGAGGAGAGAGAAAAAGTATCGGGGGAAGAGAGAGACAGAGTCAGGTGTAGAAAGAGTGCGAGACTTTGGCGGGGAGGAGAGGTAGAAATTAGCAAGGGAGGTCAGAGACAGTTTCAGAGGAGGGAAGAGAGAGAGGGTGTCTGGCAGATGAAGAGAGAGAAAGAGTGAGAGGCAAGGGAGGGAAGGCAGTGAGTGCGTAGCAGGGGACGAGAGAAAGAGAAAGAACGTGCGTCTGGGAGGGGAGGAGAGACACTGACAGACTTTGTCAGGGGAGGTGAGAGAGGGCGAGAATTAGTGGCAGGGGAGGAAATGGAGAGAGAGAGTGTGGGGCACACGAGGAGCGAGGCAGTAAAAGCGTGTGGCAGGCAAGAGCGGGAGGGAGAGTGTGTTGCAGTGGAGGGGAAAGAGTTTGTGAGAGACTATGGTAAGGCAGGTTAGGAGAGTGAGAGAGTGAGAGAACGTGTGGCGGGGATGATGGAGAGAAGGTGTGCAGGAGAGAGACAGTTTGAGAGTGGCAGGGAAATACAGAAAGAGACTGTGTGGCAGGGGAGCAGAAAGTGAGCGGACGAGTGTGCGTAGCAGGGGAAGAGAGAAAGTGAGAGAGAGTTCGTGTGGCAGGACAGAGGATAAGGAGTGCGTGTTGCAGTGGAGAAGAGAGAGAGAAAGTGGGCATGGCAGGGAAGGTGAGAGAGAAATGGAGGGAGAGTGGCAGGGGAATAGAGAGAGATTTGACAGCTATGTTGACCAATGCTATAATCACGTCACAACACACTTTGGCTCATATCCTTTCAGGCAATCAGAGCAGTCACACTATGACATCGGCATTTGTAATCAATCAGATTGGCAGTGTAACGGCTGCTTTATCCAATCAGAAATCACAAACCACCTCCACCCCCGTCAGACCAGGAACAGTGGGAGAGATTCCAAAAAAAAAGTGAAGAATTGGAGATGCTGCTCATACGAAACGAAATCTGAAATTGTTGGATACTGCTGGTGAGGGTCACTGGACCTGAAACGTTAACTCTGATTTTTCTCCACAGATGCTACCGGATCTACTGCGTTTTTACACCACTTTCTGTATTTGTTTGTCAAATTGAGAAGCATGTTTCACACATTGACACAGAAGCATGGACTGAACAGCTGGGAGACATTCGGAACAACTTGCCCATGCCTGTCAATAAATATATGACTACAAAGAGGTGGGGGAGTGGCATTGCCATGCAGGGATAGTGTCAGAGCTGCAGAAATGGAGGTCATCGCGAATAGTTTGTCTACTGAGTCAGGATGAGTTTGAGTCAGATACATGAAAGGATCAATCACGTTACTGGGTGTTTTCCATACAGCCCCCAACAGCAACAGTGACACGGAGGAGCAAGTTTTGTAAAGGTGCAGAAGTAAAGGTGTTATTGTTCAGGGTAACTTCAACTTCCATAACATGGATTATATTTTGTCAGGTGTACCCAGGAAGGATTCCAGACTCAATATGAAGATAGGCCGACTGGGGAAGGGGAGGGCGGGGTGCATATTGGATTTGGTCCTTTGTAATGAAACAGGTCAGGTGTCATACCTCTCGGTGGGAGAGCATTTTGACGAAAGTGGTCATAACTCTCTGAACATTACTATAGTTATGGAAAGGGATAGGACCAGACAGGATGGGAAAAAAAATCATTGTAGGTGGGGGAATTATGATGCCATTAGGCAGGAACATTCGAGCATAAATTGGGAGCTTGTATTCTCAGAGAAATTGACGACATAAATATGAAGGGTTTTCTTGGAGAACTTGCTGTGTGTTTGCATAGATTTGTCCGAATGAGACAAGGAAGGAATGATCGAATGAAAGAATCTTGGATGATAGAGATGTGGAACATCTCATCAAGAAGAAGAAGGAAGATTACATAAGGTTGAGGAAGCAAGGATCAGACACGGCTCGAGAAGGATAAAAGGTAACCGCAAAAGCACTGAAGAATGGCCTTACGAAAGCAAGAAGGTGTCATAAAAACGGTTTGTCCATTCGGACTAAGGGAAACCCCAAGGTATTCCACATTTACGTGAGGAAAAGGAAGATGGCCGAGTGAGGACAGTGTCGATCAGGGGGAGTGGAGGGAATTGGTGCCTGGAGTCGGATAAGTTCAGCGATTTCCTTAATGAATGCTTTCCTTCAGTATTCACTAGTGAGGAGGACCTTGACGTTTGTGACGATAGCGTGAAAGGGGCTGATATGCTTGAACAGATTGATGTTAAGAACGGGAATATGCTGGAACGTTTGGCAAGCATGAGGTTGGATAATTCCCCTGGTCCAAATGGTATATATCCAACTTTACTTGGGAAGTGAGGGAAGACATTGCTGCGCCTTTGGCGATTGCCTTTGCATCTTCACTGTCCACTGGAGTAGTACCAGATGATTGGAGGATGGCAAATGTTATGGCCTTGAACATTAAACTGATATTGATTGGGAAAGCTATAGCTCAAGTTCGTTAGATGGGTCAGTGTTTGTCCAAAGTGTGCAGGAGGTTTTCCTGACACAATATGTAGATAGCCCAACAAGAGGTGTGGCCATACTGGATTTGGTTCTGGGTTATGATCCAGGCCAGGTGTTAGAATTAGAGGTAGGTGAGCACTTTGGGGACAGTGACCACAATTCGGTGACTTTCACTCTAGTGATGGAGAGGGATAAGTGTGCACTACAGGGCAAGAGTTATAGCTGGGGGCAGGGAAATTATGATGCGGTGAGGCATGACTTAGGATGTGTAGCTTGGAAAAGTAAGCTTCAAGGCAAGGGCGTAACTGATATGTGGAGCTTGTTCAAGGAGCAAGTGTCCTTGATAAGTATGTACCCGTCAGGCAGGGAGGAAAGGGTCGTGTGAGGGAGCCGTGGTTTAATAAGGAATTGGAATCACTTGTTAAATGGAAGAGGGCGGCCTATGTAAAGATGAGGCGTGAAGGTTCAATTGGGGCGATTGACAATTATAAGGTAGCCAGGAAGGACCTGAAGAGAGAGCTAAGAGCAGCAAGGAGGGGACATGAAAGGACCTCAGTTGGTAGGATTAGGGAAAACCCTAAGGCTTTCTATAGGTATGTCAGGAATAAAAGAATGACTAGGGTAGGAATAGGTACAGTCAAGGATAGTAGTGGGAAGTTGCGTGTGGAGGCTGAAGAATTTGGGGAGACACTGAATGAATACTTTTCGTCAGTATTCAGTCAGGAACAGGACATTGTTGTCAATGCGAATACTGAGTCACAATTAAGTAAAATGGATAGCTTTGAGGTATGTAGAGAAGAGGTGTTTGAAATTCTGGAAAGGGTGAAAATAGATAAGTCCCCTGGGCCTGATGGCATTTATCCTAGGGTTCTCTGGGAAGCAAAGGAGGAGATTGCAGAGCCATTGGCCTTGATGTTTATGTCCTCGTTGTCTACAGGAGTAGTGCCAGAAGATTGGAGGCTAGCAAATGTGGTTCCCTTGTTCAAGAAGGGGAGTAGGGATAACCCTAGCAACTATAGGCTGGTGAGTCTCACTTCTGTTGTGGGCAAAATCTTAGAGAGAATTGTAAGGGATAGGATTTATGAACATCTGGATAGGAATAATGTGATCAAGGATAGTCAGCATGGTTTTGTGAAGGGCAGGTCGTGCCTCACAAACTTTATTGAATTCTTTGAGAACGTGACTAAGGAGGTGGACGAGGTGAAAGCGGTAGATGTGGTGCATATGGATTTTGGTAAGGCGTTTGATAAGGTTCCCCATGGTAGACTACTGCAGAAAATACGGAGGTATGGCATTGAGGGTGAGTTGGAGGTTTGGATTAGATGTTGGCTGGCTGGAAGAAGACAGAAGGTAGTAGCTGATGGCAAAGGTTCATCTTGGAGTGCCATCACTAGCGGTGTTCCGCAAGGATCTGTTTTGGGACCATTGCTGTCTGTCATTTTTATAAATGACTTGAAGGAGGTGTTAGAAGGTTGGGTGAGCAAGTTTGCGGATGATACGAAAGTCGGAGGAGTTGTAGACAGTGAGGAAGGATGTGGCAGGTTACAGCGGGATATAGATAAGCTGCAGAACTGGGCAGAAAGGTGGCAAATCGAGTTCAATGTAGCTAAGTGTGAGGTGATTCACTTTGGTAAGAGAAACAAAAAGATGGGGTACTGGGCTAATGGTCGGATACTTGGTAGTGTGGATGAGCAGAGGGATCTTGGTGTCCATGTCCACAGATCTTTGAAAGTTGCCACCCAGGTAAATAGTGCGGTGAAGAAGGCATATGGCGTACTGGCTTTTATTGGTAGAGGAATTGAGTTCCGGAGTACTGAGGTCATGTTGCAGTTGTTTCAGCCTCTGGTGCGGCCGCATCTGGAGTATTGTGTGCAGTTTTGGTCGCCATACTATAGGAAGGATGTGGAGGCACTGGAACGGGTGCAGAGGAGGTTTACCAGGATGTTGCCTGGTATGGAAGAAAGATCGTATGAGGAAAGGCTGAGGCACTTGGGGTTGTTTTCATTGGAGAAAAGAAGGTTTAGGGGTGACTTGATAGAGGTGTATAAGATGATTAGGGGTTTAGATAGGGTCGGCAGTGAGAATCTTTTTCCACGTATTGAGTCAGCTATTACAAGGGGGCATAGATTTAAATTAAGGGTGGGTAGGTATAGGACAGATGTAAGGGCTAGGTTCTTTACTCAGCGTGTCGTGAGTTCATGGAATGCCCTGCCAGTAGCAGTGGTGGACTCTTCCTCATTATGGGCATTTAAGCGGGCATTGGATAGGCATATGGAGTATAGTGGGCTAGTGTAGGTTAGGTGGGCTTGGATCGGCGCAACATCGAGGGCCGAAGGGCCTGTACTGCGCTGTATTCTTCTATGTTCTATGTTTTATGAATTGAAATAGGTCTAATCATTACAGAACAGACGGTCTTACCTCAATGTTGGGCAAATTATTGGAGAGGAATCTGAGAGACAGGATTTCACTTTATTTGGGAAAGATTGGCTTGATTAGAGTTAGTCAGCATGGCTTCGTGTGGGGCGGGTCTTGCCTCACAAGATTTGCTGAATTCTTTGAGGATTTGACAAACACATTAATGAAGGTCGAGCAGTGCATCTTATGAATATGGATATTACCAAGAAGGTTCAGAAAGTAAGGGGGAATGGGATACAGGGAAATCTGGCTTTCTGGACACAGAATTTCCTAGGTCATTGAATGAAAGAGCGTGATAGTAGATGGAAAGTATTCAGACTGGAGCTCAGTGATCGGTGATGGGTCTGCGTGAATGACATGGATGTGGAAGTGGAAGAGTGGCTTAGTAAATTTGACTGTGATACGAAGGTTTTTGGAGTTGTGGATAGTGTGGAGGGCTACTGTAAGTTGCAATGCGATAGTTACAGAATGGAGAGCAGGGCTGAGAATTCGCAGATGCTGTTCAACCTCGATAAGTGTGAAATAATTCACTTTGGAAGGTCGAATCTGAATGCAGATGACAGCATTAAAGGCAGAATTTTTGACAGTGTGTAAGAATAGAGTGACCTTGGAGTCCACGTCCATGCATCTTGAAAAGTTTCAAACAAGTTGAGAGATTTGTAAAGAAGACATATGATGTGCTGGCTCTTATATGCAGGTACATTCAGTTTCAGATACGCAATGTTGTGCTGCAGCTCTGTAGACCTCTTGTTAGAACCCACTTGAAATATTGTATTCAGTTCTGGTCGCCTCGTTATAGGAAGAATATAGAAGCTTTAGAGGGGGTGCAGGGGAGAATTACCAGGATGCTAAATGGACTGGAGGGCATATCCTATTATGAAAGGTTCAGGGAGTTAGGGCTTTTCTCATTGAAGCGAAGAATAATGAGAGATGATTTTATAGTTGTGTACAAGATGATGAGAGTCATAGATAGAGTGGCTCGCAAGAGAATTTTTTCCTAAGGCGGAAATGACAATCACGGAGTGCATATTTTTTGCTGATTAGAGGAAGGTTTCGGAGAGGGGTGGTTGCGTGGAATTCATTGCCTGCAGTGGTAGTAGCGTCACAGACTTTGAAGATATTTAAGCAAATTTTGGATTGGCACATGGATGACAGTAACATGAAGGGTATGCAAGTTACTTTGATCTTAGAGGAGCATAAAAAGTCGGCACAACATCGAGAGCTGAAAGGCCTGTACTATGCTATACGGATCTACGTTCTTTGTACAATAATTCTGTTTTCCACTTTGGATTAAAAGCGCTGGATTCTCAAACACATCATCAGACAGTCGGTTCCATATTTCAACAACGCCCTGAATGGCAAACCTTCTCCTAAATTATTATCTTAGCCTCCTCCCTTTTAATATAAATCTATGCACCTGGAAATTGATACATGTACTGATGGAGATGAAATATCTTTGATGCATCCCGTCAATGCTTCTGAGAATCTTATAAAACTCTAAAAAATCCCCACTGTTGCTTCATTGCTTCAATCCGATATTGATTTGATTTATTATTGTCACATGTCCTTAGGTAAACAGCAAAGTTTTGTTTTGCGTGGCAGATCATACCATACATCGTGCATCAGCGTAACAGAACAGAGCGAACCTTACAACGTTACGACTGCAGAGAAGACGGACAGAGAGCAACAGCGATGTTAATTCAAAGTTTGGGAGAAGATTTGTAGCTCAGCTGCTCGTTGTTGTTGTTCTGTTCGGCGAGATGGGAATTTGTGTTGCAGACATTTCGTCCCCTGTCTAGGTGACATCGTCTGTGCTTGGGAGCCTCCTGTGAAGCGCTTCTGTGATGTTTCCTCTGGAACTTATCGTAATTTGTAACTGCCGCTTCCGGTTGTCAGTTTCAGCTGTCCGTTGCAGTAGCTGGTATATTGGGTCCAGGTCGATATGCTTATTGATTGAATCTGTGGATGAGTGCCATGCCTCTAGGACATGTCACAACCCAAAGGACTAGCCACACTACCATACATCAAAAACATCTCTGAATTGACAGCCAGACTACTGCGACCACTAGGACTAATAACAGCACACAAACCAACAGCCATTCTCAGACAACAACTCACCAGGACGAAGGACCCGATACCCAGCATGAGCAAAACCAATGTAGTGTACAACATCCCATGCAATAACTGCACAAAACACTACATAGGACAAACTGGAAGACAGCTAACGGTCCGCATCCATGAACACCAATTAGCCACGAAACCACACGACCAGCTATCCTTAGTAGCCACACACTCGGATGACAACCAACATGAGTTCGACTGGGACAACCCTACTATTATAGGACAAGCCAAACAGAGAACAGCCAGAGAATTCCTAGAGGCATGGCACTCATCCACAGATTCAATCAATAAGCACATCAAACTGTACCCAATATACCGGCCATTGCAGCAGACAACTTGTACTGACAACCGGAAGCGGAAGATACAAATCACTATAAATGCCAGAGGAAACATCATGGAAGCGCTTCACGGGAGGCTCCCAAGCACTGAGGGTGTCACCTAGACAGGGGACGAAACGTCTGCAATACAAATTCCCAGCTCGGTGAACAGAACCACTGCAGTGATATTAATCTTTAGAATTAGAGGTCAATTTAGAACTATAATCACAGCCGGAAAGAAACGATTATTGAATTTGTAGTTACGTGTATAAAAATCGTTTTTACCTTCTGCCCAAAAGAAGATGCTGGCAGAGTTTATAAGTGGTGGGATATTTCCTCATGACTCAGAACGTCCATTTGACGCAGTCTCCTGGTAAGTCTCCTCTTCACCATTTCTCGTCCACTCACGTTTGTCCGATCATGTGGTGACAACCGCCCTCGTTGTCACTTAAACAATTTATAAAATTCCAGCGTAACCTCCATGCTCTTTAATCCTTTGCCTTTGCAAATAAGCACAAGTATCCCATCCAGCTTCTTAAGCGTATATCTGCCCTACTACTTTCAGGATTATCTATCAATTCATTTCACAATAATCTTCACTACTTTCCATGGTCCTACTTTTCACCGTGTAATTCTTCCCCAACGACCTCGTGTCTCATTATTTTCTGAATTGAATTCCATTTCCTATTGCTCTGCACATCTGAATAATCTATTGACTTTCTCCACCAGTTTACGCTCTCCCCCACACTATTGACTATGCCACGAATTTCATATGATTTGCAACCTTCTTGATCATGTCACGAGAAATTTATTGCAGATGCTGATATCTGCACTGAGAAAAAAAGTTGGAGATTTCAGTGGACAGACAGCATCACAGAAGAGAGACTAAGTGAACGTTTCAAGTCGCGATCACTTTCATCAGCACTGGAACGAAGAGTGGAGGGGGCAGCATTTATATGCTATTTTGAGGGAGGTTCGTGGGTGCAGCGTGTGCTGGTGGAGAAAATATGCTGATTGCTCAGATTAAGCGATCAGTATGCGAGAAAGACAGAGCAATGCTATGTCTGACTGTCAGACCTGAAAGGACAGACACTGGGATAAGGGGCGGGGAGAGAGGGCATGATCACAAGCTAAATGAAAGTGAAGAAATGGTTTACCATTTGAACACCTTATTAAGTTCACAAATCTGGAAAGTGCCTCGTCTGAAGATGAGTTTTCTTCCTCCAGTTTATGCTGTGATTCACAGTAGCATTGCAGCATGCCGAGGACAAACACGGGCATACGAGCAGGATCCTGCGTTAAAATGATCGTTTATGGGAAGGTTGGAGTAATGTTTGTGCATAGACCAGAAGTGTGCGACAAGGCGGTCACCCAGTCTGAATTTGGAATCTCCAAGGAGGGGTACGCCACAATGGGTGCAGCGAATACAACACACAAGATTGGATAAGGTATAGGTGAAACGCTGCTTCATTGGAAAGACTGTTTAGACACTTGGATTGTGAGCAGGTAAGAGGTGAAGGGGCAGGTATCACACCTTCTACAGTTACATCGGAAGGTGCCATGGAGAGGTGGATAGATTTCGTGGTTGTGGAATGATCTTGAGAGTTTCAGAGGGAATGATCCCTGAGAAATGCAGATCGTGGGAGTGAGGGAAAGATGTGCTTGGTGCTGGCACTCTGCTGGTATTTTCTGAAATGATCAGGAATGATCTTTTGAATGCAGAAGCCTGTGGGATGAAACGTGAGGGCAAAGGGAACTTGATCACGCTGCTCTGAGTGACGGGAAGGGACAAGGGGTTAAGTACGGGTGATAGGTCGAATGCAGGTTAGTCAATCATAGTGGATTGGAAACCACGGTCATGGAATAAGGAAGCCATGTCAGCAGTAATGCTCATGGAAGGAGGCATCATTCAACAGATGCTTTCTGGTTGGAAGGACTAGGAGGATGTGATGGAGTTCTTGCAGGACATGGGGAATATGGAGATGCAGAGAATTTAACCGTGAGCGTCAGTGGCTTTCCAGTGGATGGCAATGAACACTTTATTCCACGTCTGTCTCTGTCTCCATTTCAGGTGGAAACTAAGAATCTCACAGGCATTGTTCTTCTCACCGCTACCCAATGAAAGTCTTAAAGTTTGTGGGTATTGACAGCATGCTCAAGGAACCATTTGAAATGATCCGTCCTTTCATTTTCCGGCAGTGTCTCGACGACACTACATGCTGACCAATCAGAGACAGACAGATACTCACCTCGTTCAGTCCACCTGCCAAATGAGATGTGGCGAACAAAGTCTCACTCAAAACCGATCTCCTACGACATCCCAGTTCATCCACTCTGGTCCTAGCACCCTCTATTGGAACACACCTCCCATAGGTATGAAACATAACAGCAATCATTGTTATGGTATGAGACTGAGTGTGGGAGAAAGCAGCAAACCAATATTTTAGCTCAGGTCTGTTCCTGTCCCTGCCCCATCCACACTGTACCCAGACTTGGAATACACGCGGACACAACGCTGCAGGTTCATAACCAGAGAGACCACACACATGGTTACAATATTAATCAACTGAAGGTTTTTCTGCATAAATGAACACAAGTTTATTCCAAAAATGGACACTAGCTCTTTGTATAAATGAACATAAGTTTAGTACACAAATTAACACGAAGTCCTGAAGTAACTGAGCACAAGATTTTTCGACAAATTTAATGAAACCAAATCAAACAAGTAATGTCAGGAAGCTGGATACGTCCGGAAGTTCTGAGCAATGATCATTGGCCCTAAAACATTAATTTTGATTTCTCTTCACAATGCTGCCAGAACTGCTAGTCTACGTCAGCAAGCTTAATGAGTTTGAGATTTATTCAAATGATAAGAAACCATCATAAATCTGAAAATATCATATTTATAATTTAACGTAGATCAATTATAAGAATGGACACAATTTAAAAAAAAACACATAGCATGCAAATGTCAGAATTGAAGACAAGATTGTAAAACAAATGATCTTCATTCTTGGGAATAAGTCAAGGGAATGTGATCTTCGCTATATCTGTGAGACCAACTGTAAACTAGGGGTACTTTCCACTGGGCAACTCGGACGGACCTAGAAGGGCCGACCTGACCTTTTGTCACTGCCTATTTCAACTTCCATTTCCACTACTTCTCCGACATGACCATCATTGGCCTCTTCCATTGCCAGAGTGAGTCAGACCATAAATTGGAGGAACAACACGTCATCTTCCAGATGACTCAACATTGAGTTGTTCAATTTCAAATAACCTCCCTTCTCATCCCCTGACTCCGATTCCAGCCCCTCCCACTCCCTTCCATTCCTGTGGCCGACCCTTCCTTCCACCTGTTTTCTGGATTCATTCTTTCCACTGACTATACAGGCCGTATCCGGTACCTGTGGTCACCTATCACTACTTCATCACTCCACCCACCTCCCCACAGATCACCCTCCCCCACCACCTACCCTGCAGCTCGCCTGACTCCCACCCCCAGTCCTGAAGAGTAGTTGTACTCAAAACGTTGACTCCACCTCCTGATGCTGCCTGGCTTGCTGTGTTCTTCCAGCCTCCTGCTTATCTACTTTGTATTGGAGCATCTGCAATTTTATTTTGTGCCTGACAATGGGATATTAAACGGTTCATCCACGTTATCATCTGTAGTTAAAGCTGGGAAGTAGATGTTTGACACAAAATGTGTTAAAGTTGTTTACACTCAGCAATGTCAATTACAGCACTCATACCAACAACAGCAATCTCAAACTGGTGGACAACGTGAGTATCACTCTTCACATACCGGTCATCACACCACCATCCCTCTCTGCTGGCGACTGTTCATTTCCCCCCAAGAAACAGGTGATACGAATATAGTCATGACTTTATAGACAACATAAAATTATTTACATGATTCTGGGCAGACAACATACCGATGACTCGCCTTTGTGCATATACCGTGTTGTGAGCAAACATTTGTGTCTGATTGCTCGGAGTACAGACATCTTGAAGGAAAACACAGCTTTATTACTTGTAACATGGCAAACTCAGTCAAACCTGAATAAATACTCCTGCACATATCTAAAGTTTAACATACATTCCTGAATCAATTTGTGTTTTAGTGGTATGTGCAGCGCTTTCTAATTATTAATAGATGGCATGTGATGTCAAAATTGGTCAGAAAGTGCAAAAGCATGTCTTGATATTATGACTTTGATCCGAGGAAAGCCCAGTCCATATCCTAAGTCTTTTGAGGGTCTGCCGACTGGTTTCAGCTAGTTTCAAGTTATCTCTTTGTACTTATGGCACTGTCTCCTGTGTTATCCATTTGGACTCATTAATACCTTATTGTATCGTGGCCTTTTTGTATGTCTTCTCTCAGAGACATCAGTTTAAACCTTGAATTCTCCGATCTTACAACAAATGATACGGTTTTTTGTTAACTGAAAACAGACCCCAGCAGTTCCTCTATGTGGGGGAGGGGGTGGCCATGTCATGAGTTGACAGTGTGACTTACTCCCTGCTCCTGCAGGCCTGAAGCTATGTGGCGTACCATCCATTATCTCACACACGATGATCTTTTTCTATTCTAACCTCTGACATTCTTTCCACCCCTACAATGTGAAAGTTGTTCTCCTCTTTTTGCGTTTTTTTGTCCTTGAAGATTCTGAAACATTTAGCTACTGATACAATCAGTCCAGATGTAGATTCCTGTGCTGACTCCAATTGACGTGTGTTTTTATATCAGCTGAACTTATTTGCCAAATAACGTGAAACAGATTGAAGAGGAAACAGGAAATAAATACATTGACTGCAATTATAAATCAGATTGAGATAGTATTTCAATAATTGTTAAATCATTACCGATTAAGGTGGCTGGATCACATTGTGTTTTATATTTACAGAATGACAAACACACAAACCTGGATAGATCAGGAAGAGGCGGGAGACTGAGGGGACAAATTTGGCTGTGAAGAACTTTCAATGAGTGGTTTGTACTGACAGCTGTGTAAAGATACTCAGCACAAGCACCGTGAGACTGACATTCCACATTCTTGACTGGGATCAAAGTTATCCCCCAGAGTTCTATGTTATCGATAGCAGTAGCAATATGCACTGCTTGTTAGTAATACAGGAATTAATATTCTAAAGTCTCGACTAATTACAATTCTAGAGGGAAACAATCATGCAGAGTATCAGATAACGATTAGTATCAACACAATCTCGGGTACTTACTGCAGTTTCTGTTTACTACAGTCCGGATTCCCCAGAACTACACGCAGTAGTTGGACTCCAGAACCTCCCAAATTCCTACCATTTTAGGTTCAGATCCATTAAAGACTGTTTTTAATGAGACCGAAGTAGAGCACGTGATCAGAAGACGTTGTCAAACCATTTCTGTAGAGTTTTAGAGCAAGAGAAAGAATTAACAGGAATCAGAGTGACGCCCCACTGCTGGTCATTAATTCCACAACGTATCAGTTAACGACATTTTTAAATAATTTGATAACAAACACAACCTCGCAGAATTTGGTAATGGCAGCAACTTTACAATTAAGATTTTTTAAAGCCTGTGACAACAGTTTCACTGCTGAATCTCTCAGTTTATTATCATTTAGGTTGACAAAGGTCAATGACAGGTTTGGACTTAAACTGGAGTTGATATTGTCTGCACAAGAACCTGAGAGCAGGTTATTATTGAGATTAGGTATCGGAGAGACAGAAAGAGAGAGAAATGACAGGGATAAATTTTAAGACTAAAAATAACAAAAATATAAAGTTTCAGGTATCTATTTATCACATGGAAACACGTGAAACTGGAACTAAAGTAGGTCGTGTGCTCGCTCGAACCAATTCTCCAGTTCAGAAGACTGTGGCTGGTATGTTTATATATTGAGCTTCACTTTCCCATCTGCCCACCGTAATCTTAGATTTTTGTTATGCAAGGGAATAAATCTTCCAATGACTTAAAAATATTCATTGTCCACATGTCTATCATTTTCTGCGAGAGACAGTTCCCATGTTACACTGCTCTAAAAACACATCATTTCATCTCCGTCTAAAAAGGGTTATCCTTCACTAATTTTAAAACCACGTCCCCTAGGTTAGAATCATTGCCTGAAAAAAAATCTCCATTCCATACTCAGCAAGATCATTTGCGATCTTATTAACTTTGATCAAGTTACCCTTAACTCACCCAAATGCCAGCAGAGACAAGCCCATTCTGTCCACCTGTTCCTACAGCTCAAGTCACTCATTAAAAGCATTCATTGACTAAACCTCTTCTGAACCGAATTCAAAATCTTTAGATCCTTCTTTTAAATATTAAGCTATTGGAAATAATTAGACAATAATGATTAAATGCAGATTATTATAGTAAAAGTAGAGAGCAGGTTCCAATTAATAAATCCTGTAACAAATGAATCTTACGGATCCGAGAGTTTACTGTCAACAGGAATCTATGAGCAACAGTCTAGTGCCAACAATTCATTCCCGAAAGGCCTGAGGGCCAGAAGAGATTTCCAGGCAGTGAGGTGATTGACACTCAGAATGGATGGGTAAAACAAAAACAGACTAAATGATACAGACTGAATGAAGTCTGATGAAACTTTTCATGAATCTTGGCAATTTCGGAGCGTGCACACGAATGTTTCTGCTCCCAAATTGTCGACCACTTTTAAGTCCCTGCAACGAAGACTGAAGATGATGAAACCTGACAAGCCACTGCGACCTCAGTTTTCAGAGTGAAGCAGATATCACTGCCCAGAGAGACACATTGACATTGCTGGCTCATCAACTATTTGCATACAGGTTGCGTTCAGATAAATGGTTGAAATATATTGTATCTGAATTTGTGAACGAGACAAAGATGGGCAGGAAATTAAGTGATCAAGAGAAGATGGAGAGTCCAAAAATGGATAGGCAATGTACAATTAATTTGCGTATGGAATATAACGTGGGTCGCTGTGAATGTATGAATTTTAAGGAAGAATAAATGGCTGTATGTTATATAAATGGAGCGATATTGCAGGACGTAGTGGTATAGTGGTTCCCGGAGACTTTGATCGCTCCCATTCAGACATGCGAAGTGTTGCTTATTTGTGCTTGGACTACTGCTTTTCGTCATTTATGACAATGATTTGGATGCAAATATGTGCCTGTTTAGTACATTTCGAAACGAAATCAAAATAGATGGTGTCGTGGACAGTGAAGATAAACTCAGAGTCCAATGGCACCTTGTTCAGATGGGAAAATGGGTCACGGGGCGCAGATGGAGGTTAATTTAGATAACTGTGAGCTGGTGCGTTTTGGTAAAGTAACACAGGGCAGGACTTGCACAATGAATAGTTAGGTCCTGAGGAGTGCTGTCAAACAGAGATCCAGGAGTGTCGGCTCATATTTCTTGAACAGTGGATTCACAGGTAGACAGGATAGTCAAGAAGACGTTTTGTATGCTTGCCTTGTGCATTGTGTATAGGTGTTGGGAGGTCATGCTGTGGTTTCACAGGGCATTGGTTCAGCAACTTTTAGAATCCTGTGTTTAATGCTGTCCACTCTGCTATACAAAAGAGTTTGTTAAACTTGAGATCGTGCAGAATGGATTTTCAAGGGTGGTTCCGAAACTGTAAGTTTTGAGCTACACGGAGAGGCTGGGAAGACTGGGCCTCTTTTTAATTTAAAGAACTGGGGCCAAGGGGTGATATTACAGAGGTTTATGACATTATAAATGGCATGGATAGAATGAATAGACAAGATATTTATTTTTTCCCACGATAGCGAAATCCAAAACTGGCGGGCATATATTTAAGGTGACAGCAAGAAGATATTTACGGGTCATGAAGGGTAAGGTTTTCTCACAGCGGGTGCTGCATGCATGGAACGAGCTGTCAGAGGAAGTGGTGGGAGCTGTTACAGTTGCAACATTTAAAAGACACCCGGTGACTACATGACTGGTGAGTGTTTAGAGGAATATGAGCCAAGCATCAGTTAGGCGTTCAACAAGGTTCCCCATGGGAGACTGATTAGCAAGGTTAGATCTCATGGAATACAGGGACAATTACCCATTTAGATATAGAACTGGCTCAAAGGTAGAAGACAGTTGGTAGTGGACGGTTGTTCTTCAAACTGGAGGCCTGTGACCAGTGGAGTGCCACAAGGATCAGTGCTGGCCCTCTACTTTTTGTCATTTACAGAAATGATTTGGATGCGAGCATAAGAGGTACAGTTAGTAAGTTTGCAGATGACACCAAAATTGCAGGTGCAGTGGACAGGGAAGAGGGTTACCTCAGATGTAAACATGATCTGGACCAGATGGGCAAATGGGCTGAGAAGTGGCAGATGTAGTTTAATTCAGATAAATGCGAGGTCCTGCATTTTGGGAAAGCAAATCTTAGCAGGACTTATACACGTAATGCTAAGGTCCTAGGGAGTGTAGCTGAACAAAGAGACCATGGAGTGCAGGTTCATTGCTCCTTGAAAGTGGAGTCGCAGGTAGATAAGATAGTGAAGAAGGCGTTTGGCATGCATTCCTTTATTGGTCATAATATCGAGTAGAGGAGTTGGGAGGTCATGTTCCGACTGTATAGGGCATTGGTTAGGCCACGGTTGGAATATTGCTTGCAATTCTGGTCTCCTTCCTATCGGAAAGATGTTGTGAAATTTGAAACGGTTCAGAAATGACTTATGTGGATGTTGCCAGGGTTGGAGGATCTGAGCTACAGGGAGAGACTGAACAGGCTGAGGCTGTTTTCCCTGGACGTCGGAGGCTAAAGGGTGACCTTATAGAGTCCCGAACTAGAGGGCATGGGTTTAGGGTGAGAGAGGAAATATATAAAAGAGACCTAAGTGGCATCGTTTTCACGCAGAGGGTGGTACGTTTATGAAATGAGCTGCCAGCGGATGTGGGCGAGGCTAGTACAATTGCAACACTTAAGAGGCATTTGGATGGATATATGTATAGGAAGGGTTTGGAGGGATATAGTCCGGGTGCTGGCAGGTGGGACTAGATTGGGTTGGGATATCTGGTCGGCATGGACTGGTTGGACCGAAGGGTCTGTTTACATGCTGTACATCTCTATGACTCTATGACTCCAAATGGGACAGGACAGAATTGGGATATCTGCTCGGCGTGAACCAGAAAGACTACAAGACTTTTTTTGCTCTACTGTATGACTCTCTGACTCGACAAGAGGGCCGACGAAAAATTCGAAAATAACCTTTCGAGTCAATATTCTCTTCCCCAGAAGTTTGTCTTGTATCTACGTTTGCATTTATTCAAATTTCTGAAATATTTGACAGAGAAGTGAGTCAAAGATAATAGGACGCAGACAGGCAAGTGGGGCTGATCTCCACCCTCATCGTGCCTGGTGGAGAATGCTGAAAGTGTCTAATGACACACTCCTGCTCCTCAGTCCTATGTTCATAAGTTTCATTCAGCCTCTGAAACCTGCTAGGCGAGCAATATGGGGCCACTTACCCCTCTAACCTGGTGTACAGAAACAGAGGAGATTATTCAGTTCAGCAAATATTTGGAACGCGGTTCGGGGTGGGTTGGTAAATGTGATTGGAGAACCTGAGCTGATTATGAAAGAGAATCCTTATCTCTCTCTCCAGACCTTCCCCCTTCTGGAATTTGTGCTTCATTTGTTGGTCATGTCGCAGACACAGATTCACTGTGAATACAACCCCCATGCCTCACCCAGATATGGCAGACAAAATAATCTGTTCTCCCTGACTGCAACGTTTAGTACCAGACCGTTAATGAAAATAAGACCCACTAACTTTCCAATAACTGAATGAGAGAAAATCAGAACCAGGAGCAGGTCGTTCACTCGCCAAGTCTGCCTTGCCCTTCGATAAGATCTGACGAAACTCTTAATTCCTCTTTAACGTTCAATTCTTTACGGCCGTAAACTCTCTGACAGTTCAAAATCTACCCGACCCTCTTCACTTTTTTTCACTTATCCACCTCCTCAAACACTCTGGAAAAGCGAAATCCTGACATTGAGTTCGCTCTGTTAGAAGGAAACAATGCTGCTCCAACAACATGATCTATCAATATGAACAAAAGAAGTAAATTTAGGGTTCAAGTAACAGTGACTGTCCCTGACATCACGGCGTTTCTTGATTAAGGATCCAAGCAAATTTGTGCGAAATGGGAATCAGTTTAAAATTCCCACCGATGGGATTTAATTATATCGCAAAGAATATGTTCGTTGTTCATGAATGACGATCACCTCAATCCTGGGATATCCTGCATCCATGTAACTTCCTCGGCAGAAATATCTTCAGCTGCTTAATCAATTCTTTCCTGCAGCATACAATCGGAAGTCGCTGAAGAACACGCAATGTTCAGAACAATGTGTCACCTCTTAGCTCCTGAAGTCCACGTGCAGTAATATCTGGGTCGTATTCAAGCATCTGTTGTTAAAGAGCAAATACCTTTTATGTAACAGTACTGCCAGGTAATGAAATATTCCACAGTTAAAAAAATGAGGCGTTTATTCAGCTTCATAGGAGTATGAGGAGGTCATTAAGCTCAATAAAACTTATTGAAGAAGACGCGGGATAACCCATTCAGTCCCTCCAGTCTATTACAAAGAAAGACAATGAATCTTGTGTTATGATCAGATTGGAGCCCTTAAATAGTTTAGTGTGTCAGCCTGGAGCCTATCGTTTTCTTATATTTAAGACAAATACAATGTGCTTGAGTCACATGCAATGTGACTTGCCAATCTGCTCCACTTTAAGCAAAACACAATTTGCTTATAAACTGAGGATAAAGTACAAACAAAGAAAGAAGATTTTAGAATAACTGAATTCCATGCAAAAACTTAACAGAATAAAGAAACTGTAACAATTACTAATTAACTCTCCAATATTGTAACCTCCCATAAACACACCGCAAGGCGAAAAGGGAAATTCTTTACCTGAATCTTGGATACAGTTCTCCAATCCAGGAGAGGAAAACATCCACAGAATATTCAGAGTGGCTGGCAGCCAGGAGACATTCCCTGAAGCTTCCACCTCTGTTGAGACCCCAATAGCTTCTGATATTACTGAGAAACGAAAACCGAAATCTTCATCCCTGAGAGCTGACCACACCCATTCATGTTGCATTGAAATAATCCTGGCATCTCAATGTGTTTACTCAAGTAGTGTTAAGTAACCAACTGTATAATTATTACTCAATCTCTCTTTTTCAAGAAACGAGGACAAAATAACAAGTTGCAGCATCATCACACTACTCAGCACATCGAGCTGATAAACAGTAACCAGGGGTAACGCAATCATTCGCTTGGTCCTGTCCAATCGGAGGAGGACAAGCCATTCAGTCGTTTGAGTCACTTACACAGGAACGGGAGGATGGCAGATCCTCGGTTCACCTGAACTGGTACAGAATGTGGCAATTGATGTTCGAACATGGCAAAAAAAAAGAGCAGAGGCTGCAAGGACAGACGGCTCCATATTTTGCCTCGCAGCTGTATGGCTCGTGCAACACACGTGGGACTTTACCGTGGGTTTCGAGCAGTGAGGAGAGAAGCAAATGGTTTATATGACGTCGAAAGGAGGCATCTTTAATCCCCAAAAGACAGACTGGTGCTCTCTGTGTAGATCAGAATCTGGTGGGAATGGCTATCTGTTTCAGAAGGAAGATATTGTGGCTGCTTTTGGGGATTCTGAACAACATAACGTTCTCTCCAGGGTCTCATACCGACTGAACATTAACGTGGGGTGAGTTCATCGAGTCACATAAACAATTAGGGATGTCATATTAGAATGATGAATGAACTCTCTTAGTTCAAATGATGCTGATCTTGTTCCTGTTGATCTTGACTAGTGCGCATTCAGTGCGGGCTCATCTGCATGCCTTACTCCGGGAAAGGTTCATTTTTAGGCTTATGGTCTGTTTGAGGAAGGGCTTTTGCCCGAAACGTCGATTTGGCTGAAGCTCCTCGGATGCTGCCTGAACTGCTGTGCTCTTCCAGCACCATTGATCCAGAATCTGGTTTCCAGCATCTGCAGTCATTGTTTGTACCACCTTGATGATGTATGTAGCTTGTCCAACTTCCTCTCTGCAGTACTCCAAACTTGATATTGGATAGGCGTCCGTATTAGTTATGGCATTGAATTTCTGATGTTACACACAAACATGTTGAATCCCGTCAGGTTTGTGAACGAACATTATGGCCGAACTCCACAGACTCTGAGTCGGTTTTGTAATATATTTGTCGAGCATCGACACCGCTTCCTCTGAACCTCTGTGGCTTTGAGAAGATTAATCCTGTTGTGGTGTTGTTTTATCGGAAAAGCATTACCTAATTCCACCTCATGCATAATAGCATTACGCTGCCGAACTTTATTCCAGCATATGTCCTCATGCTCCTACAAAAAACATTTCATCTCGATTCTTTGTACTGGAGACAGATAGCTCAATATCCGATCCCATTCGTGAGGGACTTTCTTGGTAATAATGCATTTGTAGCACATAAAACTCCATGACATCTGAATTGTATTCAGCACTCTCTTGGCAGTAATGTTTCTCCAGTTACGTCTGTTTATAATAATAGGATTGCAATATGTTCACATGACGTACACAAAACAGCTTTTCGTTTGTTATATCTGGCAGCTTTACCAGATAGTTTACCTGGCGGGTTTTCTCCATTTGATAGTGTTCCACTAAATCTGGCTTTAAAGCGAACTCCTACCAATGCGTAATTCCCACGGGGGAATATCGGAATTTTGGAATCATCATCGGCCAACTGCATCATTCTAGGCTGTGTGCTCTTTAACAGCTGTTTAGTAAAATTATCTTACTGATATATAATCTCCCTCACCTCAGATACATCATTGAAATGTGCGATGTCCAAATTGAATTCGATTACTTTTTTTCTTTAATTCCTTTCAAAGGCCCTTTCACTTCATATTTGCTCAAAGCGAGTAAGCTGAACAGATTCGTTTGGGGCAGCTCTAATGGCAAGCAATACGAAAGTGATAGAATTATTCCACTCATTTGTGTTATCATGGCAGTCCCACCTTGGATCCTGCTGAATCCTTCCCAAGAACAAACTATATTCCTGGAAATGACATTCTGCTAATCACACTTACTGTTACTTCCCCAGTCTTGAGTTCACTTTCCAACCTGAACTGACACACGGGCATGTCACATTTTTCTACGTCTTCACTTTAGTTCCTGTTCTTTAGTTCCAAGAGTCAGTTGGACGGGTCTTGACGTCACCAGGGAGGAGAGGAGCCTGCCAGGATACCTGAGTATACAATATACATTTTACTTACTTTGAGGTCTGGCGTACTTTAATTCCTGGAGGCAGTAGAAGAGGTGGCGAGATCGCCAGAGAGCAGTGGAGCCTACCGGGATGTGTGAACTGAAAGTATAAATGTTACTTACGTTTATGTCTGGCGTTTATTAGGTCCTGGGGACAGTCGAAAAGGTTACAAGATCGCCAGGGTGCAGCGGAGTCTGTGGGGATGCATGTGGATGCAGAATGAATGTTATTTACCTTTAAGTCCGGCGTTCATTAGTTCCTGGAGCCTGTTGGAGAGGTAACGAAGTCACCAGGGAGCGGCAGAGCCTGTCGGAATGGGTGAGTATACATTATAAATATGACCTACCTTTCGGTCTGGAGTTCTTTAGTTCCTGTATCCAGTCAGAATGTCTTGAGGTCACCAGGGAGCGCAGAGCCTTTCGGGATAGGTGAGTACACAGTATGAATATTACTTACATTTAGGTGCAGCATTATTTATTTCCTTAAATCTATTGGAGAGACAATCAGATTATATACATGGGCGTTTGCTGTATCCGACACACTACTCGAGTGGTGTCCCACTCACCCGCCTCAAATAATCAAACAAAAACTGATCTGTGCATCAGTTGTCAATGTGATAAGTGTTTACTTTCGTGTTACTTTTTTTGCATCGGTCTATTTGGGAATTTGGAATCATGGTAATTGAGACTAATGCAGGTGAATGTTCTTCTTGCAATATGGGGGAGGTAACGGCCACTTCTCGTTTCCTTGCTGAATTCATTTGTGCGAAGTGCACACAACTCGAGCTCTCCGAGAACTGTGTTCGGGACCTTGAGCTGGAGCTGGATGTACATTGGATCATTCGGGATGTGGAAGGGGTTATTGAGAGGAGTTACTTACTCCTCAGCCACGGGAATACGTTACCATCAGGGCTAGGAAACTGAACCAGCAGGCAGTGCACTGAAGTCTTGTGGTGTTTCCCTTAATCAATAAATATACCGATTTGGATGCTGTTTGTTCGAGGGTGGGTGGCTGACGACTTTCCAGGGGTAAGCAATCGGGCACAGGTCTGGCGCAGAGTCTGGCACTGTTGCTCAGAGAGGAACACGATAGAATAGCAGAGGTTTAGTCAGTGGGGTCTCCATAATCAGGAGGTTTTGTGTGTTCGGGTGACACTCGCGATTGGTGTGTAACCTCCGAGGTGCCAGGGTTCGTGATGTCTCTGATCGTGTTTTTGGGGTTCCTTGAGGGGGAGGAGGACCAACCCCACATTATAGTCTGCAGATGCCTCATCGACATCGATCGGAATAAAGGTGGGGAGGTAAGGCAGAAATCCTGGCAAGTAGGGTGAAGATTAGAGCTCGACTTAACGGAGTAGATACCCCTGCTTTTATTTTTGCCCATGCCGCGTGCTGGTGAGGCGAGGAACGGGGAGAGACGAGAGCTGAACACGTAGCTGCTGGGATGGTACTGAATGGGGGGTTTTGAATTCTTGGATAATTGGAGCTTTTTTCTGAGGTAGCTGGTACTTCCATAAACAGGATTGTCTTCACCCGGACCAAAGTGGCAAAAGTACCCTGGAATTTGCTAATGCTGGTTGGGGTGTTTAAACTAGTGCAGCAGGTGGATGGGGATCTGAATTGTTGTTCCAGTGTACAGGTTGAGGGTAGTGAGGTCAGCGATAGATTCACAACTTTGTGAGAGGGCACAGGCTTTCAGGATGTTGGGTGGAAATGTGTGAATTTCAATGCCAGGAGAATCTGAAAAGAGGTGGATAAACGTGCAGCATGGGTTGGGACCTGGAATTTAGATGACGTGGCCATTTTAGAGACATAGCTGGAGGAAGGACAGGAATAGTTACTGCAGATTCTGGAATTCAGATGTTTCAGTCGGAACAGACAAGATGGCAAAAGAGGGAGCAGGAGTGGCATTGTTTATTAAGGGTATTATGACAGCAGCTGAGATAGCGTTTGTGGACTCATCCAATGAGGTAGTTTGGATTGAGGTCAGAAACAGGAAAAGAGAGCTCAGCCTGTTGAATTTTCTGACGGCCTCCAGGGAAGTAGAGGAAATGATAGCAAATATGATTTTCAATAGGTGCGTGAGTAACAGGCTGGTTGTTATTGGGTACTTTAAGATCCACAATATTGACTGGGCATACTATAGCTCCTGTATTTAGATGAGTCAACTTTTGTACAATGTGTTCAGGAAAGTGTTCTGACACAGCATGCAGACAGGCCAACAACAACCAATGCCATGTTGGTTTGGTACTGGGTAATGGACCCGGCCAGGTATTAGATTTGCAGGTAGGTGAGCCCTTTGGCGATAGTGACCAAATTCGGTTATGTTTACAATAGCAATGGGCAGTGGTACGATTATACCGCAGGGAAAGAAGTATAATAGGGTTAAAGGCAACTGTGATGCTATCGGCACGATTTAGAATGCAAAGGATGGGGAAGGAAACGGCAGGAGATGGGCACACTTGAAATGCCGAGCTTATCCAAGGAACAGCGACTGTCGGTACTTAATAAATTTATACCTATCAGGCAGAGACATGGTTGTCGAGAGAGGGAAGCATCGTTTGCTGAAGAACTTGAAGCTCTTCTCAAGAGAAAGAAGAAAGCTTTTGTAAGGGTGAGGCGTGGAAGTTCAGTTAAGGGGCTGGAGATTTACAATTTAACCAACAGAGATGTGAGGAGAGGGCTAGGAATAATTAGGCAGAGGCATTAGACGTCATTGGTGTATAGGATTAAGGGAAACCCTAAGGCCTTCTATATGTACTGCAGCAATAAAATAAGGGGAACATGTATGTCGAAACTGAGGATATCGGGGAAGTGCTCAATGAAAGCGTTTCGTCAGTATTCACATTGGAAAATGGCAATGTTCGTGAGAATACAGAGATACAATCTATTAGGTTAGATGGGAATGCGGTTGAAAAAGAGAACGTTTGAGCAATTTTGGAAGATCTGAAAATTGATAAGATTCCTGGGCCAGATGGGATTTTTCCTCGCATTCTCTGGAAAGCCAAGGAGGAGATTGCAGAACCTTTCAGTTTGAGTTGCTCGACAGGAGTCGTTCCAGAAGACTGGAAGAAATCTAATATTGTTCTCTTGTTTATGTAGGGGAGTTGGGACAATTTTGATAATTATGGGCCTGTGAGCCTTACCTCTATTGTTGGTAAGGTGTTGGAAAAGGTCACAAGAGCGAGGATTTATAATCAACTGAAAAGGAATGATTTGATTCTGGATAGGCAACACGGTTTTCAGAAGGGTATTATGTACCTCATTAACATTATTGAGTTCTTCGAGAAGGTAACAAAGCACGTGGTTGAAATTAAAGCGGTTGATCTAGTGTATATGGACTTCAGTAAGACTTTTTGTTGAGGTTCTATATGGTTGGTCATTGTACAAAATATGGAGTTTCAGGATTGAAGGCGATTTAGCGCTTTGGATCAGTAATTTGCTTGCTGAAAGGAGACCAAGGGTCGTGGCTGCTACAAAATATTCATCCTGAAGGTCAGTTACGCAGTCGCATTCCGCAAGGGTCTGTTTTGGGGCGCTGCTGTTTGCCATTACCATAAATGATGTGTATGTGGTTGGAGAAGAATGTGTTAATAAATTGGTGGATAATACTAAGGTGGGCAGAGTTGTAAATAATGCAGCAGGATGTTGTACGTTCCATGGGGACATAGATAAGATGCAGAGCTGGGCTGAGAATTGGCAAATGGAATTTAATGCTGAAAAGTGTGAGGTAGTTCACTTCGGAAGAAATAACAGAAATGCAGAGTACTAGGTTAATGGTAACAGTCTTGGCAGTGTAGATGATCAGGGAGATATCGTTGTACAGGTGCATAAATCCACGAAAGTTGTCAACTAGGTTGACAGGGTTCTAAGAAGGCATATGGTTTGTTAGCGTTTATCAGCAGGGGCATGAAGTTTTGGAAACACGAGGGCTTGCTCCATATGTAGAAGACACTGGTATGGCCGCATATGGAATATTGAAAACAGTTCTGGTCACCACATTATAGGAAAGATGTGGGAACTCTGGAAAGGGTTCAGATGATATTGACGAGAATGCTGCCTGGTATGGAAGGAAGGTCTTCTGAAGAAGGCCTCGGGGAACTGAGTCTGTTTTCATTTGAGAGAAGAAGGTTGAGAGTTGAATTAGTTGAGACATGCTAGATAATCAGCAGGTTACAAAAGGTGGACAGTGAGAGCTTTGCTGAAGGGATATCGATTTAAATTGAGTGCAATATAGTTCGGACAGATATCGGGGTAGTTTTATTTTGCAGAGTGTATTGGGGACACTCTGGTGTATATGGACTTCAGTAAGACTTTTTGTTGAGGATCTATATGGTTCGTCATTGAACAAAATATGGAGTTTCGGGATTGAAGGCGATTTAGCGCTTTGGATCAGTAATTGGCTTGCTGAAAGGAGACCAAGTATCGTGGCTGCTACAAAATATTCATCCTGAAGGTCAGTTACGCAGTCGCATTCCGCAAGGATCTGTTTTGGGGCGCTGCTGTTTGCCATTACCATAAATGATGTGTATGTGGTTGGAGAAGAATGTGTTAATAAATTGGTGGATAATACTAAGGTAGGCAGAGTTGTGAATAATGCAGCAGGATGTTGTACGTTCCATGGGGACATAGATAAGACGCAGAGCTGGGCTGAGAATTGGCAAATGGAATTTAATGCTGAAAAGTGTGAGGCCTGGCTGCATGTGTAGTGAACTCGGCGACGTTACGGGCATTTAAATGGACATTGAACATACGTACGGATAACAATGGAACGGTGTAGGTTACATGGGCATCAGATTAATTTCACATGTCCGCGCAACATCGAGGGCTGAAGGGCGTGCACTGTGCTGTAACATTCAATGTTCTATGTTTTATACTTCAACTTATTCCACTCTTGATTAACACGCCAGAAAGGGTGCAAATACTTTCATCTCCGACGAGAGCCTGACCAGATCCCGAATGTTCTGAAGTTAAAGGCGTGTACTGTATCTTTCAGAGAGAATAAATGCTGTTTTGTACTGAGAGATTACAAACCTGCCCTATGACTATCTGGCAGTCTCAGAGTGTACTTGAAAATTGAAAATATGTAACATTTCACTGCGAAGTATGTACCTTACTTCGTTGCTGTTTTGACAACAACGTTAATTTCACGAGTTTCAATTATGCCCCAGGAGTTAAATCCAGATGGAGTTTGAATTTATTGTTTGACAACATCAAAACAATGAGATAATCCGATGTTTGAGTTATAAAAAAGAGTAGGCATTTTAAAAGTCTGACAGAGTAAGTACTATCCAGAGCATAACTGTAAACGCCATCAAATTACTCTCCGCAAAAGGTAACTTCTTGATATAAAGCATATTCACGGTAAAAAGGAAAGACGACAGCACAGGGAGAATCTCAGCTGAAAGAAGAATGATACAGGAGTCGACAGCCAAAGCTACCTTCCAGTCGGCAGCAAGCAGAATGTTTCGTCTGAACAGTTTTGAAGGAGATTGAATAATTCCTTCATGAAGTTACTCGTCTGAAAAAACATGAATTGAAAAGGTTTGGGGGAGATATGGGCCAAGCGCGGGCAGGTGGGATCAAGTTAGTGTGGGATTAAGTTAGTGTGGAATTATAGTAAGCATAGACTGGTTACACGAAAGGGTCTGTTTCCGTGCTGCATGACTCGACACTCCTTTCACCCACTCTACTGCAATGGCCTTGAATATTCTGGGATGGAGTTTATCTGATGCGGAAACTTACCTAGCCTCAGTTCAAGCAGTTTCTTTTGTTGATAACTTCTAATCTCCCACAGATTGGCATTTTCAACAGTGACTCTGTCCCCTAGTATTTTTGGAAGATTTTCTGTATCGTCCTCTGTGGAGAAGAAACTGATGTTCTCTCTGTAGCTGTGACAGAAATGGTCTCGATCAAAGTGAATACATCGGATCACTGCACCCCGCAGAGGATGGGAAGAGCACCCACTCTTGGGCGGAAAGTTCTAGAATCAGAACAGGTCAATGAAAAGAACACTTCATGGCCACTGACAGCACAGTCAGTTCCCAAGTGTGAGATGACAATTCATGGTGAGAGAAGTGATATAAAACTGTGACTGCTTCATTTTAGAATCAATCTATCTGCACACTTCGCTCCTGGCAAAATATTTGTAACTGGAAGAGTGGCCAAACAGACCCGCAACCGGAAAGGTGCACATTATGGTTAATTCAGAATTAGTACTGAGGCAGAAGAGTCCCTGCACTGAGTAAATAGGCCCCTCGTCTCAATAAATCTACAGCGACCCTCTGAAGAGTAACACACCATTCCCTCCAGCCGATTTTTAACCCTGACTAATGCGCCTCAGTTGCACATCCCGAAACACTATGGGCAATTTACCGGTGCACCTCACATACGTACCTTTGGACTGTGGGAGGAAACCGGATCACCCGGAGGAAACCCACGCAGACATGGAAGAATGTGCAAACGTCACACAGACAGTTGCCCGAGGCTGGAACAAAACTCGGCTCGCTCGCGCTGTGAGGTAGCAGAGCTAACCACTAAGCCAACGTGCCACCCCTGTGAGTAAAGTCAGGGGATATTATGGAGATGGTAATGGACAAGATTGGTGAAAGAGGGATTATAGAAATATATCAGCTCAAGGAAGTAATGAAATAATTGTGTTTATAAACATGTTTGTTCTCAGATTGTGATTCATTGTTGGATCATTTCAGTCTAATGTTCTCAGATTCTGAACTCTCCCAATCTCTAGAGCTGTTGGTGAGGATGATGCTGTTGTTGAGGATGATATTATGTGATACCAGGTTGACAGAAGCACCATATTAATAGAAGAGGAATAGCCTCCAGTGACATTGATAGAATCCTTGGAGACTAACATCATTCACAGTCACTGAGCAAGAAGCTCCAGTTAACCCCTTTTATCGATAACACTTTTAATGTAACAACAATACCTGGCCTGCATGTGATATTGATATCGCCTGCTATTGGTCTTCTTGCACATCTCCAATTACTCTGGTAATGTTATCGGTAAAGGTTATGCTTTCTTTTCACAAGATGGATGATTCTGTTGTATTACCAATAAACGGCCGCTTTAATCGCGTTCCTTCAAGCCAATCGAGAGGTTCTTACTGTACGGAATTCACCTCCACCACAAAAACTACCATTCTACAAAAGGTTTCTGGAGAGAACTGCCCTGAACATAAGAAATGCATATTTCTCCGGCTCCTCTCGCTCTTCTCATCAGGCAATACTTTATCTTTAACAAAATGCTCCTCCACAATTTGTTTCGAAAGACACAAACATCTTATTGCACTGTTTGTACGCGTTTTCCTTTGCAGATTTAGCCCAAAAGTAATTGGTACATTTAGAATTGTCTTGTATTTTATTGGTATTAAAGTGTCAGTGACAAGGTGTATGTGCCATTGGTTCAGAAAACTGAAAGTTGTGGGAGACAGATTAGATTCCATACAGTATACAAAGATGTTCTTCCATCAAACAAGTGCACACCGACCCTCTGAAAGATAATCAACGCAGACCGATTCCCCTACCCGATAATTTACCACTGACTTGGTAATTTGGCATGGCTAATTCAACTGATCTGCATATCTTTCAGATTGTGGGAGGGAACCAGAAAACACAGACGAAACCCACGCAAACACGAGGGAATATCAAACTCCACAGAGACAGTCACCCGAGGTAGGAATTGAGCCGACGTCCCTGATGCTGTGAGGCATCAGTGCTGAACATTGAGCCACAGTGCCGCCCATCAAGACAGTAGTAGAAGAAGAGTAAAATGATAACCCCCAGTCACCAATATTTTCTGAACAGACGGAATAAAATGCAATAGGGAGAAATAAACAGAATACATTTTGGAGAAGGATCGGTGAGAGAAAATGTAAGCAGAACAGGATAGTTTGAAGTAGGGGAAAAATGACTTTGCGTGCATTGTTTAAACTTGCAGTTAGGCAAGATTGCACGGTCGTGCATAGCTCATTTAGAATTAACGGAGACAGTCAACAAAAATATTATTCATGTAATGCACATTTTTTAAAGATCATTAAAACCTTATTTGATACCCACCTGAGATGTCATATTCTTCTTCTTTCAACGTTCTTTCCCTTTCTATGATATTCTGCTCTTGCCACTCATTCATATTAGGATGTGTGTGATTAGCTACCGATTCTGATTTCAATTAATCCACGCTCTGCGGAGAAATTAATTTATTGTGTTGCTGGGTTCTGTAAATACTATTGTCGATCATATAATTGGTGATAAAAGTTTTGGCCTCAGACCCAGCAATTTAACATTTTACTCTGTTCTGTATACACTATACAAAGCACCACAACACATAGGAATTGCAAAAACAAAAGAGGAAGAATATTTACTTCAGTTAATAATCTAGTTTTCTCTGTTTTTGCATCTCCTCATCTATATTCTCTTTCTCTCTTTCTCTCTTTGTACCTAGTTAATAAATTCTCCAATAATTCTTCATATCCCATCTCTCAATTCTTCTTCGCTATAATCATCCTTTACTCTCTTCTTGAAGTAATGTGTGTATACAAAGGAATGGTAGAGGAACTGGAAAGAATTAATTGGAAGGGGAGGCGGACAGGGAATAGCATGTAGCAGCAATAGCAGACACTTCTGGCGATTATTTGGAGGGTATCAGAAATTCTTCCCACCGAATTAGAAGCATAATCATGGGTGGACAAGGCAGCCATGAGTATGAGCATTCACTCAGGGAAGTCAGAGAAAGCATTAAACCAAAATGAAGTATACAATGTGGCGCAAATTATTGGACATCCAGAAGATGAGGCGACATTTAAATACCAGTGGAAGTTAACTTACTCAAACAATAGGGTGAAGACGAAATAGGACCGTAAGTTTGTTGATAATGTAACGGAACTTTGCAAGGGATTCTTTCATGTACTTATCCTCAAACTTCGGATTCCTCAACCGTTCCAGAATATTCCATCTGCCTCTGGAAGCGCTCGGGCGCCATTAACCACGCGGCCGCTGTAGCAACCACCGCTGCGAACGATGACGTCAATTCCGCCCCCACCATTCATGCAGCCTCCGCGATCGCCGCCCAGACAACCGCCTCCACGTTCGCCAGGAAGACCATCGCCGAAAGATTCGCGGCCTCCGCGGGGTTCACAACCACCGGGAACAACACCGTTTCTGCACTCGCCGCAGCGACATCCGCCCCCGGAGTTGCCGTCGCCGCATCTCCGTCCGCCCGCCAGTTACGTCACTCGCCTGCACCACGACCACACCGCATGCATCTCCGCCCGCACACCGATCTCCGCCCCCACGCCTAACTCCGCCCCCACGCCTAAACCCCAACTCCACGCCTATCCCGCCTCCACTCCCAGCTCCAATCCCACACCAGGTCCTCGCTCCCAGCCCTGCCGCATTTTCACCATGCCTCCAGACCTCCCCATCTTTGAGGATGAAAGATTAGTCCTTGGCAGAGGCCTCTCCTTCATCCCCCTATGCTCCCGGATTAATGAATTCAACACGCAGTGAGACATCAAGCATTTCTTCTGCCGCCTTTGCCTCCGCACCTACCTCTTCAACCATGACTCCCGCCCACCCTCTGACGACCACTTCTCCCACCTCCAACACACCGCATCCACCTGGACACCCCGTGTTGGCCTTTTATCCACCCTCGATCACTTCATAGTCAACTGCCGCCGCTACATTAACTGCCTCAACCTGTCCACCCCCTCACCCACTCCAACCTCTCACCCTCACAACGTGCAGCCCTCCACTCCTTCCGCTCCAACCCCAACCTCACCATCAAACCGGCAGACAAAGGAGGCACAGCAGTAGTTTTACGCACCGAAATTTACACCGCTGAGGTTAAACGCCAGCTTGCGGACACCTCCTCCTATTGCCCTCTTGACCATGACCCCACCTCCCACCACTAAACCATCATCTCCCAGACCATCCATAACCTCATCACCTCAGGGGATCTCCCATCCACCGCCTCCAACCTCATAGTCCAACAACCCCGCTCTGCCCGTTTCTACCTCCTGCCTAAAATCCAATAACCTCACTGCCCCGTCCGACCCATTGTCTCAGCCTGTTCCTGCCCCACCGAACTCATTTCTGCATGCCTTGACACTGTCCTGTCCCCCTTAGTCCAAGAACGCCCCACCTTCGTTCCAGACACCACCCACGCCCACCACCTCCTCCATGATTTTCGCTTCCCCAGCCCCCAATGCCTTATCTTCACCATGGACATCTTGTCCCTATTCACCTCCATCCCTCATCATGAAGGCCTCAAAGCCCTCCGCTTCTTCCTTTCCCGCCGAACCAACCAGCACCTTTCCACTGACATCCTCCTTCGAATGACTGAACTGGTCCTCACTCTGAACAACGTCTCATTCCAATCCTCCCACTTCCACCAAACCAAAGGAGTAGCCATGGGCCCCAGCTATGCCTGCCCCTTCGTTGGATATGTGGAACAGTCCATCTTCCTCAGCTACACTGGCACCACCCCCCACCTTTTCCTCCGCTACATCGATGACTGTATCGGTGCTACCCCATGCTCCACGAGGAGGTTGAACAGTTCATCCACTTTACTAACACCTTCCACCCCGACCTCAAATTTACCTGGACCGTATCAGACTCCACTTTCCCCTTCCTAGACATCTACATTTCTATCTCGGCCGATCGACTCACCACAGACATTTACTATAAACCGACCAACTCCCACAGCTACCTAGATTACATCTCCGCCCACCCTGCCCCGTATAAAAACGCCATTCCATATTCCCAATTCCTTCGCCTTCACCGCACCTGCTCCCAGGAGGACCAATTCCATGACCGAACAACCCAGATGGCCTCTTTCTTCAAAGACTGCAATTTCCCCTCAGACGTGTTCGACAATGCTCACCACCGCATCTCCTCCACTTCCCGCTCCTCCGCCCTTGAACCCCGCCCCTCAATTCGCCACCAGGACAGAACCCCACTGGTCCTCACCTTCCACCCCACCAGCCTGCAGATACATGGAATCAACCTTCATCATTTTCGCCACCTCCAACAGACCCCACCACCAAGGATATATTTCCCTCCCCTCCCCTATCAGCGTTCTGGAAAGACTACTCCCTCCGTGACTCCCTCGTCAGATCCAGATCCCCCACCAACCCAACCTCCACTCCCGGCACCTTCCCCTGGGACCGCAAGAAATGCAAAACTTGCGCCCACACCTCCCCACTCACTTCCCTCCACGGCCCTAAGGGATCCTTCCATATCCGTCAGAAATTCACCTGCACCTCCACACACATCATTTACTGTATCCGCTGCACTCGATGTGGTCTCCAATGCATTGGGGAGACAGGCCACTTACTTGCATAACGTTTCGGAGAACACCTCTGGGACACCCGCACCAACCAACCCAACCGCACTGTGGCTGAACACTTTAACTCCCCCTCCCATTCTGTCAAGGACATGCAGATCATTGACCTCCTCCATCGCCAGACCATGGCAACATGACGCCTGGAGGAAGAGCCACTCATCTTCTGCCTAGGAACCCTCCAACCACAAGGGATGATTTCCTATTTCTCCAGCTTTCTCATTTCCCCTTCTCCCACCTTTTCTCAGTCCCAACCCTCAGATTCAGCACCGCCTTATTGACCTGCAATGTTCTTCCCGACCTCTCTGTCCACCCCTCTCTGCCCTATCACCCTCACCTTAACCTGCTTCCACCCATCGTATACCCAACGCCCTTCCCCCAATTCCCTCCTCCCTACCTTGTATCTTAGTCTGCTTGGCACATCCTCCTCATTCCTGAAGAAGGGCTTATGCCCGAAACGTCGATTCTCCTGTTCCTTTGCTGCTGCCTGACCTGCTGTGCTTTTCCAGCAACACATTTTAAGCTCTGATCTCCAGCATCTGCAGTCCTCACTTTCTCCTAGTTGATTTTTATAAATATGACATGGAAGAGAGGGAGGAGCGAGAAAGCTGTTATTAAGGATATTTGGCTTTATGAGGAGAGATAGGTCGTACGAAAAGAGGTAAGTATGGAGTATATTGAAAATGTTGTGGTTGTTCTACTGCATAAGAAAGGTCACAAATTACCAATGCTATTCCAAATGGCAAACTTGCAAGTACGGTTGAAGCAAATAAATCATTTAGAAACAGACAGGAGCATATGTGACATACAGACTGTTATCTAGATGCTATTGTTGGGATATTGGGAACAATTTGCGAGTAAGTATTCCAATAAAAGTCCAACAAGCACGACTAAATCTGTTGCTGTGGTGATCCCAATGTGAAACTACGTAGTCTGTGTTGAAGGTGAAATATTGCCACATATTGGAAAACATCACTGACTCATTCCTCAATTCTGAGCAACCCACAACATATCTTCCAGATGAAGCAGACATTCTCTTTTTCTCTTTCAGCCCAGTTTCCTTTCTTAGCTGCTCATAATGCAGTGTCCTTCACATTGTCGAATACAAGCAAAGGCTGTTTTACAGAAAACTCCCACTCTGTCGTTTGGAATAATCCTGACCTTCTCATGGCTTCCCATTTAAATAGCGGCATTGCTCACATGTTAACATTTTGGCCCTGGGTTGTTGCAATGTTCCAATGAAGAACAATCCAAGCTCTAGAAACATGTCATTTTGCACTTTGGTACGTTTCAGTCTGCAGGAGTTAAATTTAATTCCACATCTTTCCAGCCTGACCCCATTCGGGCTGTTGTCCATTTCAATACGATCTCTTCCCTGGTCTCCCTTTGACTTCCTTTTTTATTAAGATTGCTCTCAATCGAGAGAATCCTTGCCCCAATTAACACCTTACATTGTATCTATTTTAAATCTGTTTGTCTTTCACCACAATTAAAAGTCTGTTTGTCTTTTATACTGCATCTCCACAACCTCTTTTTCTTTAAGATTGCTCTCTATCGAGGGAATCCATTGCACCATTCACACCTTAAATTTCACCTATTTTACATGTGTTTGCTTTTCACCACAATTTAAATAAATTTTTCTTTTTTGCTGAACCTCCGTCACCAATGCTGTGAACAGATTAAAAAGCCTGTTTCCAGTTTTGAAGAAGTTTCACTTTAGACGTTAAACATTAACTGTGGTTCTCTGGCTTTGAAGATGATGTCACACCTGGTGAGTATCCACAGAAATTAACAGGGCAAATTTTCAATAAATCAAAGAACAGTGGATACTGGAAAGCTCAAAAAGAAAATCAAAAAGTGCAGGAGAAATCAGAAGTTTTAAAGATGGTTCAATGAACCCGAAAGTTTGACTCAACTTTCATTCCACAGATGCTGGAAGACCCGCTCATTGATTCCAGCAATTTCTGTTTCCCATTAAGTTCCAAAACATGTGTCAAACATACTCAAACGCCCTGTCCAACACGGAGAACCATGCACCAGGAAGTGCACGATAACATAAAGTGTGGCCATTCATTCGTTTCTGCAAGGTTTGTGAAGGTTTGTAGCTCATGTTGATGTTTAGGTGTAGGTTTGCTCGCTGAGCTGTAGGTTTGATATCCAGACGTTTCATTACCTGGCGAGGTAACATCATCAGTGGCGACCTACAAGTGAAGTGAAGCTGTTGTCTCCTGCTTTCTATTTATATATTTGTCCTGGATGGGGTTCCTGTGGTTTGTGGTGATGTCATTTCCTGTTCGTTTTCTGAGTGGTTGATAGATGGGACATAGATCTATGTGTTTGTTTATGGCGTTGTGGGTTGAGTGCCAGGCCTCTAGGAATTCTCTAGCATGTCTTTGCTTAGTCTGTCCCAGGAGAGATGTGTTGTCCCAGTCGAAATAATGTATTTTTTCCTCCGTCTGTAGGGCTACGAGGGAGAAAGGCTCGTGTCTTTTTGTGGCTAGCTTGTGTTCGTGTATCCTGGTGTCTAACTTTCTTCCTGTTTGTCCTACGTAGTGTTTGTGGCAGTCCTTGCATGGAATTTTGTAGACGACGTTGGTTTTGTCCATGGCTTATACTGGGTCTTAGTATCAGAACACTATTCCAACGAGCCACATCACACTGAAGCACAGACGAACTTCGGAAACCAGAGGACAACCACCGATACAATGCATTCAATAAGAATGGATAGTCAAAAAATACAATCCGCAGATTCCTCAAGATCAAACACAGCCAGAAACCCTAACCACCTTACCATACATCAAAGAATTTTCAGAAATGACAGCCAGACTATTAAGATCCCCAGGAATCCTAGTAGCACACAAACCCACCAACACTCTCAAACAAAAACTAACGAACTTAAAAGACCTCGTACATCCCATGGACAAAACCAACGTTGTCTACAAAATTCCATGCAAGGACTGCCAGAAACACTATGTAGGACAAAGAGGAAGAAAGTTAGCCACCAGGATACACAAACACCAGCTAGCCACAAAAATACACGATCCTCTCTCCCTCGTAGCCCTACACACGGAGAAAAAAACCCACCATTCCACCTGGGACAACACATCTATCCTGGGATAGGCTTAGCAAAGACATGCCAGAGACAACTCCAACTACAACGCCATAAGCAAACACATAGATGTAGATACCAACTATCAGCCCCTCAGAAAACGAACAGGAAATGACATCACCACAAACCCCAGGAACCCCATCCAGAACAAATATATAAATAGAAAGCAGGACACATTGGAGGTCGCCACTGATGAGGTTACCTCGCCATGTAATGAAACGTCTGGATATCAAACCTACAGCTCAGCGAGCAAACCTACACCCTAAAATTCATTCGTTCTGAAACTACTTAAGGCTGGCATCACTGAAACTACTAATCATGGCCAGGGAGAGAAACAGGGGAAAACACCTTCACTTTAAACAGAAAATGTTGCACTACTGAAGGGGAAAAGATTCAAATAGATTTAATAGTTGAGTTAAAATCTGTTAAACGGATTGAAGGAAAGTCCAGGTAATAAAATCCTGGAATCAGAAGAGCGAAGAGTGAATCTGGTGGTGTGTGATAGATCTACCCATCTTTGACATCTGTAGACAGATGAAAATATTGGTACACTCGCCGCCAACCACCACCCCCCCACCCCCCACCCCTACCCCCAACCGAAATTAATAGCAGATGGTCCAACAGGAGGTAGTAGCACCAGGGTCCGGCAACCAACCAAACCAGATCATGGACCTAACCCAAACAGGGCAGAGGGCATTAATGTCACGCCAGAACCCGGAGGGTTTCGGCCAGGACTCGGGAGCGAGGCTAACACGGTAGTGGAATTGGCCCTTCATCAGATCAATGGCGCAAATGCGACGCCAGCAGTTTGGTAGGTGAGAAGTGCCATCGCTCGATTTGAAGGGAACAGAGCATGTGCTTTAGCCCTAATTCAACACCGACGTTTGGAATTTGGCTACACTTGTTGAGTAGGTTTGCACAGAGACAAACGGTGGACTGCTGAACCAATTCCAGACAGCCTGGAAAGAAATGCTAGCTGCCTGATTCCACGGTCAGCGATTACCCTCACCCTGAGGCGGGGAGCAATTAGGGCAAATCTCGTGCCACCACTCGAATTCAAGGCTAACCTTCTTTTCAATACTGTTCCGCTGCCGACCACAGCCATCCATTTAGTGGAAAGAAGGGAAGAAACTTGTACATGTTCAAATCAATGGAGACTCTATTTGGGGATCTCTGAGTATACTACGCCGCTGTACTTGAAGAATGACTCTTGCTCAGCAACCTACGCAAATGGTACGATCAACAACATTACTCGTTCCTTTATCAATAATCACACCATGATGGCAGGTTTAATATGGGCATGCGGAGATAGAGGGTACCACCACCTCCCACTGGGATGGTGGGATGCTGCTATCCGGCGGTACTGTCCACTGGCACGATAGCGAAAGGCCAGTAACGGGCTAATCCAAAAGGACATCCTACGGCATTTGAATGGGTACAAAATCGCAGACACCTCGATGACACCAGGAGCGAATATTGCGTGATCTATTCTCTTGCGAGCAGGGGCAATGTTGGCAATAAATAAGATTAATGACATTGCATATAGCATATTAGTGTTAGCAAATGAGATGAAGTATGGTCTAGGACTCATTAATACTGAGGTAACGGCAGTACGGGAAGCAGTGACACAAATCAACGAATACTAGACATGCTGACAGCTGAGAGAGGGGGTGGCTGCAAAAACTGATGTAGCTCATGCTGTTTTAATATTCCTGACGAGTCCCAGCATGCCACTGGCGTAATTAATCATTAGAAGGTGGCAATAAGACGGCCTCTCCCCGCAGATGACTCCTGGTACTGACGGCTCACCTCCCTTTGGGGAGAATGGTGGTATTGGATCTTACGAGCTCTACAAGTTGTAGGACTGGTCTTACTCATAATGCTGTGTATTGGACCTGTTTGTATACCTTCCCACGCCATTTGCTTATGAGTACAGTGGGATACCAAATGCTGAAATGCTCAGTGGCCCCACAGCAAAAAGATCTGATTGCGTGGACCCCACCATACGGTCACATTGTAGCGTATGACGTGTGAAAATGGGCTATGTACAGGACACACCTAGCAAGTGACGATACAATCAGAAAGCCGTGTTGCAGGTAGATAGTTCAGAGGAAAGGCCTGGTGCTCCCTAAGCAGTTTGCTCTTTAGCTACCTTGATCTGTGTATTTCTTATGTCATTATTCACATAAAATGACAAAACTGGGGAAATGTAATGGAAAATTAACATTTATTGTGAAATCTATAAAAGTATAGACAGAGAAAGAAGCAAGGACTTGACTTTGCAAAGAATTGCAGACATTGCAAATTGTTGTAGACAGTCAGGAAAAATGTAAGCTGATGTACAAGGACAATAAGTTATCATAACAGCAGTCAAGGTATGAGAAAAAACACTCCATATGTTTAAAGGAGCGCGAATGTTCCAAGCTCCTGGCCTTGAGATGTGTGAAGGAAAAGGGAAGTATAGTATAACAAGTGTATGTGAAAGTTATTCAAGCACCCCTTCCATGTGGCGTTTTGCCAAATGTATTGGGTCAATTCTGCAGAGTTCGAAATAGACTTTTCCTTTGCCCTTGCTAGCATTTGAGTCGGGTCGATTTAATTTCCAGGACACACACGTAACAAGTTCGTCTCCATTTCAAAACTTACCGCTTTTGCAGTCCCTGTCTATGATTAGAAAGTTAAAATCCTGTAACATGACCACCATATCATTCTTACAGATAACTGAAATCTCCTAACAGATTTGTTTTCCAAATTCTCACTGAGTGTAGGGGGTCAACCATTTCTTATTTCGCAGTTCCACCCAAATAACTTCCCTGGGTGTATTTTTGGGAACATCTTCCCTAAGTACTGCTGCAACGCTATCCCTTACCAGAAAACATTCCCTATCCTCTCTTGCCTCATTTTCAATCCTTCCTGTAGCATTTGTTTCCTCGAATATTAAGCTGCCAGTCCTGTCCATCCCTGAGCAACGTTTGTTTATTAACAATTATATCCCAAACCCATTTTCCTTTCCATGCCCCCAGGTTAACTGCCTTCTCTGTTAGGCCACTTGCATTGAAATCAATGCAGTTTATTTCTTCAATCCAACCTTGTTCTCTGCTTTGTCCCTGCTTACCCTGACTGTTTGTCTCGCAGCTTTCTCTGGTGTACCAGCGTCAGAGTGATCTCTTTCCTCACTATTTCCCAGGGTCCCATCCCCCCCAACTCACCAATTTAAGTCCTCCGAAGCAGCTCTTTCAAATCCCCCTTCCAGTATGTTAGTTACCTTCCAATTTGGGTGCAATCTATTCTTCTTGTACAGGTGACTTCTACAACAGAAAACACTCCAATTGTTCAAAATATGAATCCTTCTCCCACAAACTAACTCCTCAGCCACGCATTCATCTGCACTACCCTCCTATTCCTATCCTCGAGATCTCATAGCAGGGGGAGTATCCGGATATTGCGACCCTCGAGGATCTCATTTTTAAAATTCCTGCCTCACATTCTGTATTCTCCCGTCAGAACATCATCCTTTTCCCTTTCTATGTCGTTGACTCCAATGGCCTCCTGCTGGTCCTTCTCCCCTTTGAGAATATTCTGAAGCTTCTCTGAGACAGTCTTGATCCTGGCACCAAAGAGGCAACGCACCATTTTGATGTTTCACTGTTGACCACAGAAACATTTAACTCTGCCTCTGTCTAGGGAGGCCCCTAATACAATCGATCGCTTGGAACCTGATGTCATCCTCATTACATTAGACCCTGTCTTGATAGCAGAAACTTGGTTGTTCGTACTTCATTCCCCTCAGAATTCATCAGCACGTACATTTTCTAAAAAAGCATTCTTGTTTGAGATTGGGATAACTGTAGCAAACTCCAGCACTACCTGCTTACTTCTCCTACATCCCTACCATTAGCCCATCTATGTGACTGTGTCTGCGGCTTCTGTCCTTTCCTTTTACTACCATCAAATGCACGGCCTTTCTCTTGTAAATTCCTCCTTGACTAATTGTCGCTCCACCCAATTTGTTCGATCTTATAGGATTCGCAACCAACTACATTTATTGCAGATATAATCCTCAGTAACATGCAAACTCTCCCTAAGCTCCCATATCCGGCACGAAGAGTACATCATTCTACTGAAGGCCATTCTGCTTTTTCCAATGTGCATACTCAGAAAATACAAAACAGGTTCCTCCAAGATCAGTTGTGAGTTACGTTGTTTGTTAGGTTTTCCCAGACGCACTCCAATGTCTAGAGATACGCGAATTCCAACAGCAAAGGCCGTAACTGTGCCGGTTTACTGCTGTGTCAGTTAGCAATGTGGATGCCCTTTTCATCATTGACCAGGTGCTGCCTGTTGTCTATCCTCAATAGTGGTGTTGTTTTGACTTATTTTCTCTCCACAGTTCCAAACTAATGGAAACGCATATAAAACAGCAATTGGTGTTCCTGGAATTCGAGGAAATGACGGATTAAACCTAAAATACCTCGAAAAAAGGGGCAGCAGCCATTACCACAATTCTTTTCCGGTCTGTCTCTTGGCTTACCCATAATCCTTTGTATAACTCTATGATCCTTTGCTCTAAATTCTGTTTCTTATCATCCTGTCCGACAAAGTACCTGTTGGGATTACATTTCTTATCATCCTGTTCGACAAAGTACCTGTTGGATTAGAACCTGGTGCTGTGTGCTTTTCTTAACTTTGTCCACCCCAATCCAACATCGGCACGTCCACTTCATGATTCTTTCCACGACATTAGTATTTATTTCCTCAAGTTCCCGAGCTTGCATGTCTTTCTCCACAGTAAATGTTGACAAGAAGTCTTTGATTAATATCTCACCCATCTTCTCTGGATCTATACATAGCCGACCTCGATTATCTTTAAGGCGCACTATTCTCTCCCGAGTTACTCTTCAGCCCTTATTGAAACATGTCCAAAGGCTTCTGAAACTTCAAAATAACTGTATCCCCCGACCACCGTACAGCTCCCTCATACATATCTATTCTGCCATTCGTATTCACACCGACAAATAAAATCCCAACAGGCTCAAAAACAAATGTTATATTATAGAAAGTGTCTCCCATACTTTCTAAGGATCCAGTTGTTGTCTATTATCATCATGTTTAGAATATATTCCACCACATTCTCTACTGACTATCAGGATAACACCGTTTCGTTTCAGACTAACTGCACAACGGGTTTTGTGTATCCTTGTGTACAAATCTGAAATAGGTAGCTTATTTCAGAGAAGGCAAATAAACAGCTGTATGTTTTACAAGAGGAATGGAGTCTAAATATAGGGCGGTCTAGCAAAACTGTACAAGGTACGAATCAGACCACACTTAAACTATTAAGAACAGCATGAGTGCACTAAGGAAAGATTTTCTTGCATTGGAGGCAGGCCAGAGAAAGTTCCCTCGATTGATCCTGGGAAATAGAGGGATTTTCTAATGAGAAGAGATGGAGTAGATTGAACTTAAACCCATTGGAGTTTAGAAGAATGAGAGATAAAATGAATGAATCATTCAAGATTCTCGGGGCTTTAAAATGGTAGATGATAGGAAGCTAGAAAATAAAGCAGGACAGCACTGCAATAGGCCCTTCGGCCCACTGTTCTGACAATGATACTATTCTAAACCAATCCCATCTGCATGTTCATTGTCAATATCCCTCTATTCTCGAGCTGTTCATTTTTCTTTCGAAATGCCGCTTAAAAGCTTTGCTCAGATTTTTCCTTCTATGGCCTTCAAGGCACCTTCCACTCTCGATGTAAATAAAGACCACTTGCTTCGCACATCTCAATTAACATTCCCCATCTCACCTTAATCCTACGAGCCTCTGTATTTGACACTTATTCTCTGAAGGAGATTTTGACTATACACATTCATCTTGCCTCTCCTCATCTTCTCTACCTGTGTCTGGTGGACCATCATTCTCTGTCACTCGAGTAAATCGATCCAGGTTTGCTCAATCTCGATTAAAAGCTAACTCGGGCAGCATGTTATTCATCTGCTTCAGTGCCCAATACAAATTCTCCACATCCTTCCTATCATGTGGATATCAGAACTGTACCTCAAATATGGCCAAACCATATTTCAGTTGCAACATGTCATGCAAACATCTATACACAGTCTTGTGACAGATGAGGGCAAGCATGCTTTGTGCTTCCTTTCCCACCACACTCACTTATATTGCCACTTTCAGGCAGCTATGAACATGCACCAAGATCCCCTTGCATATCACTGTCCTTCTGTCTCCGAACTTTCTTGCATATGACCTGATAAAACTTATGATCTCGCACCTTCCCTTTGGCGGCACGGTGGTTTAGTGTTCAGCACTGCTGCCGCCCAGCGCCAGGGACCTGGTTTGATTCGCGCCTCAGGCGACTGTCCGTATGGCGTTCGTGTGTTCCCCCGTGTCTACATGGGTTTCTTTCAGGTACACTGGTTTCTTTCCACAATCCAATAATGTGCACGTCAGGTTAATAGCAATACTCAATTTCCAAAAGTGTAAGGTGCCTTCGTCAGGTGTAAATGTAGGGTTGGGTATCGGGTCTTTCACGGTTACCCTTCGGAGGGTCAATGTTGACTTGTTGGACCGAAGTGCCTCTTTCCATACAGTAGGGAACCTAAACTCCATTTGTTGTTTCTCCACCCAGCTGATCCGTATCCTGCTGCAACTTTTAATATCCTTCCTATTATCCACAACTCAAATTTTCTTGTCGGCTGCAATAGTTATCTTGTCAAATTTCCATTGGTTTCCTTTGTGCAAGAATCTGGAATCGGGGGCATCAAATCCCAGAAAGGGCTCACACATTCAAGATGGAGATGAGGAGGAATGCCTTCACTCAGAGGATAGTGAATCTGTGGAATTCCTTACTGCAGAGATCTGTCGAGGCTCGATCACTAAATCTGTTTGGAGCAGAGATGGTCATTTTCAAGTTCATCCGGGAACCAAGGATTACATTGGAAAGGCAAAATAGTAGAGCCGGGGATCTTTGGATCAGCCATGATCCCATTGAATGGCGGAAATACTCTATGGGCCAATGGCCTAATTTTCCTCCCATATCTCATGGTTTTCACTTAATCAGTTTCAAACTCAATAAGAAATAATACAATATTATGCTTCTCTGCTCACAAGGCTCATTTAAAATGAGATTATTAGACATTCCCCGTTTCTCAACATTTGACGTAGAACAGACAATTGTCTTGTTGGTCTTTGACATGTTATTACAGAAATCCACTTCGGACACAATCCAGGATTCCATCTATTTCAGACCTGATACTCGTTAGTTAATCAGTCGGGATGGCGACCACTTTCACACACTGTCTTTCTACAAGTACATTCAAATTCAAGACTGTAACCATATTTACATTACCATCAGTGTTTGGTGCCTGTCAAAGAATTCCTGCTAACGGTTACTTCCCCTTGCTGTTTCTCAACTCCACTTAAACAGAGACTGAACTTTGATTATCACATCCTCGTGATTGTATCACTAATGCATTGATCGCATCTTTTCTTCACAACACAACTTGATCCAGTTGGCTTTTTGCCTATCCTGCCCGAATCCCGACAAACGTTCAATATTCACTTCCCAGCCATGGTCTCTCTGCAGCTACATCTCCACAATCGCAGTTCGATCATATCTGTTCACTTGAGTTAATGCTGTCATTCCATCTGTTATGCTGCAAATGCAGGGAGTCTTTGATAATGTGGTTAAAGGGTTGGATGAAGAGTTAAGAGATAGCGATGCTTTCAGGGGCTCGAGGATGTCACAGATTAAAGCATAGTTACAAACAGTCAAGAATATTAGTTGGAGGAAATAACAGAGATAGAGCAAGCCGGAATAGATTCCAGATATAAGGATGAGTGGAGTGAGAGGAAAGGAGGCAGAGAGGGCAATATAGAAATTGGAGTGTTTCAGGGAGAAGAATGGAGGAACAAACATAGGTACGAAATTTTATCGTGATTGGAGAACTAGACACATATATGAATGCTTGTACCTTCGGGAAGTTATAGGGACAGGAAGGCTGTGGAGTCTAGAAGCTAGTCCAGGCTCGAGACAATTACATTCATAGCGAGTATCAAACAGACAGGACGAGGTACCCACGACAGGCTGGGTTGATGCGGAGAGTGAACTGTACATAGATTTGAGTGTAAAAGCTGCAAAAGGATTTGGAGATAAGTAGATGGATGGAGAGACAGAAAGAGCTGATCTTGAAAGTGAGCCATGTACGACTGGAGACAAACAAGATTTGGATTGAATGATAAAGTTCATGAAGTCTGCAGGGACATGAGGGGATTACGCAACTAGGGAAGGTTTTAGGAGCTCCACAGATTGAGAATGTTTTCAGGTCTGGAAGAGGTCACACAGGAAGGGAGGTCTTTAGAGGCTGCAGGTGAAAATGGAGAGAGTGGAGGAGTTGGAACAGTTAACAGAGAGACGAAATGTTTTAGGCAGAGTCGATATTATATATATATATCAGAAAATAATGTATGAGGTGTGAGCGTATGAAAGAATTAGACACGTAATGGATCTGCAAGAGCTAGGAGAGCTATTGATGGTTGTGGAGCAGGAGACGTGTCTGGGTTATAGAGAGATGGATAATGTAGATTAGCAAAAGTTCTTTGAAGGGAAATCCACATTTGAAAGGTGGGATGTTTTAAAGGGAGATGCAGGAGAAACATGTTCCTATGAAAATAAGGGATAGAAATGGCAACATTAGGGAATGGATAATGAGCTAAGAGGAAAGACGAAGCATATATAAGGTTTAGGTGCCTGAATACAGTAGAAGCATTGGAAGATTATCGGGAATGTAGCACCAACCTGAAACGAAGAACTAAGTACGCTAAAACTTGAAGTGAAATATCTTTGGCAAACAGATTTAAGGAAAATCACAAAGCCTTTTATTCGTATATAAGGAGCAAGAGAGTAGAGAAAGAGTTCGCCGACTCAAGAACAAAGGTGGAAAAATATGCGTGGTGTCAGAGAAAATGAGTGAGAGTCTTAACGAGTACTTAGCATCAGTATTCAACGAGGAGAGAGACATGACGGATGTTGTGGTTAAAGATAGATGTTTGATTACTCTATGCCAAGTCAGTATAAGGAGAGATGACGTGTTGGGTATAATAAAATGCATTAAGGTGGACAAGTCCCAAGTCCGGATGGAATCAATCCAAGTTTACTGAGTGAAGCGAGAGAGGAATTAGCTGCAGCCTGTACTTTACTTTGTCCTTTTCTTCTTTTAGACACTTGGAAATTCGAGAGATGGCGAGCTTCAGACACTAGTACACATTGTCAGGACTCGAGTAGCTTGGCAAATGGAAAGTGATTTAGGGGCTGGAGGAGTTTGCTGAAAAATAGGGTTCTGAAGGGAATGGGAGATATTGCAGATGTAGGCAGGGCTGTGAGCTTGTTGAGGGCTGGACAAAGTGTGGGCTGCAGAGAAAGCAGGTGTCATACAGATCGGGAGGCTTCTAAGAGCAGGGGAAAGAAACGGAAATAGAGGAAGTGCAGTGCATGAAGACGTTTTATTAATCAGGACACTGTCATAAGGCCAGGAACGTTTGTAGTGATCTGAGCAGCACACGAAGATCAGGAGGGCTTTAGAAGCGGTACCTTATGGAAGGGTTTGGCAACTGTAAGACTTAAGAAGACGTGGAGGGTTGGAGATATTGGAGGATGTTTGACATATATGAAGTGTTTTACTGTTTGAAGTGGGAGGTTACAGTGATAGGGAGCACTGTCGGACCTTGAGTGGTTACACAGACACGAGCTGAAAATATGTTGCTGGAAAAACGCAGCAGGTCAGGCAGCATTCAAGGAACAGGAGAATCGACGTTTCGGGCATAAGCCCTTCTTCAGGAATTACACAGACAGGTACAGCTGTGGGACTGAGGAAGTTGCACAAATAGGGTGGTGGGACTAAAAAATGTTTTCTCGGTAGGGATTGCAGTGGGAACTGAAGGTATTTATGGAAGTTACAGAGAAACACAGGAAAGAGGGGAGACTCACAGCCATTTGATCACAAGAGCCAGCCCCACCATTCAGTATGATGACAATTGATCATCAAACTCAGTACCCTGTTCCTGACTTCACTCTGTACTCTGATATTGTAGTAACTGGTGGCACTGAGTAATACAGAGGGCTGCAGTAACTGGGAGATCATGTTACAGAGGTAGCGAGGATTGTGGAATTTGGAACACGTTATAGGATAGGCAGTGTTTTAGGAATGGGAGGACTTTAAAGAGAAGCGGAGGCATGTAGCGATGGGGTGTAACTAAATTCACAGGAAGGTTTATAGGAAATCATGTAGGTCATGGAAATATATAATGTCATTGTGTCAGGAGGAGGTTAAAACTAAATTTTTGTTAGTGACTAAGGAGATTACAGGGAAAGGAAGGATAATATGGATTGGCAGAGATAACAGCGATTGAGTGTGTTTTAGAGATGTGAGGATTTTATAGTCATCAGTGGTATTGTAGAGACTAAAGTACGTGAGAGATACGATAGCTCTGCACTGTTTCCAGAGGGAAGGAGGATTCTCATAGCTGGAGGGGATTGATACGGTAGGGATATCTTTTTTTCGTCATGAGGAATGTTACATAGATCATGAAAATAGTAGGAGCTTGACATAGTTACAAATAATAGGAGTTTTTTCATGTCTGGAAGGGACTAAACTGACAGGGATGGGGGAAGGAACTGAGGAGTATTTTCACAGATAAGGAGGGATTGTAAAGGCTGGAAAAGATTACATAGATTGACCCAGATATCGGAATTAAAGGCACATGCATAGACATGGAGGGTTCATTGGAGCAATGCCGTACAGTGATAGGCAGGACTCTGGGGGTTTGCAGAGATAGGGAAGACAGTATCCACGAGAGAACGTTACATTGATACAGCCCGTGTTAAGGATTGGAGAAGCTGACTGAGATGGGGAGACTTCTAAGGAACAGAGGAAGTTACAAACAAGACAGCGACAATGACGCCTGGAATTTCTTTTCGCGTCCCTGGCACGGCATTGTATCAATGTCATGCCCTCGGGGTCTGAATTAATGACCATTGACTCCTTCCTGTGTTGCTTACTTTGAATGATCAGACTGGATGGCAGATTTATTGAAGGCTCCAGATCTCACTCTCCATCTCTCTCCAGCTGACTAACCGTCTTCAATCAGGTGAAGGAAAAGACAGGAGATAAGAATTCCGCTGAGAAAGGAACATCCTGAGTGCGTACAGGAGACAGAGAAATAGTCAGATGCAGACGTTAGACTGATGCAGTGGGGATTATACTGATAGAATGGATCAGAGTCGGACAGAGGTCTGGAATATTCCAGTTTCTATCCCTGGCCTGTGTTGCCTCATCTCTGTGAAATGGAGAATTCCGTTTGCTCAGGATCTCAGAGCAGCTGCAAGAGTGAGTGGCGCTGACAGAGACAGCAATTAGACAAACACGGTGATAGATATCACATGGACAGATAGTGAGTGCTATCACCCGAGTACAGGAGAATTTCGGGATTAAAGAATGGTGTCAGAAGAACTAGTTTGGATTCAGTTGTCATGACTACCCGTACTCAGGGAGTAGCGAGCTATTTTTCTGGGATAGTACAGTGCTGGGGCCAGTGTCCTAATGAATCGTATGACAGGATTATCAGAGTGCTTTAAACTGACAAATGAGGAGAAACAGACAATTTCCAAACCCAAGCAGAAAAGTTGAAATATTGAAATTGCATGGGGATTTGGCTGAAGAGAAGCAGAAGTAAAATGAAGAAGCTGCGTTTAACTGAAATAATATATCAGCGATAGGTTTCTGACAGGAAATTATATATTCAAAAGGAAATTTCAGTTTCTTGATTTGAATTCACAAATAACCTTCTATAGCGTACATGGTCTTGTCATATAGAGAGGTAAATAATTTCTATCGAAACACCCATGAGGAAGATGTGGTGACAGGTTGAACAAAAATATGGGACATTATTATTCCCGGCTGCATAACATTGTGAACAGCCAGGAAGAATGGGAAGCAGGATGGGGAACTCTGATCGTCAGGGAAAACAATGGGATTACCATGAAAATATGTGTACTCTAACTATAGATCAGTAGGCATCCAAATTCTGAGAAAAAAACTATAGAAAACAGAAGTGGAAGGACAGTGTTAAGGCCCCCGAACAGACTTACGTTTTTTGACACTTCATGAAACAGAGAAATATTTGAATTTGTAACCATGGCACGGGGATTATTAAAAGGGAATTCAATCTTCCTATCTTATCATTTCATTGCCCGTTTGTCACAGATGAAGATAACTCTCGGCCCCTCTCAGGATGCGTCTAAAAGTTGCTGTACAGACCGATATGGACTTCAAGAGACCCCGTTTCACTTGGGGTTGAAGGTGGCCATGTGAAGGGGGTGGATGTGGCATTGGTGTGGCAGTGTCCTTGTGTTACTTTCTCTGGCATAACCCTTTTTTCTGACTGGAATTCCCGAGGTGCTCCACACCGCTCCAATGCTCCTCCCGCACTTTGGAAAGTTTTGGCCCACTACTTCCCAGGAGATCCTTGATTTATTCAGAGATACTTGGAAAAGTTGACAAAAAAAAACAATTCTGAAGAAGCCGATGCTTCTGATATTTGGAAGTGTTTGTTAAGGGGATCGCTAATGGTCTCCTAGCAGGAGTGCAGTGGAAACGGGAAACATTGTCAGATTTTTATGTTTTGATTGAAACAGGGAGAATTGAAGGGGCGGGAAATAGTGAGTGTGTGACAGAGAGTAGCTAGGGTCTGAATGGTGTTACAAATCCAGTACAGATTGCTGCAACTGTAGGTGTTTGCAGAGGGAGGGAGCGACATCTGTACCTTAATTTGCTCACTGATGTTCTGAGGATGTCGCTGATTGGATAAGTGTACATTTTCCATTGTTAATTACTCAAAGGCTGCTCAGCATCAGCCTTTTTTTTGGTCTGGAGTCATACGTGGCCAGACCAGGTAAGAATGTCAGATGGACTTCCCTAAAGGATATACGCGAACCAGTTGAGTTATTCCAGATAATCAACAATGCATTTATGGTGGCTTCACTAATGTCCTGTACTGCCAAAACATGACGTCCCAACTCCAATTCTCAATGCCCTGACTAATGAAGGTAAGCTTCCCAAATGCTTGCTTCACCACTCTGTCTACCAGTGATGGAACTTTCAAAGAATCGTGCACTTGCATCCCTCTGTCTCTCTCTGTTCGACAGCACCACCCAGGGCTCTACCATTAATTGTACAAGTCCCACCTTAGTTTGCCTGAGCGAAATGCGACATCGTGCATTCCTACACCTGCCATTCCTGAATCCACTGGACTAGCAGCACTGTTGATCCAGTTGTCCTCTCAGATAACCCTCTTACCTGTCCATTCTACAAGCAATGTAAGTATGAGTCACAAATTTGCTAACAATGACTCCGTTATACTATTTTAAATTATATACATACATGAGGCACCGCAGTGGACCCAGCACAGAACCTCAAAGCAGTCCGTTGCCCACAGGCCTGCAGTTTGCGCAGCTACCCTGTATATCATGCTCTGTATCCTACCGTTAATCTAATTTTGTATCCAGTTGGTGAACGCTCCCTGGATTTATGTGATCTGAAGTTATTAACCAGTTTGCCATGCAGAACCTTGTCAAATGCATTTCTAAATTCCATGTGGACAACGTCTACTGCTTTGCCTTGACCTATCACCTGTCTACCTCCACAACATCTCAGTCACGTTTGTAAGACATGATTTCCCATGCACAAAGCCATGATGACTGTCGCTAATCCGTTCTAACCTTTCAAAATGCACGAAGATACTTTCTGTCAGGATCTCCTCCAACAACACACCTTCCAATCATCTGGCACTACTCCAATGGACAGTGAGGACGTAAAGATCATCGCCAAATGTGCAGCAATCTTCTGTAGTCACTTCCTGTAGTAACCTTGGCTAAATCCTGTCTTGCCTAGGGAATTGATGCTGGCTGACGTTTTTCAAGATTTTCAGCACATCCTCCTTCTTAACATTAACCTTTTCGAGCACATCATCCTGTTTCAAGCTGTCCTCACAAACGTCAAGTTTCCCGTCAGTAGTAAATAGTGAGGCAAAGTATTCATTCAGGACTGCCCTCACCTACTCCGACTCCAGGCACAAGTTCCCCCCACTGTCGTTGATTAAACCTACTCTCAATCTGGCCATTCCCTTGTTGCTCACATAAGTGTAAAGTCACTTAACATTGTCCTTACTCATACCCGCTAAAGCTTTATCATGCCTCATTTTAGCTCTCCTCAGTTCATTCTTCAGGTTCCTTCCTGTCTACCTTGTAACCATCAGGAGCCCTGTCTGATCATGGCCTCGTCAGCATTAAGTAATCTTCCTTCTTCCCCTTGACGAGATATTCCACATCGTTTGTCACGCAAGGTTCCTTCACCTTACCATCCCTTTCTTACCCCAGTGGAACAAACCTATTCAGCACTTGCAGCAAGTACTTTCTACAAAAACTCCACATTTCTATTATACATCTTCCTGAGAACATCTGTTTCCAAATTAGGTGCCCCAGTTCCTGCCTAATAGCATTGAAATTCCCTGCCCCCAATTAAATACTTCGCGATACCGTCTGCTCCTATCTCTGCCGTGACTGTAGTAAGGCTCAAGGAGTTCTGAACACTGTCGTGCTCTCCCACCAAGAGATCTGAAACATGTCCTGGTTCATCGCCAAGCATAAAATCCATTATGGCCTCCTCTCTGGTCGGCCTATCTACATATTGAGTCAGCAACCATTTCTGGACACACGTGACAAACACTGCTTCATCAAAAATACTTGAACTAAGGAGGTTCCAAACAACATTAGGGAAGTTCGAGTCATCCATAACAATAACCCTATTTATTCTGCACCTTTCCAAAATCTACCTCCCAATCTCCTCAACGTCACTGTTGCTAATGGGGGTCCATAGAAACTCACAATAAAATGACTGCTCCTTTATTGTTTATGACTTCCACCCGTACTGAATCGGTAGACAAACCCTCCTCAACGATCTCCCTTTCTGTAGCAGTACTGCTATGCCTGATTTATAATGCCACTCACACACCTCTTTTGCTCCCGCACCCCATTCATTTTGAAATACCTAAACTTTGGAGCATCGAACTACCATTCCTCTCCATATGCTATCCAAGCCTCCGTAAAGGTCACAACATCATAGCACCAAGTGCTGATCAATACCAAGGTCATCACACTTATTCTGGCACTCTCTCCCCTTCCTGGACCTCTCCATCTCCAACCCTGGTATCCTCACTTTCTCCTTATTCCTGACAATGCTTGCATTAACATAGATTTTAACCCATCACACTGACTGCAAATCTTTCCTATCAACCGCCTATCTCTCCTCTCAGACTCTCTGCATGCTGTATTCACTAGCTTATGCACCCTCGGCTCCATAGCTCCGGTTGCCACCCCTCTGCCAAACTACTGTAAATCGTTTCCAAGAGCTGTAGCAAATCTTCCACCCAGTATATTGGTACCCCTCCAGTTGTAGTGCCACCCGTCCTCCATGTACAGATTCCACATTTGTCCGAAAGTATCCCAATGATGCCCATATCTGTAGCTCTCCTGTGTACAGCAGCCCTGCAGCCTCGTGTTCATCTGCACTCGTTTTTTTTTTCCTAGCCGCATTAGCCCATGTCACCAGTAACAATCGTGAGATGACTGCTCGTACTGCCTTTTAGTTTCCCATGTAATTCCCTGTATTCACTTTTTACTTCCTCATCACTTTTGCTGGCTTAGTCATTGGCTAAAACTTCCATGGCTTCTTGCTTCTCTCCCTCCCCGTAAGAGTAATTTGTTATTGCATTTTCCCCATACCTGTATTTGCTTAGTGTAACAGTATTTTCTTATCTCATCCAGAAAAACTGTGTTACAAATAGAGACCTTGAACGCTGTAGTGTCCTGCGAATCTGTTCTGTTTTCCACAAGATTTTTACGTGCACAGCCACAAAATCAGGCTCTTCAGTTAACTTGTTCTCAAGTCCATTTCAAATTCTTTGCAAATACATTTTGAAACACGATGTATAGCCGAGGAAATGTACTTTTTAAAAGAAAAATTGTTCTGTTTGTTTCTTTTCTTCAACTGTGGTGCAGTCCAGCTTTTTTATCATCGAACGAAGGGCACAATGTTGTTTGGTATTTAAGACATATGTCTGTCGTTTATTTGTCAAGTTCCTCTGCTGTCCATGAAAGTCGTGCAGTGTTGCCAATGGGCCAAGGTATCACTTTTCATCATTTCCTCAATTGTATTCGAATGGGTATTTTATATATAGCTTGAGAAAAGCATGGATGGAAGAAAATGAGATGGATCCGGGTTCAGCAGCAGTGCAGTGGGACCTAGAGAGAGGATTAACTTGATAGGTAAGGGGAAGCAGCTGAAAGAATATGGAATGGAATGCTCTCAAGCTCTAAGGACTGTTTTATGTGTGTAACAGCACATTCATGTCATTTCTATTTGTTCAATGCGTGCCATTGGGATAAATGATAAATGTAAGTAGTTAAAAATCAGACGCCACAAGGTAATAGTCCAACAAGATTATGTGGAAGCACTAGCTTTGGCGGCACTGCTCCTTCCTCAGGCACAATTACCTGGTGAAGAAGAAGCGCTCCGAAAGCTCGTGCTTCCAAATAAACCTGTTGGTCTATAACCTGGTGCTGTCTGATTTTTGACTTTATCTTCCCCAGTCCAATGCCGTCTCCTCCACATCATTGTGTAAGTAGAGAAGATGTAATTACAGTATTGATAATGACAATGAAAATCATAAATAATTAGATACATGTAAACCAAAGAATTATTTATTCTGATGAGTATCAATATTTAATCTATCTGTTCAGTTTCACCATAGCTACAAATCTTCAGATTAGTACTACTTACGTAGGATACAATCATTTCCAAATATCTCCTCCTGGTAGAGTGTGTACTTCGTGAGTGAACATTTTGCTTGAATGCACAAGACACAATTCAGTTTGAAAATATCACATTGCCGAGACATGCTAGTGAAGGAGAAAGAGATCATTAATTCCACCAGCAGACAATATTGTACTGTGCATGATGTGAGTTGAAACCATTTTGGATCTTCTTCTGACAACTGATCTTAAATAATACAATTGTGCTGCATCAGTGAGGGTCACAGTCCATCTTGTTCATACTGTATAATATTTGAAAACAACCATATAGGGAGTAGCATGGAACGAGAGAATCGAAGTCAGTGATGTGAAAAAGATTTGCGTGAGGAAGAAAAAGTGTGTACATTTGAACAATGGAGCAGGTAACATCTTATGTTGACAGGTGCTGATACAATGTGGTAACTCACTCCATCGCCACTAACAATAATAATGTCGGTAAAAGCTCATTGTTCTGAGATTGTATTTCAGTAATTGTGATAATCTAAAATGAACTGTGCATAGTTGAATAAGATTGAACAAATAGAACAAAGATTGCGTTGAATATGACTGAGAACTGAAATCTGCATATTGTGAGCCCAAATTGTTTGCACTGGTATATTACCTGCAGCAGATCTGATGAATTAATCAGTCTGGATGAGGTTTCCTCTGTCTGTCTCCGGAATAAATAACTGCAGTCTTTCTGCAAAAATCAACCAGGATCCAAGCAGCTTGACTGCTTGCTGACGTCATCAGCCGATGAGGTTTAGACTTGGCAAGAATCCCAGTTAATGCCACGGTCTGGAATCAGACAAAATGGAACAGCATTTCAAACAAAACAAAATAACTTCTTTCTAATCATTAGGATAAAGTAGGGACTGCAAATGCCGGAGATCAGAGCCGAGATTGCGGTGCTGGAAAATCACAGGAGGTCACTATCTGTCTCTATCTTGCCCCTACTTTCTATCTCTCTCTCATACCATCGACCTCAGAACCCTCTCTCGCCGTCTCTCACTCTCTCGCCCCCTCTCTGTCTTCCTCGCACACTTTCTTCCTCTCTCTCTCACCATCTCTCTCACTCGCACTCTCTCACTCTCTCACTCCCGCTCTATCTCCCTCTCACCGTCTCTGTTCCTATCTCTGTCTTTCACATAATCACTTTCCCTACCGCGCATCCACTGTTTCTCTTTTGTCCCCTCTCGACCCTCACTCTCTCGCCCCCTTTCTCTCTCTCGTCCGCACTCTATTGCTAAATCTCTCTCTGTCCCACTCTCATATTCCCCTCTCTCTCCCTTGTGCCCTCTCTCTGTCTCTCCTTTCTGTCTCTCGCATTCTCTGTCTCTCTCCCATTCTCTCAAACTCTCCCAAACTTGTCTCTTACCCTGTCTCTTTCTTGAAATCTCTCAAACGGTCTCTAGCTCCTGCTCTCTCGTGGTCTCTCTGTTGACCCCTCCCTGTCTCACATCACTCTCTCTCGCATCTTCACTCTCTATCTCATGCCCACTCTCGACCTCTCATCCTCTCTCTCCAGACTCCCTCTCTTGCCTCCTCTCGCCCCGTTCACTCCCACTCGGCGCCGCACTCTCTCCCTCCGCTTCTCTCCTGACCCCTCTCTCGTCCCCTCTCTCTCATCCTGCCTCTCTCTCGCAATCTTTCTCACTATCGCCATTCTCGATCACTTTCCCGTCTTTCGCCCGCTCTTGCTCTCGCCCGCTCTCTCTCTTTCCCGAGTGTTCTCTCTCTCTCGTCGTATCTCTTTCTCTCTTTCTAAAACCCATCTCTTTCTCGTTCGCCTCATCTCTCTCTTTCTCTCTGGCCCCATCGTTCTCTCGTCCCCTCGCTCTCTCGCCATCTCTTTCTCACTCGCCCTCTCTCACTCCCTGGCTCCAACTCTCTCTCCCTCTCACCCTGTCTGTCGCTATCTCTCTCTTTCACGTCTTCACTTTTTCGACCTCACACCCACAGTTCCTCTCTCGTCCCCTCTAGACTCGCACTCTATCGCCCCGAGTGTTCTCTGTCTCGCCCCGTCTCTCTCCGCCGCTCTCACCCTCGCAATCTCTCAAACGGTCTCTTGCTCTAGGTCTCTCTCATTCTCTCTCTCTTGTCCCATCCCTGTCTCACATCCCTCTCTCTTGCATCTTTCTCTCTATGTCATGCACACTCTCGCCCTCTCATCCCCTCTCTCTCCAGACTCCCTGTCTTGCCCCCCTCTCGCCCCACTCTCTGCCTCTCGTCGCCCCACTCTCTCCCAACTTCTCTCCTGACCCCTCTCTCCTCTCCCTCTCTCTCATCCTCTCTCTCTCGCACTCTTTCTCACTAACACACACTCAATCACTTTCCCCCTCTCTCCCCCGCTCTTTCTCTCGCCCTCTCAATTTCCAGACTTTACTCTCTCTCTCACCGTCTCTCTTTCTCTCTCTTTCTCAAATCCATCTCTTTCTCCTTCGCCTCGTCTTTCTCTCTCTCTCTCTCTCTCTCACTCTCTCTCTTGCCCCATCGCTCTCTCATCCCCCCTCTCTCTCGCCCACTCTCTTTCTTCCTTTCTCGTCCTGTCACCCTCTCTCGTACCCTCCCGCTCTCTTTTTCTCACTTGACACCTATCTCGCTATCTCGCCCTCTCCCTCTCTTTCTCTCGGCCCTCTCTCTCTTGCCCCGTATTAGTCTCTATCATTGCTCTGCCTCTCTCGTCCTCTAACTCTCTCTATCTCTCTGGACCCGCTCTCTCGCACCCGTCTCTCTCCCCTCTCTCTACCTCTTACCCTGGCTCTCTCTTCTCACCCCTTCTCTGTTTGTCTCCTCTCTCTGTAACTCACGCACCCCGTATTTCTCTTTTCCGCGCTCTCTGTCTCACCTACTCTCTTTCTCTCACCGTCTCTCTTTTTTCCCTCTCTCACTTTTCCCTTATCACTCGCCACCCTCACTTCCTCTTTCTCTCGCCCCTCTTTCTCTCTCTCTCTTCCCCCTCTATCTCCCACCCATCTCTCTCGTCGTCTGTTTCTCTCACACCTCCTCTCTCTTTCACCATCTCTCTCTTAATCTCTCACCATCACGCTCTCTCATCCCCTATCTCCCCCTTCTCCCCTCTCTCTCTCGCAACCTCTTGCTCACTATTTCAAACACTTCTATGTCGCCTCTCTGTCTCTCTCACTCCTCCTCTCTCTCGTATCCTCTCTCTCGCCCTCTATCTCTTTGGCCCTCTTTCTCGTTCAATTTTTCTCTCTCTCTCTCTGTGTTCCCCCCGCTTTCTCACTCTCACCCTCTTTTCCAGCCTCACTCTCTCTGTGTCTGGGCTTCTCTCTCTCTCTCTCTCTCGCCATGCCCCTCTCTCTCTGTCGCTCTACTCTCTCAAACACACTTTCTTTCTTACCACCGTCTCTCGTCCACTCTCCCTCACTTCCTCTCTCTGTATCCCTCTTTCTGTCTCTCTTTCTCCCCCACTCTCCCTAGCGTCCTCTCTGAATCGTCGCCACTCCTCTCTCTCGCCACTGATGTGTCTCCCTCTCGCCTACCTCTCCCTCGTCCCTTCAGTCTCTCGCCCTCCCTCTCTTTGCCCCTCTCTTTCTCTCCCTTACTCTGAATCCCGCTCACAAACCTCTCTCTCTGGCCCCATCTCACCCTCGCCAAACACCACTCTCGCACCTTTTTACATCAGTCTCGACCTTTTCTCGCGTACTCTCTCTCACCCTCCCTAGCTCGCCCCAGTCTCTCTTTCACGACCTTCTCTTGCCTCACTCTCTCTCGCTCTCTATCTGTTTCCCACCTCCTCTTTTTCGCGCCCCTTCTCTCCCTCTGTCTCACTTTTTTTCCCTTTTCATCTCACTCTCTCGTTTCAGCTCTCTCTCTTGCTTTCTTCACTTATGTCTCTCGACACCTCTTTCTCGCACCAACGTCTCTCTCTTGCATCTTCACTCTCTCTCTCTCGCAAACACTCTCGCCTCCTCTCTCAACTCATCTCCTTCTATGTGGTCCCACCTCTGTCTCGCCCGATCTCTCTCGCTGTGCATTCTTTCTGTCCATTCCCACTGCTTCCTCTCTCCCATCCCACTACTCCCTCTCCAGTTGTCCCTGTACCTCATGCTCCCTCCTCCTCTGTCTTGCCACGCCTCTCTCTTGCTCCCTCTCTCGTCCATCTCTCTCTCATTCTCTCTCTTGCACTCTGACTCTCGTCCCTCTCACTCTCAGCCCTCTATCTCTCGCCCTCTGTCTCTGTCTGTCTTTATCTTTGTCTCTCATTCTCTATCTTGCTCCCTCTCTCATCTCTCTCACCCCGTCTCTTTCTCGCCCCCGCTCTCCCTCGCCCTCTGTCTCACACGACCTCTTTCCCCCTCGTCCCCTCGCTCTATCTTTCTCAGCCTCATCTCTCTCTACTTCATCCCATCTCTATCCTTCTGTCCCCTCTCTCACAACACTCTCTCGTTTCCTCTCTCTCTCACTTGTGTCATCTCACTTTGTCTCCCTTTCCGCACCTTCTCTTTGCCTCTCTTTCTCTTTGTCTTTCTCCTTCTCTTGTACCCTCGGTCTGTGTCTCTCTCGTCCCCGCCCCATTTCTTACTCGCGCGAACCTCTTGCTTGCCCCATCCCTCCCACCCTTTCTCCCTCTTTCTTGAACCCTTTCTCTCCCGCTCCCACTCCCTCTTGTCCTCTTATTCCCGCCCCTCTCGATCTTGCCCTCTCTCTTTCTCTCTATCTCTTTCTCAATCACTTTCTCTTTCGACGCTTACTCTCTCTTTCACTCTCTCGCCCCCTTTCTCTTTCGTTATCTCACCCCCAATCACTCACGGACACCCTCTGTCTCTCTCACACCATTTCTCTCTCTCATCCCTCTCTCTATCTTTGTCTCTCTCTCTCGCTCTCTGTCACCCCATGTCTCTCCCCTACCCCCTCTCCTGCCTCCATCTCTCTTTCACCGCCTCTCTGTCTCTTGCCCCCCCAGCTCTTTTATCTTTCTCTGTCTCGGCACTCTCTCCCTCGCCCCCTCTTTATCTTGTGCTCTCTCCCATTTTCGCTTTCGTTTTGTCTCTCTCTCTCTTAATCCCTCTCTCGCCGACTCTCGCTTGCCCCTCCATCTCTCGTCTCTGTCTCTCTCGCAAGTTTCTCTCTCCCGCTCTCTCTCTAATGCATGCCTCTCTCTTGCGTTCTCTCTCTGTCATTCTTACTGTTTCTCTTTCTCCCCCGCCCACTCTCTCTTTTCCCTCTCATGACCAACCCCTCTCACGCCCACTCTCTCTCTCACGACCCCTATCTCTCTGTCTCTCCCTTACCCCATCTATCTCGAGCCCTCTCACGCATGCCTCTCTCCGTCGCCTGCAGTCTCTTTCACAACGTCTCTTTCTCTTTCTCAAACCTATCTCTCTCACTCCCCTTTGCCCCGTCTCCTCTTTCTCTCTCACAACCCTCTCACTTCGTTACTCCCGCCCCCACTCTCTCTCGTGTCATCTCTCTTTGTCTGTTTTCCTCTGTCTCTCTCTCACCCTCTCTCTCTTTTGCCTCTCTCTCGCCATCCGTTTCACTCTCTGTTGCCCTCTCTCTGCCTCTCTTTCCCTTTATCTCTCTCACTGCAATCTTCTCTCTGTCTCCTTCCTCTCGCCTCCACTCTCTCACCTCCGTCTGTCTCTCTCTTTCTCTCCCTCACACTATTTCTCTCTCGCCCCCTCGCTCTCGCCCTATCTCTCTTTCTCTACCTCACTCTCCCGTCCCCTTCCTCTCTCTTTCTCTTTCTCGGCCCGTCTCTCTGACTCCCCTGCCCCCTCTCGCTCTCCCACGCCCCCGTCCCTCTCACCCACTCTCATCCTCGCCACCTCTCACGTCTTCTATCTCTCTCTCTGTCTCTCTTCATCTGTTCCGCTCACGCCCTTTGACTCTCACTGTTGCCCCTTTCTCTCTCTCACCACCCTCTCTCACGTCTACCTCTCTCTCTTGCCCAAACAGTGTCTCACCGCCCATCTCTCGAACAATTTCTCTCAGATTGTCTCACCCCTCTCTCTCACCCTTTTTTTCTCTCGTATTCACTCTGTCTCTCTCTCCCCTGTCTTTGTCGACACGTCTCTCTCGCACCCACTTCTCTCTCTTGCGTCTTCTCTCTCTATCTCTCACACAATGTCTCTCTCTCTCTCGCCTCCTCTCTCTCTCTCGCCTCATCTCCTTCTCTCTCGTCCCATCTCTTTTTTGCCCAATCTCGCTCTCTCTTCCACACTCCCCGCATCCTTTCTTCCTCTATCTTGAAACAACTGTCTCTCGCACCCTCTCCAACTCACCTCACGCCGCCTCACTCTCGCACGCCCCCATCTCTCTCAATTCCTCTCCCACTCTCGCACACTTTCTCTAGTCATCTATCTCTCTCGCACTCTGTCCCCATTTCTCTGTCGCTGTCTCGCCATCTGTCTATCATTGTCGACAATTGTCTCTCTCTCTCTCACCACCCTCTATCGCCTCGCTCCATCTCTCTAGCCCTATCTCTGTCTCTTGCACATTTCTCTGTCACCCGCTTTCTCTCCCTCTATTTCCCCCCTCTCGCTCTCTTGCTTCCACTCTGTCTCTCCTGATCCCTCTCGACACATCCCTCTCGTCCCCGCTTCTACCTCTTGCACATTATCTCTCTCTATCTCGCACCCACTCTCTCTGTCGCCTCCTCTCTCTCTCACACCATTTCCGTTATCGTCCGATCTCTATCTCGTCTATCTCTCCTCAGTCCCTCACTCTCCCTCCCCCTCTTTCTTGCCCCCCAATCAATCTCTCCAGGACTCTGTCTCTCTCTCGTACCTCCTCTCTCTTGCCCCCTCTCTCTCATCCACACTCTCTTACACTGACTCATGCCTCTCTCTATCTCCCGCATCCCTTCTTCTCTCCTCCCTCTAGATCACGCTCCTGCCCCACCTCTCTCTCGAGCACTGTTTCTCTCGCTGTCTCTCTCTCTCACACGACCTCTCTCTCGTCTGCTCTTTAAATTTTTCTCAATGCCATCTCTCTCTACTTTGCCCCATCTATCTCCATCTCTCTCGCACCGTTCTGTCTCGTCCCTCTCTCTCTGCCTCTCTCTCGCGCCTCTTTCTCTCGCCCCCTCACTCGTCCCGTCTCCCTCCCTCACTCGTGCACTCGCTCTTTGTCTTTCTTCCTCTGTCTCTCTCGTGCCCTGTTCTCTCGCCACCACCTCTCCCCCTCTCTCGGCTACTTTCTCTCTTTGTCTCGCCTCCATTTCTTTCTCACCCTCTCCCTCTCTCGTTTCTGCTCTCTCCCTCTCCCTCTCTCTGTCTCGCCCGCTTCTCCCTCTGTCTGGTCCTTTGTCTCTCTCGCCCTCTCTCTCGCTCTCTTTCCCTTTGTCTTCCTCTCTTTCTCTCTCTCTTGCCCTCTTTCGGTCTCTCTCTCACCACTCTGTCTCTCTTGCCCCGTCTCTCTCCCTCACCCCGACCTCCCTCTTTTGCACCTTTTCTCCCTCTGTCTTTAAACCTGTCTCTCTCGCCCCCTCCCTCTTTTCCTCTGTCTCTTACTCTCACTACCCTCTCTCTGTTTATCAATCTCTCTCTCTCATCCCCTTCCTCTCTCTTTCTCTTTCTCACCCTCTATCAGTTTCTCTATCTTGCACACCCTTGCTCTTGGTTTCCGCTTGTCTTTCTCGGCCACTCTCCTTCTCTCTGGCACCGACTATCTCCCATCCTCTCTCTCTTTCTCTGTCTCTCTGTTGCCTTCGCTATCGCTCTCACCCAGTCTCTCGCATCCATCTCTCTCTCACCCTGTCTCTGCCTCTCTCCCCCCTCTCGCTCCCTCTGTCTCATCTACCTCGCCTGTCTCTCTTTCTCTTTCTCTTTGTCTCTCTCTCTCGCCCGCCTCTCTTTTTCTCTATCTCTCGACCGCCCCTTCTCTCTCGACCCCTATGTCTTTTCCCCTCTCTCTCATTCTCTCAACTCCCTCTCTCTCTAACCCTCACTCACACGTGCCTCTCTCTCTCGGCCTCTCTCTCTTTCACGACCTCTCTCTCTCTTTGTCAACCACATTTCTCTCCTTCGCACAGCCTCTCTTTATCTCTTGAAACTTCTCTCTCGCCCCCTCTTCCTCTCGTCCTCTCTCTCACTCGCCCCTCTCGCTCTTGCCTTCTCTCTCTGTTTCTCGACCTCTCTCTCTCATCCCGTTCTTCTCTCTTTCTTTCTTTCGCCCCCTCTCTCCTTCTCTCTCTCACACACACCCTTGCTCTTCATCGCCCCTTGTCTCTCCCGGACCCACTTCTCTTGCGCCCCTCTCTCACACCTACTTTTATCATACCCCCTCACTGCTGTTTACGCCTCTCGTCCCCTTCTATCTCTCTCACGTCTTCTCTCTCACGCACTTTTCTCTCTTCCGTTCATCCTCTCGTTCACACCCCCAGCATCCGCTATCTTTGTCTCTGTTCCTTTGTGTCTCTCTTGCCCTCTCTCTAGTGTCCTCTGTTTCATCCCTCTCTCTAGCCACACGTTTGTCTCTATCGCCCACCTCTCTCCATCTCGTCCTCCACTCTCGCACCCTGTCTCTGTGTCTCTTTCTCTTTGTCTCTCTGTCTGTTACTCTCTCTGTCGTGCCCTCTCACTCTCTCCCTATCTCTCTTTTTCTCTATCTCTTTATCGAAATCTCTCGTCACCTTCCTCTCTCTTCTTTCTCTTGCCCCCTCACACTCACTCTCTCCCTAGCCCCATCGCTCTCGTACACCCCTTGCTTCTCTCTGTCCCTCTCTCAACCTCGCCGCCCACTCTCTCATCGTCTATCTCTCTCGTCCTCTCTGTCAGTCTTGCCGTCTGTCTCTCACTGTCGACCCGTCTCTCTCTCTCAACACCCTTTATCACCTCCCTTTCTCATCTGTCTCTCTCGCCCCCGTACTCTCCCTCTGTCTCAGGCGCTCTCTTTCGCGCTCTCACTCTCTCAATTCCACTCTGTCTCTCTTTCTTTCTCTACTTTTATCAACCCCATTCATTCTTTGCTTCACCCCGTCTATCTCTTTCTCTCTCGCCCCATCTCTCTCTCGTCCTTTCTCTCTCTCGTCCCTTTCTCTCACCCCCTCTCACTCATCCTCTCTCTCTCACTCAATCTGACGCAAACTTCTCGCTATCTCTCTCTCGTCCAGTCTTCTCTCCTCCCTCCCGACAACACCCCTGCACCGTCTCTCTCTCTCTCCCCGTAACTTTGCAGGCCTGTCTCTCGCTCTCTCTATCTTTCTCAACCCCATCTCTCTCTACTTCGCTCTCACGCCATCTGTCTCTCAGTGTCGCCCCCGTCTCTCTCTCACCACCCACTCTCTTGCCCCTCTCTCTATTTCTCTCTTGCCCCATCTCTCTCTCTCGTCCTCCTGTCTCTCACTCATGCCCTCCATCTTTTTCTCTCTTCCTCTGTCTCTCTCTCTCGCCCTCTGCCTCTATTGCCTCTCTCTCTCTTCACCCTTTTATCTCTCACTCACCTATCTCTCTCTCTAACTTGCCCCTTGTATCTCTCGCCCACTTTCTCACTGTCTCTCTTTTTCTTTCTCTCTCTCTATCTCTTATGCTCTCTCTGTCTGCCCTCATCCTTCTCTCTTTGACGTTCCATCTCTACCTCGGCCAATCCTCTCTCTCGCCCGCTCAATCGCACCCTTTTTCCCTGTCTCTTGAACCCTCTCTCTCCTCCCCTCTCCCTCTAGTCCACGTTCTCTCACCCCTTTCACTCTTGCCCTCTCTCTCTTTCTCTGTCTCTTTTATTCTCGACCTCGCTCGCTCGTCCCCTTCCTCTTTATTTCTCTCTTGCCCCCTCTCTTATTATCTCTCTCGCATCCCCTCATTCTCGGTCACGCCTTGTCTCTACACCCCCTCTCTTCCTTGCACTGCATCGCTCTCATCCTCTCTCTCTTTCTCTGTCTGTCTCGCCCTCTCGGTCTGTCTCCCCTGTCTCTCTCTCTCTCTCTCTCTCTCTCTCTCACACACACACACACAAACCATCCTCTCGCCTCATCGTCTCTCTCACCCACTCTCTGTCTCTTGCCACCTCTCCCTCTGTCAGCCCCTTTCTCTCTCTGTCTTGCCCCCTCTTTCTCCCGTTCACAATATATCTCGCCTCTGCTCTCTCTCTACCTCACCCACCACTCTGTCTCTTATCCCTTGACTCTCTCGCCCTCGATCTCTGTCTTACTTTCATTGTCTCTCTCTGTCTCTCTTTCTCTTACCGTCTCTCTGTCTCTCCTTCGTCCCTGTCTCTCTCGCAGCGTTTCTCTCTCTCGCCCGAACCTCTACCCCTTGCAGTCTTTCTCTCACGCCGTTGTCCCACACCCTCTTTTCTCTCGCTTCCACTCATCCCACCTCTCTCTCTCGTGTCATCTCTATTTGTCTCTCTTCCTCTGTGTCTCTATCGATCTCTCTCTTGCCCCCTTACTCTCCCTCTGCCACCACTTCGCTCTCGCCCTCTTCCTCTCCCGCATCCGCTCTGTCTACCTCGCTCTCTTCCATATATCTCTCGACACCGCTATCTCGCCCCACTTCACTCTTGCATTTTCTCTCGCTCTAACTCGGACTCACTCTCTCTCACCTCATTCTCTCTCGTTCCATCTCTCTCTCGCCCATCCCCCTCTTCAACACTCTCTCTCTCCCTTCCCTATGCTCCCCCTCTTTTTCTCCCCACTCCCTCACTCTCCCTCCATCTTGCACCCTCTCTCTCTACCACACTCTCTCGCACACTGTCTCTCTCTCTCACACCCCCTTTTGCACCCTCTCTCTGTCATCTTCTCTCTCTCGCACTCTGGCTCTCGCCTCTCTATCTCTCTCTTGCCCCTGTTTCCTCTCTCTCACCCTCATTTATCTGTAGCTGTCTCTCTTCGCTCTCTGTCTCTATCACATGACCTCTCACTCTCTTGCCCCCTCTTTCTATCTTTCTCAACCCCATTTCTCTCTACTTAGCTCTCTCGCCTTCTGTCTCTCAGTGTCGCCCCCGTCTCTCTGTCTCATCACCCTATCTAACCTTGCTCTCTCTATTTCTCTCTTGCCCCATCTCTCTCTCGTGCACTTTCTGTTTTGCCCTCCCTCACCTCCCTTTCTCTTTCCCCATCTCTCGCCCAATCTCTCTCGCATGCATCCACTCTCTTTGTCTCGCTTCCTCTGCCTCTCTCTCATCCTCTCTATCTGTCGCTCCCTCTGTCTCTCGCCACCCCATTCTCTCGCCACCCCTTTCTCTCACTCTCTCGCCCACATCTCTCTCTCTCTCTCGTCCCTTTTTTGTCTCGCACTTTCTCTGTCTGTCTTTTTCCTTGTCTTTCTCTTCCTTATCCTCTCTCTGTCTCTCCCTTTCGCCCGGTCTCTCTCTCCCTCGCGCCTGAACCTTTATCTCTTGCTCCCTCTATCGCACCCTTTCTCCCTCTCTCTGTTGAACACATTCTCTTGCCCCCCTTTCCCTCTCTTCCTCTTTCTCTCACGCCTCTCGCTCTTGCCCTTTCTCGCTTTTTCTGCCCTTTTTTCTCGATCTCTCTCTCTCTCGTCCCCTTCCACTCACTCTCTCTCTCCCCCCCACCCCCACCGTTCTCTCTCTCACACCCCCACGCTCTCGGTCATACCGTGTCTCGCTCGCCCCCCTCTCTCGTCCCGCCTATCTCTCTTCCTCTCTGTCTTTCTCTGTCTCAATCGCGCTCTCTCTGCGTCTCTCTCTCTTTCTGTCTCCCCGTCCCTCTCTTTGCATCTCTCTCACCCCGTCTCTCACCTCTCACTTTCTCTGCCCTCTCTCTGTCTCTCGTCTCCTCTCTCTCGGCCCCTTTCTCTCTCTGACTCGCCCCCTCTCTCTCTCGTCCTTTCCCTCTCTGTCTTTCTCTCTCTCTCTCCCTCTCTCTCACGACAGCTCTCGTTCCTTCTTCTCCCTCTTGCATCTTCTGTGTCACTATGTCACACCCACATCCTCCCTCACGCCCGCTCTCTCCCCGTCCCCTCTCTCTCTCACGCCCTCGCACTCTCTCTTGCCCTCTCTCTCCTTTTCTCTGTCTCACTCGCGGCCTCCGTCATGCCTGTCCTGTCGCTTTCCCTTTGACGCCGCCTCTAACTCTCGCCCTCACGCTGTCTTGCTTTTGGTCTGTCTTGCACACTTCTCTCTCCTATCCCTTTTCTCTCTCGTCCTCTCTCTCTGTCTTTCTTTCTCTTTGTCTCTCTCCGACTGTCTCTTCCCCTGTCTCTGTCTCTTCACCCTCTCGCTCCGTCCCTCTCTGTCGCCCGAACCTCTCTATCTTTCCCTCGCTCTCGCACACTTTCTCCCTCTCTTTCTCGAACACTGAACCCTCTCTCTCTCATCCCTGTCCCTCTCATCCTCTCTCTCATCCCTCTCGCCCTTGCCCTCTCTCTTTTTCTCTCTCAATTCCTCGACCTCTCTCTTTCATCCCCTTCCACTCCCTTTCTCTCTCTCAACCTCTCTCTCATTCTCTCCCCCTCTCTCGTCCTCTCTCTCTTTCTCTGTCTCTCTCTCGCCCTCTCCCCGTATCTCTCTCACTCTATCTATCGCCCCTCTCCCTCCCCTCTCTCGACCGCTGTCCATTTTTGTCTCTCTCTTTCGACCACCCAACACTATCGACCACTCTTTCTTTCGACCTACTTATTTTGACCTCTCTGTCTCTCTCTGACTCACCCCTCTCTGTAGCCCTGTATCTCGCGCGCCTCTGTCACTCACCATCTCTCTCTCTCCCTTTGTCTCTCTCACCTCGTCTCTCGCCTCACTCTCTCTCTCGCCCTCTGTCTCTCACCTCCGCTCCCTCGGTCCCTTTCTCACTCTGCTTCGCCCCCTCTCTCTCTCGTCGTCTCTCTCTGTCACTTCCTCTCTCTCTCAGTATCTCTCGCCCGCTCTCTCGTGAAACTTCTCTCCAGCCCCCACTTCTCTCTCTTGCCTATTCTCTGCCTCCACGTCACTCCCACTCTCTTTCTCTCTCTTGCCCCCGCGCTCTCCCTCGTCTCGTCTTTCTATCCCACTCTCCTTCTCTCTCGCCCTCTGTCTCCCTTGCCCTGTCACAGTCGCCGCCTCGATCTCATACCCGCGTTCTCTTTCCCTCTCCCTCCCTGTCTAACACTCGGCACTCTCTCTTGCCCCCTCTCATTGGCTCACATCCCTCTCTCTATATACTTGCACTCTCTCTCTCTCGCCTCTGTCTCTCTCTCTCACCCTCTCTACGTCTCTTTCTCTTTGCCTCTCTCTTCATCGCACCACACCCTCTCTCGCCTCCTCTCCCTTGTGCCTTACTCTCATGTCTCTCTCTCTCATCTACTCTCTGTCACTCGTACTCTGTCACTCTCTTGGCCCTCTCTCTCTTGCCCCCCTCTCTCACTCACTCTCTCTCCTGCCTCATTTCTCTCTGTCGCCCCCTAACCCTCACTTTCTCACCTCATCTCTCGCTCTCTCTTGAATGACCTTTCTCTCCAGCTCACGACCCCTCTCTCTCTTCCTTGGTCCCATCTCTCTCTCTTCTCTTCACTCTGTCTCTCTCTTTGTCTCTCGCTCACCTCTCTCCCAACCTCTCTCTCATTCCCTCTCTGTCTCTCACATCATTTCTCACTTTCACGCACTCTTTCTCTTGCACCGTCTCTCGCACTCTCTCACTCTTTCAAACACACTTTCTCGACTTCTCTCTCTCGTCCCCTCCCTCTCTCTTTCTGTTTCTCTAGCCCTATCTCTCCGATTCGACCGATTTTCTCTTTCTTGCACCCTGTCTTTCTCGTCTCCTCTGCTCTCGCCCTCTCTCACTTTCTCTATCACGACCTTTCCCTCTCTCTGTCACTCCTCCATCTCTCTTTCTCGCTCGACCCCTATCTCTCTCTCTTATCCCCGTCTCTTTCTCTCCGTCTCCTACACCTCTCTCCCCTTTCCCTCTTGCCTCTCTGTCTCTCTCTCTTTCTCGACCTGTCTCGCTCTCTCCTCTCCTCCCTCTCTCTTTCTCTGTCTCTTTCTTGTCCTTTCTCTTTTTCTGTCGACCCTCTCTCTCGTTCTCAACCCCATCTCTCTCTCTCCTTTGCTCCATCTCTTTTTATCTCTTGCCCATCTCTCTCGAATGCTTCTCTCTCTCTGACTCACACTATCTCTCTCTCACGCACTCTCTCTCTCGCACATTATCTCTTTCTCTTGTCCCCTCCCTCTCTCTTTCTCTTTCTCGACCCCTTTCGTTCTCCCTCTCGCACTACCTCTCTCTCGGCCTCTCTTTCTTTCTGTGTCTTGCTCTTTTTCGATCTGTCTCTCTCTTTCGTCCCCTTCTCTCTCTTTCTCTCACCCCACTTCCATCTCTCGCCCCTCTCTTCTCGACCCCTTTCTCTTGTCCCTTCTCGCTCTGGCCCTCTCTCTCTTCTGTCTCTCTCTCTCTCTTTCTCGAAATGTCTCTCTAACTTCTCCTCTCTCTCTCTCTCTCTTTCTCTCTCTTGCCCGCATCTTACCCTCCAGCCCCTTCTCTTTCTCTCTCTCTCTCTCACTGCCTCTATCCCTCGCCCCATTTCTCTGTCGCCCGCTCTCCCGTGTCCCCTCTGACTCTCTCTCATCGCGCGCTCTTGCACACTGCCTCTTTCTCTCTCTCTCGGCCCTCTTTCTCTCAACACCGTTTCTCTCTCTCTTTCGGACCCTCTCTATGCACCCCTCTCTGTCTTGCACTCCATCTCCCTTTCTCTGTCTCTTTCTCGAGCGGTCTCGTTCTTGTCCCCCTCTCCGTTTTTTTACCTACCGCGACCTCATCTCTCTCTCTCTCGCCACGCTCTCTCTTTCTCTCTCCTGGCTCCTCTAACTCTCACTCCCTCGCTCCATTTTATTGTGTCTCATCCCCTCTTTCTCTCGCCCCTCTCTCTGTCTCACTTTCTCTTTGTATCTCTCTCTCCCCTTCTCACTCTCTCTCATCCCTCTCTCTTGATCCCCTCTCTCGTCCTTCTCTCTTGTCTTCTCCCCTCTCTCTCGCACTCTCTCTCTCATCCCTCTCTCTTGCACATTTTTCTCCCTCTCTCTCAACCCTCTCTCTCAACCCCGTCTCTCTCTCTTTTGAACCTCTTTCTGTCTTGCAGCCCGTCATGCTTTCCCTCTGTCTCTTTCTCCACCTGTCTCGCTCTTGCCTCCCCCTCTCTCTCTTTCTCTCTCCCGCCCTCCAATTCTCGCCCCACCTCGCTCCCTTTCATTGCCTCTCATCCCTCTCTCTTTCCCCCTCTCTATCTTCCTCCCTTCTCTCTCGCCCTCACCCTCAGTCTCTATTTCTCTTTGTCTTTCTCACTCTCCCCCTCACTCTCTCTGTCGTGCCACCACCTCTCTTGCCCCCTCTCTCTTGTCCCCCTCTCTCGTCCTTCTCTCTCTCTTCTCCCCTCTCTGCTCGCACTCTGTCTCTCTCTCTCTGTCTCTCATCCTTCTCTCTCTATCTCAAACACCATCTCTTTCTCGCCGTCTCCGTTTCTCTCTCTCTCTCTCTCTCTCTCTCTCTCTCTCTCCTTGTCTCTCTCTCATGGGCCCCCATCTCTCTCTCGCAATCGGCCCATCTCTCGCTCGCCCTTTCTCTCTGTCTGTGTCTTTCATGACCTTTGTCTTCCTCTCTCGGCCCTCTCTGTTTCTCTTTCTCGACCACATCTCTATCACTTCTTCTCCCCATCTCTCTGTTTATATTTCGCCCACCTCGCTCGACGCCTTCTCAGTCTATCGCTCCCTACCTACTTCTCACACCATCCCCCCAATCATGCACTTCTCTTTCTCGCACCCACTCTCTCGCCCTGTCACTCTCTCTCGACCTGTCTCTATTTAGTCCCCTCGCTCTCTCATTCCGTCCCACGATCCCAATCTCTCTGTCTCGCCCCGTCCCTATTTCTCTCTTTTTCTTTTCCTCGACCTGTCTCTATTTCTCGTCCCCTCCCTCTCTCTTTCTCTTTCGACGCCTACCTCTCTCTCTCGCACACTCTCTTTCTCTCGCTCCCCCAATCTCTCGTCCCCTCTTTCTCTCGCATTTTCTCTCTCGCCGCTTCTGTTTTTCTGTCTCTATGTCTCTTTCTCAACCTGTCTCTCTGTCTCTCGCTTCTCCCATCCCGCTCTCTTTCTCTCTCTCTCGCCCCATCTCTCTCTCTCTCGCCCCTTCTCTCTCTCCCTCTATCTCTCACACCACTCTCTCTCATCTCTCACTCTATCTCATCCCTTCTCTCTCACTCACTGTGTCTCTTTCTTTCTCTATGTCTCTTTCTCAACCTGTCTCTCTATCTCTCGCTTCTCCCATCCCTCTCTCTTTCTCTCTCTCTCGCCCCAACTCTCTCTCTCGCCCCCTCTCTCTTTCGCTCTCTCTCGCCCTCTATCTCTCACACCCCTCTCTCTCACCCACACTCTCTTGCATCTCTCACTCTCTCTCTCTCATCCCTTCTCTCTCACTCACTGTCTGTTTCTTTCTCGACACCTCTCTCGCCCCCTCTCACTTTTTTCTCTCTCTCCTTCTATCTCTTGCACCCTTCCTCTCGCCCGCTCTCTCTTGCCGCTTCCCACTCTTTCTTCCTTCTCTCCTGCACTCTCTCTCTCTCTCACCCATCTCCTTCCCATCCCCCCTCTCCCACCTACTCTATATCTTGCCTCTCTCCATGTCTCTCTTTCTCTTTGCCAATCTCTCGCTGCCAAATCTCTCTCGCCCCCTCTCTCTTCCTCTCTGTCTCTCTCGTCATTCTCTCCCTGTCATCCACTCTGTCTCTCTCGCATTCTGTCTCTCTCTCTCGTCCCTCTCTCTACAACCCCTTACTCTCTCTCGCCCCATCTCGTTCTCGACCACGCTCTCTGTTTCTTTCTTTCTCAACCTGTCTCTCTCTCGTAATCTCCCTCTCCCTTTCTCTCTCGACCACTATCTCTCTCCCCACTCTTTGTCTGTCTCCCCATCTCTCACCCTCTATCTCCCCCTCTCGTTCTCTCCCTCCCTCTTTCTCGAATTGTCTCCTCTCTCTCTACTCTATCTCTCTCTCCGTCGCTCACTCTCTCTTTCTCTCTCTCGACCCATATCTCTCTATCTCGCTCCATCGCTCTTTCTCTCTCTCGCACCCCTCCTATCTTTTGCTCTCACTCTGTAGCCCCCATCGATCTCGCCCTCCCTCTCTGTCTCTCTTTCTCTCTCTCTCGACCGGACTCTGTCTCTCTCTCTCGCCCACTCCCTGTCTCTTTCTTCTCTCAACCCCTGTCACACTCGATCTCTCGCACCCCCTCTCTTTGTCTCTCTCCTGCCTCCATGTCTCATTCCTCGGTTTCTCCCTCTCTCTGTTGCCCAGTCTCGCTCTTGCTGATTATCTCTTTCTGTCTATCTCTTTCTCCACTTGTCTGACTCTCTCAGTCCGTCCCTCTCTCTTTCTCTCTCTCGCCGCTATCTCTTTCTCTCGCTCCATCTCTCTCTTTCTCTCTCTTGCTCCCTCCATCTCCCGCACCCTCTCTCGCCCGCTCTGTCTTGCCCCTTCCCACTCTCTCTCCCTTCTCTCCCGCACTCTGTCTCTCTCTCATCCCTAACGGTCTCATCCCCCTGTCTCCCACACTCTCTTTCTCTTGCCCTCTCTCCCTGTCTGTCTTTCTCTTTGCCACTCTCTCGCTGCCAAGTCTCTCTGTCTCTCTTGAACCAGCACCTCTCTCGACCCTTTCTCTTGCACTATGTCTCGCTCGTCTCTCTCTGACATCCACTCTCTCTTTCACTCTCGCCCCTCTCTGTCTCTCTCGCCACCCTTCCTCTCTTTCACGCCCCCCTTATCACGCACTCTCTCTATTTCTCTCTCTTGCTATTTCTGAACTAGTTTCTTTCTCTCGTCCCCTCACTCTCTCTTTCGCTCCCTCGACCCATTTATCTCTCTCTCCCCCGTCTCTCTCTCTTTCCGTCTCTCCCCTACTATCTCTCGCCCCCTTGCTGTCTTGCACTCTCTCTCGCCCTTTCTGCACTCGCTTTCTCTATCTCTCTCTTTCTCGACTTGTCTCTCTCGTCCCTCCATCTCTCTTTATCTCTCGTGACCCCTCTCTCTCACTCTTGCACACCCACCCTTTCTCTGTCTCGCCACACACTCTCTCTCGTCCTCTCTCCTGTCTGGCCCTGTCTCCCTTTGCCTCTCCTACGCCCACTCTCCCTCTCGACCCGACTCTTGTCCTCTTCCACTCTCCCACTCTCTGTCTTGCCCCATCTCTCTCTCGCTCTCACTCGCGTCATCCCCTTGTCTCATCGCATATCTCTCTCGCCCATTCTCTCTCTTTTCCACACTACCTCTCTTGTTTCCCATTCCTCCCTCTCTCTTTCTCCGCTTTCCCTCACTTTTATTCTCCCCTTCTCACTGTCTATGCTCCCTCCCTCTCTGTCTCTCAATCCCTGTAATCTTTCTCCATATCTCTATACATATCTCTCGATTCCTCTCTCATTTTCTTCCCCTCCCTTTGACGTTCTCTCTCCCCACCTCCCTACGTTTCTCTCCAACTGAATGTATCTCCCCTCTTCGTCCCTCTCTACCTGAACATCTCTCTCTCGCTGGTCCTTCACTTGGCCTCTGTCCCAGATATGGGCGTGTGAGGTGGTGGCGTGGGGGTAGAGAGGCTGGGGCGGGTAAATAGAGAACAGACAGATGTGAGGGTGGGAGGGGTGAGAAGATGTTGGAGAGACTTAAAAGCGGGGATGAGACTGAGGCAGCAGGAGCGGAGAGTGAGGTTGAGGGAGAGAGCGAAGCATGGAGGCAGGTTAAGCCACCGGATGGGTGCGTGTGTGTATGAGAAGGACAGAGAGGAATGTGAACGAGTGAAAGGGAGAGAGGTGAGAAACAGAATGAGTGCAGAGAGAGAGAGAGAGGGAGAGAAATGCGGAGAAAGAGAGACGGAGACGAAATGGGGCAGCCAGGTCGGAGTGGTGGGACCCAGAGTTGAAACTACGGACAGAGGAGCTTAAACCCAAATCCAGAGCTCAGTCCCGGACCCCTCCTCTTCCCTGAGGACCAGGACTTGGGGCTGAGTCTGTCTCTCTCCAGCTCAGCTTCTTCAACACAAAGACACACAACTACATCGTTGACTCTGGTGCTCGGCACTTTTTAATGAAGATTTTTATTGTTTGCAAACTGAAGTGATGGATACCGTCAGTGGAATGGTGCGTTTTCTCACTGGCCGCTGAATTGCGATTAACTTTGAAATGAGTCCCTGTAACACCCTCTACCACCAAGGGATAAGGTTGGGCAAACAAGCGGTGCCCTCACTCTGTTACCACAGCCACAGCTGGCTTCATCGCTGAAAGACTGAACTGAAATGAGAAAATCCCGTATGGATTGATTAATGATTGAATTTGTTTCATTCAAAAATTTGGGTAAAGGGATATTTCAGCACATTCTTCAGCTGCTGTCTGAACCTAGTCTGGGTCACGGCATAAATCACAGTGTTTGTGCAGCAACTGAGGAGCTGCAGCATGAAGCCCAATTCCTGTGCAAAGGGATGGAGATGCACAGACAGATACCCAATAAAAAACATTCGGTACCATATAGAATATATATAAACATTGACCAAAACAGAATGAAATTGGCCGAGATCACAAACAGCAGAATGATGGATTTCTTTCGAGATTTTATTTCTGTGTCAGACTGGGCGTCCAGAGTGGTGTGAGCCCGGAGTCTCCTACGTGCTCTGCTGGTCACTGAAATGTGTCGAACAGTGAAAACATTGAGCAGCAGAATCAGGAGGAATGGGAGAGCCGGGGTTAGAATGTGATGGAGGAACTCGATTGTGACCCAAACACTGGAGAAATAAACAGCATTTGTTGCCTCACAAAACCAGGGGTCTATCCTCAGCCAATAACGAACCGTGAGCATAAAATACCAGAAAATGTTCTTTAAGCAGCTCAGCACAGTCACTGTTCCCAGAACCACAGTCGCCATTTTCTCACTGCAATATTTACGCTTCAGCTTTTGGCAAAAAATGGCCACAAACCGATCAAAAGTGAAAGTGACGGTGAACCAGACAGCGCAGTCAGTGGCTGCATAAAGCAGGAAGGCGTGGATATTACACACGGGGAAGGATCTCAGGAAATAAAACTGTTCCATATAAACAATGGGAAGGTGTCTCAGTATCAGGTCGACGAGAATGACCAGTAGATCCGCCACTGCCATGGCCCCCAGGTAACGTCTGACCCATAGAGACAACCGGCAATCTTTATAAAGCAGTACGCAGATTGTCACAACGTTAACTGTGAGGAAGGAAAACAAACAGATTACACATCAGCCTGGAGGAAAAGTGACCAGTTTGACTGAAGAGCCAGTGAGATGTTCAAATGTGACGTTGCATTCCGAGATGTATTAAAATAATTACAGCTGAAATAACAAATAGGAAGGTCTGAATTACTGACAAAACGTGTCACAAAATACTATAAACCCTCCATCTCCAAACACACAGAGATACATCCATCAGAACAGACAATTTCTAGAACATTCCCACACACTCGATCACCCGAGAGCAGACACAGGCCACTTCTTTCCAGTTCCTAAGACGAAGGGTAGAAACGTTGTTGTCCTGAAGGATTCTCTCGCAGTTCCTTGGAGATGAAAGGAGTTGGGAACTTTCTGTCTTTTAGTCAAAATTGTGGTCAATCCTGTGTCGTGAAGAAATGTCAACGCAAGGAAAACGACACTTTTACCTGCCTGCGAGAATTCGGAACAGTGTCTTCTTCACCTTGGAACGGGATCTCTTCTCGCAGGTTCTTCCATTTTGTTCAATTCACTGACGTCCGGCGTTCCCAAATAACGTCAGGGATAGAATTTCCCGAGAATATTGGCGACAGAATGTTCGGTACTGAATGTTCCAGGGAATGTTGGGTATAGAATGTTGGGTACAAAATGTTCCAGTGAATGTCAGTTATAAAATGTGGGTACAGAATGTTCCGGGGAACGACTTGTCAGAAATAGACCTGTCACTAACAGTATCTGAAGGCGCAAGTGACACACAGTCCAGGTGGAGGGAAGTCTCAGACTCATATTGAACATACTGCCTACTGTGTTATGCGGCACTACCACCTGCAAAGTTGAACATATTTCTAATGGACTGAGTAAATGGGAACAGGGCATCCATGAGGCTCTGTGGGCTATTAGCAGCTGTAGCAGCAATAGCCTTCCCTCCAATATAAAGTCAGAAGTGGGCAGTTCACTAATATTTCCTGGATGTTCAGCACGTTTCACAACTAAACCTATACTGGAGCGGGCTATTCAGCCAACCAAGAGTTTTAAACAGCAACAAAATGAGGCCAATCAGCCATTCGATACTGTTACTCAGCAATTGGAGCAGATCATTTAACCTCTCATACTTGTTACAAAGAAAATGGAAAGGAAAATTCAACCTTCCAAAGATGCTAAACTGGAGTACAGGAGGACTGGTTACTGAGATTGAAGCAGTCATAAATCCGTCTTTATCAGTTTAACACAAATTAACAACTGCAGTGAAACAATGAGCAGTGCTTGAGCCTGTACTATTTGCAAACAATATCAACATTTTAGCTAAATAGAACAAATGTATTCCAGCTAAGCAAGGCAGGAAACTGAAGTGATCAAGAGAAGATAGATAATCTCTAATTGGATTATCAATGTGCAACAATTTGGCAGTTGGAATATTACGTGGGTAAACGTGATTTGGTGCATTTTCATCACAACAGGAAGAATAACAGTCTGGATATTTAATTAATGGAGAGAGAGAGAAAACAGGATTTAGTGATACAGTGTGCAGTAGACGGTTTAGCCTGACCTGTTCTGCGATGGGGAGTGCTGTTCCATTTTCCTGATGGTCTGCTCCCTGATGGTCCCAGTTTCTCCATTGATCTCTGCACACACGGGATATATTGATGTGGTTGTTTGGTGATAGTGAGTAGTGAAGGGGAGGGAGATTTGAGCGGAGTACCAAGGGCATGGCTTTTATACAAGAGGCCATCATTTCTTTCTACTTGGAGATCGGAAGGCGATGGGCATGTGGGCATGTCTGACTACTTCTGAATGAAGGAGTTGTGGATGCTGCCTGGACTTTGGGTATTCACCAAAATAATGCACTGTGCCTCGGCACAGTGCGTCATGAATGGAGTGAGAAATAGAGGGTCCAATCAGAAGAATGAGTACTAAAGGCATTGCCAGATCAGCTGAAATGGTTAGGTATATCACGTTTTCAACACCCCACAAAGAACCATTAACGACGAGGAGACACCTGTTCAGCACAGTGCTCTGCTCAGCCCAAACTTGCAATCTGCCGAGGGCGTAAAACTACCGACCATAGCAATACGTTGATCCATAAACCCGGACTAGACATCTGCCCAGCACCGGGAGTTAGGCAGACCACAGCAGTGCTATGTATTCAGGTCACTCTGAGTGAAGCACTCTGGAAGAGGTTGAGTTGAATTTTACTTCATTTTCTCTAACCTCCACTGGTTTTGATTTGCTTTTCCCAATTATAGTGATAATTGATTTTACAGTCCTGAAACGATCCCAATTACAGCATATGGGCCAGCAATCGAAATGTTCGTCTCCTTCTGTTAATATCTCGACAGCATTCCAGGAAATGGACAAAACTGCTCTGAGTCTGCAATGTCATTCTTTGAAGAAGGAAATGGATGGGAGATGTCCTAAAGATGGTGTCAGGGTCAGAATGTTCACCTCATTTTATTCTATTTTCGGAAGGGTTTTTCTTCCCAAACTTTTAAATCATACAAGTGTCTACGATGGGAATGGAAGAGGTAAGTGCCAGGTGAGAGGCTGGCGCGGGGAGTCACGATCTCACAATTTCAAGCATAGTGCGGCCTGGACACTGATAACGGTGTGTTCTGGAGACTCAGCCACGTGAGGCTTGGATTTTGGCAGGGAATGGCCTGGAACATGGTTCCAGTGCAGCCTGGAGACAGGGCCCAGTGAACTCTGGAAACTGGGTCCTGTGTGGCCTGTAGACTGGACCTGGTGCGATCTGGAGATTGCATCCAGTGCAGCCTGGATACAGAGCCCGACACGGTCTCGAGACTGTGCCCAGTGCATGCTGGAGAATGGCCCCGCTGTAGTCTGGAGACTGGTCCTGGTTCAGCTTGGCGTCTGTGCGTACTGGAGTCTGGAGACTGCGCCCAGCATGGTCTGGAGACTTTGCACAGTATAGTGTATAGCTGGGCCCAGTGCAAGTCTGGAGACTCGGCCCGGTGCGGCCTACGGTCAGGGCCGAGTGCGGCATGGATATGGGTCTGGTGTGGTGTGGAGACTGGGTCCTGTGTGGCCAGGAGACTGAGACCAACACAATCCGGAGACCGGGCAAAGTGTGGCCTGGAGACTGGGCTCAGAGCAATTGGGAGACCGACCCCGGTGTGGCCTGGAGACTGGACCAGGAGCAACCTGGAGATTGAGTCCAGGGCAGTCTGGATACTAGGCCCAATGCGACCTGGAGTCTGGGCACAGTGCGGTTTGGAGACGGCGCATGGTGCAGTCTGGAGAATGGGCGTATTGCGGCCTGACGAGTGGGTAGCTTTCCTTGTGGAAACTGGTTTTTCTGCAGACTGCAGACAGGGCACGACGTGATCTGGAGAATGGGTTCAGTACAGCCTGGAGATTGCGCCCAAGTGCAGTCTGGAGAACTGGCGAGGTGTGGCCGGGAGACTGGGCCGAGTGCAGTCTGGACTCTGGGCCAGGCGTGGCCTGGAGCCTGGGTCTGGTGCAGTCGGGAGACTTGACCCAGTGCATTCCGGAGACTGGGCCCTGCTAAGTCGGGAGACTTGACTGGGTGTCGTCTGGAGTCAAGGTCCGGCGCAGTCCGGAGAGTGGACCTGGTGTAGTCTGGAGAATGTGCCCGGTACAGCCTGGAGACTGGGCTGGGTGCATTCTGTAGAATCGCCCTGGTGTGGCCTGGAAACTAATGGAGTCTGATGATTCGAGTGAGGATAGGATCAATCAAAGATAGGAGTGGAAATTTCTGTGTGCAATCTGAGGACATGGGGAATCGCTTAATGAATTTTCATCAGTATTCACAATGCAAAAGGGTAATTTTAATGAGAATGCAGAGATGAAGGCTACAAGATTAGCTAGGATTAGGATGACAAAATGGAGTTTTTAGAAATGTTGGAATACCTGAAAATACATAAGACTCCGGGGCTAGTTGCAATGTATCCTCAGGTTCTGTGCCAAGCCGGGGAGAAGATTGTAGAGTCTTTGCCTTTTCCCTTTATGTTATTCTTATCGGCAGGAGTAGTGCCAGAAGACTGGAGGATAGCAACGTTGTTCTCTTGTTTATTAAGGGCTGTCGGCTTAACCGTATTAAGTATAGACCATTGAGCATAACGTCGGTTGTGGGTAAGGTATTTGATAAACGCTACAACATATAGGATTTATAATAATCTAGAAATGAATCATTTGTTTCGGGATTGTCAATACGGTTTTTTGAAGGGTAGGTCATGCCTCACTAACCTTACTGAGTTCCGGAAATCGCGACAAAACAGGTCAATGAAGATAAAGCGGTGGATGTGGTGTATGTGGTATTCAGTCAGGCGTTTGATAAGGTTCCATACGGTAGACTGTTGCAAAAACTACGGAGTTTCGCGATTGAAGGTTATTTCGCGGTTTGGATCAGAAATTGGCCAGCAGAAAGAAGCCAGAGAATGTTGGTTGATGGGACGTGTTCATCCTGGAGCTCCGTTACCAGTGTTGTGCCACAAGGATTTGTTTTGGTGCAACCACTGTTTGTTAGGTTGGAACAGAATAATGGGTTCGTAAATTTGCAGATGACATTAAGATTCGCAAAGTTGTGGATGGTGCCGAAAGATGTTGTGGGTTAAGGAAGAACATAGTTAAGCTGCAGAGCTGGGCTGAGTAGTGGCAAATGAGTTTAATGCGGAAAAGTGTGAGGTAGTTCACTTCGGAAGTAATTAACCGGATGCAAAGTACTGGGCTAATAGTAAATCGTTGGCAGTGCAGATGAACAGAGATCTCAGGGTCCAGGTGAATAAATCCTTGTAAGTTGCCACCCAGGTTGATAGGTTTGTTAAGAAGACATAAGGTGTGTTGACGTTTATTAGAAGGGAGATTGTGTTTCGGAGCCATGGGATCATGCTTCTGCTGTAAGGTGCTGGTAAGGAAGCACCTGGAGTATTGCGTGAGGTTCTGGTCAACACATTACAGGAAGGATGCGGAAACTTTGGACGGGTTCAGAGGAGATTTAATAGGGTGTTGCCTGGTATGGAGGGAAGGTCTTACGAATAAATTCTGAGGAAGCTGAGGTTGTTTTCATTGGAAAGAAGATTGCGAGATGAATTAATCGAAATGTATAAGATAATCAGAGGTTTAGATTTCGTGGACATTGAAAGCCTTATTCCTCAGACAGTGAAGCCTGGAGACTGTGGAGAAAGTGAGGACTTTAGATACTGGAGTTCAGAGTCGAGATTGTTTTTGCTGGAAAAGCACAGTCAGTTAATCAGCATCAGAGGAGCAGGGGAATCAGAATTTAGACCAAAGCCCTTCGGATGGGCTTATGCCTGAAACGTCAATTCTCCTACTCCTCGGATGCGGCCTGCCCTGCTGTGCTTTTCCTGCCTGAAGACTGTGTCCATTGTGGCCTGGAGACCGGGCACCATGTGGTCTGCAGACTGGGCAGGTGTGATCTGGATATTGGTCCCAGTGCAGTCTGCTGGCACCGACTGGTGTACATAGGTATGTAATTCGGGTCAGCTTTCCCCCTTTTTTATTCTTCCACTGGATTTTCATTTATAAATCTTTCTATTTTACTCCAAATACTTATGAATCGGCACTCAGATTTCTTGTAGCTGAGATAGCGTCATGAGCAAAAACCTAACAAGAATTTCACTGCATTCATTAGCGTGCACGTGATAATAAAGCCAATTCTCGTCAAATGTGAGAGACTCACTGTCTTTCATGCCTTATCCAAACAAAGAAGTGCCTTCAGAAGTGGCGTGCGGCAACCAGCAGAGGGCGCTTTTACATCAATTCAAGAGAACACAAGAGAAAGAGAAAGAGAGAGAGAGTGAAGAAGAATAAGGAGGGTCATTTGATTGCCATTTCATTGGATTCACTCAAAAAACAACAGAATCCCAAATGCTCCGAGACGCAGAGGTAAATTTACAAATATAAATACACTAAAGCACATATACAAGACAAAGACAAAAAAAAACACGCACAAGCATACAAACACACTTACACCCCAATAAACACAGAGGTATATGCAGATATCTGGCCACTCAGTTGCCATTAAATGAGACCATGGCTGGTCTGATCTCGGCCTCAACGTTATTTCCTCTTGAGAAATAAGGCAGAACAAGTGACTGAGCTGTTAGACTGGGAGAACTTTGGGACGAGTGGCCATAATAGTATTAGTTTGAATATAGTTGTGGAAAAGGCTCGGGCTGGTCCACAAGTTAACCAAGATAACCAAGGCCAATTTTGATTGTGTTAGGCAGGAAACTTCAAAGCATTATTGTGGTAGACTGTTCAGAAGTGGCGGCACGATGGCACAGTGGTTAGCACTACTACCTCACAGCGCCAGAGACCTGGGATCAATTCCCGCCTCAGGCGACTGACTGTGTGGAGTTTGCATATTCTCCCCGTGTCTGCGTCGGTTTCCTCCAGGTGTTCCGGCTTCCTCCCACAGTCCAGAAATGTGCAGGTTAGATGAATTGTCCATGCTAAATTGCCCGTAGTGTAAGGGGCAGGGGTAATATGTAGGGGAATTTGTCTGGGTGGGTTTCGTGTTGGTGTGGACATGTTGGGTCAAGTCTCCCGACTGCACTAGACCCAGTCTCCAGGCCACACCTGGCCCAGAGTCCAGACTGCACTCGGCCCAGTCTCCCGGCCACACCTCGCCAGTTCTCCAGACTGCATTTGGGCGCAATCTCCAGGCTGTACTGAGCCCATTCTCCAGATCACGTCGTGCCCTGTCTGCAGTCTGCAGAAAACCTAGTTTCCACAAGGAAAGTTACCCACTCGTCAGGCCGCAATACGCCCATTCTCCAGACTGCACAATGCGGCGTCTCCAAACCGCACTGTGCCCAGACTCCAGGTCGCATTGTGCCTAGTATCCAGACTGCCCTGGACTCAATCTCCAGGTTGCTCCTGGTCCAGTCTCCAGGCCACACCGGGGTCGGTCTCCCAATTGCTCTGAGCCCAGTCTCCAGGCCACACTTTGCCCGGTCTCCGGATTGTGTTGGTCTCAGTCTCCTGGCCACACAGGACCCAGTCTCCACACCACACCAGACCCATATCCATGCCGCACTCGGCCCTGACCGTAGGCCGCACCGGGCCGAGTCTCCAGACTTGCACTGGGCCCAGGCTATACACTATACTGGGCGCAGTCTCCAGACTGCAGTACGCACAGACGCCAAGCTGAACCAGGACCAGTCTCCAGACTACAGCGGGGCCATTCTCCAGCATGCACTGGGCACGGTCTCGAGACCACGTCGGGCTCTGTCTCCAGGCTGCACTGGATGCAATCTCCAGATCGCACCAGGTCCAGTCTACAGGCCGCACAGGACCCAGTTTCCAGAGTTCACTGGGCCCTGTCTCCAGGCTGCACTGGACCCAGGTTCCAGGCCATCCCCTGCCAAAATCCAAGCCTCACGTGGCTGAGTCTCCAGAACACACCGTTATCAGTGTCCAGGCCGCACTATGCTTGAAATTGTGAGATCGTGACTCCCCGCGCCAGCCTCTCACCTGGCACTTACCTCTTCCATTCCCATCGTAGACACTTGGATGAATTAAAAGTTTGGGAAGAAAAACCATTCCGAGAATAGAATAAAATGAGGTAAACATTCTGACCCTGCCACCATCTTTAGGACATCTCCCATCTATTTCCTTCTTCAAAGAATGACATTGCAGACTCAGAGCAGTTTTGTCCATTTCCTGGAATGCTGTCGAGATATTAACAGAAGGAGACGAACATTTCGATTGCTGGCCCATATGCTGTAATTGGGATCGTTTCAGGACTGTAAAATCAATTATCACTATAATTGGGAAAAGCAAATCAAAACCAGTGAAGGTTCGAGAAAATGAAGTAAAATTCAACTCAACCTCTTCCAGAGTGCTTCACTCAGAGTGGCCTGAATACATAGCACTGCTGTGGTCTGCCTAACTCCCGGTGCTGGGCAGATGTCTAGTCCGGGTTTATGGATCAACGTATTGCTATGGTCGGTAGTTTTACGCCCTCGGTTGATTACAAGTTTGGGCTGAGCAGAGCACTGTGCTGAACAGTTATCTCCTCGTCGTTAATGGTTCTTTGTGGGGTGTTGAAAACGTGATATACCTAACCATTTCAGCTGATCTGGCAATGCCTTTATTACTCATTCTTCTGATTGGACCCTCTATTTCTCACTCCATTCATGATTCACTGTGCCTAGGCACAGTGCATTATTTTGGTGAATACCCAATGTCCAGGCAGCATCCACAGCCCCTTCATTCAGAAGTAGTCAGACATGCCCACACGCCCATCGCCTTCCGATCTCCAAGTAGAAAGAAATGATGGCCTCTTGTATAAAAGCCATGCTCTTGGTACACCGCTCAAATCACCCTCACCTTCACTACTCCCTATCACCAAACAACCACATCAAAATATCCCGTGTGTGCAGAGAGCAATGGAGACACTGGGACCATCAGGGAGCAGACCATCAGGAAAATGGAACAGCACTCCCCATCGCAAAACAGGTCAGGCTAAACCCTCTACTACACACTGTATCACTAAATCCTGTTCTCTCTCTCTCTCTCCATTAATTAAATATCCAGACTGTTATTCTTCCTGTTAGTATGAAAATGCACAGAATCACGATTACCCACATAATATTCCAGCTGCCAAATTGTTGCACATTGATAATCCAATTAGAGATTATCTATCTTCTCTTGATAACTTCAGTTTCCTGCCTTGCTTAGTTAGAATACATTTATTCCATTTAGCTAAAACGTTGATATTGTTTGCAAATAGTACAGGCTCAAGCACTGCTCATTGTTTCACTGCAGTTGTTAATTTGTGTTAAACTGATAAAGACGGATTTATGACTGCTTCCGTCTCAGTTACCAGTCCTCCTGTACTCCAGTTTAGCATCTTTGGAAGGTTGAACTTTCCTTTCCATTTTCTTTGTAACAAGTATGAGAGGTTAAATGATCTGCTCCAATTGCTGAGTAACAGTGTCGAATGGCTGATTGGCCTCATTCTGTTGCTATTTAAAACACTTGGTTGGCTGAATAGCCCGCTCCAGTATAGGTGTAGTCGTGAAACGTGCTGAACATCCAGGAAACATTAGTGAACTGCCCACTTCTGACTTTATCTTGGAGGGAATGCTATTGCTGCTACTGCTGCTAATAGCCCACAGAGCCTCATGGATGCCCAGTTCCCATTTACTCAGTCCTTCAGAAATATGTTCAACCTTGCAGATGGTAGTGCCACATAACACAGTAGGCAGTATGTTCAATATGAGTCTGAGACCTCCCTCCACCTGGACTGTGTGTCACTTGCGCCTTCAGATACTGTTAGTGACAGATCGATTTCTGACAAGTCGTTCCCCGGAACATTCTGTACCCACATTTTATAACTGACATTCACTGGAACATTTTGTACCCAACATTCTATACCCAACATTCCCTGGAACATTCAGTACCGAACATTCTGTCGCCAACATTCTCTGGAAATTCTATCCCTGACGTTATTTGGGAACGCCGGACGTCAGTGAATTGAACAAAATGGAAGAACCTGCGAGAAGAGATCCCGTTCCAAGGTGAAGAAGACACTGTTCCGAATTCTCGCAGGCAGGTAAAAGTGTCGTTTTCCTTGCGTTGACATTTCTTCACGACACAGGATTGACCACAATTTTGACTAAAAGACAGAAAGTTCCCAACTCCTTTTATCTCCAAGGCACTGCGAGAGAATCCTTCAGGACAACAACGTTTCCACCATCCGTCTTAGGAAATGGAAAGAAGTGGCCTGTGTCTGCTCTCGGGTGATCGAGTGTGTGGGAATGTTCTAGAAATTGTCTGTTCTGATGGATGTATCTCTGTGTGTTTGGAGATGGAGGGTTTATAGTATTTTGTGACACGTTTTGTCAGTAATTCAAACCTTCCTATTTGTTATTTCAGCTGTAATTATTTTAATACATCTCGGAATGCAAGGTCACATTTGAACATCTCACTGGCTCTTCAGTCAAACTGGTCACTTTTCCTCCAGGCTGATGTGTAATCTGTTTGTTTTCCTTCCTCACAGTTAACGTTGTGACAATCTGCGTACTGCTTTATAAAGATTGCGGGTTGTCTCTATGTGTCAGACGTTACCTGGGGGCCATGGCAGTGGCGGATCTACTGGTCATTATCGTCGATCTGATACTGAGACACCTTCCCATTGTTTATATGGAACAGTTTTATTTCCTGAGATCCTTCCCCGTGTGTAATATCCACGCCGTCCTGTTTTATGCAGCCACTGACTGCTCTGTCTGGTTCACCGTCACTTTCACCTTTGATCGGTTTGTGGCCATTTGTTGCCAAAAGCTGAAGTGTAAATATTGCAGTGAGAAAATGGCGGCTGTGATTCTGGGAACAGTGATTGTGCTGAGCTGCTTAAAGAGCATTTTCTGGTATTTTATGCTCACGGTTCGGTATTGGCTGAGGAACGACCCCTGGTTTTGTGAGGGAACAAATGCTGTTTATTTCTCCAGTGTTTGGGTCACAATCGAGTTCCTCCATCACATTCTAACCCCGGGTGTCCCGTTCCTCCTGATTCTGCTGCTCAATGTTTTCACTGTTCGACACATTTTAATGACCAGCAGAGCACGTAGGAGACTCCGGGCTCACGCCACTCTGGACGCCCAGTCTGACACAGAAATTAAAACTCGAAAGAAATCCATCATTCTGCTGTTTGTGATCTCGGCCAATTTCATTCTGTTATGGTCAATGTTAATGCTATATTCTATATGGTACCGAATGTTTTTTATTGGGTATCTCTCTGTGCATCTCCATCCCTTTGTACAGGAATTGGGCTTCATGCTGCAGCTCCTCAGTTGCTGCACAAACACTGTGATTTATGCCGTGACCCAGACTAGGTTCAGACAGCAGCTGAAGAATGTGCTGAAATATCACTTTACCCAAATTTTTGAATGAAACAAATTCAATCATTAATCAATCCATACGGGATTTTCTCATTTCAGTTCAGTCTTTCAGCGATGAAGCCATCTGTGGCTGTGGTAACAGAGTGAGGGCACCGCTTGTTTGCCCAACCTTATCCCTTGGTGGTAGAGGGTGTTACATGGACACATTTCAAAGTACCTCGCAATTCAGCGGCCAGTGAGAAACGCACCATTCCACTGATGGTATCCATCACTTCAGTTTGAAAACAATAAAAATCTTCATTAAAAAGTGCCGAGCACCAGAGGCAACGATGTAGTTGTGTGTCTTTGTGTTGATGAAGCTGAGCTGGAGAGAGACAGACTCAGCCCCAAGTCCTGGTCGTCAGGGTAGAGAGGGGGACCGGGACCGAGCTCTGGATTTGTGTTCAATCTCCTATGTCCGTACTTTCAACTCTGGGTCCCACCACTCCGACCTGGCTGCCGCATTTCGTCTCCATCTCTCTTTCTCCATATTTCTCTCCCCCTCTCTCTCTCTGCACACATTCTGTTTCTCAGCTCTCTCCCTTTCACTCGTTCACATTCCTCTCTGTCCTTCTCATACACACACACACACCCATCCGGTGGCTTAACCTGCCTCCATGCTTCGCGCTCTCCCTCAACCTCAGTCTCATTCCCGCTTTTAAGTCTCTCCAACATCTTCTCACTCCTCCCACCCACCCCCACATCTATCTGTCCTCTATTCACCAGCCCCAGCATCTCTACTCCCACGCCACCACCTCACACGCTCATATCTGGGACAGAGGCCAAGGGAAGGACCAGTGAAAGAGAGATGTTCAGGTAGAGAGGGACGAAGAGGGGAGAGACATTCAGTTGGAGCGAAACGGAGGGAAGTGGGGAGAGAGAGTGTCAGAGGGAGGGGAAGAAAAGGAGAGAGGAATCGAGAGATATGTATAGAGAGATAGAGAAAGATTACAGGGAGAGAGAGACAAAGACGGAGGGAGCATAGACAGTGAGAAGGGGAGAATGAGAGTGAGAGAAAGCGTATAAAGAGAGCGGGAGGAATAGGAAGGAAGAGAGGTAGTTTGGAAAAGAGAGAGATTGGGCGAGAGAGATATGTGATGAGACAAGGGGATGACGCGAGTGAAAGCGAGAGAGAGATGGGGCAAGACAGAGAGTGGGCCAGTGGAAGATGACAAGAGTCGGGGCGAGAGTGTGAGTGGGCGTAAGAGAGGCAAAGGGAGACAGGGCCAGACAGGAGAGAGGACGAGACAGAGTGTGTGGCGAGACAGAGAAAGGGAGGGTGGGCAAGAGTGAGAGAGAGGGTTCACGAGAGAGAAAGAGAGATGGAGGGACGAGAGAGACAGGGCGAGAAAGAGAGAGATAGAGAAAGCGAGTGCGAGAAAGGGCGAGAGAGAGTGCAAGCCAGCAAGGGGGCGAGAGATAGAGGGGGAGTGACGGAAAAAGAGAGTGAGGGACGAGAGAAAGAGACTAGTTCAGAAATAGCAAGAGAGAGAAATAGAGAGAATGCGGGAGTGAGGGGGCGTGAAAGAGAGGAAGGGTGGCGAGAGAGACAGAGAGGGGCGAGAGTGAAAGAGAGGGGATGACAGAGAAATAGAGACGAGCGAGACATATTGCAAGAGAGAGGGGGCGAGAGAGGTGCTGGTTCGTCAGAGACAGAGAGACTTGGTAGCGAGAGAGTGGCAAAGAGAAAGACAGACAGGAAGAGAGGGCAAGAGAAAGAGTGTGTCGGAGACAGGGGGATGACACCGAGAGGGATGTGAGAGAGAGACAGAGTGCGGGAGAGAAGGGTTAGAGAGTGAGAAGGGGCAAGACAGAGCGGGCGAGAGAGGGTGCAGGAGATGGAGGGAGCAAGAGAGAGAAAGAGAGAGATGGAGCGAGAGAAAGAGATAGCAGCGAGAGAGAGAGAGAGGGAGGGACCGAGACAGTCAGACAAGTGGAGAAAGAGATAGACAGAAAGAGATAATGAGCGAGAGCGAGGCTGGGCAACAGAGAGAGGGAGAAACAGAGGAATGAGAGATGGAGGCAGGAGAGAGACAAAGAGAGGTGGTGCGAGAGATCGAGTGTGACAGGGGTTGAGAGAAGAAAGAGACAGGGAGTGGGCGAGAGAGAGACACAGAGTCCGTTCAAGAAAGAAAGAGAGACAGAGAGGGAGGGCGAGAGCGATGAGGGGTACAGAGAGAGAGCAAAAGATAGGTGGGGTGCGAGAGAGAGAAAGAGCGAAGGAGCGAGACAGAGTGATATGGGTCGAGAGAGAGAAAGAGAGAGGGAGCGACAGAGAGAGAGATAGGGTAGAGAGAGAAAGAGAGAGAGGAGACAATTCGAGGAAGAGGGAGGGAGAGAACGAGAGGGGGATATAGAGGGTGAGAGATGGGGCGACAGACAAAGAGTGGGGAGAGAGATAGTGGTCGAGAGAGAAAGGGAGAGGGAGATGACGAGAGAGAGACAGGTTGAGAAAGAAAGAAACAGAGAGCGCGGTCGAGAACGAGAGGGGGCGAGAGAGAGTAAGGGGTAGAGAGAGGGACGAGAGAGAGACAGAATGCGAGAGAGATAGAGGGGATGACAGGGAGCGAATGACGAGAGAGACAGAGAGGAAGAGAGAGGGGGCGAGAGAGATTTGGCAGCGAGAGAGTGAGAAAGAGAGACATGGAGAGAGGGCAAGATATAGAAGAGGTGGGAGAGAGGAGAATGGGAAGGAGATGGGTGAGAGAGAGAGAGTGCAGGAGAGAAGGAAGAAAGAGTGGGAAGTGGCAAGAGAGAGCGTGCGAGAGGAAGGGTGCAAAAGATCGAGGGAGAGAGAGAAAAAAGTGAGAGGGGGCTAGAGAGGTGTCGAGAAAGAAAGAGACAGTGAGTGAGAGAGAAGGGATGAGAGAGAGAGAGTGAGAGATGCAAGAGACTGTGGGTGAGAGAGAGGGATGTGAGAGATAGAGGGGGAGAGAGAGTGAAAGAGAGGGGGCGAGAGAGAGAGATGGGGCGAGAGAGAGAGAAAGAGAGAGGAATGGGAGAGCGAGAGATATAGAGACAGGTTGAGAAAGAGACTTAGAGACAGAAAAACAGAAGCGGCGAGAGAAAATGCGAGAGAGAGAGAGGGGCGAGAGATGGAGGGGGAGCGAGAGAAAGAGAGTGGGCGAGAGAGAGGGGTAGGGGTCGAAAGAGAAAGAGAGAGGGAGGGGACGAGAAAGAGAGACAGGTCGAGGAACAGAAAAAGAGAGAAATAGGGAGGGGGCGAGACAGAGAGATTGGGAGCGAGGGACGGAATGAGAGAGCGAGGGGACAACATAGAGACAGGTCGAGAGAGAGCGACAGGGCAGGAGAGTGGGTGCGAGAGAGAGAAGTGCATGATTGGGTGGATGGTGTGAGAGGTAGGTAGGGAGCGATAGACTGAGAAGGGGTCGAGCGAGGTGGGCGAAATATAAACAGAGAGATGGGGAGAAGAAGTGATAAAGATGTGGTCGAGAAAAAGAAACAGAGAGGGCCGAGAGAGGAAGAGAAAGATCATGAAAGAGACAGACAGAGAGAAAGGGCGAGCGAGAGACGGGCCGAGTGCGAGAGAGAGAGGGGGCCCCATGAGAGAGAGACAAGGAGAGAGAGAGAGAGAGAGAGAGAGAAAGAGAGAGAGAGACAAACGGAGACGGCTAGAAAGAGAGGGTGTTTGAGATAGAGAGAGACGGATGAGAGAGAGAGAGAGATAGAGTGCGAGCAGAGAGGGGAGAAGAGAGAGAGAAGGACGAGAGAGCGGGTCAAGAGAGAGGGGGCAAGGGAGGTGGTGGCACGACAGAGAGAGTGAGGGGGAGAGTGAGAAAGACAAAGAGAAAGTGAGACCGAGTGTGAGGGCGAGAGAGAAGGGAGGGAGATAGAGAGGGGGAAAGAGAGAGGGATGAGAGGCAATGAAAGGGAGCGAGGTGGGGCGAGAATTGGAGGGCGGGAGAGAGAAAGAGAGAGAGGGGGAGGCAAGAGCGAGACAGGTGGAGAAAGAGACAGAGAGAAAGCATGACGGGCTGCAAGACACAAAGAGGTTCAAAAGAGAGAGAGATAGGGGTTGAGAGAGAGGGTTGAGAGAGAGGGAGAAAAATGTGCAAGAGAGAGGGATGAGAGAGAGAGAGAGTGCGAGAGGGAGGGGAGAAGACAAGAGAGAAGGACGAGAGAGGGGATCAAGAGAGAGGGATGAGAGAGAGAGTGAGAAGGGGAGAGAGATACAAAGAGAAAGAGAGACAGAGAGATGGGCGAGAGAAAGAGGGGATGAGACACAATAAAATGGAGCTAGGGAGTGAGAGTTAGAGGAGCCAGGAGGGAGAAAAAGAGAGCGTGGCAAGAGAGAGAGGGACGAGGTCGCGGTATGTAAAAAACGGAGAGGGGAACAAGAACGAGACCGCTCGACAAAAAGACAGAGAAAGGGAGAGGGAGTGCAAGACAGAGAGAGACCGCGGGAGAGTGTCCGAAAGAGAAAGAGAAATGGCGTTGAGAGAAAGAGAGCCGAGAGAGAGAGAGAGAGAGAGAGAGAGGCAGTGTGCAAGAGAGAGCAATGAGAGAGAGTCAGATGGGACACGGGAGAGCGGGCGACAGAAAGATGGGGCGAGATATAGAGCCAGTGAGAGAGAGAGAGAGAAAGAGAAGGGGCTGGAGAGTAAGATGCGGGCAAGAGAGAGAAAGAGAGAGAGAGAGAGAGGAGAAGTTAGAGACATTTCGAGAAAGAGAGAGAGAGAGACAGGAGAGAGAGAGAGAGAGCCAGAGCGAGAAGGGACAAGAGAAAGGGGTCGAGAAGAGAGGGGCGAGAGATGGAAGTGGGGTGAGAGAAAGAGAGAGAAGGGGACGAAAGTGAGAGACAGATCGAAAAAGAGAAAGACACAGAAAGAAAGAGAGGTCGAGAGAGAGGTAGTGCGACTGGGAGAAAGAAAGGGGTCGAGAAAGAGAAAGAGAGATGGAGGGGACAAGAGAAAGAGATAATGTGCGAGAGACAGTGCGTGAGAGAGAGATAGTGTGAGTCAGAGAGAGAAGCAGTCGAGACATATGGGCAAGACATAAAAAGAGATGGGGCAAAGGAGAGAGAGGGATAGGGTTGACAACGAGAGAGAGAGAGTCGACAGAAAAAGAGAAAGGACAAGAAAGAGAGAGAGAAAGAGAGATGGAGGAGAGAGCGAGACAGGTCGAGAAAATGAGAGAGACAGAGAGGGCAAGAGGGAAAGGGGAGAGAAAGAGACAGGGGATAAGAGAGAGAGATAGCGGTAGAGGGAGAAAGAGAGACAGAGGAGTGGCAGTGAGAGAAAGGTCGAGATAGAGAAAGTGAGAGAGGGCGAGAGTAGAGGAGACGAGAGAGACAGGGTGCAAGAAAGAAAAAGGGGGTCGAGTCGGAGAGATAGGGCTCGAGAAACAGAAAGAGAGAGGGAGGGGACGAGAGAGAGAAGTCGACAGAGTGTGTTTGAAAGAGTGAGAGAGTGTGAGAGACGGTGCAAGAGCAAGAGTGCGTGAAAGTGAGAAACGATGTGAGAGACAGAGAGGGAATGAGAGAGAGGTTGGAAGAGAGGTGAGCGAGAGACAAAGAGAGAGACAGAGTGAAGAGAAGAGAGAGAGATGGGATCGTGGAAGAGAGAGAGGGGTCGTGAGCTGGAGAGAAAGGTCATTCAAGAGAGAGCGAGAGATGAGGTGAGAGTGAGGGTTAGGGGGCGACAGAGAACAACGAGGCAGGAGAGAGAGTGAGTGAGAGAGGGGGGCAAGAGAGAGAGGGCCAAGAGAGTGACAGAGTACAAGTGACAGAGAGTAGATGAGAGAGAGAGATGAGAGTAAGGCACAAAGGAGAGGAGGCGAGAGAGGGTATTGCGCGATGAAGAGAGAGGCAAAGAGAAAGAGAAGCAGAGAGGGCGAGAGAGAGACAGAGGCGAGAGAGACAGAGTGCAAGTATATAGAGAGAGGGATGAGAGCCAATGAGAGGGGGCAAGAGAGAGCGGCGAGAGTTAGAGAGGGAGGGAGAGGGAAAGAGAGCGCGGGCATGAGAGCGAGGCAGCGCCTGTGACAGGAAAAGGGAGACAGAGGGCGAGAGAGAAGGAGAGTGGGAGAGACGGACGAGACGTGGGAGAGCGCGGGGGCAAGAGAGAGAAAGAGAGTGGGAGTGACGTGGAGGCAGAGAATAGGCAAGAGAGAGAAGTGGGGGCGAGAGAGAAGCTTGACGAGAGAGACGGCGAGAGAAACTGAGTGAGAGAGGAAGTGACAGAGCGAGACGACGAGAGAGAGAGGGGGCGAAGCAGAGTGTGAAAGGGACCGAGGGAGCGGATTTGAGAGACAGAGGGCGAGAGAGAGAGGGAGGCGAGAGACGAGGTGAGAGAGAGAGGGAGAGAGAGAGACGGTGAGTGACAGAGGCGCACGAGATACAGGGCTCCAGAGAGGGGTGAGTCAGAGAGAGACAGAGAGGGCAAAATAAGTAGGTCGAAAGAAAGAGTGGTCGATAGTGTTGGGTGGTCGAGAGAGAGAGACAAAAATGGAGAGGGGTCAAGAGGGGGGAGGGAGAGGGGCGGTAGATAGAGTGAGAGAGATACGGGGAGAGGGCGAGAGAGAGACAGAGAAAGAGAGAGAGAGGACGAGAGAGGGGAGAGAATGAGAGAGAGGTTGAGAGAGAGAAAGAAAGTGGAAGGGGATGAAAGAGAGACGCCGAGGAATTTGAGAGAGAAAAAGAGAGAGGGCAAGTGCGAGAGGGGCGAGAGAGACGATGAGAGGGACAGGGATGAGCGAGAGAGGGTTCAGTGTTCGAGAGAGAGAGGGCGAAAGGGTGCGAGAGCGAGGGAAAGATAGAGAGGTTCGGGCGACAGAGAGGGACGGAGCGAGAGGGTGAAAAGCCAGAGAGGGGAAGAGAAAGTCGGAGAGAGACAAAGAGAAAGAAAGACAGAGAGAGAGGACGAGAGAGACAATGGATAGGAGAGAGAAGTGTGCGAGAAAGAGCAAAAGCGAGACAGCGTGACAGCGAGAGTTAGAGGGGGCGTCAAAGGGAAAGCGAGAGCACAGGCATGACAGAGGCCACGAGTGAGACAGAGAAAAGGAGAGACAGGGCAAGAGAGAGTGCGAGGGCGAGAGAGAGAGAGAGGGGACGGGGAGAGCGGGTGCGAGGGAGGATGTGGGAGTGACATAGTGACACAGAAGATGCAAGAGAGAGAAGAAGGGGCGAGATCTGTCGTGAGAGAGAGGGAGAGAGAGAGAGAGAGAGAAAGACAGAGAGGGAAAGGACGAGAGAGAGAGGGGGCGAGAGAGAGGAGATGAGAGACAGAGAGTGGGCAAGAGGAAGAGGGAGGTGAGTGACGGGGTGAGAGAGATGCAAAGAGAGGGACAGGGAGACAGAAAGAGAGAGAGACACAGGGAGAGAGCGATTGAGACAGAGAAAGACAGAGAGACAGGCGGGGCAAGAGAGGGGGGCGAGCGAGACACGGTGTGACCGAGAGCGCGGGGGAGTGAGAGAGAGAACGTGGGGGCGGGGGCGAGAGAGAGTGATTGGAAGGGGACGACAGAGAGAGATCGAGAAAGAAGGGCAGAAAAAGCGAGAAAGGGCAAGAGTGAGAGGCATAAGAGAAAGAGGAAGAGAGGGAAAGGGGGGCAAGAGAATGTGTTCAACAGAGAAAGAGAGAAAGGGTGTGATAGAGGGAGCAAGAGAGAAAGGTTCAGGCGTGAGAGAGAGAGAGAGACCAGGCGAAAGGGAGAGACAGAGAGAGGATAGGGAAGAGAAAGATAAGAAAAAAGACAGACAGAGAGAAAGTGCGAGAGATATAAGGGACGAGAGAGAGAGAGATGTGGGCGAGAGAAAGAGAGAGAAAGGGATGGCGAGAGAATGGGGTGGCGAGAGACAGAGGGGGCGACAGATAGAGAGGGTGAGAGAGAGACAGAGGAAGCGAGACAAAGAGAGTGGATGCATGCGAGAGAGATTGGGCGAGAGATGGGGAAAGTGAAAGAGGGGTGAGCGAGGGCGAGACAGAAAGTGCACGAGAGAGGGATGGGGCGAGGGAGAAATAGAGAGAGCAAGGTTAGATAGGGTGATGAGACAGAGAGACGGGGGCGATACTGAGAGACAGGAGGCGAGAGAGCGAAGTAGAGAGAGATGGGGTTGAGAAAGATAGAAAGAGGGGGCAAGAGAGTGAGAGGTCATGTGATAGAGACAGAGAGCGAAGAGAGACAGCTACAGATAAATGAGGGTGAGAGAGAGGAGAGAGGGGCAAAAGAGAGATAGAGAGGCGAGAGTCAGAGTGCGAGAGAGAGAAGATGACAGAGAGAGGGTGCAAAAGGGGGTGTGAGAGAGAGAATCAGTGTGCGAGAGAGTGTGGTAGAGAGAGAGGGTGCAAGATGGAGGGAGAGTGAGGGAGTGGGGAGAAAAAGAGGGGGAGCAAAGGAAAGGGAGAGAGTGTGGAAGAGGGGGCTGGGCGAGAGAGAGAGGGAACGAGAGAGAATGAAATGAGGTGAGAGAGGGTGAATCCGAGTTAGAGCGAGAGAAAATGCAAGAGAGAAGTGGGGCAAGATAGCGTTGTCGAGAGAGATATGGAAGAGAGCGAGGTAGACAGAGCGGATGCGGGAGAGAAAGAGGGCGAGAGCGAAGTGGTCGCAGAGGGAGAGTAAGGGGGCAAGAGAGAGATCGATAGAGACACAGAGGAAGAGAGTCAAAGAGAGATGACACGAGAGAGAGAGGAGGGATGAGTGGAGGCGAGAGAAAAGAGGGTGAGGGAAAAGGGTGTGAGAGAGAGGGGACGAATGAGAGACGAGGCAGTGCGAAAGACAGACGGTACGGAGGAGAGAGATGCTGTTGACACAGAGTGCCCTTGACAGCGAGAGAGGGCGAGAGAGAGGTGCGTGAGAGAGAGGGAGAGAGAAAAAAAGAGAGGGAGGGCAAAATAGGTAGGCGTCGAGCGAGAGAGTGGGCGAGAGTGGTGGGTGCTCGAGGGAGAGAAAAAGGAGGGGGCTAGAGAGAGGGAGACAAAGAGAAAGAGAAAGAGACGCAGAGAGATAAAGCAAAAGAAAGGGGGCGAGAGAGGCGGCAAGACAGAGAAGGGGCGGGAGAGAGAGGATGTGAGGGATAGACGGAGGTGAGAGCGGGAGACAAAGAGATAAAAGGAAAGAGAGAGAGGACGAGAGAGGGGGGAGAAAGTGAGACAGGTTTAGAGCGAGAAAGAAAGAGGATGGGGATGAGAGAGAGGTCGAGAAATTGAGGGAAAGAATGAGAGAGACAGCAAGATCGAGAGGGGCGAGAGAGGGAGGGTTCAAGAGAGAGGGAGAGGAAGAAAGACTGCAAGGGATAGAGGTTCGGGCGAGAGAGGGAAACGTTGCGAGATCGACAGGGACGAAGGAGAGACAGAGAGATGGTAAGGGAAAGAGAGACAGAGAGAGACAAAGAAAGTAAGACAGAGATCGAGGGCGAGAGAGTCAAGGGATAAGAGACTAGTGGTGGGTGAGGTAGAGAGAGAGAGCAGAGGCGAGATATCGTGAGGACGGGAGAAAGAGGGGGCAAGACAGAGAGAGAAAGGGGCTGACAGAGGGAGAGGTGGCAAGAGACAGAGATTGGGTGAGAGAGACGATGAGGCGAGAGATGGGTTTGTGTGTGTGAGAGAGAGAAAGAGGGGAGACAGACCGAGAGGGCGAGACAGACAGAGAAAGAGAGAGAGGATGAGAGCGATGCAGGGCAAGCAAGAGAGGGGCAGTAGAGACAAGGCGTGACCGAGAATGAGGGGAAGCGAGAAAGATAATAATAGAGGGGGCAAGAGAGAAAGAAAGAGGAAGGGGACGAGCGAGCGGGGTCGAGAAAAAAAGAGACAGAGAAAGAGAGAGAGAGAGCAAGAGTGCAAGGGGTGAGAGAACGTGGACGAGGGGAGGGGAGGAGAGAGAGGGTTCAAGAGACAGGGAAAAAGGGTGCGAGGGAGCGGGCGAGAGAGAGGATCGGCCGAGGTAGAGATGGAGCGTCAAAGAGAGAAGAATGAGGGCAGACAGAGAGAGCATAAGAGATAGAGAGAGAGAAAGAAAAAGAGAGACAGTGAGAAAGAGGGCGAGAGATACAAGGGGCAAGTGAGAGAGAGACATAGGCGAGTGAGAGATAAAAGGGTGGGGAGAGAGAGGGGCAATAGAGGCAGAGGGCGAGAGAGAGAGACAGAGGAAGAGAGAGAAAGATGGAGGGCATGAGTGAGAGAGAGGAGAACTAGAGAGAGATGGGGCAAGAGAGAAATAGAGAGAGCGGCAAGAGAGTGGGTGGTGAGAGAGAGACGGGGGCGACACTGAGAGACAGATGGCGTGAGAGCGAAGTAGAGAGAGATGGGGTTGAGAAAGAAAGAGAGAGTGGATGAGAGAGAGGTCATGTGAGATAGAGAGAGCGAGAGATAGGCCTACAAAGTGACGGGGAGAGAGAGAGACGTTTCAGGGGTGTTGTCGGGAGGGAGGAGAGAAGAATGGATGAGAGAGATAGCGAGAGGTTTGCGTCAGAGTGAGCGAGAGAGAGAGGATGAGTGAGGGGGATGAGAGAAAGGGACGTGAGAGAGAAAGGACGAGAGAGAGATGGGGCGAGAAAGAAAGAGAGAGACGGGGTGAAGCAAAGAATGAATGAGGTTGATAAAAGTAGAGAAAGAAAGAGAGACAGAGTGGAATTGAGAGAGCGAGAGGGCGAAAGAGAGCGCCTGAGACAGAGGGAGAGTACGGGGGCGAGAGAGACAGATGAGAAAGGGAGGTGATAAAGGGTGTTGAGAGAGAGAGAGACGGGTCGACAGTGAGAGACAGACGGCAAGACTGACAGAGAGGACGAGAGAGATAGACGATGAGAGAGTGGGCGGCGAGGTTGAGAGTGGGACAGAGAGAAGCAAGGTGTGTACGAGAGCGAGGGGGCTAGGGAGAGAGTGAGTGTGCGGGGGCAAGAGAAAGAAGAGAGAGGCAGGTGACGAGAGATTTCGATAAAGAGAGTGAGAAAAAGAGAGATAGGGAGAGAGTGAGAGGGCACGACAGAGAGGGTAACAGACAGAGAGACAAAGAGAAAGAGACACAGAGACAGGGTGCGAGAGTGAAGGACAAGATGGAGAGAGGTGGGCGATAGAGAGACAAAGATGTGGCGAGAGAGAGGGATGAAACAGAGGACATTAGAGAGAGGGCAAGAGAGACACAAAGGAAGAGAGACAAAAATTTGAGGATGCTGGGTGTGTGAACGAGTGGATGAACGGAAGAGTGGTATGAGAGAAAAGTGCGTGAGAGAAGACATGAGAGAGAGAAGGGGACGAGAGGGGTGAACAGCAATGAGGGGGTATGATAAAAGTGGGTGAGAGAGAGGGGCGCAAGAGAAGAGGGTCCGGGAGAGACAAGGGGCGATGAAGAGCAAGGGTGCGTGTGAGAGAGAGAAGGAGAGAGGGGGCGAAAGAAAGAAAAAGAGAAGAACGGGATGAGCGAGAGAGGTCGAGAAACAGAGAGAGAAGGCAAGAGCGAGAGGGACGAGTGAGAGAAAGGACGAGAGGAAGAGGGGGCGGGAGAGAAGTTTCAAAAGAGAAAGAGAGGCTGTGCGAAGGAGAGAAATGTGGTTCACAAAGAGAGAGAGAGAGGTCGTGAAAGAGAGAGAGGGTGAGAGAGAGAGGCACGTGTGAGTGAGGGCCAGAGAGAGAGGGAGTTGAGAGAATGAGACAGAGAGAGGGGAAAAGACATAGGGGTCGAGAGAGAAGGGGCGGTCGAGAGATAGAGAAAAAGAGAGGGAGGGCGAGAGAGAGAGACAAAGAGAAAGAGAAAGAGAGAGAGGCGAGGTAGATGAGAGAGAGGGAACGAGAGGGGGGAGAGAGACAGAGAGGGGGTGAGAGAGAGATGGATGCGAGAGACTGGTATAGAGCGAGTGCGATAGAGAGACAGAGAAAGAGAGAGAGGATGGGAGACAGTTGGTGCCAGAGAGAAGGAGAGTGGGCGAGAAAGACAAGCGGAAACCAAGAGCAAGGGTGTGCAAGATAGAGAAACTGATAGAGCGTGAGAAAGAGAAAGAGAGAGGAAGGGGATGAGAGAGAGAGATTGAGAAACAAAGAGAGGGTAGAGAGAGTAAGAGTCGGAGGACGAGAGGGAGGGGGGCGAGAGAGACAGGTTTCAAGACAGAGGGAGAAAGGGTGCAAAAGAGGAAGGTCGGGGTGAGGGAGAGAGACGGGGCAAGAGAGACAGAGTGGTGAGGGAGAGACTGAGAGAGGGCAAGAGAGAGAGAAAGAGAGGAAGACAAGGGAAAGAGAGCGAGAGAGAGGGCGAGAGAGACAAAGGACCAGACAGAGGGAGAAGCAGGCAAGACAGAGAGAGGGAGAGGGAGAGAGCAGAAGCGAGAGAGCGAGAGGGTAAGAAAGAGATGGAGGCGAGACAAAGAGAGAAAGTAGCCGAGACAGGGTGCCGAGAGGTGGTGGCGAGAAAGACAGGGCACGAGAGAGACAGAGGAAGAAAGACAAAGAGCGAGTGCTCGAGTGAGGGAGGGAGACGGGGCGAGTGAGGGGGCGAGAGAAAGAGGCGCGAGAGAGACGCAGAGAGAGAGGGACGAGACAGAACGGTGCGAGAGAGATGGAGATAGATGGGGCAAAGTAGAGAGAAATGGCATTGAGAAAGATAGAAAGAGCAGACGAGAGAGAGGTCCTGTGAGAGAGAGCCAGCGAGAGTAACAGTGTTCGAGAGAGAGGTGGGGCACGAGCGTGATCCAGAGGGAGGAGAGAAGAAGGGATGCGGGAGATAGAGAGAGGCATGAGTCAGAGTGTGAGAGAGTGTGGATGAGAGAGAGGAGGCAAGAAAGAGGGGGTACGAGAGAGAGACAGAGTCCTGGAGAGATTGATTGGGGTGGCAAGAAAGATGGGGAGGGAGAGTGAGGGACTGGGGAGAGATAGACGAGATAGAGATCGGACGAAAACGGAAATGGTGTGAAAGAGAGAGGAGGCGACAGAGAGAGTGGGTGCGAGATAGAGAGAGATAATGTGCAAGAGGTAGAAGCGGGGACGAGAGGGAGGTGTCGAGAGAGATCGGGAGAGACAGAGTGGAAGCAAGAGAGCGAGAGGGGGGAGATAGAGGGAGAGAAAGCGGGCGACAGAGAAATGTGCAAGAGACAGAGATAGGGCGAGAGAGATGGAGCGAGGCGATAGAGGGTGGTGAGAGAGAGAGAGACAATGGTCGACAATGATAGACAGATGGCGAGACAGCGACAGAGAAATGGGGACAGAGTGCGAGAGAGATAGAGGACTAGGGAGAGGGTGCAAGAGTAGGAGAGGGATTGAGAGAGATGGGGGCGTGCGAGAGTGAGGCGGCGTGAGGTGAGTTGGAGAGGGTGCGAGAGACAGTTGTTTCAAGATAGAGGGAGAAAGGATGCGGGGAGTGTGGAAGAGAGAGCGAGATTGGGCAAAAAAGAGATGGGACGAGAGAGAAGGAGATGAAGCGAGAGAGAGAGAGGAGGCGCGAGAGAGAGAGACATTGTGTGCGAGATAGAGAGAGAAGATGCAAGAGAGCGAAGTGGGGGCGAGAGAGAGGTGTCGACAAAGATGAAACATGAAATCTGATGAAAGAGAGAAAGAGACACGACGAGAGAGAGTGAACACTCGGGAAAGACAGAGAGAGAGGAAGAAGGTGTGCGAGAAGACAGAGAGGGTGCGAGAGAGTGAGAGACGTCGAGAGAGGGTTCTGAGGTCGGTGGCATGAGAGAGATAGAAAGTAGAGGCAAGATAGAGACAGTTGGAAAAGTGAGCGATGGGTGCGAGAGAGGGGGCTTGAGAGAGAGATGTGGAGATAAGAATAGAGAGTGAGCGTGAGAGACGTGGCGATAGAGTGAAAGAGGTTGTGGGAGAGAGAACGTGGGGCGAGAGAAAGAGTGGCTGGGAGAGAAAGAGAAAGAGATGGCGCGCAAGAGAGAAAAAGGGTGGAGAGAGAGAGAGTGGGGGTCGAGAGAGTGATAGAGCGCGGGGGCAAAAGGGGGCGGCGAGTGAGAGCGAGAAGGAGAGAGTGAGGGCAAGAGACAGAGAGACTGATGTGAGAGACAGCAGGGAGGGAGAACACGGGGACGAGAGAAGATACAGTGTGTGAGAGAGTGAGTGAGGGTGCAAGTGACAAAGAAGAAGCGGAAGGGAGAGTGGGTGTGAGTCACTGAGCAAGAAGATGCAAGACAGGGGCGAGAGAAAAGGGGTGAGAGAGAGCGAGAGAGAGAAGGGAGGGAGAGACAGGGAAATGGGGCGAGAGAGAGAGTGCGTGAAAGGTGGAGGGAGAGAGCGGGAGAGGGAGAGCAAAGCGATAGAAGAGGGTGGGAAACTGAGACAGAGCAAGAGAAACAGGGTGGGTGAGAGCGACAGGGAGCGACAGATAGAGTTAGAGAGAGTGACAAAGTGGTCCAGAGGGACGGGCTGAGAGAGAAAGGTCGTGTGAGCCAAATAATGGGGTGACAGAGAGAGGGCAAGAGATAGAGAGAGACGAAGAGAAAGAGAGACTCAGAGAGAGGGTGAGATAGACAGGTGGTGAGAGACAGAGAAAAGTGGATGACAGAGGGAGATGGGCCGAGAAAGAGAGAAAGGGGCACGAGAGAGTGGGCTAGAGAGACAGACAAAGAGAGAGGGCACGTGCGCGAGAGAGAGAGAGAGGCGGTGGACGAGGGACAGGGTGAGAGAGGGAGCAGAGTTGAATCAGACAAAGAGAGAGAGAGAGAGTGCAGACAGAGGACCTCGAGAGTGACTGAGACTGGGTTCCCGAAAGGGAGCACAGTGGCGAGCGTCAGCAAGAGAGGGGCGATTGAGAGAGAGGGAGATAATGCCAGAGAGAGGGCTGAGAGACAAAGTGGAGCGAAAGTGGACCGACAGAGAATGTGACAGAGAGATTGAAAGAGAGAGGGCATCAAGAGGCGGGGTTGAGAGATGGAGAGAGCTGGGTGAATGAGTGGCAAGATAGAGAGAATGCGAGAGAGACAGAGAAAGGGCGCGAGGGAGATAAAGAGGGGACGAGAGAGGGCGAGAGAGAGAGAAAGAGAGAAATGATGAGAGAAATCGAGAGCTGGAGTGGTAAAGAGCAGTGGCGTGAGAGAGAGAGAAGCGGCAAGAGTGCGTGGCAAAGGAGAGAGAGGGAGAGAGAAAGCTAGGCAGAGGGGCCGACAGAGGGCAGCGTGAGTGCAAGATGGAATAAGAGAAGATGTGTGAGAGAGAGGTAGCGACAGAGAGAGAGAGGGTGAGAGAGAGAGATGGGGTAACAGCGAGAGGGGAGAGAGAGACAGAGTGGAAACGAGATTCAAAAAGGGCGAGAGAGAGGGGTGAGACAATCTGAGAGAAATTGGTCGAGAGAGGGGCGGTGAGACACAGTGTGGGGAAGAGAGAGAGGGGGAGGTGAGAGAAGGTGGTGAGAGAGAGACGGGGCAACAGTGAGAGTCAAAGGGCGTGAGCGGGCCAGATGAAGAGAGACAGAGAGAGAGATAGAAGACATGAGAGGTGGCGAGTATGAGAGTGGGTGAGAGGGACGGGGGCGTGGGAGAGCGAGAGGGAGCAGGGGAGTCAGAGAGACGGGGCGAGAGAGAGAAAGAGAGAGGAAGGGGACGGGAGTGTGATGTAGAGAAAGAGAGATAGGGCGAGAGCGAGGGGGCGAGAGAGAAATAGAGTGAGGGAGAGAAAGAGAGAGACAGATGGAGGTGAGAGAGTGGAGGCGAGAGGAAGGAGACAGAGAGAAGATTGCAGCGAGAGAGATAAAGGGAAAGAGAGACAGAGAGAGGGCAACAGAGAGTGAAACCGACGGCGAGAGAGGGACAAAAGAGAGAGAGGGTGAGAGAGAGACAGAGGAAGACAGACAAAGAGAGATGACACGAGAGAGAGTGGGGCGGGAGTAACGAAGTGAGAAGGTCCTGAGGGAGAAAGAGGAGACGGGGCAAAGGGGAGTGAGAGAGATAGGTTTGAGAAAGAGAAAGAGACGTTGTGAAAGAGATTGCAGGTGACAGAGAGAGGCATGCGTGAGAGGGCTCGAGATAGAGGGGGTAAGGGAGAGACAGAGACATAGGGGTCGTGAGAGAGAGAGTGGGCGTGAGAGGGGTTGGTCGAGAGAGGGAAAAGAGAGAGTGGGCGGGCGAGAAAGAGAAATAGAAAGAATGACAGAGAGAGAACGCAAGAGAGAGGCATGCATTAGAGAGAGAGCGGGAGAGAGAAACGTGCGAGAGAGACAGAGACGAGAGATGGAGGGGCAAGCGAGAATTATCGAGAGAGGGATTAAGAGAGAGAGAGAGACAAAACGAAAGCGAAAATGGGAGAGAGCTCAAGATAAAGAGGGGGTGAGGGAGAGAGTGCCTAGACAGAGAAAGATAAAAGAGCTGGGGGGAGCAAGAGACAGAGAGACGGTGAAAGAGAGATAGAGGCAGGAGAGGGGTGGGGGAGAGACATGGGGTGACAGAGAGTGAGAGAGAGAGACAAAGAGAGAGAGGTATGAGAGAGAGAAATGCTGCGAGAGAAACAGAGGGTGTCCGTGAGTGATTGGGTGTGAGATAGCGAAAGAGAAAGGGGGCGAGAGAGTGAAAGAAAGAGTAAGTGTCAAAAGAGAAAGTGATTGAGAAAGAGATAGAGAGAAAGAGAGAGGGCAAGATCGAGAGGGGCAAGAATAAGAGGACCAGAGGGAGTGAGAGCGGGAGCGAAAGGGTTCAAGGAGGAGGGAGAACGGGTGGGAGGGATAGGGTAAGCGCGAGTGAGAAATGGGGCGGGGACGAGAGAGACACAGACCGAGGGTACAAGAGAAGGAGAAAGACAAAGCGAAAGAGAGGCAGAGAGAAGGTGCGGGAGAGACAAAGGAGGAGAGAGAGAGAATTGGGCGAGTGTGAGAGAAAGAGATGGGAGAGATAGGTTTGCTTGAGAGAGAAGAAGCGACAGAGAGATCGGGCGAGAGGGACAGAGAGAGAGAGAGATAGAGAAAGGGAGACAAAGTGAGATGACACAAGTGAGAGAGCGAGTGGACGAGAGAGTGTTGTGAGAGAGGGGAAAGAAGGAGAGAGATGGGATGAAGTAGAGAGAGATGAGGCTGAGAAAGATAGAGCTAGGGGACGAGGGGGAAAGAGGTGGTGTGAGACAGAGGGCGAGGGAGAGCGGGGGCGAGAGAGAGACGGGGTGAGAGAGATGAAAGAGGGGGCACGATAGAGAATGAGAGACAAAGATAACGACAGACAGAGATAGAGGGCGAGAGATAGAGGGCTGAAAGTGAGAGAGACGAGAGTCAGAGTGCAAGAGAGAGAATGAGAGAGAGATGGACGAGAGAGGGAGCACGAGAGAGACGTGACAAGACAGAGGAGGAGTGAGCGTGAGGTACATGGACAAATGGAGAGGGAGCAGTGGGAATGGACAGAAAGAATGCACAGCGAGAGAGAGAGAGCGGGCGAGACAGAGGTGGACCACACAGAAGGAGATGAGTTGAGAGAGGAGGCGAGAGTGTTTGCGAGAGAGAGTGAGTGAAGATGCAAGAGAGAGACGTTGGTGCGAGAAAGAGGTGTCGAGAGAGATAGGTGAAGAAATCAAGAGAGAGTGCTGAAACGAGAGAGTGAGATGAAAAGGGGAAAAAAAGCGAGACAGAGGGAGAGAAGGGGGCGAGAAAAAGAGGAGGTGGTTAACAGAGAGAGGGCGAGAGAGAGTAAGCCTACAGAAGGTCGTGAAAGAGAGACTGGGGCGAGCTAGGGAGGGTGAGAGAGAGTTCGCGAGAGAAGGTCGAGACTGATGTAAAAAGGTGCGAGAGTGGTGTTTGGCGATGGTGAGATGGGGACCGAGGGAGAGGTTTGTGAGTGGGATTGAGAGTAACGGAGAGAAAGAGAGGGGCAAAGAGAGGGAGGGCGAGAGACAGAAGGGACGAGGGAGAGGTAGGCGAGAGGGAGACACATCAGTGGCGAGAGAGAGGAGTGGGGACGATTGATAGAGAACGCTACAGTGAGTGGGGAGAAAGAGAGACAGAGAAAGAGGGACACAGAGAGAGGAAGCGAGGGAGAGTGGACGAGAGTGGGTGGTAAGAAAGAAAGTGTGTTTGAGAGAGTAGAGCGACAGAGAGAGAGGGGCAAGGCGAGAGAGAGAGAGAGAGGCCCAGACACAGAAAGAGTGAGGCTGGAAAAGAGGGTGAGAGTGAGAAAGCGGGGGTAACACACAGAGAGAGAGAGAAAATGAGCGAGAAAGAGGGCCAAGAAATAGAGGGCGAGAGAGAGGATACGAGAGAGAGGAGGAGTGAGAGAGACAGAGAAGCGACACAGAAGTGTTTGAAAGAGTGAGCAAGAGGTTGCGAGAGAGAGGGGAGAAGGGGGAGATAGGGGATGAGAGAGCGTGATGGTCAGAGATTGAGAGAGAGATGGTGAAAGAGAGAGGAGGTGTGAGAGAAAAAGACAACGAGAGAGATGGGTGGGAGAGAGGGGGAAGGGAAAGAGAGAAAGAGGGGCGAGAGAAAGAGGAAGTGAGGGTGGCGAGTGATAAGGGAAAAGTGTGAAAGGGAAAAAAGAGACGGTGAGAGAAATAGAGTAGATGAGACAGAGAGCGCGGAAAAGAGAAAAACGGGGTGCGTGAGAGACAGAGAGAGGAGACAAACAGAGAAGGGGTGAGAAGAGAGAGCCAGGGTAAGAGGCACAGAGAGGGGCGAGAGAGGGGTGCGAGAGAGCGGGTCCAGAGAGATAGAGAGAGCTAGAGGACGAGAGAGGCAGAGCAATGATAGAGACGAATACGGGGCAAGAGAGAGAGGGCCGAGAGAAAGAGAGGGAGAGGGCGAGATAGCGAGATAGGTGTCAAGTGAGAAAAAGAGAGCGGGAGGGTACGAGAGAGGGTGACAGGACGAGAAAGGAAGAAAGAGATTGGGCGAGAGAGAGGGGAGGATGAGAGAGCGATGGGGCGAGAGAGAGTGAGAGAGAGAGAGAGAGAGAGAGAGAGAGAGAGAGAGAGAGAGAGAGAGAGAGAGAGAGAGAGAGACGAGGCGAAGGAGAAAGAGATGGATTTGAGAAAAAGAGAGAAAGAGAGACGGTGAGAGAGAGAGTAAAGTCTGGAAAGAGAGAGGGTGAGAGAAAGAACGGGGGAGAGAGGAGGAAAGTGATAGTGAGTGGGTTAGTGAGAAAGAGTGCGAGAGAGAGAGAGGATGAGAGAGAGGGAGACGAGAGAGGGGTCAGGAAAGAAGTGGGGAGAGAGAGTGGGGCGACGAGAGGCAGAGAGTGGGGTGAGAGGGGGCAAGACAGGGAGTCTGGAGAGAGAGGGGATGAGAGGTAAGAGTGTGCATGAGATAGAGAGAGAAGATGCGAGAGAGAGGAATGTGAGACAGGGAAGGGACAAGAGAGAGAGAATGAGAGAGAGCTGGAGCAAGAGACCGTTTGAGAGATTGACAGGGTGATAACGGCGGAGGGAGATGGGGCGAGACAGAGAAAATGGGCGATAGAGTTCGAGTCCAGAGGGGACGAGAGAGGAACTGTGGGTATGAGGTAGAAAAAGTGAAGATGTGAAAGAGAGAGATGGCGACAGACAGGGTGAGAGGGAGAGAGAATGGGAGCCAGGGAGTGAGAGAGGGTGAGTGGGAAAGAGATGGCGAGAGAGCGAGGGGACGAGAGAACGACGGGGCCAGAGAGAAAGAGAGCGATGAGGCGAAGGAGAAAGAGAGTGGAGACAATGCTGTCCATGTAATGTCTATCCCTTGGGCTCACAAAGCTCCTGATAAAGTTTCCTATCAGTGTTCTTACGTGCACGTCAACATTTCTTTTGGTGATTTCTGGACAGGCATCATGACACGTTTCCTGATGATCTAAGATACGTACAAGAAGCATCTTTTTCGTTGTTCACCGTTCTGGCCCCAGTGGTGATTCAGTTGACTAGACGTAAAGCACAATGTTCAGCTGTGGTCATCATATACCTTTCTTAGGCAATAGTGTTAAAGTGATGAGCAACTCCGACCTCAGAAATAACTGCACGAGATAATAATTGAGGCTTTTCTTTTGTATTCATTCGACATGTATCATATAGAACGAAAAGTGAGCATTGTGCAGAGACATGGACTGTCTGAATCTTAAATCATTGAAGCATCGTGCACAATTCTGGACCACAAACCTCTTTTTCACAAAGGCATGGGGTGATGAGCACGGTCTATTATCTTCAGACACAGTGCAAGAGGGTCACAGTGCACAGTTCAGATTCTCAGCATCACTCATCGCCATGGCCATATTTTGCACCTCTAAACATACTAGATAGACGAGACTCTGTTAGCGTTGCTCTCCCTAGATTTTAGTTCAGCCATATTTGGAATACTGGATGCATTGGTCATGGAAGACTGGAACAAAACATAAAGTCACATGTTACAGGAATGATGTCCCAAGTTGAATACTGAACTGACTACGTCATGTAAGGCAGATGATCGCGGTCAAGGGAGTTTTTTTCAGAATGGCGAACTGTGACAATTGGTGTTCCACAGGAATCGGTGCTGTGACATCTGCTGTTCGTGATCTATGTGAATGATTTGGAAGAAAATGTAGCTCGCGTAATTAGTAAGTTTTTTGGACGATACAAACGTTGTTGGATTCGCGGTTATTGCGGAGGATTGTCAGCGGATGTAGCAGGATGTAACTCACTTGGAGACATGGGCACAAAAATGGCGGATGCAATTTAACCTGGACAAATGTGAGTGATGTATTTTGACAATGCACGTGCAGGTGGAAATTATAAATTGAATGGCAGAGCCCTTCACAGTATTGACATGGTGACCGTGCTGAATGTGGAGGTCCACAGATCATTGAACGTGGCACAACAGGGAGCTGGCGTATTAAAAATAGACAATTGCACACCTCTCCTCATTGTAATGGGAACTGAGTACGAGGAGAACAGTTTTATCGATATTTGATTAGGCCCTACTCTCACATCGAAGAAAGTTCTGGTCACCGCACAAGCAGAAGTATGTGAATGCGCTGGAGAGTGTACATTTTTTTAAAAATAGAATCTCTAAAGTGTGGAAACAGGCCTTTCGGCCGAACAAGTCAACATTGCACCTCCCAAGAGTATCCCACCCAGACCCTTTGCCTTTCAGGATACATTTTACAGACTTTTACGCACCCAACATACACATCCTTACGTAGTATGGGCAAATAGTTTGGCCAATTCAACTGAACTGCATATCCTTGAACTGTGGGAGGGAATTGGAGCACCTGGAGCAAAACCACGCAGACAGATGCCTGAGGCTGCAATTGAAGCCAAGGCCATGGCGCTGCGAAGCAGCAGTGCTAACTACTGAGCCACTGCACCGCCTCACCACTAAGCCATCGTGCTGTCCCACTTGCTGGGACAGTTTCTGTTTTGGTGGTTTGAGTCGTGAAGAAAGTTTGGACAGAGAGGGCTACTAGGTGTTTACAAATTTGTGACTGGCATTGATAGAGTGGAAACCATCGTGGCTTATGCCCAGCGTAAGGAGTCAGTTACGAAACAAAAAGCACTGTCTCAAGGTGCCACGGCTCACATTTAGGAAAGGTGTGTGAGGCACTTTTTTGTTTTGAAAGGGTGATGAGTGCCTGGAATGCGTTGTCAGAGGAGGTTCATCTGGAAGCAGATACAATGCCAGTAAACTACAAGCTCGTGGACGAGGATATTTTCAGAACGGAAAGAGTGGTTAACGTTTCCTTCAAGCGAGGACAATTTTATTGTGAAAGACCAAAATGTGGCGACACATGTCTATAAGTCGAAAGGGCCTGAATCCATGCTGCATTGTTCTTTGTTCTTTGTTATAGAGTTATAGAGAATGACAGAATACAAACAACAAAGCAGAGCCTTCCAATTATAACTAACTTTACAGATTCTGCTTTTGAGCCCTCAACCAATGTCTGTGCATTGCAAGTACTGTTCTAACTGTTTCTGAAATACTAAGAGAGTTCTGGGCGCTTACAGCCATCGAGTTGGACATTACCATCAACATTTGCATTAAAAAACCCTTAGAAGTCTACTGAAACTTCTCTCCCGTTACTGTAAATCCATGTCCATGGTAATTCATCCGTCCATCTCGGGAAAATATGTTCCTTTCCATGCTATCCATTTCGCTCTTAAATTTAAATCCGGCATTCACGTTCCCTTTGTCTCAAGGAAACAACCCTGTCTGCTCTTCTTCATGTAATGTAGACAGATAGCAGTTTCCACAAGCAGCATTTCTGCTCTCAGTTTGCTTGGTTAGCTGACACATGGCATAATGTGTGTTTTTTTTCCTGTTTTTTCATAAATTTTTCACAGATAATCATGAGAACACCGTGCATCAAACATTTTCAGTAAATGCTGTGTTAACCACATTTGCAAAATAAATTGTAATTGAGTTCTCAGCATTCTTCATGATTGTATAATCTAGACAGGAATATTTCCTGATGGGTGATGCAAATGAACTCTTCCTTCTTTTTTAGTTTTGTTCATCCCTCTTGACTTCCTCGAGTTATTTACAATTTTAAAAATTGTGATGAAAATGATAGTAACACAAAAAAAGTTATACGATACCAAACACAAAAAATCAATTGATCCCCGGAATCAAGCTGCACAGAGAGATCCCCGATCTTCAGTTGCAAACTGTTGCGGCAGCTCCTGGTCAGATGTGGCACATTCTGGTCGCCCATTGACCTATATATGGCTGCAGTAACAGAATTAAATACCCGATACTCAACTAGCTGAGGCCATTTGTTTGCACAATGGTCGGTTTGACACAGAGTAATGTAAAGGTCGCAGTGTCTATTTTGAAGAAATGTATCTTACGATCTCATTAACAGGGATTTATTGCAAACAACAATACATGCAGATCCATGTAGGGCACAGATTTATAAGAGATATGTGAGAACAGACAGTCTTAATTTTGCAGTAACATTAAAAATAATAGGATAGCACAATTACAGAGACAAATGATAATTTTGGAATTATGCCTTGTCAGACCCTAGAAGATCAGTTAAGTTCATTGAGCTGTGCCAGCGAATAAATTTTAGTAATAACTAAAATAAAATGTTGTCCTATTAGGGAGGAGGGTTATTGCGAATAAGGGCAGTAACTGCCATATCAGAAGTCAATATGTTTCAATATGCAGCTGAATGACTTAAAGGCAGTGACTAACTGACTCTTCAACAGAAGCTACTGACAATTCATTCGGTAATGAATGACAACAATAGCAGTACGCATAAAGACTTTAACATCTAAGTAGCATTATTTTAGAGCTGATGTTCTGAACTTTACAGAAACTTGAAATAATTAACCTCCTTTTGTATCTCCTGTGGTGAGAACAGTGTGAAATATAAGAGCAGAATTTGGTAGCTAAAGCAATGAATATTATGAGTAACACAATTCAGTAAGTGCTTACTAATAAGGAAGTAAGGTAAATGTCTGTAAAAGATTATAATCGTTAACTTTGGAATATGAATAATGGGATATATTACAAGAACCCAATAGTTGATTATTACGGGTTCTTGTAAACATGGGGACGTAGGGCTGCCGATTGGGCTGTCCTTCGTTGATCAGGTGGTTTGCAGGATTTGATGCACAGATTAAGGGGAAAAATAATGGCACTGTTGCATGCAATCATTGTGATTCGAAATGAATAAAAGTGTGGCTCAACTGTGAAATATATCTGATCATTGACCTCTCTTCCGATCTGAGCTAAATACTCAGCGGGCCATGTTAAAGCCGTATTCGGAGTCGTCTCTGTCTTCTCGTGCACTTGTGGCAAAGGAGCCAAATAAAGATTGATCGCAGAAGAGATAAAACTTTGAAACTGTATACGAAACGTTGCAAGAGAAGCATCTGCTGCATTGCTATAAAAATTATGAATGAACCTCACAGAGTTTAGAACAGATCTTTCTCTACACTTTTTTTCGTCTGGACATGATATATTCTGCATTTTGTTCCATTATCATCACTGAGTTCAATTTAGTTTTGCCTGGATAGTATATAAAACTATATGCTTCAGCGTATCTTGTTAAGGTGTAGATAATAACTCAAATAAATCAAATTAAATTTAAACAATCGCGGTTACTCCATTGTTGCATTTGCAAGCCCAGTGCTCACAGAATTCCAGTCTATAAATCACCATCCACCATTACCTCTGGCTTTTAAAAGAACGACTCACTTTGTGTTCCACTTGGCGTAATATTTTGACCAAGTCCACCAGGAAGGAACTTGGAAAATAATTCAGTGAAGTCCATGGAGACACCATCCTCTGTCGTACGTCCAGATATCACGTCCATAAAAAACTAAATCAGACTTGTGAGACAAGACTTTCTCAGCATAAAGCCATGCTCACTCTCCTGCATTTCCAAATTCAGATAAATGCTGCCCGTAAGAATCTTAAGCAATTATTTTGCGATCTTGACGTGAGTCTCGGCCAACCATAATTTTCGAAAATAATATATATTGATTTTTCTCAACCGTATAAATTTCACTGACTATCCTCCAGTCTTCCGCGACCTTCCCTGCATTTAAAGAGGGTAGAATGATGTCTGCAGGGGTCCCAGGAATCTCCACATTTTTCTCCTTTAGATCCATGGAATAGACGTCATCAAGACGGGGATTGGCCTACCTTTTTTTCCCAAGATGACAAATGGCTCCTCGTTAATATCGAAATGCCTAAAGAATATCTGCACGCCCCTCCCAAATCTTACTGGCGTCCAATTTCTTAGTGCTATAACATGCTGATGCAAATACGCATTAAATGACTCATCCACTTTGTCAAGCTCGAAACATAAATTTATTTATTTCACTTGAGAGGGCGTCCTCTTTCCCTACCTACCAGCTCGTCCTAATATACATACAAAAACATGTTGTGATTCTACTTAGGCCAAACTGCCAAGGGCATTTTATCACCCCTTTACCCCCTCCTAATTTCTCCTTTAAGATTATTTTTCTTGCTGTATTTACATTATGCAAGGGACCAGACTAACACTTACATACTTTCCTTTTTCTTCTGAACTGCTCTTTCAATACCTCGTGTTCTCCATCATTCCCAAATCCTGAAATCCTTATCTTTCATCCCTGCAGAAAGGTGCTTTGACATGATCTCTGATGAACTGGCTTTTAAATGCATGCATCTGACAGATGTGGATATGTGGATTTTGCTATTTTTTATGACTTTCCCACAATTTACGCTTTCAATTGTCCTCCCGTTCATCCTAATATATAAATGTCCCAAATTTTACAGAACGATGATCACTGTTCGCTAGATTCTGCCCAACTGAAATTTCAAACCCTTCTTGGGTCTTGTTGCCCAATTATAATGTCTAATACCGCCCCACTCCGAGTTGAGATATGCCTTTATTGCTTCAAGAAACGCTCCTTCATTCAAATTCTATTCGATCTAAACAGCTGGCATGAAGAACGTCTCAGTAAATGTATAGACATCTAATCAACGAGGATGATACAAGGGTATTGTAGTAAGCATAGATGGATGAAGTGAGTATGTAAGATGCATCGAATTGCTTTTCATGTAACCAAATATGTAATTGTGGATTCTGCCAGGGAAAATAAAGGAAAGTATATATCAATTCATAATAACAAACAAAGTTCTGAGATAATGAGTCATCACAGCATCCACATGGTGCACCAATTAAATATGAAAATTAAAAGTCTTTGATTATTATACCTGGAAAGGCGTTCAAAGCGGCAAGTAACAATAACGCACAGATGTATCAGGAAATAACTAGTTGCAAGAAGAGAGAATCCATTCATCACTAATTGACGTTCAGTAGCGGTTCCAGCAACTATTCCTTCACTGTCAATATCTTTTGTATTTACATTAACGGAAAATGGGCGGCACGGTGGCACAGTGGTTAGCACTACTGAACCGAGCAGGAATCTTTCAGGGAACAACTATATTTGGCCCACGGGGAAATTTGGCTGGATGTCAGGCAGTGATAGTCACAAACATATCATAAAAGTGAAAGCTCTTACTCATACAGTCGTTATAGACCAGACCAGACTCCCTCCAAACATTTCTAGAAATTTACCCAAACCTTAATTTTGCGAATTGCTTTAAGCAGATGCAGTGCGGATATTCCAAGTGGGGATGCAACTGATCAAACCACTCAGTTTAATAAAAGCAGGATTTATTCACAAGATTATGGACTGAAATGCGATCAAAAGAGAACAGAATACCGAATAACATAACCGATCCAAAAACGCAACCAGATCAACCCAAAATAATGATGCTGTTCTAAAAACTTGCATCAATCCCCACATTCACCATTTGGCACACAAGGAAAAAAAAAAAATCACACGGTCGCAAATGAGACAGATACAGCTCGCAACATGGAACACCGTCTTCCATGTAGCTGTTTCTTGATCCAGCAGCCTTAACCTAACTGACTTCATTCAGTGAACTAACAGACTGCCAAAACCAGATCAAACCAGAGAAGCACTTCACTCAGAGAAATGGTCACACCCCTGTCATTGCAACAGTGTTGTTTTTCTTTTTACCTTCAAAGCCGTTTGGCTGAGGCAGTAATTGTTAACTATAATGAAATTGATCCTATAACCCATCGAAGCCACATTTTTCAGAATCGATACTTTCGCTACCTCAGAGAAAAACTACAAACAGCATAAATTCGTGAATGGAGGAGAATTATTACAGATGACAGACCCAAACTGGAAGTAAAAGGGCAATATCCAGGATGGAGTTGTTTGCTGAAAGGGGCGTGTCAGTTATTGGGTTTGAACAGGATGAATGTGATTTATTTAATGTTTTATTGTATTGGGACAAGTTCAGCTTGTGAAGTTTTGCGGGATTTTATATTGGAGATGGTGTACATGTGAGCTGGTATGTGGGTAATTTCATTATATACAGAATGCATGATATAATATCGGGGTTGTTTCTTACAGGAGACGGTGTATGTAAGATCGGGTGTGGGTTATTGAATAGTGGACAGGGTAGGTGTGAGATGGAGTGCAGGTTCCTGTGGAAGAAAAGCGTGTGCATGAGTCGTGCTATATGTTCCTTTGTATCGGACAGGGATTGTGCAAGATGGGGAGGAGGCTCATGCCCGAAAGTCAATTCTCCTGCTCCTCGTATTCTGTCTGACCTGCTGCGCTTTTCCAGTAACACATTATCAGCTCTGATTAACAGAATCTGCAGTCCTCACTTTCTCCTTGCAGGTCTATAAAGCCCTGGTGAGACCATGCTTGGAATATTGTGTTTAATTCTGCTTGCATCATTATAGGAAGAATATGAAAGCTTCAGAGAGGGTGCAGAGGAAATTTTCCAGTATGCGAACTGGACTGGAAGGTCTGTTTTCTGAAAAAAGTTTATGGTATCTAAGGCTTTCCTTATTGGAGTGTAGATGGATGAGAAGTGACTAGATAGAGATGTATAGCATGATAAGAGACATACATAGAGTGTATAGCCAGACACGGCAGAAAAGGCTATCACGAGCGGGCATACTTGAAAGTAATTGGAGGAAGAATGGGGAAGACACCAGAGATAGGTTGTTTACACAGGGAGTGTTGGGTGCGTGGAATGCAATGCCAGTGGTGGTAGTCGTGACAGATAAATTCAGTATATTTCAAATAATCTTGTATAGGCACACGGAAGATATTAAAATGAAGGATATGTAGAATAGTTTGATCTTGGAGTTGTATAAAATGACAGTACAACATTAAGGACCTAGGGACATATACTTTGCTGTACGACTCTATGTTCTGTGTATCCAGAACCCCACCGTTCGCATTCCAACGACAACAGGTTACAGCGTGGGCCACTGATGCACAGCGCGATTCCACAGGGTATTCCCTTCCTGCTCCATGATGTGGTAAAACTTCACTTTACATCCGACATGAGCTTGCAGCGTTAATTGGGACTTCTGTTTAAAGAATATCACCTCCACTCTTCAAGGATATAATTTTGCAGATATCACTTCCTAGAAGGAAGTGATTGGAATTGGGCCGTTTTAGGATATTTCAGATTGCAGATCTTTCCCCCAGACCATCCCCCAGCTCCTGTTTCCATTTCCCAGCCCAGCTGCAAAGATATATTTCATCCTTTATCTCTCTCATTCCAAAACACACCGACTCTTTTTGTCTGCATCATTTGTGCTTTTTAACCCCTTTGCCCAACAAACAATAACCTTCTGCTGTCAAACACTTCCATCTCCCCCCCACCCCCCCGCCCCCCCCCCCCCCCCCCCGCCACTTCAAACAACCACGACTCACATTGCTGTGTGTAGGATTGATTTACTGTCTCAAAAACCAATAATTGAAAGTTGGAGAGGGTGCGAGAAAGGGGCGAGAGAAAGAGATGGATAGATAGAGAGAGATATATATCCCTTGCAGACATTCACAGAATTGAAACGAGCAACCTGTGTCTAACTTATCCAAACATCATATTCAATCACCCTGGCCGATGAACATCACACAAATCATCTGACATTAGATCAAATCTTTGCAGAGATCCTCTTATTGAAGGTTTTAATGTCGACCTCGGGGAGTCCTGTGTGTAAGACACTCACTGGATATTGATGTATTTGTGACAAATGCCAAGATCCCAGTTGACAGGGATTAAACCTATTTACAAAAAATGACTGGGCTACAATCAAACAGGCATCAGTTAAGGTAAAGCCTCAAAACCCAGGATCCCTCGGAGAAAGTTAAACCTTGGGATAAATATACACACAACTCACATGAGACCCATCTGGTGCAGCCCGTTGACAAGGCCTCAGGCCTAAGGACCTTTCTCCCCGTCTGAACATTGTTCTTGTCCAAGGCCTTCCTCGTTCATATAATTTTGGATTTTCACGCTGCAGCTACCCCAACAAAAGTTGCTCTGGATAAAAGAGAGAACCGATTAGTTGAACCGGGAACGAGAGCATGTTGAAGGAATATTGCGCAGCAAGATACCGGATTTAAATTCACCCAACCACCCCCCCCCCCCCCCACCCCGCCAGCAGCAATGTATTCTAAGTTGGCGGTCGTCGAAATTAAATCGACCGGACTCAAAATTTAGGAAGAGCAAAGAAAATGTTTAATTTTAACCTCTGCAGGAACCCGAAACATTGGCAAGACGCCTCATGTAAGGGGCTCCTGATATCTCCCATATGTTAGAACATAGAACATAGAAGAATACAGCGCAGTACAGGCCCTTGGGCCCTCGATGTTGCGCCGATCCAATCCCACCTAAACTACACTAACCCACTATCCTCCATATACCTATCCAATGCCCTCTTAAATGCCCATAAAGAGGGAGAGTCCACCACTGTTACTGGCAGGGCATTCCATGGACTAACGACTCGCTGAGTGAAGAACCTACCCCTAACATCAGTCCTATATCTACCCCCCTTAATTTAAAGCTATGCCCCCTTGTAATACCCGACTCAATACGCGGGAAAAGGTTCATACTGTCGACCCTATCTAACCCCCTAATCATCTTGTACACCTCAATCAAGTCACCCCTAAACCTTCTTTTCTCTAGTGAAAACAGCCCCAAGTGCCTCAGTCTTTCCTCATACGATTTTCCTTCCATACCAGGCAACATCCTGGTAAACCTCCTCTGCACCCGTTCCAATGCCTCCACATCCTTCCTATAGTATGGCGACCAAAACTGCACACAATATTCCAGATGCGGCCGTACCAGAGTCTTATACAACTGCATCATGACCTCAGGACTCCGGAACTCAATTCCTCTACCAATAAAAGCCAGTACGCCGTATGCCTTCCTCACCGCACTATTTACCTGGGTGGCAACTTTCAGAGATCTGTGTACATGGACACCAAGATCCCTCTGCTCATCCACACTACCAAGTATCCGACCATTAGCCCAGTACCCCATCTTTTTGTTATTCTTCCCAAAGTGAATCACCTCGCACTTAGCTACATTGAATTCCATCTGCCACCTTTCTGCCCAGCTCTGCAGCTTCTCTATATCCTGCTGTAACCTGCCACATGCTTCCTCACTGTCAACAACTCCTCCGACTTTCGTATCATCCGCAAACTTGCTCACCCAACCTTCTAACCCCTCTTCCAGGTCATTTATAAAAATGACAAACAGCAATGGTCCCAAAACAGATCCTTGCGGAACACCGCTAGTGACGGCACTCCATGAAGAAACTTTGCCATCAACTACTACCCTCTGTCTTCTTCCATCCAGCCAATTCCTAATCCAAACCTCCAACTCACCCTCAATGCCATATCTCCGTATTTTCTGCAGTAGCCTACCATGGGGAACCTTATCAAACGCCTTACTAAAATCCATATATACCACATCTACCGCTTTCCCCTCATCAACCTCCTTCGTCACCTTTTCAAAGAATTCAATAAGGTTTGTGAGGCACGACTTGCCCTTCACAAAACCATGCTGACTATCCTTGATCACATTATTCCTATCCAGATGTGCATAAATCCTATCCCTTACAATTCTCTCTAAGACTTTGCCCACAACAGAAGTGAGACTCACCGGCCTATAGTTACTAGGGCTATCCCTACTCCCCTTTTTGAACAAGGGAACCACATTTGCTATCCTCCAGTCTTCTGGGACTACTCCTGTAGACAAAGAGGACATAAAAATCAAGGCCAATGGCTCTGCAATCTCCTCCCTTGCTTCCCAGAGAATCCTAGGATAAATGCCATCAGGCCCAGGGGACTTATCTATTTTCACCTTTTCCAGGATTTCCAACACCTCTTCTCTACATACCTCAAAGCCATCCATTCTACTTATTTGTGACTCAGTATTCTCATCGACAACAATGCCCTGTTCCTGAGTAAATACTGAAGAAAAGTATTCATTCAGTGTCTCCCCAATCTCTTCCGCCTCCACACGCAACTTCCCCCTACTATCCTTGACTGGACCTATTCCTACCCTAGTCATTCTTTTATTCCTAACATACCTATAGAAAGCCTTAGGGTTTTCCCTAATCCTATCGACTAAGGACCTTTCATGTCCCCTCCTTGCTGCTTTTAGCTCTCTCTTCAGGTCCTTCCTGGCTACCCTATAACTCTCAATCGCCCCAATTTAACCTTCACGTCTCATCTTGAGATAGGCCGCCCTCTTCAATTTAACAAAGGGATTCCAATTCCTTATTAAACCACGGCTCCCTCGCACGACCCTTTCCTTCCTGCCTGACAGGTACATAATTATCAAGGACACTCAATAGTTGCCCCTTGAACAAATTCCACATATCATTTACACTCTTGCCTTGGAGTCTATTTTTCCAAGCCACACATCCTAAGTCATGCCTCACCGCATCATAATTTCCCTTACCCCAGCTATAATTCTTGCCCTGTAGTAAACACTTATCCCTCTCCATCACGAGTGTAAAAATCACCGAATTATGGTCACTATCCCCAAAGTGCTCACCTACCTCTAATTCTAACACCTGGCCTGGTTCGTTACCCAGAACCAAATCCAGTATGACCTCACCTCTTGTTGGCCTGTCTACATATTGTGTCAGGAAACTCTCCTGCACACATTGAACAAACACTGACCCATCTAACGAACTTGAGCTATAGCTTTCCCAATCAATATCAGGAAAGTTAAAGTCCCCCATAACAACCACCCTATTACTGTCACTCATCTCCTGAATCACCTTCCCAATCCTTTCTTCAATGTTTCTAGGACTATTAGGAGGCCTGTAAAAGACTCCTAACAGGGTGACCTCACCTTTCCTATTCCTAACCTCAGCCCAAACTACCTCAGATGGCAAGTCCTCATCCATTGTCCTTTCCACCGCTGTAATACTACTATGTTCCCTTTATACGATAATTCACTTCTCCTTATCAACACCTCAAGGCCAGGAGCCTGGAACATTCCATATATGGAGTTGTTTTCCTCATTCCTTGATGGTTGATATAGTGGTTTACTGGTCTTGTATGGAGTCTTACATTTTTTCTGTCTGTCTGGAAGTCTTCGCAAAGTCAGGCCCTTACTTCTTTGTTTTGCTATGCTTTTATAGATCTGACAATAAATGTTAATTTTCCATTACGTTCCTCCCCCTTTTTGTCATTTTATGACAATAATTAAATAAAACAAAATAGAGAGCAAGATAGCTTTACAACAAACTGCTTTGCAAGCACAGGCCTTTCCTCAGACACCATCTACATGTTACACAGTATTCTGGTGGTATTGTCACTTCCTCTGGTGTGCCCTGTACAGAGCCTGTTTTCAGACGTCACACACTTCAGCATTACAGGATGGTCAGATCCATGCAAACGGAACTTCCTGCTGTGGGGCCTCTGATCTTTTTGCCATTTGGTATCCTGCTGCACACATCAGCAAATGCTGGAGGCAGGTACACAAGCAGCGTCCGATATAAAGCACTGTGAGTATGACCAGTCCTACAACTAGTATAGTGTGTAGGATCCAATACCCCCATCCTCTCCAAAGGGATGTAAGCCATTGGAACCAGAAATCATCTGCTGGGAGAGGCGGCCTTATTGCCGACTCCATATGATTTGTTACACTTGTGATTTTCTGGGACTCATCAGGAATATTAAAACAGCATGAGGTACCTAACGTTTTGCAAATAGCCTCTCTGTCGGCCGTAAGTATATCTGGTACTTATTGATTTCGTGTCACTGCTTCCCTTACTGCCGTTAACTCAGTACTAATGAGTGTTAGACTTTCCTTAGTCTCGTTCGCTAACAGTTTTTTTTACCATTTGCAAGGCCATGAATCTTGTTTATTGCCAAAATTGCCCCTGCTCCCAAGAGAATACACCACCCAATGTTCGTTCCTGGTGTAGTCCAGGGGCCTGCGAGTGTGTACCCATTCAATGCTTTGAGATGTCCCTTCGGCTTCGCCAGTTACTGGCCTTTGGGACGAACATTGTGGTGCCAGTGAACAGTCCTACGGGGTAGCAGTACCCCTTCCTTCCCCGGGGAGGTGGTGATACCCTCACTTTCCAGAGGCCCATATTATACCCACCATCATGGGTTGATTATTGATAAAGGAACAAGTAATGTTAATGATTGCACCATTTGCATTGGCAGTGGTCTGCAGCGTGTCAGCATTGGGACTGCAGTTATCCGTGAGTCCAGGTGGTGGCACGATAGTTGACCTAATTGCTCCCCCTATCAGGGTCATGGTAGTCACCGCCCATGGAAGCAGTCAGCTAGCATTTCTTGCCAGGCTCTCTGTAATTGGTTCGGCAGTCCATTGATGGGCTGTGTGCAAACATATCCAACAAGGCTAGCCAACCTCTAATCTCCGGTGCTGTATTAGGGCCAAAACACAAGCTCTACTCCATTCATATCTAGCGATGGCCCTTCGCACCTCCCAACTTCCTGCCGTTGCATTGATGCCATTTATGTCATGAAGGCCAATTACACTACCGAGTTAGATGAGCTCCTGAGCCCCGGCCAATGCCCTCCAGATTCTGGCGTGACATTAATGCTCTCTGGCCTGCTTGGGGTTAGGTCCATGGTATGGTTTCTTGGTTGCTGTGCCCTGGTGATACGATTTCCTGTAGGGCCTTCTGCACCACAGGTCCTACAGGAAATCGTATTGTTCTGCACCACAGGTCCTACAGGAAATCCATCTGTAAATGTTCAAAGGGTCTTTCGGGTTGAGCGTGTGCTGCCTGACCCCTCTGTACTCCCCTCCCTACATTATTAGTGGCACAGATAACACATCGTTGACAATATTTCTGGGAATATTGAGTAAATCCCTTATTGTACTAGTTTCCAAAATACTGTGATACATCCCACCTTTTGACACATGGTTCTTATCGCGTGTCAGTTTGGTATAGAATGGGAATAACGATCGCAATTGACTGGGTTAACCATTGGGGCCACACCACACCACTTCCCCCATGCTGCACCCTGCCCTTGTCCAGTCACGCTTTTCCAGCGTGGCCTGCGACTCAACTCTCTTACGTCTGTTGTCGGGTTACAAATTTTTGTCATACACATGTCAAACTGATCACTTGATGGATGCTGGGCTGCCATCCTTGCCGCTACGTCCGCCTTTGCATTGCCTTGAGAATGGGAATCGTTATTTTTCATAGGCACTTCATATTTACACACAGCAATTGATTTAGGCAATGGGACCGCGTCCAGGAGGTCAGAAATCGGGCCACGGTGTGTGACGGGCATTCCGGTGGAGGCCAAGACCCCCCTGTGTTTTAGAGGGTTACAAAATCATGTACAACCCCGAATGCGTATCTACTGTCGGAGTAAATATTCTCTGTCCTTCCCTTAACCAAGTTACATTACTCAATCAAGGGAATCAGCTCCACTTCGTCACTTCGGGGCACCTCAACGGTTGCATAATGTGGGGCAAACATTCTACAGTAGGACATAGATGAGAAGGGTGTGATCCCGCTTTGACTACCTCCTGGATAGTTGCAACAACATACCTAAAACAATTCCGACTAGTCTCCTTGCTGCTGAATGCTGATCCATCCACAAAAACACTCCATATATGGATTCCGAAGTGGCGAATCCTGAAAGTCTGGTCTCGAACTTCAAATGTCATTAGTTAGACATCACAGTCATGTGCTTCATCATGTCATTCTGTGGGGAGAAAGCTAGAAAGGTTAAGGATGTTACATTGCTTTCTAGTAATGTTAGGCATCTCCAGTAACATAGTATTATATCTGAGCCAACGTGCTGCCGACATGTGTGCTGTCTTCTGCTTGGAAAGTAGGAAGGATACCGCATGTGGGATAAGTAGGCTAATTCACTCTGGACGCGACAACAGCATTTTCACCTGTGGCATGGCTTGCAGGTATCTAGGCAATCCTGCCGCTATGGGATCGAGATTAGCTGAAAAATAATCTACCGGTCTCAATATTCCCCCATGATCCTGCAACAGCACCGATGTCATGCATCCACGCTTCCCATCTACCGTTTGTACAAAAGGCTCGTTTGGATTCGGCATCCACAGTACAGGTGTAACTTGGAGTGCCACTTGTAAGTCAACAAAGGCACCGTCGGCCTCTGGTGTCCATTGCAACGGACTCTGGTTCTGTCATGTGCTTTGTCATGTGCTTTGTCATTACGGGGCACCTGAACGGTTGCGTAATGTGGGGTAAACATTCAACAGTAGGAGCACATGCCGAAAAAGGATGGCAATTGTTTTTTCGTGTGATGCTTTTCAAGTTGCGGCATTGCTTGAACTCTGTATTGACCAATGGCCCTTGTTTCGATAATAAAAAACTTAAGAACTTCATCTGTTATTGCACAAGCTGTATTTTTGCGACACTAACTTTAGAACATTGAACAGTACAGCACAGAACAGGCCCTTCAGCCCACGATGTTGTGCAGACCACTGGTCCTCATGTAAGGTAAACCTAATGTACGAACCCTCAAATTTCTGTGACCATATGCATGTCCATCAGTCTCTTAAATATCCCCAATAACATTGCTTCCCCAACGGCTGCTGGCGACGCATTCCATGCTCTCACAACTCGATGTGTAAAGAACCTACCTCTGACATCCCCACTAAACTTTCCGCCAAACAGCTTAAAAATATGGCCCATTGTATTAACAATTTCTGCCCACGGAAATAGTCTCTGACGATCAATTTGATCTATGCCTCTCATTATCTTGTACACCTCAATTAGGTTCCCTCTCTTCCTTCTTTTTTACAATGGAAAATGTCCGAGCTCAGTCATCCTCTCTTCCTAAGATAAGCCCTCCATTCCAAGCAGCATCCTGGTATACCTCCTCTGAACCCTCTCCAAAGCATCCACGTCTTTCCTATCAGAGTGCGACCAGAACAGGACACAGTATTCCAAGTGTCATCTAACCAAAGTTTTATAGAGCTGCAACAAGATCTCACGGATCTTAAATTCAATCCCCCTGTTAATGAAAGCCAAAACACAATCTGCTTTCTTAACAACCCTGTCCACTTGGGTGGCAATTTTAAGGGATCTATGTACCTTCACAGCAAGATCCCGCTGTTCCTCCACACTGACAAGAATCCTGTCTTTAATCCTGTACTCAACTTTCAAGTTCGGCATTCCAAAATGCCTCACCTCGCATTTATCCAGCTTGAAATCCATCTGCCACCTCTCAGTCCATATCTGCATCCTGTCAATATCACGATGCATCCTACAACAGTTCTCTATACTGTCAATGACACCGCCAACCTTTGTATCCTCTAACCCATCCTTCAATCTCCCGATCCAAGTCGTTAATAAAAAATACAAGGGGTAGAGGCCCAAGAGCAGAGCCCTGTGGAACACTTCTCACCACTGACTTCCAGGCAGAATACTTTTGTTCCACTTCCACTCGCTGTCTTCTGTCGATCAGCCAATACTGTATCCAGACAGCTAAATTTCCCTTGATCCCATTCCTCCTGACGTTCTGAATGACCCTATCATGGGGAACCTTATCAAATGCCCAGTTGAAGTCCATGTACACCATATCCACCGCTCGACCCTCATCAACTTGTTTAGTAACATTCTCAAAGAACTCACTAAGATTTGTGAGGCATGACCTGCCCCTCACAAAGCCGTGCTGACTGCATTTACTCAAGCCATGCTCTTCCAGATGGTCATAAATCCTACCCCTCAGAATCCTTTCTAACACCTTGCAGACGACAGACGTGAGACTGACTGGGCTGCAATTGCCAGGGATTTCCCTATTTCCTTTCTTGTAGAGAGGAATTACATTTGTCTCCCTCCAGTCCTCAGGTACGACTCCGGTGGAAAGCGAGAATGCAAAGATCTTGTCAAGCGACGAAGTAATCACATTTCTTGCTTCCCAAAGCAGACGAGGACAAATCTGGTCTGGCTTTGGCGACTTGTCAATCTTAATGTTTATCAAATGTTCAGCACATCAGCTCCTTCAATGTCTATCCGTTGCAGCATGCTTACCTGTTCCTCAACTGTTTCGTTCACGACAAGGACCTTTTCTTTAGTAAAGACAAGCAAAAATCTCATTTAGGGTTTCCCGTACCTCCGCAGACTCTATACACAAGTTTTCTATGCTATCCCTGATCAGCCCTACTCTTTCTTTGATCATTCTCTTAATCCTCACTTACGTGCAAAATGTCTTTGGATTCTCCCTAATCCTTCCTACCAAGCCCCTTGGATGCCTCCTTCTGGCTCTACTCAGACCATTTTTTAGCTCCTTCCTCGCCTGCCTGTAATCCTCTAGAGCTGAGCAAGACCATTGTTTCCTCCACCTTCCGTAAGCTGCCTTCTTTCTTTTGACGAGGCGCTCCTCCGATCTCGTCATCCAAGGTTCCTTTATCTTACCCCTTCTTGCCTGTCTCAGAGGCAAAGATTTATGCATCACTCGCAACAACTGTTCCTTAAACATCTCTCCATGTATATAGTGCACTTTCTGTGGAATAATTGCTCCCAGCCCATGCTTTCCAACACACGTCTGATAGCATCATAGTTTCCTTTTCCCCAATTAAATATCCTCCCATTGTGCCTGCGTCTCTCCTTCTCCATAGATATGTAGAATGTGAGGCAGTTGTGGTCACTATCACCAAAATGCTCTCCCACCGCAAGATCTGATACCTGCCCCGGCTCATTGCCGAGGACCAAATCCAAAATGAACTCTCCCCTCGTCGGCCTGTCAGCGTCCTGAGTTAGGAAAGCTTCCTAATCACATCTTACAAAAACAGCTCCTTCCAAATCATCTGCTCGAAGGAGGTTCCAATCAATATTGGTAAAGTTAAAGTCACCCATTACAACAATCCTACTACATTCACACTTTTCCAAAATCTGCCGACCTATGCTTCCTTCAATCTCCTTGCTGCTATTGGGGGGCCTGTAGTAAACCCTTAATAAGGTGTCTGCTCCCTTGCTGTTCCTATTTTCCACCCATACTGACTCAGTAGGCAGACCGCCCACGACAATCGTAACTTCTGTAGCTGTGATACCCTCTCTGATTAGCAGTGTTACACCCTTTCCACTTCCCCCTCCCTATTATTTTTAAATGTTCTAAAATTGGAACATCCATCAACCATTCCTGCCCCTACGAAACCCACATCTTTGTTGTGGCCTCAACATCATAGCACCAGGTTCTGATCGTAGCTCTAAGCTCATCACTTTTATTCCTGATATTCCTTGCATTAAAGCAAACATACTTCAACCGATCCCTTGGTTCATTCCCAGGAAATTTCTTCCCATTGGCTTTGTTACCTCTTGCTCTTGCCTCATCTCCATCAACTCTCACCACCGGTATATAGCTCAGTCTCCCACGCCCCTGCCATACTAGTTTAAACCCTCCTGAGCCACTCAAGCAAACCTTCCACCCAGGACATTGGTCCCCTTCCAGTTCAGGTGCAAACCGTCCTTCAAGTAGAGGCCCCACCTTTCCCAGTAGGCATCCCAATTATCTACCCTCCTGTAACCCTTAACCTACACCAGCTCCGCAGCCACGTGTCAAGCTGCTCCCGCTCCCTGTTCCTCGCCCCACTATCTCGTGGCACCAGTAGTGAATCGAGAACATTACTCTGTTCGTCCTGCTCTGCAGCTTCCACCCTAACTCCCTGAAATCCCTTTTTATATCCTCCATACTTTTCCTGGCTACATCATTGGTACCAGTATGTAAAATATGTAACAAGGGCTTTATGCCCTTCCCTCGCTACATTGCAGAGCAACGCAAGGATATCTCTCTCACATTGTTCCTCTGTTAGTGCTCTTATTAAGCAGTCGTCTGCAAATTGCTGAAACGCTGAGCCAGGGAAAGGAACAAGAATCTCCAGACTATGCATAGAGCCTCATTATGTATGGTGGTGTACTCCCAGTAACCTTGACAAAGTCGTGTGAAGGTATACCATCTCCATTTGAATGAAAAAGCGAAGCAGAATTGACCATCTGGGTGCACTGGTACACTATAGAAGGCAATTGTTAAAGGCACAACAGAGAACCATTTACTGTACGTGGGATTTGACACAATATGGGATTGGGGTTGGGAACATTTGGGGCGCGTGGCACAACAGTGTTATTGACTGACTGCAGGTCTTGAACAAACTTCCATTCCTCAAGTTCACCTGGAAAGTTTCCCTTTTTGACCAGAAAAATGGGCGTCCTCACCAGCGAGTTTTCATAGGGGATTAACACTCCAGCCTTTCGGAGGGTTTCAAAGACTGGAGTAATTCCTTCTATAGCCTCGGGCTTTAACGGGTATCATGCACTGCAAGGACGAGACTCAGACTTCGAGGTTATTCTTATGGGTTCACAGCCTCATATGAGCCCTATATCATCTTTGCCTTTTGCCCACAACTCAGTTTGAACAGTTTAAAATTTTGGGTCTGCGAGTTCTATCTTCGGAAAGCGCTTGGATTCCCTCCTGAGTGCTTCAGGGCTGGCGGGGTTTACCTGGACTTCCCCATCTGTCTGGGGCAGCCAATTGAGTTTCTTTCGATATGTCCGCATATCTGCATTGAGCCAGATACCCACATCGTGCCCAATCTTTCTTTTTCTGTGCATTCAGTACTCATTGTCCCAAATCATGCCACCTGTCGTTCGACGCCTTCGGGAGTGACAAGTGAGGAAAAGAGCCTTCCACATTAAAAAGATAGCATTTACTTGCCGACACAGATACTTTGAATAAGTTCACGTTGCTTGCACATCTGTGATAATTCTAATAAAATTCGCACAATAACAACTGATCTGGTTTAACCAATCTCCTGAACCAATCCTTCTCAAATGATTCATTCGGCTCATCGCGGTATTTATGTGCTGTACCGTGCAGCATACCCCAGCACAAAAATCTTTGTTCATAGGATTAACATGGTTACTTTCTTCCAGGGCATGTGAATCACTCACTGAACTTATCGCTTTCTTTCATAATCGCCACTCATAGACATACATCAGTTGTCGTGGGTCATAGTTTACAGCCTGCACTGGTAAATCTTCTTTTCGTATTACCTGCAAGCCCATGGGAATATTGAGGAAATTCAACTCCAGTCTCACCATGAAATCCCGACGCATCAGATTTAAAGAATAGAATTCTGATAACAGAAATGAGAATTGGAATGTTCCCCCAATTCTGTTTTTGCACAATTTGAGTGCGATAAATCTCTCTCGTATCTCGACTCCTGATGCACCCATTGAGTTCAGGAACCTTCCATTCATCTTTATTTGCGTCGACTCTCTGAACTGGCTTGATTTAAGGACTGAATATATTGCCCCTTTATCGACCAAAAAGGTAACTGGTGTATGTTCCACCTGTAACAAAGAGGTAGGCATTAACTTATATGCATCATCGTTATACTGAACATATAGTCCACGCTTCGCAATCTCAGCACTCAATATGGAAGTGGGACGTGTTTCAGTGCCCGTAAAGTTAGTAGTAGAGGTTAGCATAAGCAAGTCTTCGTTGCCAAGCATAAAGGAAAGAGGCTTACCTGTATCTTATCAGCTGCCTACCTCCACCACAGCCATCCCCCGTTAATCATCCTGCTGTCCAGCCTGCAGGGCCGATTGAGGCTGCCTGTGCGAGCACTGTCTCACCCATTGGTCCATTGCCCCGCAAACAAAGCACCCGCCAGATCTACCTCTGTCAACCCCTCTACCACGACCAATTCCTCTTCTTCTTCCGCGACATCCACCTCTGCCTCTCTCATTTTCTGCAGAACCTCCCTTCAAAGGTTGGGCGACCCTTTGCAACATAGTAAGCTGAGCTTTATGTGCTTGCTGTTCCACCTTTAGTTTCTTTGAGTCAGCAATTGTCAGCATGTATTGCATGTTGTTTTATCAAATTCAGCTTTCCTTGTCACTATAAAACATGTGTCTTAAAACCTTTTTGCTATTTCGTCCTTCATTCCATTGATGAAGCTGTTTCTCAGGTGTGCCTCATATGGCGTGATCTCTGCCCCCGTTATGTCCTCGGGTGGTGTCAGTCCACTATGGGTGTTATGGACTTCAGTGCGGCATGTAAGGTACTCGGACACTATCTCACCTTCCCGTTGTTTACACATTGCAATTTTGTTCATGACCATTCGCACTGGGAATGCCTCCCTACAGGCGTTGCCAGTACTGCAACCAAAGCATTAAGTGCTGTTCAGTTCCAAATGCGGGTTGGTTGCCCTGGCATGGACGTTTGTGGCCGGCCAGTTATACTTGATTTTGGTGACATTGGCATCCAGTTTTCGTCCCCGGAGACGTCTCATCGCATGTGATGTTGGACGGAACTCGGTACAGAACTTTGTCACTTCTTCGTGAACTTCCCTCCAATCTCGTGTGGCTCCGGCCACTGCCCATAGGCCTTTCCAAATCATTCATGGTCCACGACTGGTGGACCAACAACGGGTACCCTTCTGGAGCTGGAACTTCAGCCATTGGTGCTTGCAAAACCACCTGGTTGGGGAATCATACGCCAGTACGCTCGCCGTTTGTTATGGTGTGAACACGGACAGGCCCTGGATGCCTTTCCTTGTTGAATTGGCCATCTTCCTTTTGGGCTTCTTGCTTCAATTTGTTGCGGGTATGGGATACTACCAGTGATTCAGCAGACCCTGAGGTGGTGGCCGCTGACTTGGAGGTGGATCTCATAGGAGGGCTGTGTGTCTCGCAGGGCAGTCACCAAGATCAGGATCTGAAACAGACTTAAGACACTGTACAGATTCGTTAGATTATTTTCCACGCGCGTCTGCATGCGTGATGGTGTTTGTACGCTCATTTGATCTATCTTTTACTTGAGATTTCCTTTCCCTGATATCAGCCTCAGCCTTCTGCATGGTATGAGCACTCCAATTCACTGGTTCTATTTTGCCCTTCTGTTTCTCCTTCTCTCTCTCTCTTCTGACAGTGAGCTCAGTATTTCCAACTGCCTTTTACTCAAACTTCCTCCCTCCAGAAAAACACATGCCTTGATCCACAATTCTAACTGATAATTATTAGATTAGATTACTAGACCATAATTATTTAACATGCATTTTATTTTTGTTTGCCGATTTCCAATTCCTCTGTGGTTCCTCTTTCTGTTTCCTCTTGCTGGAGCCCATTTTTAGAGTTATTGGAAAAGTGTTCAGCGCTCTCTCTCACTCTCTCTCGTGGTACCGTTATCTTTATTGCCAATATGGCTTGCTTTTACCTCCGGAGGTCCACTTAAACTGAGCGCATCCGCCTCAATGCCTTGGTTTTCGTCAACCAAGAGACCACACACCCGGTACATCTTTGCTGAGTTAAACACAGCCAGTGGTGGCTCCAAGTCTAAAACTAACCTTAAACTTGATGTCGCTTAAGCACTCTCGAGATGGTAATCCCTTCCCTTGATTTTTGCTTGAATATCACGCGAGAGTACACAGGACTCTCTTCCTGATTTACTTATTCTATAAAAAACAGTCTCTATATAGGGTTAGGTAAGCCACAACTCTTAACCCGATCCTCTTCGATTTGGACGCCGGAGCCATGGCGTTCCACAGCTTCCCAGCCATCTCACACAAAGGGGCCAATTTAGCCCTCGAGATAAAGTGAAAAATCCTTCAAGGCTTTGGTGCCTATGCCTCCAGGGAATCTTCAGAATCTTACCCAGTAGCGAGGTCCTGACAAGCCCCCACGTTTACAGTCGTGGAAATTTAATCGACGCGACTCAAATGCGAGCAAGAGCAAAGATAACGTTGATTTTCAGAATCTGCCGAGTCGACCCAATACATTGGCAAATGCTGTATGTAAGGTGCACCTGAGGGTTTTCACATATTCCTTTCATACTATACTTCGCCTTTCCTTATCTTATCTCAAGGCCAGGACCCTGGAACATTCGAGTTCCTTTACACATATGGAGTTGTTTTATTCATTCCTTGACTGTTGATATGACAGTTTACTGTCCTTGTAATATACTGTCGGTACATTTTTACGTCTGCCTGTAAATGCTTGTATAGTCAGATGTTTACTTCTTTGTTTCAACGATGCTTTTACTGATTTCTTAATAAATGTTAACTTTCCATTACAATGGCATTTTTTTCATTCCGCCCTATATATATTCTTCATTGTTTTTTACATCTTCATCATGTCTCCTCTCAAACTCCCCGACTATAAGTTAAAAACAGAACCAACTCAGTCTGTCCAATGTCTCTTCATACCTCAACCTCTTCATCTCAGACAATATCCTGGAAAATTACCTCTCCAAAGTTTCCATAGCTATCATATTGCTGCTACATGTGAATACTCGAGCGATAATCGAATGGACAAATAAAATTAGTGACGCAGAAAACCAGCGAAACTGTTCTTTTCCAACAAAGTCTCTTATCCTCAATACTGCCCTGTTTCCTTGTCCTGATCCTGACACCACAACAATCGTTTGTCTATGCCAGTAAACGCTATAAATTGCCATTAATATAACAATAACGATATCCAAATGGATCAAGAGCTTGAAGGTCTTGATACTGAGATTTGGACACGTTCGGCAAGCACCGGTAACCCCAGCAGAAGAGACTGAACGGCGTCAATGTGAAACTGAGAGTTAGTTTGTGCAGTGCCTCAGGGAATTGGCAGGACGGACGTAAAGTCGTTTAGTAATTGTGACAGAGAGAGAGGTCTCCGTGAATGTGTGGGTTAAATGCATGGTATGTGATTCACAGAGATGGCAGACAGCAGCGGTTTGAAGGTTAAAAATCGTCAGCTCGGAGAATAGTTTCATGTCAAAATGGTTGCCTCTTTCCCGCGTTTGTTTAGCAAATATTACATTAAGTAAAACAGGAAGGATGCCCATTGCCGCGACTCCATTCACATTGAAGTTGTTGATGCCACAACGCAGAGTACTTACTACTATACGATTACAGCGCGAAATGGAGAAGTGGATTACAATAAAATGATAAGTACAGTGGCACCGGATATGTCAACAACAATTTAAGATGCGCAACAGGAACACTTGCCAAACAGTGGACTGAGATGTGGGAACTCAAAATGGGTTAAATCTGTAACTTCAATTCCAGAGGATATGAAGATTCAATCATTGAGTATGATGAAGACTGATATCGATAGATTTCTACAAAACATCAAAATGCTTTTAGGATAGTGCAGGTTATTGTTGAAATATTTTTTTCAGGACAATGCAGTTTAACATAGGTTGCTTCACCAGTTCCCCACTTAAGTCAGTATCCACTGCTGCAGACGATCACATGTAATTCCAGTTGCCAGGCGCAGAATCAGAGAAACTGAGTGGCGTAGCCACTAAGATCCAACAAGATGGAAACGAGCGTGCCACGACTCTGTGCGCCAATGATGCAATCGTTGTCCTCAGAAGGTATCGTGGTGTATGAAATTCGTCGGCAGGGTGTTGTAACCTCAACTTTAGCAGCTTCGATTGACATTGAGCAGGGATCATTGGGATATCAGGTTCAGATCTCCAAACTCACCTAGAGCAGATTCGATTCACATGGAGCAGGAATCATTTGGACATCGGGCTGTGAGCTCCAACCTCAGCTGCAGCTGCTTCAGTTGACATGCAGCAGCGAACATAGAACATAGAACAATACAGCACCGAACAAGCCCTTCGGCCCTCGATGTTGCGCTGACCTATGAACTATTGTCAGCTCGTAAACCTCAACACTATCCCAAAATCATCCATGTACTTATCTAAGTTTTGGTTAAATCTGCCTAATGTGGCTGAGTTGAATACCTCAGCAGGTAGGCCATTCCACGCTCTGAAAATTCTCTGCGTGAAGAACTTGCCTCTGACATCAGTTTTAACTCTAGCACCCCTCAATTTATAGTTACGCCCTCTCGTACAAGCTGACGTCATCATCCTAGGAAAAAGTCTTTCTCTGTCTATCCTATCTAATCCTCTGATCATCTTGTATATCTCTATCAAATCTGGTATGCAGGGACAGTCTTACGAGGAAAGGCTGAGTGACTTGAGGCTGTTTTCGTTAGAGAGAAGAAGGTTGAGAGCTGACTTAACAGAAACGTGTAAGATAATCAGAGGGTTAGATAGGGTGGATAGAGAGAGCCTTTTTCCAAGTCTCGTGACAGCGAGCACGAGGGGACATAGCAGAGGGATGATAGATATAGGACAGTTGTCAGAGGTCGTTTCTTTATTCAGAAAGTAGTAAAGGTATGGAATGCTTTGGCTGCAATGGTAGTAGATTGGCCAACTTTAAGTACACTTAAGTCGTCATTGGACAAGCATGGATTACTGCAGGTTGGATGAGTTTCAGATTGGTATGACAGGTCGTCGCAACATCGAGAGCCAATGGACCTGTACTGCGCTGTAATATTCTATGTTCTACAAATCCCACCGTAGCCTTCTTCTTTCCAATGAGAAAAGATCCAAGTCCCTCAGCCATTCCTCATAAGACGTTCCCTCCAGAAGAGGCAACATATTGGTAAATCGCCTCGGCAACATTTCCAATGCTTCCACATCCTTTCTGTAATGGGGCGACCAGAACTGTACACAATATTTCAAGTGTGGCCGCACCAGCGTTTTGTATAATTGCAGCATGATATTGCTGTTCTAGAACTCAATCCGTCTACCAATGAAACCTAACACACCGTATGCCTTCTTAACAGCACTATCCACCTGGGTGGCAACTTTTAGGGATCTATGCACATGGTCTCCAAGATCCCTCTGCATATCCATACCTCCAAGAATCTTTCCATTGAGCAAGTACTCTGCCATCCTGTTTTTCTTCCCAAAGTGCATCACCTCACATTTAGCTGCATTGAACTCCATTGCCACCTCTCAGCCCAATTATGCAGTTTATCCAAATTCCCTTGCAACCTGTAACATTCTTCCAAACTGTCCACTACTCCACAGACTTTAGAGTCAACTGCAAATTTTCTAATCGATCACCCTATGTCTGTGTCTCAGTCACTTATACAAATGACAAACAGCAGTGGTCCCTGCACTGATTCTTGTGGAACACCACTAGTAACTGGACTCCAGACTAAATATTTTACATCAACCACCACTCGCTGTCTTCTTCCAGAAAGCCAGTTTCTAATCCAAAATTCTGAATCACCCTCAAATCCATGCCTTTGCATTTTCCCCAACAGCCTACCATATGGAACATTATCAAAGGCTTTACTGAAATCCAAGTATACCACGTGACCTGCGCTACCGTCATCTACATGTTTGGTCACCTTCTCAAAAAACTCAATGAGGTTTGTGAGACACGACCTGCCCTTGACGAAACCATGTTGAGTATCTGAAATCATATTGTTGCATGCTAGATGATTATAAATCTTATCTCTTATAATCCTTTCCAAAACCTTTCCTATAACAGAAGGAAGGCTCTCTGGTCTATAATTACCTGGGTCATCTCTGGTACCCGTCTTGAACAAGGACACAACATTTGCAATCCTCCAATCCTCAGTAACTAAACCCGTAGACAATGATGACTCAAATATCAATGCCAAAGGTTTGCTATCTCCTCGCTACCTTCCCAGAGAATCTTCGGATACATCACACCTGGTCCAGGGGACTTTTGTACTTTCACTCCTTCTAGAATTGATCACACCTGTGCGTCACTAACCTCAATCCTTTTTAGTCTAATAACTCGTACCTCATTCGTCTCCTCCACATATTCTCCTTTTCCTGAGTGAACACCGATGAGAAATGTTCAATTAACATCTCTCCTATCTCTGCAGGGTCCACACTCAACTTCCCACTTTTGTCTTTCACTGGCCCTATTACTACCCTAATCATCCTTAATTCCTCACATACCTACACAAAACTTTATGGTTGTCCTTTATTCTATTTGCTAAAGACTGCTCGTGTCCTCTCTTTGCTCTGTTGACTCTCTCTTTAAATCCTTCCTCGATGATCTGTAACGCTCCATCGCATCATCTGTACCATCTTATCTCATCAACACATATGCCACTTTCTACTTCTTAACAAGAGATGCAATTTCTCTTGTAAACCACGGTTCCCTTACCTTATCACTTCCTCCCTGTCTGACAGGGGCATAACTATCAAGGACACGCAATATCTGTTCCTTCAACTAGCTCCACATTTCGATTGTCTGCATCCCCTGCATTTTGCTACCTCATTCTATGCATCTTAATTCTTGCCTAATCGCATTATAATTGCGCCTGCCCAATCGATAATCTTGACCTGTGGCATGTACCGATCCCTTTCCATCGCTAAACTAAACGTAACTGAATTATGGTCACTCTGTCCAAAGTGTATCCCCGACAACTAAATCAAACACCTGGCCTGGTTCATTACCAAGCACCAGATGCAGTGTGGCCTCCTCTCTTGCCAGCCATTCGACATACTGTGTCAGGAAACCCTCCTGTACACATTGGACAAATACTGATCCATCTGACGTACGAGAGCTATAATATTTCCAATGAATGTTGGGGCAGTTAAAGTCCCCCGTAATGACCACCCTGTTCCTTTCACGCCTACCCAGGAAAATGTTGCTAATCCTCTGTTCCACCACCCTGGAACTCTACGGAGGTCTATAAAAAACTTCAAGAAGTGAGATCTCTCCTCTCCTGTCTGTAAGATCAGTCCACACTTCCTCAGTCGACGAGTCCTCATTAAAGTCCTCTCAGCCACCGTTATACGAACTTTGAATAACAAGGCCACTCCTCCCCCTCTTTTACCGCCTCGCCTGCTTTAATGAAAGATCTAAACCCTGGAACCTGCAACATCAATTCCTCACCCTGCGCTATCCATGTCCCTGAAATGGCCACAACTTCGAAGTACCGGGTACCTATCCATACTGCAAGCTCACATACCTTATTTCGGATAGGTCTGGAGTTGAAATAGACACACTTCAAACCACTTCGCTGTCTGCCAACGTATTCCTGTGACCCTCAAATCCTGTCCCTGTCCTTCCTACTCTCATCCTCCTGTGCACTGTAGCTACACCTCCTGTTCCCATCCCCCTACTGAGATAGGGTAAACCCACCTGAATAGCACCAGCAAATTTCCCACCCAGGATTATAGTACCACTCTGGTTCATGTGAAGTCAGCCCTGTTTGTACAATTCCCACCTTCCCAAGAATGAGCTCCAATTATCCAAAAACATGAAACCCTCCCTCCTGCATCATCCTTGCAGTCAAGTGTTTAGCTGATATCTCTCCCTATTCCTTGCCTCTCTATCACGTGGCACGGGTAAAAATCCAAAGTTAACAACTCTGTTTGTTCTACTTCTCAACTTCCACCCTAGCTCCTTGAAATCCTGCCTTACATCCCTATCCCTCTTTCTACGCATGCTGTTACCTACATGGGGAACGACTTGAGGCTGGTCACCATGTCCCTTCAGGACCCCAAAGTTACGATTCGAGACATCACGGACCCTGGCACTTGGGGGGCAACACCCCAACTGCGAGTCTCGTTCGTTCCCTACAAACCTTCTATCTGAGCCTCTAACTATTGAGTCCCCAATGACTAACACTCTCCTCCTTTTCCTCATTCCCTTCTGCAATAGGGATAGGCTCTGTGCCAGAGACCTGGGCCACACTGCTTGCCCCTGGTAAGTCATCCACCTCAACAGTATCCAACACGGTATGCATGTTTTTCAGTGGAACGACCACAGGTGATCCTTCTACTGACTGTTTTTTCGCCTTTTGAACAGTCACCGAAAAATCTTCTTGCCTAGGAGTAACTATTTCCCTGTAACTCATATCTATCACAACCTCAGCCTCCCGATTGATCCGAAGTTCATCCAGCTCCCGCTCCAGTTCCAAAACATGATCTTGGATTTGCGTGAGTTTGGTGCACTTCCTGCAGTTGTGCTTGGATGGGGCACTATTGACAACCCTAATCTCAGTCATCCTGCAGGAGGCACATTGCTCTCGCTGCTACTCCCCTAGTCACAAAGTAAAAAAGAGACGCTTACCTGATATGTCCCTGATCTTCAAGGCGAGAGGAGGTGATTTGGTGGGAGGCCCTACAAAGGTAGGGTCTCGGGTTGAGAAGACACTGACTAACACAGCAGGACGGAAATAAAAATAAGAAGTCCCTCCTTTCCCAGAAACCGCTGCTCTCTGATTTTAAACGGAAAAACACAAATCAGTGACTCACCGCTCTCGACAGTCTCCCGGTGCAAATTCCTGCCCTTCGAGTTGCTACTGCTGCTGAAAAACAGGAATGGAGGACTCCACAACATTGGGACTTCAAGTTGGGGGAAAGTATCCTTGGCTATTTTAATCTGAAGCAAAATCGTTTTCTGCAAGACAGATGCTTATAGTTTCAGGGAGGATCTGTTCAAGTGAAACGTTCCAATTATTAAGAAAAATGCTACAAATATTCAACTCATGAAGGCGCATCTGCACAGAGAGAAACCTAAGTACTAGTTTAGATTGTGACCTTTCTTATAAGGCTGAAACTGCGTTGAATTAAATTGCAAAAACGGCATTTATCTCATTATATGTTATTCAATTGCTTGCGAACACACACACGTCATACAATAATCTAGAACTCTGATATTTACCGGTTATATATGACATTGTGATCAGTCTCGAGTTTATCTCGAGTAATAAGGCAAAAGCAGGGAAGTGGATTGAGGTTTAACAGATCAGCGGTGATGCCATTGAATGACGAAACAGAGGCGATGGGCTGAACATCCTCCTACTGTTCTTCCGTGATTTGATGTTCTTTTCTGGTGGGAATGATATTTTTTCCGCAACAATAGCGACATCAGCAGAACACGCAGAACGGTGGCAATGTCGATCCTGCAGTAGATGCGGCGCCTTCTCTGCAGTCATCTCGTCAATCTCTCAGAAATGGTCCGAGTGTCACCTGCACTTTCCTATGTAACTGCAAATTACGCATTCCCTCATGCAAGCTGCTCCTGAGGCTGTTTCACATCACCTCTCTGAAGCTGAAGGAAGGTAAACAGAATATTCCTGAAATGATCAGTAAGTCAGCAGCACTTCCAGCTCTGATAAAATATGTTTAATCTGACACCTGAACTCTGCTTTTCTTCCCTGTAAATGCGGCAAGGTCTGCTGCGTCTTCTGGGATTTCTTTTTCCGAAATCTCACATAACCGCCTTCTCCAGTCTCTTGTCTTTGATGCTCGGGGACATCTGAAGACAAGTTGAAACTAAAGCTGAGAGAGTTTGTGCAGAGACAGAACGGAGAACCGATCTGAACTTCACTGTGTCCCAACGACAAATGCTTTCATAAGGCTTTTATTCAGTTTGATAACCTGTTTATGGAATTCCAATATTGGGTGATTTTCATATTTCTGATTTAGAGTCTTGTTCTGTTGTTCTGGCAATAAACCCACATGACATTTAATCCCTGGAGACTTTGTCGGTAACTCCGAGAACAAACAGGAAGCGGACAACATCAAACAACATTGGAACTGAATGGATGTCCGCCAATGGATTTTACCAATGCAGTTTATAAATTCACCCTCGTCATTAATATGAAGAGGGGCCGTGACTCTGCAGTTTCCTTTCCTGTTGTTGAATAAAGATCATACCACCCGTGAGACGAAAGTATTTGTTGTTTATTAGAAACATTTCTTTTCGAACTCACTCTCACTGCTTTAACAGGCGGAGCTGGAAACTCCGGATAGATTGAAACATAAAGTTGTATGTTTACAGATAAAGTTGAACAATACGAGTATAATGTTGCTAACACCGCGCTGTCACCAACTCAACGCCATAACGAAAAGTTTATGTTTGTCCCTGCACATCACAGCAGCACTGATTCTAATGAATACTGACAGAATAGTGTTCCATGTACCTGAAAGCTGCTGACCAGTTAGCAGCCAAAAGAGCAAGCTCTGTCCTGATAAAAGCCAAGAGCCATACACAATTAATCTGACACAATTTGATCACAAAACTTCTTGGGTTGCCGTTGAACACGTTACCATTACGTGCAAGTTTGGAGCCGACGGTCATTGCTGTGTAGGATGAAGGGAAGTGAGAAATTATGACTGACAAAGGAAGGCCAAAAATCGTGTACGTCCTGTCTCTCTCCTCCCCGTGCTGTCTGCCTCTCTCCAATTCTCTTCTTTCCCTCTCCACCTGGTTACTTGTCCCTTTGTCTCCCTCACGCCGCCCTTTTCCACTTCAATGTTTCAGCATCTCATTTCTCGCCCTCTGTCTTTCTCGTTGATACATCATGGAATGAACTGGGGAGATTGAGTCCCGTCCGTATGTCACAGGGAGGAACCAGGAATTATGCTCGCCCCTTCTTCAGACACAACGGAAGGGAGACAATTTGGTTCTGGGTTGGGTTGTGTGGAATAGATTCCAATAGAGATATGCTTAGGCATCTCACAACAAAATTCTTGCAAACACAATGGCAGAACAAGTGACTGACTGTGTTACTGCACTTGGATCATTAGCAACTTAATGTTCTCTCTTACAAATAAACCTGATTCACTTTTCTCAGCTCCGAATGGGGTAGTGCATTGGATAACACGTCCGATTGACACGCTGGAGCTTCTGGGTTATTCTCTGGCTGAAGTGCAGTTTTCAACTTGTTTATTCTTCTAAATTAACATTTCCCATTGCCCTGAAGCATTGATGAAGGTTGAATTCTTGTTCTGCCGAAATGATATTCATTTCACTGTTTCACATCAGTAAATGTCGCCGAGAGCACCAGAGGCCATGTCACAGCTCTGTCAGCGAAGGGGACACTGAAATATTTCCACCCGCTGCTCAAAGGCACGTTTCCATTCCCCAAACCCACCACCCAATGACTGAGTCTCCGAGGAATGGAAAGGAGATAAAAAACAAAACCGTGTCACCAGCTTTCTGCACCTTTAGAAACATTTTGCGAAAAAGAATTGGTGGGGAATGAAGGGTGAACAATCCGACTGTACAGGGACTGTGGAGGCACCTTCCCTTCCTTTGAGACGCCGGGGCACTTTCTCTGATGTTTTTGCTGTGAATAACTGATCCGAGACATTGAAATGATTCCTGGCAGAGATGCTCTGTTTCTGCTGTTATCACTATCAGGAACAATAATTCCTGATTCCCTGACCGAAATTCGAAGCCAGGCTGTGGCGGTGAACGCGCCAAATCGTCACCACTAGCCGAAAGGATTAATTTGCCATTCAATGATTATTTCTTCTGATTAAATTTTATCAAACTTCCGTTCTTTCATATGTCTCCGTTGTAAGTTAGAATAGTAAAACCGATCATCCAACCACTCGGAAAAAGAACGAAAATGGAACTCCAGCGAAATTTGAGTTCATAACATTGGACTACCACTTCGGCAATGGGCTAGAACTCCACCGCGCTCTTTGTTGTGAAACAGAGCCGCGCACAACATTCCGAACTGTCCTTTAGAGCAAAGCAAGCTGTCCCTCGGCCGATTGTTTTCCCAGTTTCCATCGTTTACCCTTGTCCAAATTTTCAGCATTGAATCAGCTATGCCGATTCAATTCATCATCTGAAAACTTCTGATATGTTGGGATAGTTGACCGCTTTACCACACATTGAGCAGAGAGTTTCAGATTCAATACTGACTATGATTAAGAAGTATTCCTTTGATTGCAACGCTCATTAGAATCTCTTGCGTTTGTGATAATTCTTGTAATGGAAACCTTCATTTCTTTTTCGAGAAGTTGTGCGCAATGTAGAGTTGTCCCTTTCCCTCTCTTTCCCACTCTGCTGCACACGGTTCAGTCTGATCTCAAAGGGTTAATATTTAGGAGTTTACAATCTGTCTACCACAGAGCGAGTCAGAACCCGTTTCCTGCTCCTGTAAGCCACCTTCACGGAACACAAGGACAAAACCCTATGGATGCTGGAAATATGCAAAACAAGCAGAGAGTATTGGGCTGACTAAGGCTCCACAGTCTCTGGGGCAACAAATTCCAAAGTTTCACACCACACGATGTTCCCTTATCAAAGTTCGCTCTTCGGCAAGTGCTTCTGTTGTGGGCGATACAGATTTCTGTGTATGTGGTGCTAACCCTGGTGTGCACTCTGGCGCTGCAGTCATTTCCCCTTTTGACATTTGCTGCTGAGAAAAAACGAGGTTTGGAAACGCAAGCCGACAGAGTTTTCCTGGTGGATTACTTGGATGAGATCAAAAAGTATTTAATGGACTCACAATCATGTAAAATATGGTCAATTTTTTACGGCAATGATAAGAGAATGGAATTGCATCTCCGACAGACTGTATGCTTCGTAATTGTTCGGGTATAACTTTCATTTCCAATTAAAACAAATCTCGGTTCCATTGACAATGCTTCATAGTGATTCATTTGTTGCACGTTTCCAAACCATGTGACCTTTGTCGTCGATGCTCTTTAGCTGCACATGTTCACGAAATTTACTTCCGTCTAAATTGCCTCTACTTTTTTTTAAAACAAGTCCTGATCCGTTGCTTCGCAGTTTACAAAAGGCTTCACTTTGCACAGTAAGCTGCATTTCTCAAAAGCATAAATGACTTCATACTGTTTTAATCATCTGTTCAGGAAGTATCTTTGCACATTAAGTCAATCCAACTCCAATTGGTTTTCCCGTCATGCCCATCTCTGCACTGCTCTGCCGTCCACCATCCCTCCCAGTCAGGTCCTGCCACAAACACTCTTCCCCAATTACCTTCACTCCCTGTTTGCCCAGTCATCTCTCATTAAAACATTCTTGAATCAGTTTCTACATTTGTTTCTGGGAAATCGATCATTTGGAATCTCTGAACTTGTTTCACTCGAAAGGGGAAAATTTCCTCCTACTTAAATATTCTGAACCTCTCATCATCTAGAAAATCTCTGTTAGTTCGCTTCCCAAACTTCCAGGGCTCAGGTGCAGCTTTTCCAATTTTTCCAGCATCTCATGAATATAATCCTGCATACTTTCCACCGTCCTGATAAATTATTATGTGCCCTTTCTAATTTGTATATTTTTGGTACAGTGAGGGCAAGGATTACGTACAATGTCCAACTTATACACAATATCCTGTATGATGAAGGAAAGCATGCTGCATGTCTTCTGAACCATTCTATCGACATGCCTTGCCAACTTCAGCATAAAATGTACCACAACGTTTGGGAGAAGATTTGTAGCTCGGGTGCTCGTTGTTGTGGTTGTGTTCGCCGAGCTGGGAATTTGTGTTGCAGACGTTTCGTCTCCTGTCTCGGTGACAACTTCAGTGCTTGGGAGCCTCCTGTGAAGCGCTTCTGTGATGTTTCCTCCGGCATTAATAGTGATTTGTATCTGCCGCTTCCGGTTATCAGTTCCAGATATCCGCTGCAGTGGCCGGTATATTGGGTCCACGTTGATGTGCTTATTGATTGAATCTGTATATGAGTACCATGCCTCGAGGAATTCCGTGGCTGTTCTCTGTTTGGCTTTTCCTATAATAGTCGTGTTGTCCCAGTCGAACTCATGTTGCATGACAAGCAGCATGAGTTCGACTGGGACAACACTACTAATATAGGACAAGCCAAACAGAGAACAGCCAGGGAATTCCTAGAGGCATGGCACTCATCCACAGATTCAATCAATAAGCACATCGACCAGGACCCAATATACCGGCCACTGCAGCGGACAGCTGGAACTGAAAACCAGAAGCGGCAGATTCAAACCACTACAAATGCCGGAGGAAAGATCATAGAAGCGTTTCACAGGCGGCTCCCAAAAACAGAGGATGTCAACGAGACAGTGTATGAAACGTCTGCAACACAAATTCCCAGCTCGGCGAACACAACCACAACATGTACCACAACACCCAAATCTCCCTGTACATCAATTTTCCACAGAGTTTTTCCATTCACCGTACAGTTTGCTCTTGAAATGGATATCCCAAAATGCATTGCCTCGCTTTTGCCTGGATTGAACTCCATCTGCCTATCCTCTGCCAAACTATCCAATGTACTTATACTCTGCTGCATTCTCTAAAAGTTCTGTACACTTTTTGCTACTCCACCAATATTAGTGTCATCTGCAAACTTGCTAATCAGACCAACTATACCTTCCTCGAGATCTTTTATGCATTTCAGAAACAACAGTGGTCCCAGGACCGATCCATGTGGAACACCACTGGTGATAGTTCTTCATTTTGAGAAACTACTCTCTTTCTCCTATTACACAGCTATGTAGCTAGTACAAACTGGACGTCATGCGACTTCACTATCTCCGTTAGCCGACCATAGCAAACGTTATCGCACGTCTTACTCATGTCCATGTATATGACATCTGCAGCCCTTCCCTTTTCAATCCAATTTGCGACTTCTTCAAAGAATTGTATTATTTTGGTAATATATGACCTTGCCTACACAAAATCATGTTGCCTGACGCTTATCAGCCTGTTTTCTTTCAGATGGGAACAGATTCTATCTCTCAGTATTTTATTCCAGCAGCTTCCCTACCACTGACGTCGGGCTCACCAGTCGATGATTACCTGGGAAATCCCTGCTACAGTTTTTAAACAGGAGGATGACATTAGGAATTCTACAGTTCTTCCGGAACCACACTGCTGTTCAAGGATGCTGCAAAAGTATTTGTTAAGGTCCTATCTATTTCCTCTCCCACTGCCCTCACTAGCCCGGGATAGATCCCATCCAACCTAGGGACTAAATCCTTTCAGAATACCCAATACTTACTCACTCCTCCTGCTGACGTTACGCAGAGTAATCAAACATCTATACCTAAACTCAACAACCATCTTGTCCCTCTACTCGAAGGATGTCAATGCAAAATTCTCAGTAAGATACTTAACAATTTTCTCTCACTCTAATCATAACTTTCCTCCTTTGCCTTGAGTGGGGAAACCCTTTCTCTTGTAATCCCTTTGCTTCTTATGTACGATTTTTTAAAAAGGTATTGGAGAACTATTTAACTGTGTTTACGAAAGATATTTCAGAAACACTATTCGCCCTCTGAATTCTTCGATTCAATTGGTATCACGTTCACAATATTCATTTAAAGCTTCGTCTGTTTTCTGTCGCTTGGACCACATGCATGCTTCCTTTGTCCTTTTAGCTAGTCTCACCATTACACCTCAGCGAAAGTGAGGACTGCAGATGCTAGAGATTAGAGTCAATATTAGAGTGGTGGTGCAGAAGCACAACAGGTCAGGCAGAATCCGAGGTGCAGGAAAATCGACGTTACGGGAAGGAGCCCTTCATCAGGAATCATCCTCCTTCTCCCCGGATGCTGCCTGACCTACTGTGCCTTTCCAGCACCACTCTAAATTTGACTAACCATTACACGTATGTTTCATGGTTCTGTAATTTTGACAATTGTATCCGTAATTTTCAGAGGGACATGTCTGTCTGAACTCGAGTCAACTTGTCTTTAAAAGCTTCCCACATATCCCCAATTTTTCACACTTCCTTTGAGAACAGGCTTGTCTTTGTTCATGAATATTCAAAAGCTTACAGAATTGTGACTACTATTCCTGTCTGAAAACGCTCTTTTTCATTTGACTTTTGTTTATTTTCTTAATGAGTTTACATCACTGACGAATATCTCTCTTTCGTTTCACTACCTTATTTCTCTGTCTAGTCCCGTCATGAATTGAAAAGATTCATTCAGAGGAGTTTTCAGTCCTTTGTTCTCCAAGTACAACTGTCGCAACTTTCCAGTCTACCTCCATTGCTGACGTTCCTCATACACGATAACATTGATGTCAATATCTCCCCACTGTCTCCAATCGCTTCACTTCCCCACTTCCGTTGACGTCCGATATTGTGTACTGAAGCAGATGGAGAATCCATTTAATGTCTGACTCTGTGGCTAAACATCCTGAAACAGATACTTTCGCTTTTAACATGTGCGCTGTTGTGCCATGCTCGCTGCAGTGACACCACTGTTCCCGGATCTCAATCTGACCTCAAGAGGCCACAGCAGTTTTCTTTTTCCCGGAAAGCTGATCAGCCGATTTGGCAATAATGAAGAGAAAGAAAAAGAAACACGGCGTTTGTGTAGGGTTGCAACCCAGGATCTCTCGCAGATCTGCATGGTTTAATCACCACAGTGAGCCATTACCGTAAACTCAGACTTGCTGATAAAAAACTGTTCTTTGTGATGCTGGATTTCACAACCTCAGGAATCATACGACAGCAGGTTATGGTTTTCAGATTTATTTGAAATCACAATCTTTCTGAGCGCTGCTCCTTCGTCAGATGAAGGGTGGAGAAGCGCACAACACAGGCACACAATTTATATGCAGAGAGATGAAAATATCATGCTAATGGTGTGAGTGGAGTATCCGCAGGCCGAACAAGTACTCCCTTTGGATGGTAAAAGTATCCGATGGTGAGGGTAACATGTCAACAGCTAAGTACCAACATCTGGTTAATTTCAGCAGAGACGTTAATTCCAATAATAAGCATAGGGTGATGCTGGAGACAAACCAATTGCCTGGATTGGCACGATACGTATAACAGTCATATACAGAAAGTCTGACCAAATTAACAAGTACTTTAAATCTGCCCAAACTAACTTAAGTAGAGAGATTATAACAAGTTATCAAGTGATGGTGTTAAAGCGGGACAGTAAAGGAGATTTTACAGAATACTATGACAGTTTTACATGGAATGAGGCATGAAGCCAAGATCAGAGTTGAGGCTTTCTTCCTGTATACAGAACTTGGGCTATCAGCTTCTGCTCAGCGATTCTGCGTTGTTGTTTATCTGGAAGGTTGCCTTGGGGGACGCTAACCTGAAGATGGGACTCTGAATATCCATGACCGCTGAAGTTTTCTCCATTTGGGAAGGAATATTCCTGTCTGGTGATTTTGGCACTGTGTCCATTCATCAGTTGTCGTGGCGGCGGCATGGCCTCGCCAATGTGCTATGCCTCGGGACATCATTGCCTGCTGCATATGAGATCAACAACACTGGCCGAGTCACATGACTATCTGCCGTATACCTTGTGCAGTGCCATCCCAGATTGTTGAAATGCAGTAATGTGCATGTAGTGATGCTACATCCGCGTTGTTCTCCTAATAATGACTTGCTGAGGGACATCTACAGTTTACATAAGAAATGATTTTGTTCTCACTGAAACTATGGCCCCAATCAGCATCCTGAGGCTTCGCACCGTCGTGTTACCTTAAAAATGGAAAGCGAGCGAGGACTAGAGAAAGAGAGGCACGGAGAGTGTGATGAGTAGGTAAAGAGTGCAAGGGGGGAACAGAGGGACTGATGGAAAGTGGGGAGGGAGAGACATTGAAAAAAAGAGAAAATAGGTGTGTGGGGAGAGAGAAGGACATTATGAGAATGCGAAAGAAATATGGAGCGAAAGAGAACAAGGAAGAGAGATGAATTCTTCTGAGTCTTGGTAGGAGGGTGTGGCCCGGAGGTGAATGCAAGGACAGAGTGATTTAACCCCAACTCCTGAACTCATGGCCATGTCTCCTCCCTTCCCTAAGGACCATGACTTGGGGCCGACTCTCTCTGTTTCCATCCCAGATTCTTCAACACAAAGTCAAACAACAATAGAGTTCACTCTGCTGCTCGGCACTTTTCGATGAATATTTTTATTTTTTTAGAAGTTGGCGTTACAGACACAATCATTACAATGGTGCCTGTTCTCACTGTACCCTGAGTTGTGAGAAACATTGCGATGTGTCCTTGTAATCACCAGTGGGATAAAGGTTGGATCAACCAGGAATATCCTCAGTCTGCTCCCAGAGCGAAAGGTTGCTTCATCGCTCAAAGATTGAGCTGAAATGAGAAAATCCTGGATGGATTAATAAATGAGTGAATTTGATTGACTAATGAATTTGGGTAAAGGGATATTGCAGCATATTCTTCAGCTGCTGTCTGAACTTAGTCTGGGTGATGGAATAAATTGCAGAGTTTGTGCAGCAACTGAGGAGCTGGAGCATGAAGCCCAATTCGCGCACAAAGTAATGTAGATAGACAGACTGGTATCCAATAAACCACATCCGGTACCATATAAAGTAAACCATTAACGTGGACCATAATATGATGAAATTGGCCGAGATCACAAAGAGTAAAATTATGGATTTTTTTCGATTTCTCATTTCTGCGTCACACTGAACGTCCCCAATGGTGCGAGCCTGGAGTCTCCTGCGGGCTCTGCTGGTCATTAAAATATGACTCACGGTGAAAGCATTGGGCAGCAGAATCAGGAAAAATGGGAGTGTTGGGTTAAGAATGTGGTGGAGGAACTCAATTGTGACCCAAACACGAGAGTAATAAACATCTGTTGCTACATTATAAAACCAGGGGTGGTTCCACAGCGAAAACCAAGCGGAGAGCATAAAATACCAGACAATGTTCTTTAAACAGATCAGCACAGTTATCGTTCCTAGAACAACAGCCGCAGTTTTCTCATTGCAATATTTACTTTTCAACTTCTGGCAACAAATGGCAACAAATCGATCGTAGGTGAAAATGACAGTGAAACACACAGAACAGTCAGTGGCTGCATAAAGCAGGACAGCATGGATATTACACACGCGGATGGACTGCAGCAAATAAAACTGCTCCCGATAAACAATGGGAATGTGTCTCAATGTCAAATCAAGAATGATGACCAGTAGATCTGCCACTGCCATGGCCCCCAGGTAAAGTCTGACACATGGAGACAATCCACAATCTTTATAACGCAGGACAAAGATCGTCACTAAGTTAACTGTGAGGATGGAAAACAAGCAAATTATAATCATCCTGGAGGCAAAGTTACCAATTTAATCGAAGACTCAATGTGATAATCGAATGTGTCACGTTATTCAGATACTCATTGAAGTATTAGAAGCAGAAAGAACAAATGACAATTAGTGAATTGGTCACAAAAATGTGACATGAAACAAAATAAATGATCACTTCCCAAATATGCAAGCACATATTCATAACAACAGATGATTTCGAGAACATTCCCACACACTCGTTCATTCGAGTACAGATGCAGTAGCTTCTTTCCACTTCCGAATACGAAAAGGGAAAACATTGCCGACCTGAAGAATTGTTCCCCAGTCCTTGAAGGCAACAAATAATTGGCCATTTCTGTCTTTTTTTCTGAATTTCAGTGGATCGTCTGTCATCAAGAAAGGTAAACACAGGGAAAACATATTCACCAATTTAACTGCCTTCAAAGAAAGGTACTTCAAAATAAAATCGCTGTCTGTCTGGAAAAGGATGTCTTCCCTCAGGAGCTTATCTTATTCAAATTAACTAATATCCGCTGTTCATAAATGATGTCGGTTACAGAATGTTCCGCGGGTGTTGGTTTTAGAATGTTCTGGAAAATATTAAGTGCAGAGACATAAAAACCGCATCAAAAATGTCCTTCTGTCCAGTAAGTTTGTGGAGATTCACTCGGCCTCACAGTGGAAATTTCTCCAAAACTCGACTCACTTGGCACTTTTCAGAATAAAATCCACAAGATTAAGACAATCTCTTGATCATTTGGTGTCAGGTCCTCTTTTACGGTTACACAGATACCATCTCTTACTCAGAGATCTCCCCCAATTCCTTTTCATTTTTAGCTAACACTCATGAATATGAAATATCCGGAATATCTAATTCCTAATGTAGATCATCCTGTCGTCATGTCTCTCTGATGCTGTTCAATCATATCCATTACCGACAATGTACAAAGTGAATTCCTGAATCTTTATTGAGAAGACAGTACACATTCACATAGAGTGCCTTTTATTCAGTTTTTTTAAGCCGTTATTCCTGCTCCGTTTTTACTTTTAATCCCAAATGTGACTGGTCAGGAAACAGTCTGACATCATCGTATTCACAGAATCAGACCAGATTTGTGATGTTTTATGAAGAATGGTCACCAACCTTGTGTTAATCTTGTCCCACTTTGTTCCCGAAATGACAAGCGATTTTACCTGGGCTAGGGTAGTGCAGAACGAGAGGATATTGGTTGAAGGTGAGAGAAAAGATTTAAAGGGGACTTAAAGGATAACATTGTCATGCAGAGATTGGTACATGTATTGAATGAGCTGCCAGAGGAAGTGGTGGAGGGAGCACAATTACAACATGAATAAAAAGTGTTGAGAGGGATATGGGCCAAGTGCGGGAAAATGGGGCGAGATTAAGTTCGGATATCTGGTAAGCATGGACAAGTTTGACGAAATGTCCAATTTCCGTGCTGTGCATCTCTGTGACTCTGAAACAGAACCAAAAATGTTGGTGGCACCGTTGTACGCAGTCAGGACAGGATTTACCTTGAAATTCCCAATACTGCATCCAGAAAGCAAGAAGTCACCTGGTAACAGGTAAAAGATGGTCAAGGAAATCGCCTAATGGCCTTCTACTGGCCTTCACACCATGCCTCCATGATAAGTCATTTCTCCTCAATGTTGAAAACAATGGAAGGAAGCAATGAAGTTGACACATACACAGAGCACACAAGTAATTCTCATATAAAACATATTTCAGCAGTGCGATTTCCTTTAAAATCAATGAAAAATTAGGGAAGAGTATTATTGAAAACATTTCTCTATGTATGCAATAGCGTGAATCCAGTAGCAAATGTTTGGCGCACTTCTTTTGGTGCATGCGCCAAAGTCTCCACACAGTTCTGTGCACGTAGCAATATGTGCAACCATCGATGCCAACAGTGACATCTCCGCACTTTTCTGTAAATGCGCCAATGTCAACAGCGAAGTCCTCTGCACTATTCTTTGCAAATGTGCCAATGTCAAAGGCAAAGCCTCCGCACAGTTCTGTGAAAGTTCCGATGTCAACGGTGTAATATCTGCACTGATCTCTTCAAATGCACCGATGTGAATGGCAAAATATCTACACCATTCTGCACATGTGCTGGTGGCATCGCCTACGTCTCCGACCTCTTCTGCACAGGCAATGATATCAGCTGCCATCAGAGGATAAGAGAGGTACTGAATTTCACTTCAGGACTGAAACAGAGGAAAAGAGAGTGGAGAGTAATCTGGGAATGGAAGAGATTCTGGTTGAAACAGGTTTCGAATGAGACGAAACTGTAAAGTGATGTCACAGGAGTACTGTGATTTAATTGGCTAATATGGAGTCCGCTAAATTTGAACCTGTGCTGAATTGCATCTTGTTAATTTATTGTTTAAAACGTGCATTCAGACTGAGAAAACAAGTAGAGAAACAAAATAATTACAAGTTAAAATAAGAATAAATTCAAAACAGATCTAAAAAGGATGGAGGATCAGGTGTTGTTTCTGTATGAAGTGAGAGCTGCTGTCGCCTATTCTGTTTAGCAATGACCATATGTGTAACAAATATTGGTTGCTATCAGAACTCCGGCTTAGAGTCGATGAGTTGGAATCTGAACTTCAAACATCGCGACACATCAGAGAGGGGGAGAGCTGCCTGGACAATGGTCAGGGTCAGGAAGATGTTGCTGCGAGTGTGGTAGGTAGAGACGTCCAGGAGGTAGAGTTACTTGTCCAACAGATTCAAGTACATTGCACACTGTGTAGACGGGAAAGGCTATTGCAGGGATGATGAGTCCAATGCCTACAGCACCATGGTGCAGGGAAGTGGGGGAAGAGAAGTGACATGTTCTTATAATTGGGGACATTATAGTTAGAGGCCGAGACACTGTTCTCTGTGACTACGATCGAGAAAACCGAAAGGTTTGTTGCGTGCCTGGTGCCTTGATTCGGGATATCTCATCTGGGCTGCAGAGGTACTTGGAGTGGGAGTGAAACGATCCAGTGGCCGTAGTACACATGGGTACCAACGACAGAGCTAAACGTCTGCAAGAACTTCTGCTAAGAGAGCAGGAACAGCTCGGAGCTAAGTTAAAAATCAGAACCAAAAAGGTTACTATCTCTGGATTACTACCTTTGCCACGAGCTACTTGACACAGGGTCAAGGAGATTAAGCAGATAAATTCTTGGTGGGATAAATGGGTTTGAATTCATGGAATCTTGGCATCAACACTGGGGAAGAAGGGACATGTTCAAGGCGAACGGTCTTCATCTGAACCATGCTGATAGCAGAGTCCTCAGTATTTGAATACCTTGGGCTGTCGACAGGGCTATAAAGTAAACGTTGGAGGGGGAAGCGTTATCTTATGGTGGAAATTAGAAAATCCAAATTAAATGAGGAGGGAAGACTGCAGACCGCAGAAGAGTTTAGTAACGTTGACAGCACAGACACAAATAGAAAAGAATGTTTGGAACGAGTTGACAGTCAAGCTTCAATCTCACTGGATAAACGGCTGCCACTGAGAAGTGGGACGGTGAACACAGCACTGAAGGTATTATATCTGATTGCACCAAGTATAAGGAATAAAGTCAATGAGCTTGTGTAAAAAAATAAAATTGGCAGGTCTGACGTGACAGACATCACAGATGCGTGGCTGCAATGGGATCACGATCGGGAGCTGAGTATCCAAGGATATACATCCGTTCTAAATGGTCGGCAGGTGGGCAGAGAGGTACGTATGTCTGATGATAAGAAATGAAATTAAGCCGATAATATGAAACAAAGTATGGTCAGGTGGTGTAGAACGTGCATGGGTAAAATTGAGGAATTGCAAAGGCGGCGTTCTGGAAAGGATTTCAAACTGTAGTCTGGAGTTGAGGCACATGATAGATTAAGAAAGAGAGAATATGTGTAAGAAAGACAAGTTGTAGTGATCGTTTGGGAATTTCAATAAGCAATAAACTGGGAAAATCAGGTTGAGAATGGATTGCAAGAAAATGAATTCGCAAAGTGTCTATGAGATTGCTTTTAGAAGCAGCTTTTGGTGGCGCCCACTAGGGAACAAACAATACTGGATTTAGTGTTGTGCAATGTGGTAGAATTGATGAGGAACCGCACAATGAAGGAAGCCTTGGGAGGCAGTGATCGTACCATGACTGAATGAACCTGCGATTTGAGAGGGACAAGATATAATCAGATGTTACCGTATGACAACTGAGTAAAAGCTACTTCAGAGACATGAGCGAGATGATGGATATACTTGACTGAGTGAGGGGACAAGCAGGAAAGATAGTGGGTTAACAATGGTAGGAGTTCCTTGGAGAAATTGAGGAGACACAGCAGAGATTCATCCCGAGAAAATAAATAACTATTCTCCAAGGAGGATGCAGCAAACATGACTGAGTAAGGAAATAAGGATGAGCATTTAAGAAAAGGAGAAAGACTGCAATGTGTCGAAGGGCAGTGGGAAACCAGCGAACTGGGAAGCTTACAAAGACCAACAGAGTCCAGTAAAAATAAAAGAAATAAGGAGAAAGAAGATTAAATATGCGGCTAAGCTAGCCCATAATATGAAGGAAGCCTGCTAATGAGACGGAAGATTGTATAAAGGGGAAAAAAAAAGATCTGCAGTCATCACTTTCTTCTTAAAGGGGGAAAAAAAAGGCAAAAGTGGAGATCAGACCACTGTAACATGCCTCTGGATTAATAATAGTTTGGAACAAGAAAGTGGCTGAGCAACTGAGTTATCAGTGCATATCAGTCTTCACGATGGAAGTTATGAGAAATATCCCAAATTTCAAGAGGGGGCACAGACGAGAATGGTGGCAATACAAAGGAGAAAGTGCTATAAAAACTGTATGGCCTTAAGTTGAATTCATCATCTGTAACGGATGGACTGCACGCCAGCGTTCGAAGGGTTATAGCTGAAAAGAAAGTGGAGGCGTTAATGGGATCTTCCCGGTATCGTTAGAGTCAGGGAGGGTCCCAAAGGACTGCAAAATAGCTAAGGTGGCACCCCTTTTTTAAAAGGGAGCAAGGAAAAGTAGGGAAAATTACAGACCGATTACCTTAACCTCAGACATGTGAAAGATTCTGGAATCTATTGTTAACGCTGACATTTCTGAATACTGCAACATATATGGTTAAGTAGGGTGAAGTTAGCATGGTTTCAACAACACGAGGTCATGCCGCCCAAATCTACTTGAATACTTTGAGGAAGTCATGAGCATGTTAAACGAAGGCGAACCAATAGATGTTATTACCTGGACGTAAAGAATGCTTTGACAAGGTTTCACACTGGAAACTTCTGAGTTACACTAGGGCTCATGGTGACAGACGCAAAGTACTAGCATGTACGGAAGCTTGGCTGCCTGGCAGAAAGCAGAAAATGGGGATGAACGAGTCCTTCTCAGTGTGGCAACAAGTGGTGTTCCGCAGAACTAGATGTTAACACGACAACTTTTCATTCACTACATTAATGAACTCAAGGCTTTCTCCTAGGTTTGCAGACTACACAAATTTATTAAGAGGGACAGGCAGCACTGGGGAGGCGGGCACGCTGCAGAAAGATTTGGAAAAATTAGGAGACTGGACACAAATGTGGCAATTAAAGTTCAACGTTGGAAAGTCTGAGGTCATTCACTTCGGTAGGAAGAATATAGGCATCGACTGTTTTCTAAATGCGTAGAAAATTCAGATGGCTGAAGTACAAAAAGGCTTCTGAGTTCTTCTCCAGGATTCTCTCGAGGGAACCTAGCCTTTGGAGTCAGAAGTGAAAAAGGCAAATATCATGTTGACATTTATTTTTAGAGGAATGGAATAGAGAAAAACAGGGATGTTCTTCTGAGGATCAATAAGCCTCCGATCTGACCATATTTGGACTATTGATCGCTGTTTCCCGGCTCATATCTTGAGGAGAGAGCACTGTCCCTGGAGCGTATTCAGAGGAGATTCACAAGAATGTCGACTAGAACGAGCATCTTAACAACTGAGGACGTTTTCAAGACCTTGCGTCTATATTGGATGTGGTTGACTTGGATGAGCGGGCTTCTAATGGAAACTTAAAGAATATTAAATAGACTGGACAGGCCATTCTAGAGTAACGGGAGAATATCAGAAACATAGGTAAGGATACACATCTTCAACCAGAGAATGGTGAATCTATGGAATTCATTGCCACAGAAGGGTGTGGCGGCTAGGACATTGAATAAATTTAAGACTGAGATAGATAGGTTGTTGAGTAACAGAAAGACAGATGAAATTACACGAGCCACCACGAGCGCCAACGTTCCATCCATGGACTCGATTTGCAAAGCTCGCTGCCACGGGAAGGCTGTCAAAATTATGAAAGACCAATCACACTCTTCTACTTGCGTCCTACAACATCTTATGTCGGGAAGAAATACAGCAGCCATAATACACACAACAGCAGGTTCGGGAACAGCTTTTTTCTCAATGGCTATTGAGAAACGGATTCTCCAGCCTCAAATAATACTGATCTTGCCAGCGTTGGTCTCACTTGTATAGCCTGTGCAATGTAACCTGTGTGCCTACGTCCAAATCGTTTGCTCGGTATATCCTATTGTTAATGCAGACAGCCTTGGTACGCCTTAGGGCCACACACGACCAGACCTGCAAAGGACTTCTGCTGTTTTATATCCTTTGAAGAATTCAGACGCAGAACAAAATGATCTTTATCCATCATGTCGGACAAAAAAGATGTAAATTAAACAAACTTGCATATGTTTACCTCAATACTTGGGGCTCCTGGCCCCTGGCGTCTGAACCCTGGCCACTGGCCCCTGAAACTGCTCAGATTGCATAAGCCACGTGGCCACTCATTACTACACTCCCGCAGCGAATTTTCAGGTTACGTCCGTCCTCGCGGCCCCACGGACCTCAGCCACTGCCGAACGTATCATTTCTGTGATCGCTGTCCTGAAAGCCAGCTCAGCGATTGCCAGGAAAACGAATGCGTGGATTCAGTGCCTCCAGCACAGACAGGATACATACTCTGTCCGTCACCTCCACTTCCACATTAGCCAGCGCCCCAGCCACTTACCTCCCAAGACATCAGTCACCTGGACATGGCTGATTCCATAAACTGCGTCCTCTCCTCAGTCAGGGGCGTCACAGGCAAAACCAGTCTGCAATTTCACGGCCACTGCGCTTGACGTCAATTCTGTCATCACAGGCACAACTGCTTGCCCAGCTTTCCACTCCTTGGTGGGTGTCACTTCTGCTGGTGACGCCATTTTGATCAGATAATTGCATTCAGTCAAGAGGCAGTCTCTGTCAACACACAACTCCAGCCCTTCCCAAGGTTATTGCTCCCAGCCTTGCTGTGTATTCCCGGTTCCCCCGACTTCTCCCTAAGTGGGGTTTAGTCGTCAGCAAAGATCTCACCTCCATCCCTCTGCGCTCCTGCATTAATGAGTTTGAAATGCCTCACAACCTTTGAGTATTTCTTCCGCTGCATCGACCCCGGGCCCCATTATTAAATCAAGTCGCTCGCTCACTCAGTGAGGATCCCTTGTCTCACCTCCCACACAAACCATAAAGCTGGGCTCTTATCGTATCATCTGTCGTTATTTCCGCCACCTCTAAACGGAACCCACCACCAAGTATATATTTCCCACCCCTCCCCGACCAGCCTGCAACGGCAAGAAATGCAAAACTTGCGCCGACACCTCCCCCCTGACTTCCCTCCAATGACCCAAGGGATGCTTCCATATCTGCCACAAATCCATCTGCACCTCCACACACAACGTTTACTGCATCCGCTACACCCGATGTGGCCTCCTCTATATTGAGGAGACAGGCTGCCTACTTACAGAACGTTTCATAGAACACCTCTAGAACACCCGGACCAACTAACCCAACCACCCCGTGGCTCAACACTTCAACTCCCTTTCCCACTCCACCAAGGGCATGCAGGTTCATGGACTCCTCCATCACCAGACCATCGCAACACGACGGTCGGAGGAAGAGTGCCTCATCTTCCGCCTAGAAACCCTCCAACCACAAGGGATGAACTCAGATTTCTCCAGTTTCCTCATTTCCCCTCCCCCACCTTGTCTCAGTCAAATCCCTTGAACTCAGGACCGCCTTCCTAACCTGCAATCTTCTTCCCGACCTCTCCGCCCCCACCCCTACTCCGGCCTATCACCCTCACCTTGACCTCCTTCCACCTATCACATTTCCAACGCCCCTGCCCCAAGTCCCTCCTCCCTACCTTTTATCTTAGCCTGCTGGACACACTTTCCTCATTCCTGAAGAAGTGCTCATGCCCGAAACGTCGATTCTCCTGCTCCTTGAATGCTGCCTGTCCTGCTGTGCTTTTCCAGCAACACATTTTCAGCTCTGATCTCCAGCATCTGCAGTCCTCACTTTCTCCTCCCCTGTTACAGGTGTGTTACCCACCCTTGACCTCATCATTTGTAACTGCCACTGCGTCATTAACCGTCTCAACCTGTCCACCCACCAACCTGCTGCCCTCACAAAGCGTAGACATCCCCTCCCTCCTTTTAAACCCCAACCTCACCATCCAAGTCACAGGTGGGCGCAGTGGTAGTTTGGCTAAGTGACGTCTACACCACTGAAGCCAGGCGCCAAGACATCCTCCTGCTGCCCCGTTGAGGACAACCTTACCTGCCATCACCAAACCATCATTTCCGAGACCATTCACAATCTCATCATCTGGGGAAATCCCGCAGCAAAAGCGTCCAACCTAATCGTCCATGCACCGCTCTCTGCCAGATTCGATCGCCTACTGAAAATTAACAAACCTGACTTCCCTGATCGACCCATTATTTCAGACTTCCTATCCCACTGAGTTCATCTCTGCATTTCCTGACACTTTTTTGTCCCTCTTAATCCAGGTGTTCACTGCCTACGTTTGGGACACCGGCCACACTCTTCACCTCCTCCAAGAAATTGATTTCCCAAGTCCATGACTTCTGAGCTTCACCATCGACATCCAATCCCTGTAAACATCTATCTGCCAGGACGAATGCCTCCTCACACTCCTTTTCTTACTGTCACGCTCCCTTTCACTGACATACTCATCTGCCTGGCTGAACTCGTCCTCACTCTTAACAACTTCCCCTTCCAATCCACATACTTCCTTCAAAGCAATTGAGTATCAACAGCTACATGGGCTTCAACTATGTCCTTCGCTTGATCTATCACAGATACACCGGCACCGTCCCCAACTCTTAATCCACTTGATTGATGAAGGTATCAGAACTAACTCGTGCTCCCACGAGGAGGCTGAACAATTTATCAACTTCACGAACAGCTTTCATGTCGACCTCAAATTCACCTGGAACATCTTAGTCACTTCCCCACCCTTCCGGGATTTCTCCATTTCTATATCCGAAGACCGATCAATCGCAGACATCTACAACAAACCCTCCGACTCCCAGAGCTACACCTCCCTGCACCCGATGTCTGTTTAACTGCCTTCCCTCATTCCCAATTCCTCTGCTGCTGCCGCAACTGTTCCCAGGGTGACCAATAGCAACATAGAAAATCCTAGGTTTCCCTCTTGCGTGATCTGAAATTTCCTTCCCACGTCATCGCCGAAGCCCTCCAGAGAATATCCTTTACCTCTGCCCTTGAAGCACACTAATCCCAACGTACCAGGGCATATCATCTGGTCCTCATCATCCACCGTCAGCAACCTCTGTATACATTTCGTCATCCTCCAATACTTCCACTATGTACTGTTGGACCACCTCATCCCTCACAGTGGTCCGAGGAGACCACTCGCTCCGTGACTCCCTCATAAGATCCATACCCACCACCACCCTATACCCCACTCCCGATAACTTCACCTGCCACCGCTGGAAGTGGAAAACCTGCGCCCACATCTCTCCACTAACTACCGTCCAAGGGCCCGAATATCCTTCCACATTGAACAGAATTATACCTGTACCTCCACCAATGTCACACACACTATCTTTCGTACACAATGTAATCTCCTTCAAATTAGGGAGGCAGGGCACCAACTTGAGGATCATTTCTGAGAACATCTCTGGAACAACTGTACCAACCAACCCCACCGCCCCGTGGCTGAACAATTGTATTCCCTCTCCCGCTCCACCCACACAAACAGGTCCTAGGCCTCCTCCAGTGCAAAACGCTTACCACCCGACACCTGGAGGGAGAACGCATCTTATTCCGAAATGTAACTCTGTAACCACACGGGACCAACTTGGATTTCACCATTTTCATCATTCCAATCGCCACCATATATTCCCAATCCCAAGCCTCAGCTTGGCACAGCCCTCTTGATTGGTCCATCCTCTTTCCCATCTATACGCTCTCCCTACCTCCAACAAACACCTTTCACCCAACATTCATCTACCGAGCACAACCACAGCTACTTTTCCCACGCATCATCTCCTCACTTTTCTCTCGCAGGCTCCAGCTCACAAACAAATTCCTGATGAAAAGCTCATGTCTGAAAAGTTAATGCTCTTGGTCCTCGGATGTTTCCTGCCCTGCTGTGCACTTCCAGCACCACACTCTCGACTCTGATCTGCAGCATCTGCCGTCCTTCCTTTCTCTTTCGGTACATTCTTGCTTCCTATGATTCGCCTGTACTGCTCATAAACACAGTTTTTAACTTTGCTGAAGTATGCATGAAAATCAATCTATCGATCTATCAATCAATCAGCATAGAGGGACACAAAGACCTGTACAGACGCATAGAGGCAAAAGCACAGGAAAACAGAGATACACACACACACACACACAGACACACACAGACACACACAGACACACACACACACACACACACACACACACACACACACACACACACACACACACACACACACACACACACACACACACACACAAAAACCAGACATTGAGAAGTTATTGACTGGCTGGGGGGGTCAGGTGTTCCAGGCAGAAGGCAGGAGATTGATTTTTGAGAAACATCAACCATAATTAATTAGCACAGCAAACTTGTCAAGTCAAATGTTCGAAATTCTTAAAGCTCTTATGTTGTTAATTTATTTTGAAATCTGTGCCGAGAATCAAATGTGGCATATCGTTGCTAATTATTAGATTGGAATGTCTTTCTTAATGTGGGACAAATTTGAGGAGCTGAATAATCTATGTCTGTTCGTAACTGTTGTGCTTGTATCTCAGTCGAGGTTAAAACAATGACTGCAGATGCAGGAAACGAAAGTCTCGATTAGAATGGTGCTGGAAAAGCACAGCAGTTCAAGCTACATCCGAGGAGCAGTAAAATCTGAATCGGTATTATCTGGATGTGCTTTGAAAATAAAATGCTTGAGCATTGAGTAACATGTCCCTTTCTCCTTCAGGGTGTGCTATCTGTGGTCTCCTCATCCCACGGAGCAGTGACCATTGAGTTATCGAAGATCTTCAAGGCTGAGCTCGACTGACCTTTGATGGACAGCCGACTCAATGGTTATTTGCAATAAATAGGCAAGTGGCATTTAGCTGCAGTCAGATCAGTTATGAACATACTGCATGGTGCAGCAGTCTCGAGGGGCTGAAAGGCCCTGATGCCCATAACCGTTGTGTTGTTCACTCACTCAACTTCTCAATGCTGTTACACGCTGAGTGAATACCTTCTGGACTCACCTGTCCATTAACATTCAGGAATCTGTGGTGAAGACCCGTCTGAGCTTCATAGTGCGTTATCATTCATTGACTACACCCTTGTCTGGTTACGTCTTCACAAACTCACTGCATATCAATCAGGTTTGACTTGAATCTGCCATTGATTTGCTATCTGATCATTCCTTCATCAGCAATCTGTAACATAAGGCCTTCCTCCTCATTGCCATCCACGCGACCAATCTTTGTGTCTGACACAAAAGTAATTACACACTCCTCCAACGCCAGACCGCCACCTCCACCCCCTCCACCCCCCACTTTCACATTGGCACCATTTATGGATACCACAAATAAGCAGAGGCACAACACTGATCCCCGTGGTACAGCACCGGACAGTCACAAAAACAACTTTCTACCACCACCCTCTCCCTCCCGCCACTGGAAGAATCTTTGGTGCAACTTGCAAAGCTACCATTGATACAATGATTTTTTTATTAGCTATCAGTTCCCGATGTGGGGCTCTGTCAAAGGCCGTGCTGAAAATCCATATGAATGATTTCCTGAAAAAAGTTTAATAAAATTCTTTAAGTGCAACATTCCTCTAATAAAAGCATGCTGACCATCCATGAATACACCATGCCTCGATATGAAGACTTTTTACTGTCTAACTTTCTCCAATAACTTACCTTACACAGAATTTATACTCAGAAATCTACAGTTTTCTGCTTAATCACCTTCATGTAAAGCGGAACCACATTATCTGTTCTCAAATCCTTTGACACCTCCCCTGTGCCCAGATTCTGCCACCAATCTTGGAACATTGCTTTTCCTTTGTAATTTCCCACAGGAGCTAGAGATACAAATCATCCATTCCTGAGGATTTGTCCAATGTTGTCGAAACCTGTTCACATCTTATATCAATGGGCTCAAGACCTTCATGGTCATCGGCTTGGTTTCTGTCATTGCATCTCGCTTCTACCAAGTGAATGAGATACCCAACACTGACGTAACAACTTACCAATTTTCTCTTGTTCCACACATTGATTTCCTCCTATGTTACCAACGGGTCCTAACTGCTCCTGGTTATTGTATTCCACACTGATGCACACACAGAATATCTGGGGATTTTTCCCAATCTTGACTGCTTGCACTTCTCCATGCACCTGCGTTTGTCGGTCCCCTCTATGAGAATTTTCTAAGTTTCACTGCGATCAACTCATTCTTTGAATCTCACGATAACCCAGACTGAATTTATTCATCAGCCAATCTTGCCATCTGAGGAATTAAACTGGAGAATGTATTTTGCATTACCTCCGTGGCCAGTATATTCTTTCGTAGATTGGGACACCGAGATTGTACTCCATTCCCACATTGGTGTCTCGCCAGAAATCTGTGTTATTTGCACAGGATACATTTCGTAATAACTACAGATTTCATTTCAATGAAGGTGAAACTAATTTCTTCCATCCCTTTGCATATATACCTCGCAATACCTTTGCTTTAATTTTGCTTATTAACTCACTGCGTGAGTTCAGAAAAACATCCTACTGATTCTCCAGCGAGACCATATACTGTGTTTCTTCATTACCTGTGGCGACAAGACACATCTTCAAAGCATTGTAAAAAAGTCTTGTAAATTATGATTTTCCTATCATAAATGCGTTGTTATTCTCTCGAATTTTGCTGACACCCTCTAAATATCTGATATCATGTCCTTTATAATGCAGTCCAATAGGTTCCGTACAATGAATGAGAACTTATCTGGTCTGTGGTTGTCTACTGCCCCTCTTTGTCACTTTCAACAATGGGTTTGCTTTTGTAATCTTTCAGATGTCCTGCCTTTGCAAACTGTGTCGGAACGTAACATATTGATTCCCAAAGTAATCAATATGTGGATTGCTATTTCCTCTGAAATTCCTTTAAAAAGTACTTTAGGTCTGTCAGACTTACCACCGCTCAATCCAGCTGTCTTCCAAATACTACCTCGTTACTCTTATGAATGATTTCAATCTTTAATTACACATGACCCATGGTCACTTGGTCTTTCTGGGAAAATTTCCTGATCTTACTCCTTGAAGACAGTCACAAAATAGCTGTTTAGCTTCCTTGTAATTTATCTATTCTCTACAATCTTTTCTGCACATTTATTGTTTCTCATTTGACCTCGTTTTCATTTTCCTTTAAGATATCGATAGAAAGTTTACTTTGCAGCCTTTGTGCTTCTTGTTATTTTGCGTTCCTGTTCTCATGTTGATTTTCATATCAGTTTCGTGTTTCTAAATTGCTGGGAACTATGTTTCCCTGATTATCCGGTTTAACAAAATATTTGGCATTTTTCCGAGACGGACCCAGCGATCAATAACGATCATTACACTCTTCTGTTCACCATCATAGAGTCACTTTTGTTGTGGTCTTTTCAACTTGTAGGCGTAGATGGATATTTTTCACTTTAAAGTATTTCTATAACTGATAAACATTAGTCTACCTTCCTTTAAATCGTTTTTTCACATATATTTCCAGCTCACTGAAGATGGCTTGTCCCAAATAACGTAATGGATTGCCTGACTCAGATGTATAGTCGTAAATTCATAACAAAAACCCTCTTTTTTTCAGACATCATATAATATATCACTATCACATCTATAAAAAAACTCCTTCGCAACAAGGTTTTCAGTTAGCCCTTCTGATCACACAACACCAATTCAAAACAGCCGGATATTTAGCTCGGTGTTCAACTTTCTGCGAAAATATCTCACACATGCTCATGAAATCCACTTTTCACAACGGTTACTTGTTTAACACTGTTCAGATGCAACTTGAGTTTGTCCATTTTTTCTGCAGTTCATACAACATTGGATATCTGATTTCCTGTTTTATAACACGCCCAACATTTGTATTGCAGTTTTCATTTGATGTATAATTCCCATCAAAAGTTGACTTTCCTTGCCATTTCCAACCTCCACTTTACCAGATACAGTATATTCTGAGCAATGAGGGCCCTGGATATATTAATAGCAGATTCAGACGAGATCTTTCACGAGACCTATTTTAACATTGAGATCATTCATTCCTCTCGCCATTTTGACATTTTCACTCGGTCCCTCGTCATGCCAGTGGAGTCGAAAAAGGCAGTGAGCTGTCATCAATGTTGTGTATTCTCCAGACAGCAGAGACTGATCTAACCCGGATGGGACCCTTATAGCAGGTTGGCAAAGTATGTCTGCCACTGTTCAGGAATCAGTGAGATCACATCTGACGCAGTGTGTACGAATGCAGTCTCCTTACTGCAGAAAGTACATGTGGATTTGGAAGCAGCTCAGTGATGGGTTCGCGAAAGATGACTGCAATAAGGATGTCAGCTTATAAGCAACGCGTTGTCAGGTTGTTGCAATATCCATTGTCCTTTACAGGAATGAAAGATGATCTTTCATTGACATAGCAGAGAGAAAGGAGGGTCAGCAACAGAAGCCATTAACACTGCAAATGGAGTAATCCACTCTGCTTCTCCAGCCTGTTACATAGACCTTTCGCCCTGTTGCAACTGAAAAGGACGAGACAATTCAGTCCCTGTAGCTTGATAAACTGAATCAAGAGGAGGCCAATCAACCCATGAGGCCGTGATTTCAGGACCCAGAGTTGGCTGTATGAGCATTGGTATTCAGTTGCACAGCAACAAGGTCAGCCTATTCAGGCTCCTCATGTCTGCAGCACAGGAGCTGGAAGAGGGCACAAAGTGACTGGAGTTTGGTATACTGGAATAAAATAAGACTTGACAACCCATCGAGCCTGTTGCTCAGAAAGTGAAGAAGCATAAAATTGCATTGAGATATTCTTGTAGGAAAGCAGGCGTTAACTCAGTTCGCTTGTCTGTAGAAATGGAACGGGTGAAGACAAGGCACTTTTTCAATACCATTTCCGCGATGCAGGAGTAGACCATTCAACATCTCGAGCGTTTATCAAAGAAAAGGAGGAGGTGTTTTCGCCCCTCAAACCGTTTTACAATAACAGGACGATTCCATGATCCCTCAAACGCCTTACACAGTAATAAGAGGGGACAAGCAGACCTTTAGCCTCTTACGAACAGCAGCAGAACAACAGCTGGATGATCAAGCCATTTAGTCTCTAATAGAGGAACACTGTGAGGGCAGTCAGCTCATCGAGTGTGTAATCTAGGTGCAGAATATTACCATTCAGAGGTTCATGCCCCTTACATGAGAATCTGAGCAGATATTTTAAAGCCTTGTGCTTGTTACACATGAATTGAAAGTGAAGGTCGCGATTATAGAAGGAGAAGGACTTGGAATGATCATAAAAATAGCAAGCAAACTATTAGGGTGCATTTTCAAGGAACTAATAACAGGAGATTTACACGGACAAATCAAAAGTAATCAGAGGATGCATGGTTTTATGAAGAATAAATCGTATTTGAATTATTTGTTCAATCTCGTGAAAGAAGTAAGAAACAAGGTTGACAATGGGGATCCTGCAGATTTAATATATCTGGATATCCAGAAGCAATTGCTGAAGGAGATAAGACTAATCTGTCAAATAAGAGCACCTGGTATGCAAAGTAACTCAATGGCTTGGATGGAGTTTTGGCCCAAAACAAAACGAAAAAAAGAATAGATCGGCCGTTTTCTCGTTGGCAACTTTTGGGAGTCATACAGCTCGCTCCTCAGGCACCAACAATTTGAAATATACACTGTTACCTAGTTACAGGTTTGTAAAATAATGGAGGCAAATTTTCAGATGACACTAACACAGTTAGACATGTAAGTTTCAATGAAGGTGGATGAAGTTTCCAAATGAATATGGGTAGATGAGGCAAATTGAGCCAAAATTTGACAGTAGAATTTGATCGTGAATAATTATCAGTTGTGTCTATTTTGATGAGAGAAATAGACAGACAACATATAATCGAAGTGGTGAGAAACGTTACCGTGCTGAGGTACAGAGGAATCTGTGCGACCTTATTTGACGTGTGTGATCTCTGTGCATATCATAGATATCGTACATTCAAGTAAAGCAGGTAATGTCGAATGGAGGTGGAATTGCAGCATTAATTCCAAAAGAATAGTGTATAAACGTTAATAAATGCTGCTACTACTATTCAAGTCATTAGTGAGATTGCAACTGGAGTACTGTGCCCAGTTTTGGCGCCCTGACTGGAGAAGCGTTGCAGTTCCATTGGAGGCAGTTCAGAAGAGGTTGCCTCGGCTGATTCCAGAGATGAGGAGTGTTTCTTGTGAACAGTGATTCAGCTGATCAGGCATGTAGTCTCTGGAGATTGGCAGAATGAGAGGAGACTTCATTGAGATCTGTACGATGCTAAAGGTAATTGACAATGGAGACGTCGAGTGGATAGTTTCACATTTGGAGCAACCTCGAACAAGAGGCCGTAGTTTTAGCATAACGTGGAGCAGACTTAAAACAGCGGTGGTGCCAAATTACTTCATTCAAATGGTTGTGAATCTATACAGTTCACTGCCCCAGAATGCAGTGGATGCTGGAACATTGAGAAAACGAAGAGTTATGGTCAGCAGGCTGGAAAGTGGATCTAAGGTCGAGATGACATCAATCATAATCGTATTAACTGCCAGAGCAGACTCATGGGGCCGCATTTCCAAATACCCCTTGTTCATATTAAGCCTTCAAATAACCTGCTCAGGAACGGGGGAGGATTGGTGATCAAACAGAAAGCAGACAATCATAATAAAATAACCTTGATCAGTTTGACAGCATGAAACCAGTGCTATCATGCAGTGATCAGTGCTGAGTCTTCAACTATTTACAATCGAGACCAATGATTTGGAGGAGTGGAACAAAGGTACTCTAATTCAGGTTGGTGATGACAAAAAGATAAACAGCAAATTTAATTAACAGGAGGAGGGGGAGACTGCAAATGCTTATAAACAGATGTAGTGATTGAATAATTGTTTGGCAGATGGGATATAACGTGATACATAAGATGTTATGTTTTGTTTTCCGGACGAATGGAACGTAGTAAGTTACTGAAATGGAGAGAAATGGCAGGACGTAATGACACAATGAGTACTGGAGCGTTTGCTCTGACTCTTTGAGACATCAGAACTGTTCTTCCATCTCCATCGTTGGCTTAGTTAGGTACTTAGGCTCACAGCGCCAGGGAACCAGGTTCAATACCAACACCAAGCAACTGGCACTGCGGAGTTTGAACATTATCCCTGTGTCTGTGATGGCATCCGACATGTGTTCCAATGTCATGCCACAACGCAAATATGTGCAGGTTAGGTTGGCCATTCTAAACCCGAGCTCATCCCAGGTTGTTCTCTGCCCCCTTGACCTGACCGAATGGATCATCTTCCTTCCCACCTATCCACTCTAGTCTTCCCATCGATCAATTACTTCCCACCTGCATCCACCTGACATCATTCATCTATCTTTCCCTGGCTGCCACTCCGTCCTCGATTTATTTTGCAGCCCCTTCCCCTTCACCGTTGTTGATGTCAGTTTCTCACCTGAACCATCGTATCCACTGCTGTTTTACCTGCTGTGTTGTTGTCTTCCAGTTCCACACTTGATTGACTCATGCCAAATCACCCATCGTGTCGAAGGGGTGTGAAGGCTGGATGTGTTAGCCATGAGAAAATATCGGACAACGAGGATAAAATCGGGGATTCTGGGTGGAAAGCTATTTCGTGGATTAGTGTGGACTCGATGGGCGAACGGTCTGCTTCCACACAGTCGGGATTCTGTGATAATCTCTCTTATGGCCTGCTAACTAATGTTCCAAGTCGCTCCATTACTCACAGAACACAAGGGATGTTTTGTTGTGGTTGGTTGGGTGAGGAGGATGGCAGGGTGTGTTGAGCCTTTTACCAAAGGGGAAGCCTTTATTCAAGATTGTCCAATAAATCCTACACTGCATGTTCATGTGTCAGATTTACCGAAACTTTGACAGTTTCCTATTGACTAGGTGCGGATAGGACAGATTTCTCTCTCCCACCCAATCCACACACCCCAACACAGATCCTCACGCTGTTTTCAGAGTTTCCCCTTTCTGAAGCCTCGTCTCCATTGGTTGTTCATGTTTCAAACCATTGCTCTCACGAACTCCCTGCATTCCGTTCAGACTTGGTCATCGAATCCCCTTGTCTCCCTGAATGACTTAGGCAAATCACAGCGCAACCTCCAGCAAACCATCAACAGCGCCTCCACTACTTTTTTCATTAACAAGTCAGTCAGAAGCCCCTCAGATACATGTTAGATGTCTGGTCTTTTGAGCAATTTCCAAGGGACCACCTCGTGTTGTTGACTACACATCCAGCTGAGTGGAACAAGCACATATGTTCAGTTGTTAGACATAGACCAAGTTCAAAGATATGAGCAAAGCGACAGAAAACACATATAAATGGAACATGACATGGGAAAAAACGTGGAAGTGAACAAGAACGTCGGCCACATATTTTTTTCTAAATTGTTTTCGCTCTTCATAAGGATGGAACCTGAAAATTGAGGGAAACCAACAGCAAAGGCTATGATAAGATTCAGTAGGGCTGATATTTGTCTTAAAAGTGGATAATTAAGCAAAGGAGAACAAGTTGCAGAAATGTTGAAGATTTAGAAGGAATGTGATTAGTTGGAGTAGGGAAAGTTTGAAGGTCTCATACACACGATTGAGAACATGCTATAAAGGTAATGCAGCATCAACTAATGTGGTTCGTTATATGATATTCTGTATCCATCTCACAGAACCAATCTAGACACCGTAAATCCAGATGAGAAACAATGAACAGCCCAGGTTCATGCACTGATCAGTACAACAACAAACTCTACAGAATGGAACACAATGTAGGATTCACTATTGAATTGATTTATAAACTCGAAGTAAATAGTTGTTCAGCGCGTGCAAGGAACATTTATGAAGTGATCTGTAAAGCTGGAACAGTTATTATTCGTTCATAAATCGTTGTGCAGAAAACCCCAGTGCATTGCACGGTGACACTGTGTGAAATCCATGACGGAAGTGACAGGATGTGCAGTTAACATCCATTTACAGTTCCCTAAATCCATTGTGCCATGACAGGGGTTGCTGGGGTGTGAAAATCACCGCCAGAGAGAGAGATGACGGTGGAAAGAGTTTAAATATCAACAAATGTGAGGGGCTTGAGAAATTAGTAGGGAAGTGGAGACTGATATAAAGTGTCGTGGTAGGACGTGTTCCCAGGTTTCAGGATGCTGAACTGAAGATATTTGGATTGCATTTTGCAACATGGGCCAATGTTTCAAGGAATGGCAGCTGAATGGGACATTAATGTGTGTTTGGATGATGGAGATTTTTCTGCAGATTTGTAACTGGGGTCAAATGGTAGATAAGTGGCAATTACACCACGATAGCAGGTTCACGGTGGTCGTGGTGGATGGGCTGGTACAGAGGAGGACCATTGTCTTCCCAGACAAGTCCACGCCAGCAGACACCCTGAGCATTGTCTGCACTCACTACCCAGATCAGTATAGCAACTGTGGTTTGTCAAAATCTCCAACAATACAGGACAAGCGTGAATAACCTTCCCGACTCAGCCAGGATAAATGCCACCGTATTGCCTCTGCTCTCTCACATTAACTGTAAATCTGTCTTATCACCTGACCCGAACAAGCCACATGTCCCATCGCTCTCAGGACTTCATCCAGCGCCTGTCCCGTTGACTAGATTTATTGCTGAATATGAAAGATGGCGTTTTTGGCACTGCAGCGTTCTACTAATGTGTTAGTCCATATTCTGTTATTTTCCTTTAAATTCTCAAGAATAAGGATCATGACAGCACTGCCTCTAGCAAATGATCTGACAGCAACTGACCTTACTGGAGTATTGCTAAACTCAGAATATAAGAACATGAGATCACGAGAACAAGAATGTATTGTTAGTGGAGGATGTGCTAGTGGAGGAGGCGGACGTCTGGCCCTTCAAGCCTGATCCTCAATGAATGAGATCATGGGTAATCTTTAGTGTCCTCAGCTCCACTTTTGCACCCTCTCACAATATTTCTTAATTCCTTGATTCATTATAAATTTATCTGTGTTTGCTTGAAAAGCATTCAATGAGAACGCCTCAACTATTTCACTTGGCAGTGAATTTCTCAGCTTCACAACAATTTGAGTGAATACCTTCCTCCTCCATTTGGTGCTCAACCTGCTCCTCTTAAACGTTAGGCTATACACTCTTGTTCTAGTTTCATCCGCCATTGGAAATATCCACCCTGCTTCTGTCCTATCCATTCGTTTATTAACTTTTTAAAAAATATTTCTATGAGATCCGCCTCCTTCTGCTGAATTCCGACGAATATAATCACTGACTACTCAGTCTGCCCTTATCAGCTGAACCTCTCAATTCCGAAATCAACCCAGTTAATCTCATCTGCACATCCTCCGCTGCCAATACATTATTTTACAAAGTGAAGGGATAAACCCTAAACACAGTACTCCAAAGTGGTCTGGCCAGCTACTTATACAGCTGCAACATACATTCAAACCCTTTAGTACAAAGGTCCATTTGCCTTTTTTAGTTACATGCTGCACCAACAGACTAAAATTCTGTGACTCGGGCACAAGAACATCCAGGTCCCTTGCACAGGAGCACACATTGACAAGCAGCAACAAAGCACTGGACTCTACTCTACGACACAGGAATAGTGTAGACCTGGTTGGCTAACAGTGAAGAGATAAATACAGTGAAGAGGTACTTGCTTAAATTCAGATTGAAAAATGTTACTCATGGAATTTAGAAGGGATCAGTCTGAGATCTTCAACAATTTATAATCTAGATTAACGACTTGGAAAAAGGCGCTGAATGGCTTGGTGCTCGGTTTCCTAGGACAGCCAGGTAGTCATGCAATTAGACGTCAACTGGATACAGAATGTTTACAACGGGATTTAGACAGAGGAGGATCATGAGTAAACTTCCTGTAAAACAATTTTAGCAATGTGGGTTGTGTGTAGGCTGTGCTTTCAGAAAGGCAAAAACAAAAGTAAAGTATGCACCTGGAGAAAGATTGCACTATTCAATGATACGGAGTGATTTGTGCATCCAGTTCATAAATGGCATCCAGTTAGGCTGAAGATGCATAAAGTGATTTGGAAAGGGAATGGAGTTATACTACTTCATGCAAAGGATATCTTCTATGATATTAAGGATGTTTTTCTGCCTCTGTACATGGCATGGCTGAGACTAAATCTGATGCATTGTGTGAAGTAATCAAGCCCTGAAATGAAAAACGTATCAGCTGCATGATTAATAGGTTTGCTGCTGATATTAAAATAGATGGTGTAGTGGATAGAGATGAAGGTCGCCTCAGCATAAAATGGGATCTTCATCAGATGGGCAAATGAGCCGAGGAGTGGCAGAATGAAATTAATTTCGATGAATGTGAGCTTTGGACATTTGAGAAAATGAATTTGGGCAGGACCCACACATATAATCGTGCTACCCTTGGAATTGTTGCCGAAAAAAGAACCCTACGTGTGCAATTGCATCGTTCCATTAAAGTGGGGTCGCAGATGCAGAGGTTGGTGAAGAACACGTTTGGTCTTGTTGCCGTCAGAGCATTCAACATAATAATTACGAGGTCATGATGCGGCTGTGCAGGTCATTTGTGAGGCCACGTTCAGACTACTGTGTTCAATTTGGGATGATCTGCTAAAGGAACAATGTTGTTAAACTTGAGATGGTGCAGACAATATTTACAAGGGTATTGCTATGATTGGAGGATTTGAGCTAAATGTGGATCCTGAATAAGCTGTGGCTGTTTTTCCTGGAACATTGGAGGTGGTGGAGTGTCATCATTGAGGTGTAGACAATCATGACGGACATGGATAAGGTGAATAGCCATGGCCTTATTCCCAGGGAACACGAGTCCAAAATTCGAGCGCATAGATTGAAGCTGAAAGGGGAAAGATTTTAAAGGGACCTTCTGGGCAAATTTCTTATGCAGAGGATGTTGTCTCTACTGAATGAGCTGCCATGGAAGTAGTGGCGTTTGGTACAATTAGACATTTAAAAGCCTTCTGAATGTGTACAGTAACAGGAAGGATTGCGTTATATGGGCCAAATGCAGGCTTATGGGGTAAAATCCGTTTAGGATATCTGGTCAGCGTGGACAAGTTGGACAAAAATGGTCTATTTACATACGATTTGACATCTCCAATTTGATAAGAAGGATGAGGAGAGATGCTAAAATGCAATTTCGAGTCGGAATTCTTGTCACGGGAAGTCTGTGATGCCTCTATGTTTACAGCTCAGTTCGTTAGACATTTGACGTAGAAACGAATTGAAGATAATGGGATTCAGACGGAAAAGTGATTCGGAGTACTCTACCAGATCAGCTATGATCTTGCTGCCTGGTGTGGAACACTCAATGTATCTAATGCGTCATCCCTGCTCCTCAGTCCTATGTTCCATTCAGCCCTTCAAAACTGCTAGACACGAGCAGTTGGATGCTACTTATATGTGTGACCCGATGCACAGAAACAGAGGAGACCTATCACTTCCTGAAGACTGTTGCACACGTTTTGGATAGATTAGAAAAGGCAATTAGAGAACCACGCTGCTAAAAAAGAGGTCCCTCATCTCTCTTTACAAATTGTAGTTTACTTGATGGTTATACTATTCACCCAGGTTAACTGTGAATAAAGCCCCCATGCCTCAGGAAATGATGAGTCACAGAATCCTCTGCTTTCCCGATTGCAGCATTCAAAAACTGAACTGGCATGTAAATACTATCCAGTAACCTTCCAAAAGCAGAATGTGAGAACATCAGAAACAGGAACAGTGCATTCAGCTCCCACAAGCTTGCTGTGCCCTTCACTAACATCATGGCTGATTGGCCGAGGTCTCAAATCCTCTTTAATGCCCAATTATTCATCGCCCTCAACTCTCTGATAGGTCAAAAGCCACGTAGCTCTTACGTAAATACTTTTAGTAATCTAACTCTTCTCACTCCTTGGAAGCAAGAATTCCTGACATTCTATAATCTGAGGTTGAAGAAAACATTTCCTGCTCCCACACCAGCACCTATTGCCGTGAACAAAACAGCTACAAATAAGGGTAAAGAATGACTTGCCACGATACCAACACAGTATTTATCTGAGGATCGTATCAAGGATACCGAACGATTAATGGGAATCAGTATAAATGTCCCCCTGGTTGAAGTGATTGAAGTACAAAAGAAGATGGTTGTGTTCAGGAGACATCAATCCTCTCAGTCTCAGGACATCTCAGCAGGTTTTCCTCAAGATCGCTTCCAGGCAAAAACATCTTCAGCTGCTTCATCAATGTCTTTCCCCCATCATAACATCAGAAGTGTGCGTGTTCACTGAAGATCACACACAAAATTCTCAGAACAAATGGTTACCCTACAGCTCCTGAAGTACTCTATGTCCACGGACAGCAAACCAGGGACAATATTCACGCTTGTGCTGTTCAAGCTTACGTAACATCCGTGCAAACGTAATAAAAGACACTGCACATGTTCAAAGTTAAAAAAAAAGATTTCATTCAGCAACTCACATTGGTTTCACAGGAACATGAGAGATTCATTCAGCCCATTGAAACTTATGGACAAGAAGAGGAAAAAGCCAATTCAGTCGCTCCAGGCTACTAAACACGATCAAAAGGGGTGTAGTATTGTGGACAAGACCAGAACCCCTCAAAATTGATTTCAAACGTACACTAGACCTTACCGTTTTCTAATTTTAACTACAGATGTAAAATGTCTGAGCCAGATGAAATGCGAATGGTCAAACTGCTTGATATGTAATAAAATGTAATTACTTTAATATATTAGATAAATAAAAATCAATGACAGGGGAATCGAGGATTACCTAATTGTATTAGAAAACTTAACAAATAATTGATGCAGTAACTATTAGTAATTATTTCTTCCAATAAAATTACATGCTAGAAAGAAACATCTTGGCAAAAAGGAAAATTCAGAAACAAATTCTCACAAGCAGTTCTCCAATCCAGGAGGAAAATAATATCCAGAGAAAATTCAGAGATAGTAGCATCCAGGAGACATTCACCGAAGCTTACAAATCTGTTGAAAACCCAATCGCCTCTGATGCTAATGAGAAACCAAATGTCAGAAAGCCTAATCTATGAGAGCTGGCCACTCTATTCAAGCTGCATTAAAACAATCTCAAGGCCTCTCAATTAGGTTATTCAAGTGGCCTTAATTAGCCAATTTGGTAGTTCACATTCAATCCCTTTCTTAAAAGAAACAAGAGTAATCCAACCTCCTAAAACGACAGCATCCTCACACGAGGCAGGGCATCAAGTTGTTAATTAGGCACGAGGATTAGCCCATTCAGGCCCTCGACTTACTTGCACAGGGACAGAATATTTCAACATGACAAAGAAATTGAGCACATTACGCAAAGATAGACTGCTCCACGTTGTCCCTCGTGCTTCCATTGCGCATGGTACACATGTGCTACTTTAGCAGTGTTTTCGAAAAGTCAGGAAGGAAGCCAAACGTCTTGTGCAAAGTCTGAATTACGCAGCTTCCATCTCCAAGAAGGCAGGCTGGTCTTCTCCATGGAGGTCAGACCACTGTGAGATGAAATTCTCTACCGTGTGTAAACAGGCTCTTTGGCCCAACAAGTCCAACTCCGCCGATCCGAAAAGTCACCCACCCAACCCATTCCCTGACCTTATATTTAACCCTGCCTAACCCTCTGAACACTGTTGGTAATTAAAGAATGGCTGACTGTTTCAGAAGGGAAATATTGCAGTTGCTTTCAGGGATCGTTAACAACGTGACGTTCAGTGCAGAGTCGCACAGCGATTGCACAGTAACTTTCAGTATTCATTCAGAGGTGTACCTTTCTCTCAATCGTCGTGGGATGCCGCAGAGGCATACAGAGAATGAGGAATGCTCTGTTAGACTGATGAATAGACTCTGTAGCTTGAAATAACGCTTATCTTCAAAATAATTATCTTGTCTGGTGCATATGATCTGCATATCGTTGGTCTGCCTGTACTGCTCGCAAACAAATATTTCTATTGTATATCGTTACACGTGTCAATAAATCAAATATACCAATCCTGGTTAAGTACCGAATTTCTCATCTTGTCAATGTCCCTTTTGTAAATAACTGTTCACCACCAACTGTTGAGCTACAACACAATCACCTATTCTTCTCTCACAGCGCTACAAATTATACACTCAGTTTCTTCATTCTCTCTTTATGGTACCACCATATGGTTTTGTGGTATTCCTTACAAAGCAGATCAACTCTGTCCACAGTAATTCAAATACTCTCTCAGCAAGGCTCTACAAATACAGGCTCGTGTCCTTTCTTACATATTTGAATCAGCTTACAATGAAGTATATTATACCGTTTAGTATCCACATTATTGATTCCCCTCGGTGTAATATTGTTGGTGACTCATGACAAAGGACATTGGTTGTGCGTTTGGACAACAAGATTTACAAACCTTGCTACATTTAATCAGCCCAAACAGAGATCATGCGATTTGTTCCTTATATCGAAATCATTTATTTGCCATGCCAATTGCTGTGCTCCAACCACGAATACATCTGATACATGAGCAGGGCTGAAGGGAATTATTTATGCTCTCTGCGTTGCCATCATGCAATACTTCTCAATCCAAGTATTATATTACCCTTTACACGTGTACATTTGCATAACTGTCAACAAAAATGTTAAAATTAATCTGCATATTCAAATACACCGCTCCCACTTATTCCTAATTATGAATTCCTCAACTAACACAGACTCCATAGACTTCTCAAAGAACATGTCTTCGTCCTGGAGCTCGGCTGACTCTGCCATATCATATCACGATTCCCCAAATGTCTCGTTATCACATTTCTGATAAAAGGTTTCTTTTTTTTCCCTCACCACTGACATAGTGTTGTCACATTTTTTGTTTACCCTCCCAATACTGTTTTAAAGATGCAGGGTTACATTAGCGAATTGGAGGAGAAAGTGAGTTCTGCAGATGCTGGAGATCAGAGCTGGAAATGTGTTGCTGGAAAAGCGCAGCAGGTCAGGCAGCATCCAGGGAACAGGAGAATCGACGTTTCGGGCATAAGCCCTTCTTCAGGAATGAAGAAGGGCTTATGCCCGAAACGTCGATTCTCCTGTTCCGTGGATGCTGCCTGACCTGCTGCGCTTTTCCAGCAACACATTTCCAGCTACATTAGCTAATTACCAGTTTTCAGAATCCTAAGACTTTTGAAGTATTTTCGATAATTCTTTCTTAGAGGTACAACGTTGGAAATAGCATTATACATGTAAATAAATTGGAGACGTTTCCAGTAAGATGGGTCAAGCGTTGACAGGTCTGACGAGGCTAGTTTGGGATTATTGTTGGCAAAGACGTATTGCACCAAAGGGACTGTTTCTATGCTGTTTTCACTCCATCACTCTTTCACTAGCTCCATTGCCACCTCCACGAATACTTTGGCTTGGATTTCATCTGATGCAGCAAATTACCAACCTTCACTCAGTTAGTTCACCAATTAATATTTCATTACGAATTCTTATCACCCATAGTTTCTCATTTGCAGTAGACATTTCATTCTGCACTGCAGTATTTCTGGAAGATTTTCTGTATCTTCCTCCGTGGAAGCAGAACTAAACTACTCCCGTCTGCAGTTTGCAGAGATGGCCTGTCATTGAGTGACTACATCGGAGGACTGAAGTTGGAATATGTTGGACGGGGTACCCACTCCAGTTCGGAATGTTCTCGAATCAAAACAATTCAATTCATCTGTTTCTTCCTGATCATTAAATACACAATCCTCTGCCTCCTGTGTGTTTGCAAGCTATCCGGAAAGAGATGACACAAACTGTGATCACTTAATCTTAGAATCAAACTAGCTTCACACTTTGCATGTGGCAACAGTCCAGTTGGAGAAAAGAATAAGTTTTTGATCAATATATTTGTAACTGGAAGAGTGGTCCGAAGGTAACTGCAACTGGAAAGGTGGATATGATGGTCTATGTAGAAATAGCACTCAGATAGAACTGAAGACTGGGGATATTATGGAGGTGGCAACCGACAGGTTTCGTGACAGAGGAAATATTGATGCACAAATTAAGTCGGAGATAATTGAGCCAATCATGTTTATGTGCACGTTTGTTCCTCCTCATATGTTTGTAAGTGAAGGTTATGAAAGTCGTGGAACAGGAATGGAGTTTGAGACAGGAAGCAAATGCAATATTTTGTATCTTTGCCAAATATTGACAACAATAGTCACAACAATCAAAATGGTTTGCAGACTAAATAAATGGGCACAGATATGCTTACCCGGAACACCAACAAGAGCGAGTATTGGATAATAACCCGCCTGAATGATCATCAATACACATTCTATCCGTTTTTCTAACCATTTCCCATCGACAGAAAGATAATAAAGAGCCGAGAATAAACTCCTGTCCATTGTTGGAACATTCAAATCTGATGTTCTCAGATTCTGATTCATTGTTCTCTCATTTCCATTAAGATTTCTCAGATTCTCATCCATTAATGTAAGATCCCAGTCTATGGTTTAAGATTCCAATCACAACTTCTCTCTTGAACTGCTTTTCCCTATAAATGACGCTGCCGCAGATACAATGTGATGACACACTGAAAGAAGACCCTTAAGAATAGAACAAGGAAACTCTCCAGTGACATGATTAATATCCACAGAGACTGACATCAATCATAGCCATTGAGAAAACACTTCCAGTAAACGCCTTTCACAACAGTTTTAAAATCGCCTGCTATTGGTCTTGTTGCCCATCTCTAAATGCTCTAACAATGTTAGAAATAATGGATAAAGGTGGTGTTTTTACTTCAAAGGCTCATTAATTTTCTCGTTGTATGCACCCACAAAGTTGTATGCAACAAACGTCCAAAGAGCCAATAGAGAGGTGTAACTTCACTGAAGTACCTTTAGCCATAACAACTGCTAAACTAACAAAAACTTTCTCTGTACACAATTTCCCATAACACTAACAGGAAATGCGGATTTCTTCAAACTTTTCTCTAACTGCTCTGGCAATGCAACATTTTGTCTTTAAAGCGACACACTTCAATATTTTTTTTTCTAGAACTGCAAACATATTATTGCACAGATTATACACGCTTTCGTTTTCAGATTTTTTGGCCTGAATCATAGAACATAGAACATAGAATAATACAGCGCAGTATAGGCCCTTCGGCCCTCGATGTTGCGCCGATCCAAGCCCACCTAACCTACATTAGCCCAATATCCTCCATATGCCTATCCAATGCCAGCTTAAATGCCCATAATGAGGGAGAGTCCACTACTGCTACTGGTAGGGCAGTCCATGAACTCACGACTCGCTGAGTAAAGAACCTACGCCTAACATCTTTCCTATACCTACCCCCCTTAATTTAAAGCTATGCCCCCTTGTCATAGCTGACTCCATACGTGGAAAAAGATTATCACTGTCGACCCTATCTAAACCCCTAATCATATTGTACACCTCTATCATGTCACCCGTAAACCTTATTTTCTCCAAAGAAAACAGCCCCAAGTGCCTCAGCCTTTCCTCATACGATCTTCCTACCATACCAGGCAACATCCTGGTAAACCTCCTCTGCACCCTTTCCAGTGCCTCCACATCCTTCCTAACCAAAACATAAATGTCACATCTACGACTGTTTTGATTCTTGGTATTGAAAGATCAGAAACAGGATCAATGAGACAATCTGAAGAAAATGAATGAATAGTGGACAATGGCTGCGGAGACTGGAGAAGAATAAAGTGACATATCCTAGAGAAATAAAATAAACATTTGGAAGAAGTAATGGCGAGTGACATTGAAAACATGATAGAATAACTTGAAATGGAATTGACAACAGCTGTTTGTATCCATATTGTTTAGTGTGTGTGTGCAGACAGGTACGTTTGCTCGGATGCACACAAGGCATTCGGAATGCACTGCGTAGAAACATTTATCAAAATATGATGCATATGACGCATAATCTTCATAAAAGGTAATGTGATATTCGGCAGAGATGTTATGTTAATTTTATGTCAAGGATTACTCCTCTCTGGGAGTCCCTGATCTAGTTTGTCGAACTTATTACTATGTGTGTTATCCATTTCTGCCATTGGTCTCCCATCTTATTTCAGTTCATCGACTTTCTATATCGACATCATTATGTTGGCCTTCTGGATTCTGCCAACAGTGGATGTCAGCCATATTATTGGAGATTCAATTTCTGGCATCAGACCAAGCATGAAAACTAGCATTTGAACAGATTATTCTGTTGTACATGCAGCACATAGAGATTGCCAAAACAAATAGGGAAGGGCATCTACTTATGTCAATAATCTTGTTTTCTCTATTTTCCCATCTCGGCGTCTGTCTTCTATCTCTCTCTCTTTATATCTTGTTCATCAATCTTGCAATCGTTCTCCGAATTACAACACTCAACGCCCCACCCCCCGCCCCGCCCCGCCCACCCCATCAACTTAGGTCTGTTGCTCACGTTTGGATGTGAAACGATTATGATTGAATTATGTAACGACAAAGACATGAGAGAGGAATATGCCAGAGTTGATGCGGAGGGCAGCCCAGGACAGAAGGTTGTGCAACAGCAAAGGCAGTAGTTTCTGGGGATAATTCGGAGGCACAGCTGATGCTCATTTCAATTATTAAGAAACATACTCAGGGGAAGACAAGGTGGATAATGGAAGTCATGGGCAGCATGAAAGCAAAGAGAACGCACACAGTGTGGTAAAGATTGTTGGGAATGCAGACGATTGAGAAGATTTAAAAAAACAACCCACGATAACAGAAAACGTCATGGGGGGGAGGAGATGAAATTAGACAGTCGGATTGTTAGCAATAATAAAGAAGATTGCAAGATGTTTTTCGATATATAAAAGATAAAAGAGGGAGGCAAATGCATGTGGAAATAAAAGATATTCAATGAAGAAAATTCACATTCACTATCTTGTCCTATCCTCCCCCCAATTTGCCTTTTCCACCTTAATAGCAAAAACCAGTTTATCTCAGCCTCCCGTAAATACAAAGAGTTTGTCACCATAGATCTCTGCGGCAAGGTGATTGTACCTCACATGTAAGAAAAATGCCTGAATGCATTCAAAAAATAAAGATTTCCGCACTGACATCCTGGCCTTAAACATGGACACCTCCTTAACAAATGGATTAGTGCGGCTTGTGAGGACATGAAACCATAGTCTAAACATTATGATATTTACACCAAATCCAAAGGGAAACTAACTTTACAGCAATGGCAATGAGCTGTAGTCACAGGTAGAAGACAAAAAAGTGATATCCTATTGCTTTGCAGAACTGTCTGGAGCTTGACAATTTACTCCTTCAACATTACTAGCATGATAGAGACAGCAAGGGTTTGGACAACCTGCGGTGCTCTCTCTTCAGTTTTTAACTGAAAGTAAACTTAAAACAAAGCTACGAGAATATTGGCTCCATCACAAAAAAACACGCAGGATGCCGATATGATCGGTTTATATAAACAGAAAACATAACTCTTCTCTTTAAATCTGAATGTAAATGTCTCTCTCCATAAAACAATCTCAGGACAGGCAAAGCACAGCACGAAATATTGAACAAAGCTGTCTCTGCTGTCTCCCTCAGCAAAACACCCAGGACAGTTACAGAATATGGTGAGACAGAGGGTAAAGCTTACCCTGTACTTTGCTCATCTACCACTCCAGGGACCGGTGCAACAATACATTGGGTATGGAATAAAGATCACTCTGTCCAAAAAAGGGAAGAAACTTGCACATACTGAAAATCCGACACAAAGTCAGAAGCTGATCAATCACGCAGGCAGCATGTTGGCTCATTATCCCGCACTGTTCCCTGACATCGCTAGGGACTTCATTCGATTCAATCTCACATGATTGTGTGGAGTTTGTACATTCGCCCCGTGTCTGTGTGGGTGTCCTCAAGCTTCCTTCCACAATCCAAAGATGTACAGGTTAGGTGAATTGGCGACGGTTAATTTCACGTTATGTCCTGGGATGTAGTTTGCGTGCATTAGGAATGTGTAAATGCAGAGTAAAAGGGAAGGGGAATGGGTCTGGGTGGGTTACTCTTTGGAGGGCTGTTTTAGACTTTTTGGGGCGAATGGCCTTGTTCAACACTGCAGGGATTCTATGATTCCAAGAATCTCAGCTGGTCTGCCAGCGGCTGTGAAGAGAAATCAGAGTATCTGTTTCGATTCCAGTGACCCCTCTTCAGAACACTTCTGAAGAAAATATTAAGTCTGTTTTTCTCTGCACCATGCTGAAAGATCACTGTGGACCGTTCCGATCTATCATTCCAGGAGAAGTAACACAAAAGGTTACATTCGGATTAAAGATCCCCCGACACAGGCCCTTGTCACATACACAGGCGATGTTCAGCATGCTCGTTAGATTATGATTAAACCACATTTTTACATTGTCTGAAACAAACTCTCCCAGGACATGTACAGCATGGCGTGAGACGTGAAGTGATGATCCTCGGACACGAGCTATTTGTAAATACATAGAACATATTAAGTATGGAAATATTGATTAAATCAGACCCAAGACTGTCCTCATCAAATACCGAAGGAGAGGTATATCAAAGGTTTCTAAAAAGACTCATATCTCCCTCCACACTGCCACCATCAAACAATCTCAGGACAGACTCAGCACAGACCCAGATACAAATTAAAGCATCATATTTCCTATTCCCAGAAAATGTTCCCAGCGGAACGACAGATCTGTTAAGTTATAAACTGAAACTCCACTTACATTGGTTCTTTTCAAAAGACAGGCAATGAGAACCATTGTTGTGACACTAATTCAATGATGTGTTTCAAACCACTCACACCCCCGCATATTATCACCATCAAACATTCTCAGGAAAAGAAGAGCCTGGGATTGGATACAGAATGAAGCTGCACCTGTCTCCAATCAAAGACTGATACGTGCTCGACCCGCCCACTCCACGTTTCTAAATGAATGCCTTCTGGACAGACCCGTTCGATGAGAAATGTACTGGTTAAGTCTGCACAATGATCCCCGGTGGACACATTATCTGGTTGCATTGAGCAGTGCATTAGTCCAGTCTGTACAGTTCACCATGGTGAACAGATATATCATTAGGGTTTATAACGCCTGGGCTGGTTCTGTCTGGTGGATCCAGAACGAGAGGTAAATAAGTGTTTCTGTTGATTTGGCAATGCATTTGGACATATTTTCATTCCTTTGATTGAACTCCTCCAAGTCTGACTCCTTAACCAATACCCTTCCTCTATCGACACTAATATTTCAACAACTTGTTCTCCATGAAGGAATTGTCCTATTATAACAGGAATAACTTCCCTGTATCTTTCCCTGATCAGAAGAACAAAGGGGTTAGGAGCAGAAGTAGGCCGTCCAGCCCTTCGATTCCGCTCCGCCATTCAATAAGATTTGAGCTAATCTTTTCGTGGACTCAGCACCACTTAGCCACGCTCTCACCATACGCCTAAGATTCCTTTTCCTAAAAATCTACATTAGATTTAAAAGCGTTTACTGAAGTAGCATCAACTATTTCCCTGGGCAAGGAATTCCATGGATTAACGCCCCTGTGGGTTAATAATTTCCTTCTTAATTCAGTCCGAAATTTGCTCCCTGTCATCTTGAGGCCAATCATTCTTTTCCGAGCGTCACCTGCGAGATGGAAACGTCCTATCTTCGATTGTATCGATTCCGTTCATAATTTCATAAGTTTCTTTAATATGCACCCTCTTCTGAATTCCAATGCATAGAATCCCATTCTACTCAGGGTCTCCTTTTAACTCAACGTTTCAACTCCAGAATCAAATATTTGAACATCTTCTGCACCTGCTCAAGTGCAAATTCATCCTTTTTCAAGTAAGGAGACCGAAACTGCACACACTACTCCAGGTGTGGTTTCACAGCTTATAAAGCTGCAAAATCACGTCACTGCTTTTGAACTCAACCCCCTTAGCAATGATGGACAAAATTCCATTTGCATTCCTAATTACTTGTTGTACCTCCAAACCAACTTTCTGTGATTCGTGCAGGGCACCCAGGTCTCTCTGCACAACAGCAGTTTGAAACGTTTTGCCATCGAATTAATATTTTTTAACAGATACTCCAAACCAAAATGGATGAATTCACATTTATTCACATTATATTCCATATCCCAGACATTTGCCCACTCACTCAATACATCTATGTTCCTCAATAATGTTTCACAATCTTCTACTCTCTGTATTCTGCCACTCATCTGCGTGTCATCTGCAAATTTGGACACGGTACACGTGGTGCCCAACTCCAAATCACCCATCTAAAAGTATACAAATGCAGTCCCACCTCTGAACCCTGAGGTATACTACTAGTGACTGATGACCAGGCAGAATAACGCTCATTTGTCCACACTCTTTGCTTCCTGTCAGTTAAACAATCATCTATCCATGCTAATATTTTATACTTCATGCCATGCATTCTTCCCTTATGCACCTGCCTTTTGTGCAGCACCTTGTCGAATGCCTTTTGCAAATGTAGGTAGTCCACATCCACTGGGACCCGTTGTCCACCTTTATCGATTTGTCTTCGTAGAATTCTAAACGATTTTTTGAACCATGTCCTACCCTTAATGAACTATTGTTGCGTCAGTCAATTGGGACACTTTATTTCGAGATAATCTACTATTTCTTTCTTGATAATCGACTCAAGCATCTCCCCCACTACAGTGGTTAAACTAACTGATCTATAGTTCCCAATCTTTGTCGATGACCCTTTTTAAACAATGGTGTCACATTTGCTGTTTGCCAATCTGATGCGACTGCCGAAGGCACCAACGAATTTTGGAAAATTGCTACCAGTGCACAGCTATTTCTCCCGCCATTTATTTTAGTACACTGTGATGCATTTCATCAGGGCCAGGAGACTTATCAATTCTTTGCTCCATTATCTTGCCACACACGAGCTCTTCTGTGATAATGATTGTTTCCAGGTCCTCATCTACCTCGGTCTCTTTGTAACTTAATGGCATATTATTAGCGTCGTCCAATGTAAACACGAATTCAAAATACCTGTTCAGTACCTCGGCCGTTTCATTACTTACCATACCTAAATGCTTCTTCTCATCCTCCAAACGACCAAAGTTTACTTCAGCCACTCTTTTTCGTTTAATTCATTTATAGAACTGTTGCTATCTGCCTTCATATTCTGTGCAAGTTTTTTTCATGATGCTCTTTTTTACAGAATCCCATCAATGTGTAAACATGCCCTTTAACCATACAAGTCCACACCGACGCTTTGAAGGGAAACCCATCCAGTCCCCTTTCCCGTACCCTATATTTACGGCTGCCTCATGCACTTAACCTACACATCCCTGAACACGGATGGACAATTTAGTATGGCCACTTCACCTAACCTGTGCATGTCTGAACTTTGGAGAAAACCGGAGCAACCGGATGAAACCCACGCAGACAGGGAGACACTGTGCAAACTCCACGCAGGCAGTCGGCAGATACTGAAATCGAACGTGGCTCTCCAGCAGCAGTGCTACCCACTGAGCTACCGTTCCACCCATTAATCTTACTTTTCTTTATACCACCGTTTGTGACTTTCTGTTGACATTTAAAACTTCCCAGGCTTCCATTTTCATTCCGTTTTTGCCTTCCACTTCAATTGGATAGCCTCCTTTATTTCCTTACACACCCATCGCAGATTACCCGTCTTCTTCCAGTCCTTCTGTTACGGTCGTAACAGTCTTCCTGCTTAATTTAAACAGCCATCAGACACACGATTTAGCCCATGCAATAACGTGTGAAAATCCGAGAGGCCAAGAGTTAGTTAACATAATTGGAACAGCTTTATTTCTTAAAGTATAACAGAAAATAATTTGCTAAAAATTAGAAAGTACTCTTTCCTCGACCTATCATTTTTCTTCCCCTTCTACAATATTAGTCCGATAAAAACCCCAATTAATATTTACCAAAATTCAACTTTTCAAAAACCACCCGGACGTCGAATCTTCTTTTCTTCATCACAGCGATTGCTCCATCACAGGTTACTGATCGATAAGGATAGTTTGAAGAGAGCTATTCCCTGGACAGTCTGCAGATGTAATTGGCTTTGGAGTTCTCCTCCAAATGTTCAGTTTTCCCTGATTTTATGCCCGTAAAGCATCGGATTGTATCAGTGGCTTTTGTGGTTGTCAATTCAATCATATACAATTGTGTACTCAATTCAGAACTTGGTTGGAACCTGGCATTTTTAGTGTTGTAATGTAAATTGATTAGCCGAATTCGAACCTGTTTAGTCGTTTCCAGGCAACCAGCTGAAGAAGTTGTTCGACAAAATGATGCGTTTTAACATTTTCAGAAGACTTGGTGCTGCGTCAGGAAGTTCTGCAAGCTTTCAATACTCTTAGAGGGAGAGTGCACCCACATCTTCATAACACTTCTTTTTCATGAAATACTTTTGTTGAGCAGTTTTCAGAAATTGCGTTGAAAGTCCTCTACTGCTCGTCAACTGTCCCACCATAAAACCTTCGGATCCAGTCTACATTAGCCAGCTCCTCCCTCATTTCATAGTAGTTCCCCTTGTTCATGGACAGGCCCCGATGTTAAATTTTAAATTTGCACTCTTCATCTGTATTCTAAATTGAACCACACTGTGCTCACACCTTCCAAGAGGATCCCTAACTGTGAGGTAATTAATTATTCCTGTTTCAATACACAGGACCAGATCTCGGACAGCTTGGTCGCTCGTCAGTTCGCTTATACACTATTCAAGAAAAATGTTATCGATACATTCAACGAACTCCTTCTCAAGGCTATCCTGACCGAAATGGTTCGACCCAACCTCCATGTGGATTACAATCCCCCATGATATTGGCCGTACGATTTTATAGGCATTAGTTATTTCTTTGTTTATTGCCCGCCGCAATGAGATGATATTATTTGGTCTGCATTTTCTACGCCTGTCAGTGAATAGTTTCTCTTAGAATTTCTAATTTTCATCAAATTGTATTCAAACTTATTCTCCTTAGAACCTACATTGTCTCCCTGGACATTGCTACATAGAAGAGCTACCTCCCTTACCTTCCTGTCGGTCCTTCTGAATAGTTTGATATCCCAGGATATTTAACTCTCAGTCGTGACCAATCAGTAACCATGTCTACATAATGGCTACCAACTCATGTTCGTTCACGATGATTTGTGATTCTAACTCATCAACCTTGCTACGAATACTCCGAACATTTAGGCAACGTGTCTGTCATACTAACATGATTCACATCCCTAATATCCGCTGAGTTATCCTCCTGTTTGTTTCTTTCACAGTCTGCCTTGACCAGAAACCCTCCCGCATACGTGCTAACCTGCTGTTTTTCTTTTTTGTATTTATCATCATATTTCCTGTCGCTTTCCCTTTCCATTTGTCACCGCGCCCCCCACTTGCAAATTAATAGTCCCAGTGAACACCCTTTTTACACTTTTCTCTAAACTACTGGTTCCAGATCGTTCAGGTGGAAACTGTCCCATTGGTACAGATCCACGCGTTTCCAAAAATGATGCCAGTGCTGTATAAAATGGAACGTCTCTTTCACACACCATTTCCTTTGTCATCTGTTCACTTCCTTCTTTATTCCCTTTTCCAACTGCACTTAGCTCAGGCAATATTCCAGAGATTATAATTCTCCAGGTCATGTTCATTAATTTCCTGCCCCGTGCTTGATAATCCCTAAACAGGTCCTCCATCCCAGACTTGCTTATGTTGCTAGTCCCACCGAGGACCACAACAACTGGAACTTGCCCCTCCCGTTCCAATATCCTTTCAAGCCAGTCAGAGATGTCTGCATCCTGGCACCGGGCAAGCAACACATCATGCAAGACTTCTGATCCAGCATACAAAGGATACTAATATCTCCCTAGTTATAAAGTCCCCTTGACTACTACTTGTCTTTTTGATTCGCCCCTTTTGAATGGCCTTGCGTACCACAGTGCTGTGGTCAGCTGGCACTTCTTCCCCATAGCCGTTTGATTGATCCAAACAGGGAGCAAGAATCTCATAACTGTTGAATCAGGTCAAAAGCTGAGGCTCCTCTACTCCTGAACTCAGGATCGCCCTAGCTGCCTCACTTTCCTGTTGTCCCTGATCACGAACTGAATTTCACTTAATTAATCCACCAGGTGTAACCACCTCCTGAACAAAGCGCCCGAGTAACTATCACCCTCCTGCAAATGCCGCCGTGTTTGCAGCTTAGATTCCGGATCATCAACTCTTATTTTTGTTCGAGGAGGATGGCGTGTTTGAGGCACTATAGGTGTTCTGCACGTTCAGGCACTGTCCAATATATTCCCGGTAGTACTTTGGTCCTTGGCCTCCCCTCTCCGGTTGTTCGTGTAAATACGTTAGTGATTCAACTTTACCGGCTGTTCCTGCTGCTAAAATAAAAAAAAGTCCCAGATGCTCAAGGGAAGTTTTCAATCAGTGATTCATCTTCCGGACATCCCCCGAGTCTCCGCTCCCCACTTCCTGCTGCTGAAACAGAAATCTCTGTTTCTCTTTTGTACCCTGCTGCTTTTACGTTTGATTGACTTGTTGGCATTTGTTTACATCAGACGAAAATGTTTTATTGCACAGAGAAAATTGCAATCAGGGTTCTAGCAACAATCTGTATCTTCTTCTCTTTAAATAACATTCCCAATCTACTTCCGACATAAATCTGGAAAGAACAGGAACAATATTGCAATGTTTTGCTATTCAAGCGGCAAATATTGTAATGACAATCGGAGGACAAGTTTCAAATATTTTGAGGTAGTTTTACCAGTACTTTTCCATTCATATGTATTCTCTATATCAACATTTCGACTGGCAGACATACATTAAGATATGTAAGTGACCGAGGGCTCAGAGAAAAATCAAAGAGGACCAAGAGATATAAAGCAGAAATAATTTTGTGACTTTAGTCTTTGCCAAATCCGAAACGTTTGTACTTCTCTCGATGGGGTATACTATATAGTTCATTGATGCCAATTATTCCATGGAATCCCCTGCGACTAATCTCTTCAAATAAGTCACATGAATGCTGCGGAACCTAAGTTGCCTTTATTTATCTGGTGATGAAGAAATCATTTCGAGACCAGTTAAAACATGTAGTGAAATATCCAGTTAATAAATGATTCAAGTGATGAACAAATCCAAGTAACTTCGTGACAACAAGAAATGCAGCAAATGATGAACGAGTAGTCCACGTGTGGAATGCTCTGAAAGGAAGTGGACGAGCAGCGATATGATAGCCCTCGGTTTCACCTGGGCAATAAAATTGGTCCATCTGAAGAGCAAATTGTAAGAGAGAGGAAGAGCAATGCCAGTGGAAAGTGCTGTTAGCAATGAGCAGCAGTCAATAGAAAGCGGAGGAACAAGAAACAAACCGAAAGAGGAATTGGACATGCCAAGAAGAAAAAGAAATTATCCTAAGCCATCCGGTCTCTGAATGACCAGATGCAAAAATAAATAACGTGGAGGAAAGTATTATTGTTCTCTTCAGGTCAGATTGTGAACAGCAACATCAGGCTCTTGTTGAGTCTCCCTGGCAGAATTCTCTGATCCAAACATCTGGACAAAAGTGTACAAAAAGCGAAGTTATGCAGAGAACAAATTATGCTGTAAATATTGTGTCTTCTGATTACAAATGTGTGTTTAGCTGAATTCTGTCTTTCAGCTTCCCCTGGCCCGATACACATACCACTCCCTTTCTTTACTTTTTCTTTCGAAGAATCAGCTTCTGTGTTGGCGGGGAATCCACGGCCCAATCCGTGGACTCAGTGACAGACGGGATTTGAAGCTTGGGAATGGGGTCAGATGTGGAAACTGAGCCAACATCCTCAGTGCTTCCATGAAAGCGTTTTGTGGCTTTCCCTGTATGCATTGAGCTCGGGGGAAATTGACTCTAAGTGAAACCTGCTTGCTTGTGGTCTCATAATCGATCCTGAGATCAGTCCAAAATGATATTCGCATCACCACCAAGAATGATTGTTCCTATCAGCAGTACAGCTCCTACAACCATCCCGAGCTCAGTTCATAATTGGTGAATCAGTCATTCTTTCCATTGTTACCCCTGGACCCTCGTATCCAAGGGCCATGATTGCCTGACAATGATTGTAAACTGGCAGATAGTGAGGTCTGCCGATGCTGGAGAGACAGAGTGGACACATTCTTCCCTTGGAAGAAGCACAGCAGGTCAGGCAGCATCCGCGGAAGAGACGAATTGATGTTTCAAGCAGAATCCTTCATCAGTCGACTCTCTTCCTCCTTGAATGCTGCCGTAAAAGTAGTGTTCTTCTTTCCTGCAGCATACTTTATCGACCTGCTTATAAACTGCATGCATTAACTTTGTCCAAATTTGTTTTGGTTTGCTTTCCAACATACAAAATTTTGTCACCATGAACTAACCGTAGTGCCCCGACAATGGCACGTTGTCCGTCAAATCCTCAATTCTAGGTTTTCACCCATTTAGTCAAAAGCGTTCCGAAGCCATCCATTGACGTATTTGCTTTCTTGGGTTGTTTTAAACATTTTTTTATAAATCTCCATGGAAGTATTAGATATTATGCTTTGACATAAATATTTCCGGCTGGTGTGATGATGAAATAAATTACAGATTTCACAGAAATAAGTTATTATGTAATGGCTGGTAATGACGCCAGAAGCAATAATAAATCTGCCAATCCTGAGTCACTGAGCTGTGTACATTTCTGAACAGATCCCCTCCTCCACATTCAGTTCTTCTGACTAACCAGTTCCTTCTGCTATATCAGAGACTCCATAAAATTAATCTTTTTGAATAATGTTTTCTCACCCAGCGATTTTTGAGAATATTTCTGGTTACTTTCGTCCGATGTACTGTCACCTTCAATGGATCAGCTTTAACTCTATTTAATTTAATAGGATAAAAGTTGTTTTTATGCATTTATCTAGAGACATGGAGTTGTAAACCATGGAAACAGACCCTGAGTTCCAACCATCCATGCTAAACACGTATCCTAGTCTGATCTCATTCCATTTACCAGCATTTGGACATATTGCTCAACCTTCCTATTGACATACCTATCCAGATGCCTCATCAATGTTGTAACTGAACCAGTCTCCATCACTTCCTGTGTGAACTCATTCCATACACGCACCACTCTCTGCGTGAAAACGTTGGCCGTCAGGTCCTTTTAAATCTTTCATCTCACACCATACACTTCAGCCATCGAGTTTTTCACTCCTTCTCGTTTTGAAAAACAAAGACCTTGCCTATTTACGCTATCTATACCCCTCACGATGTTATAAACTTCCATAAGGTCACCCCTCAGCCTTTGATTACGCACGGAAAATAGCCCCAGCTTATTAGCCTCTTTCCTGGTTCAAACGTCCAATCCAAGAAACATTCATTTCCACGTCTATTTGTGAATGGTGGTTGACAATTAAGCAACACACTTGAAGAAGAGGCTCCGCAAATGTCAGCATTCTCAAATCCTGAAAACCCCAGCTCTTCAGTGAAAAAGATAAGGCTGTTGTAATAGCAACAATCTTTAGTCAGAAGTCCCCAGGGGATAATCCATTACGGGATCCTCGAGCGGTCCCCAGCATCACAGACACCAGTTTCCAGCGAGTTTCATTCACTCCACGCAATAGCAATGCTGGAAGCATTGGATACTGCAAAGGGAATGGCCCTGAAAACACTCCAGTAATTATACTGAAGACCTGTGCTCCACAAGTTGTTACTCCCCTCGCCATGCTCTTCCAGTACAGTTACATTATTGACATGTATCAGAAAATGCGGAAAATTGTTCACGTATGTCCTGTCCACAAAAAGCTGGCCATAACCAAACCAGCCAATTCGTGTCCAATCAGTCCAGTCTCCATTATGACTAAGCTGATGGAAGAAGTCATCAACAGTGTTATGAAGCAGCACCTGCTCAGCAACAACCTACTGAGTGATGCCCAGTTGAGTCACTAAGCTCCACATCTCATTACAATCTTGGTTAAAATATGGAGAACAAAAGCTTAATTCCAGAGTTGAGGTGAGACTGACAATGCTGAAAATGTGTTGCTGGAAAAGCGCAGCAGGTCAGGCAGCATCCAAGGAACAGGAGATTCGACGTTTCTGGCATAAGCCCTTCCTTGGATGCTGCCTGACCTGCTTCACTTTTCCAGCAACACATTTTCAGCTCTGATCTCCAGCATCTGCAGTCCTCACTTTCTCCTCGTGAGACTGACAATCCTTGACATCAAGGCTGCATAGACCGAGTACTTGACCAAGGAGTCCAGGCAAAACAAAAATCAATGAGTATCAAGATTAAGGTCATACATGACACAAAGGAAAATGGTTGTGGTTGTGGAGTGTCAGTCACCGCAACCCACCATATTTCAGGCTATGTCCCTCACGGTAATGCCCAACATTCTTGAACTGCTTCATCAATGACCTTACATTTCTCATAATATCAGAAGTGGGGATCTTCACCGATGGTTGTAATGTTCATCACCATGTGCGACTCCTCAGATACTGAATCAATCGTGTTCAAAGGCAACACGATCTGGACAATATCTAGCCTTGGCCCACAAGTGGCAAGTAACATTTGCAAAACGCAAATGCCCGACAATAATAATCACTAATAAGAGACAATATAACCGCCACCACTTTATTTTCAACAGTATTGCCATCAACGTATCCTCCTCTGTTAACATCTTTGAGATTACCATTGGCCAGAAACTCAAGTGAACTCACCACATAAAGACAGTGGCTGCAAGAGCAGGACACAGACTAGAGATACTGCGGTGAGCAACTCACCTCATAACAGCACAGAGTCTCTCCACCATATACAAAGGACAAATCAGGAGCGTGATGTAATATTCCTCACTTGCCTGGTTGCGTGCAGCTCCGACAACACTCAAGAAGCTTGACACCATCCAATCTGCTTGATTCGTACGAAATCTACAAGCATTCAATCGTCCACCACTGGAACGCAGTAGTAACAGTTTGTACTATCTGCAAGATGCACTGATCAAATTCACGAAAGAACATGAGACAGCACCTCCCAAAACCACGACCAGTTCCACCGAGAAGGACAAAGGCAGTGGGTATTTCGGCAAGTTGCCCACCTTGCCATTTGCCATCATGACTTGGAAACATACCACTGCTACTTAACAGTCTTTGGATAAAATGATGACTTCTTCCAGCAAATGGACTGCAGTGATTCAAGAAGGCACCTCACCACCACCTTCTGAAGGGCAATATGGATGAGCTTTTAAAGCTGGACAGCCCATGACGCTCAAGTCCCACAAATGAATATTTAAAAATAATACTACCTGAAACCATTCTAATGTAACAATAACTTTCCTGTCGCAGACAGACCAAAACTTCTTCCGTGCAGAAACAGGCACTTCGGCTGAACAAGTCCACAACGACCCTCCTTAGAGTAGCCCATCCACACCGATTCTCCTACTACCCCAGACTAATGCATTTCCACATCGCTGAGCATTATGGGCAAATTATCGAGACCAATTCACCGAACATGCACACCTTGTGATTGTAGGAGTAAATCAATGTAGACACGAGTGGAATGCACAAGCTCAAAACAGACAGTCACCTGAGGGAGGGACGAACCCGTTTTGCTGTCGCTGTGCTAACCACTGAGCCATTTTAACATCTGTCTTCACATTTTCGCGTTGGTTTCCTCCATCAGCCAGAAGATGTGCAAATTATGTGCATTGCCCATGCAAAATTGTTGCTCGTGTCCAGAGATGTGCAGGCTAAATGTGTTTGCCATGAGTAAGATTAGGTAGAGGGGTGGGATCCATTTCCATGGTTTGGTGTGGACTCATTGGGCTGAATGACCTGTTTCCACGCCAAAGGGATTCAGTGAAGTTCAGTTTTTGCTCCTTCTCTAAATGGAGCATTCACATTTTGATGGAGAAACTTTCTTGTAAACATTTAACAAGTTCTTCACCATCAAACATTTAACATTGTGGCAGTGTCAGGCAGTGTTTAGAAATTTAAAATCCTCTACTTATAACCTTAGAGCACTGAGATGTGCTTGAGATCTCTACATGATGGCTTCTTAATTCCTTCAACTGTTGTGTTAAATGTGAAAAAATGATGCAGAATTAACATGACACTTGTTATATTGAAGTGAACTGAAAAGAGAATCTTGCAGAATGTATCAGTAAAGACCTTCTGACTATTGGAATAAACTGCCAGAGAAAGTGGTCAGTGCAGGTAGAGTTACAACATTACGAACCATACATTTCCAGTAAGTGGTATCTCAGGAACGTCTACTCTATTTATTCATGTAATGCGTTCCTGAATCAAAAACGTCACACCTTCTCCCCTTTCACCTCTCTTCCATCCTTCCCATGACAGCGAAAACGCGAACATTGGAATTCCAGTCCTGTCCATCCCTCAGCCAAATTTCTGAAATAGCTATGACGTCCCAATCCCATGTTTCCATCCATGTCCTGAGCTCATCCGACTGACTGGAAAGAGCTCTTGCATTGACATAAATGCAGTTGAATTCTTCAATGTGACTTTGTTCCCTGACTAACTCTTGTCTTTCTTTTCTACTTACTTGACACTTTTTCTGAATCATAACCATCCTCATCTTTCTGTCTATTTTCACGTTACTTAGAAAGCACCCACTATATTTTTAAAAGATTACTTGCTCCCAAAATAGAACGAGTATATATCTCCCTGCCAGGTTTTTGGTCGCTTTCTGGTTCAAGTGTAAACTTTCCTTTTTTAACAGGCCTTTTCGACCTCAAAACTTTCATAACGATCCAAGAAACTGATTTCCTGCACATTGACCTGCCTTTTCTTCCATTGATTTAAATGCTCTTGTTCGAACTTTGGAACAGACGTAAACCAGAGGTTACTACATTTTCTGGTCTACTTTTTAACCTTTGACATAATGTCTTGTATTCACTCTGTAAACCTGTGTCGCTTTCCCTGACCAAATCATTCCGCTCAATGCGTACAATTTCCAGCTTCTCACTCTCCCCATTGACAATATACTTAACTCGTTTTGAATCGTCAACAATCTGACACCAGAAAAGCAACATACCATCATCGAGTTTCGTTCACTGTCACAGAATTTCTGTCTGTGCCTCTGATAGGAGAGTCCCAGTAACAATTATGTTTTTACGTTTTTAGAAAACCCATTGCACGTTTCTTTTTTATTGCTTCAGATGTGACCTGCTCTTCTACATTCCTCTGAGAAACTGCCTCTTTCAAGAGGTAACAAAATAAGATATGTATTTGAGATAAGAATAGCCACAGGACACTTCTGAACTATCTTCTTACCTTCACTGGCAGTCAATTATCTCTCTGACGGCTCCTGCTGTGTAATAACGTCTCTACATTTAGGAATAATAACAGTCACTGCCTCTCATATGCCCTCAGTGACACAAGCATAAAAAGAACAGCTGCCAATATCGGTTTCTTATGAAAATAAGTTTCCATTCCTTTCCAACAGATATAAGATGAAGAATGCAAAAACTCAATAAAAATACACTTACAAATCGTGAAAAAATCAAACAAATTTGAACAAACGAAAAAAAAGTCTTCTAAAAATTATCCACCATTCGTTCTTTAAACTCCGATGAAAATAGAATTCCTTCACAGTTGTCCATCTGTCGGCCTATCCACAATTTCAGTATATATGTAAAAAACAATTCTCCTTAACTGCATCTTTTTTACATAATTACTTTTGTCAAAACTTACCCACAATTTATGTCAGTCTCACGGGCCTATAGTTAAATGGCTTTTCAAAATATCTTTTATAAGTGATACCATAACATCAGCAACCCTCCAGTCCTCTGGAACGTTACCCAAGTACCTCGAATTCACAAATATCTCAGCAAGAGACCTAGGATTCTTCCTTGGCCTTCTCAGAGTCTGACCTTTTTGAAGTTCATGTGAATTGCTTAATGTCAGACTGTGTGTTGTGAAGGCTACAAACAGCACAGTCTCTGATCCGCTCTCAATCCGCAACATGAAGACCACAGCCAATGTCTTTTGGAGAGTCTGGACAAATCCTGGATAGTCCTTTAAGAAGAGTTAGTCTCCCAAAAGCAATGACTCAATGATTTGTATTCGCTTGCATTCATTTTGATCAGCCGTGAACCCGTCCATGGTCCGCCAGCGCATCACTCTGCCTGGCAGCATGTCCGAATACATGAGGAAAGGCATCAGCAGTCCTGTCCATAGGGGAGGGGAGCTGGCGGAGAGCAGCCTGACCACATTGTATCTCGGTCACTAAACCAGGCAAGAGCAAACGGATAACACTGTGTCTCTGTCACTGACTCAATGAAGAACAGTCGGACCCCAAGGTGTGTCTGTCACTGACCCAGGGGAGAACAGACAAATCCCAGTGTGTTTCTATCACTGATGCACGGAGAGGAAACTGGCCTTATTCTGACTCTGTCACTGACCCATTCACCATTGCCCTGTAGGGTCACTATCTCACTTCAAAACGTAGTGATTTTAACTTGGGGTTGATTAGGCAGTGCGTTCAGAGTGACCTCAGCTGGTCGAGGTACCTCCGCCCTTACTGTTCCCATCGCTATGCATCACAAAACAGCCAAACAGCAAACTGTGAATCATACGTTTGTTGTAGGTCAGATAGATGACATTTGGTCCATTGAATCCACACCAATAAGTCAAAAAGCATCTGTCCAGACACCTTCTCACACGATCCCCGTAACACTGCGTTTCCCATGGCTAACCCACAGATCCTGCACATCGCTGAACAATATGATCAACAATTTTGAATGTTTTCATACTTGTGTCGGGCCGAACAGTGGCACATGCCTTGTGTTATAACATTGAAGTAATTCATGCTGTTACTTTCGTGGGTGGATTCTCAAAGGATGATTAAAGGAGAATAGAGGACCAGTGGGATATTTCTGTGGAAAAGAACATTCCGATCGACGCTGCTGATTCCTCCTCATCGCCACCTGAGCCATGGAGTTACCTTGCCTAACAGCCCTGGCCCCTTACGTTTGTCCTTTCGTTTCCTCCTTGTTCGGCATTCCCACACTGGGGCGGGCATCTTGGGACGACGTCACCGCGTAGATCTTTCCCGCTTGGCGCCACCCAGGTCATTGTGAAAGTGTCAGAAAAAATAACTGCAAATCACACAATACCATATTATAGTCCAACAAGTAATTTGGAAGCACTAGCTTTCGAAACGCTGGTCTTTTATCAGATAGTTGTGGAGCAGGAACATAAGACGCAGAAGTTATGGTGAAGGATTACAGTGTCACACAGTGTACTTAAAATAAACCTCAACTGTTGTCATGTCCTTCATCTTTATGAATGGGTTTCAGGTTTTGTTTCATTAACATGTAAATTTGAGAGTCTTTCAAGTCACATTCTCGATATAACATAATGTTTTGCTAACAAAAAGTGTGATTTCTCAGCTCAGACAATGCATTAAAGATGTAAGGTTCAGATCCGTTTGTACTCCAATAGAGAGTCAGACTGTTTCCACTTCCAATGTGGAATTTACAAATATTACATGCATTGACTGCCTGCAGTTTGTGCATTTTTGGGCAAATTAGAAAGAGTATGCAAATATAATTCTTCAAATAAATATTCGCCCATGCTCTAATGTGCATGTGCAAGTGCATGTGAGAGAGAGAGTTTGTGTATGCACGTGAGTGTGTGCACGTGAGTACGAGTGCACATGAGAGAGTGTGTGTTGGTGTGTGCACATGCTTAATAAAGAAAGTATGAGATTGTGAAGCAAGGATACGCAACATAATTCTGTAGCGAGGTGAAGCAGACGTTATGACAATACATGACAGGAAACCACGAAACAAACGTGGGACAGGGGCGTTTCTTCCCCGTCGGTGAACACTTCAGCGGTTAGGAACATCCTCTAGGGCGGATTTCGGGATATGCAACAATGAGAGGGTCCGAGCAGAGGCTGGCAGCCAAGTTCGAAATCAATGAGGATGGCCTCAATAGGGAACATGGGTTCATGTCACATTCTGGGTGAACCAACGACACTATTTCTCTCTCTCTCTCTCTCTCTCACACACACACACACGCACACACACATACATACACTCACACTCACGCAGATCATCTCTCTTACACACGCTGTTTCCTATACAAATATACATAAACCACCACACTCTCACATGCGCACACATTCTCACAGGCATATACTCCATCACATGCAAACACACGCACGCACTTTACGAAGCATGCACACACGGAAACACGCACTCTCTCACGCAAACTCGCACTCACACACACATGAAACACTTGATCTCTCTCTCATTCACGCACATTGACATATAAGTCTACGGGGTGAAAGAACAAAGAATAAAGGAAGATTCAGCATAGGAACAGTCTGCAATATTCTTCCCTCCACGTCTGCACTGAACCAGTATCTCTATCTAAACCTGACGCGTATTTTCTCAAGGGCTTTATTCTTTGCTCTGTGGCCATTCATGTATTTGTCGAGATACATCTTAAGTTCTGCAAACGTGCCCGCCTCTAACACCTCCGATGGCACCGTGCTCCAGGCACCCACCAACCACTATGTACAGAACTTTCCAATGAAATCTCCACTTACCAGTTACACGATGAATTTGATCTCGTGACCCCAAATAATTAACTCACCACTCGAGGAAAAAGCTTCTTATATCCGAACTATCTATGTCTCTCATGGTTTGATCGACCTCAATTAGGTCCCGCCTCAACCTCCGTCTTTCCAATGAAAGGAGTCCTAATCTAATCAAACTTTCTTCATAGCTTGCGCCCTCCGTACTAGGTAACGCATTAGTGAAACTCCTCAGCATCCTTGCCAAAGTATCCACATCCTTTTGGTGATGGGCGAAGAGAAAGTTAAGCAATATTCCAAATCTTCCCAAACCAAAGTCTTATGCATCTGTAATGTGACAACTCTTCTACTCAATACCCGTCCAATAAAGGAAAGAATGTTTTATGCCTTCTTGATTACTTGCCACCTTCAGGGAACAATGGACCTGAACACCCAGATCTCTGTGTACATCAGATTTCCCCAGGAGTTCCGTTTGTACCTTTTGGGATCAGAGATGCACCGACAGAATCGAACAAATTAAGTCAATTTGAATTAATTTTTGAGCGCGAATTGAACCGTTAAAATTGATTCAGGAGAAATTGATAAATCGGGATTCAGAGACCACCCATTTGGACTATCTGTAGAGAAAGCTAAAACAGTGCTGGAGTGTTGGCGAGACAGCATTAGAAAGTACCACGGCATACAATGAAACAAGATGCGGATGGGTAATCACAAAAGCTCGATGTTGCAATTGGGGATAAGGTATTTGTGTTATTTCCAGTAACAAGTCGCCTTTATAATCAATATTTTGTTGACCTTATTAAATTGATAAGAAATTGAAGGGGGTGAACTACTTGATAAGGACTCCAGACAGGAAGAAATCTCACAGGGTGTGCCATGTGAATATGTTCAAACGACATTGTGATCGGGAAGGAAAGCAAGAGGTGAAGGTGTTAATGATTACAGCACATAAGGAAGAAGCATGTTCAGAGGATTCTGAATTGAACATTCCTCAAATCATATTGGATATTGAGGACGTTATCAAAAATTGGGATACATTATTGACTTACCTTCCACAAGAAAATCAAAATTACCTAAAATAGTTCGTACTTTCACATGGGGAGACATGCGGAAATAAACTGAGAAGCAATAATCTACTTATGCATGATGTAGTGATAGGTGATGCTGTTCCAATTAAACAACATGCTGATAGGTATATCCCTCTAAAATTAGCACAGGTTCAGAAGGATATAGAGCGCCTGCTCCAAGATTCATAATTGAAGTGAGTTATAGTGACTCGAGCTCACCCACAGTCATGGTGCCAAAGCCAGATGCTACCCAACGGAAATGTGTGAACTGTCGAAAAGTCAACGCCGTTACAAAAACTGATGCATATTCCATGGTTGGAGAACTATGTCAAAGAAGCGGGTAAAGCAACTTACATTTCTAAGTTGGACTTGCTCAGAGGCTACTGGCATCTACCACTTTCAGCGAGAACAAAGGCAGTTTTGGCTTTTGAAACGCCAAATGGACGATATCAAATCAACGTCATGCCATTTGTTTGTAAAACGCTCCAGCCACATTTCACAGAGTGGCTAATAAGCTCACTGCGAAATTACCCAACTTTGTGCTGTATATTGATGACGTGGTGATTTTTAGTCACTCATGGAACGAATATTTATAGCATCTGTCAGACTTCTTCATTCGACGAGGGAAGGCAGGCTTGGTTGGTAAACCTAGCTAAAGGTGAATTTGACAAAGTTCAAGTCATCTTCCTGTGCCATGTTACCGGACATGGACAAGTGAACACATGACATACAAAACAAAAGTAATTTGGGAATCTCCCACATTGTCGACAAAAAAGCGGTACTACAGTTCCTGGGATTGAATGGATTTTACCGAACGTTTGTGCCGAAATTTAACAGTGCGGCTTCTCCTCTCATCAACATGGTTTAAAAAGGGCAGGAAGTAGCAGTGGATAGCGGACTGTCACAAGTCATTTGATAGCTAAGGTCTGTGTTAACCACTGCCAATTATTAGCCACACCGGATCACTAAAAGCCTTTCGAGTTGGCTATCGATGACAGTAATGTGGGTGTTGGGGCTGTGCTCCTGGAGGGGGATCACAAGGGAATAAAAAGACCCATCGCGTGGTTTTCCAAGAAGTTGAAAGTTCATCAACAGAAACATTCAACGGTGGAAAAAGAGACTTTCAGCTTGTTGTTGGCATAACAAAATTTCAGTGTTTATTTTATCACCAATGCATCTGACACAATTGTATACACTGATCGCAACTCATTGATATTTTCGAAAAAAATTAAGGACAAAGATTCCAGACTGTTTAGATGAATTTATTGTTGTTGCAACCATTCGATTTCACAATTGTGCATGTGACAAGTCGCAGAAATGTAATTGTTGATGCGTTATCGACACGCAAATGAAACATGGAGTGGGAGTGCCTTGCCTTGACATTCAATGTGGATATGCATGTTTGCATGTTTATTGTTAGCACAATGTATGTGTGCATTTAGACTACGAAATGGGTTTTGAAGGTTTTAAAACGAAGTCATCTTTTGGCATTGGTAGTTCATTTTTTAAGGGGGTAGGAGACACAAAGATAGTCTCTTGTTCGTAAAAGAAAAGGGTTTCCTGACTTACAGACACTTCGCCTCCACCGCTCTGTTCCCAGGAAGACCAGTTCCATTCCTGAACAACCCAGATAGCCTCCTTCTTCAAAGACCGCAATTTCCCCTCAGACGTGGTTGACGATGCTCTCCACCACATCTCCTCCACTTCCCGCATCTCCGCCCTTGAACCCCGCCCCTCCAATCTCCACCAGGACAGAACCCCACTGGTCCTCACGTATAAACCTACCAACCTCCAGATACATCGTATCATCCTTCGCCATTTCCATCACATCCAAAGAGACCCCACTGCCAAGGATATATTTCCTTCCCCTCCCCTATCAGCGTTCCAGAAAGACCATGCCTCCGCTTCTCCCTCGTCAGGTCCACACCCTCCACCAACCCAACCTCCACTCATGGCACCTTCCCCTGAAACCGCAAGAAATGCAAAACTTGCACCCACACCTCCCCCTCACTTCCGTCCAAGGCCACAAGGGATCCTTCCATATCCGTCACAAATTCACCTGCACCACAATACACATCATTTACTGCATCCGCTGCACCTATTGTGGCCACCTGTACATTGGGGATACAGGCCGCCTACTTGCGGAACGTTTCAGAGAACACCTCTGGTACACCCGCACGGACCAACCCAACCGCCCTGTGGCTAAACACTTTAACTCCCCCTCCCACTCCGCCAAGGACATGTAGGTCCTTGGCCTCCTCCATTGCCAGACCATGGCAACACGACGCCTGGAGGAAGGGCGACTCATCTTCCGCCTAGGAACCCACCAACCACAAGGGATGAATGCAGATTTCTCCAGCTTCCTCATTTTCCCTCCTCTCACCTTAGCTCAGTTCCAAACCTCGGACTCAGCACCACCTTCATGACCTGCAATCTTCTTCCCGACCTCTCCGCCCCCACCCCCTCTCCGGCCTATCACCCTCACCTTAACCTCCATCCACCTATCTCATTTCCAATGCCCCTCCCCAAGTCCCTCCTCCCTACCTTTTATCTTAGTCTTCTTGGCACACCCTCCTCATTCCTGAAGAAGGGCTTATGCCCGAAACGTCGATTCTCCTGTTCATTTGATGCTGCCTGACCGGCTGCGCATTTCCAGCAACACATTTCTCAGCTTTCGGTCAGCCTATTTTATAAATGGAATAAAAAGGATTTTTGAGACCTTTCATTTATATATAATTGGATGAGATTTCATGTCAAATTGCTCATGCTTTAGTAGAGACCTGTTTAAATAGAGGGGAATTGTCAGCTCTCGAACTAGTTGAGCTGAGCAGGTTTATTTCAGATTGAAGTGGGAAGTTCAACAGGGAGCTCCATGGAAACGCTCCCTCTTTTCTGCCCTTCAACTTCAACTTGTAAGTATGTGTCCCATTTATACTAGGTTTTTAAGGGAGTTTGCTTATTTGGACTCTTGTGCGTATTCGGAAGAGTCTAATTATGTCCAGTTGGATGCATTGAGTTCTGTAGGGGTTCTTTATTCTGTTCTTTTGTTTCATTGTGTAATTTTGTGATGTTTTTGTCTCTTTTAAAATCGAGTGGTCAACCTAGTTATCTTACTCCTGGTAGTTTTCACTGTGAACTTACCAAAACAAGTTGCAAAGTTAAGTCACAGTCTGCCTTCTCGAGAATGTTTTGAGATGTCTCCCCGAGTCCATAACACTTCAAACACCCGAAGAATGGGTCGACAGACACTTCAATTGATGCAACCATCAGAACAACAGAGAGCCCATTGCAGTGATACAGACACACATACTCACAAGCAAAAGGACACATACTAATACGCACACTGAAACCTACTAATATTCACACATACCTACACAGACACGGAGAGTCAGATAGAAAGAAATACCGAGACACAGACACAGAACGAGAACACACATGAGTACTCACAGCTATGTGCATACACACAGAAATACATAGGATAGGTATGCACTAGCCGATTCTTCCCTGATTTAACCATCTATTGCAGCATATGTCAATCATCTCATTCACAACTTTTACAGATGAAATTAGGATAAGGAGCTAGAACAGTCGCGTGATGCCCCAAGTGTCAGGGAAAGAGGTGAACATGTTTAACGTTCCATGGTCATTTTTACAATTAACAAACTCGTACAGCAGATCCATGTAAACAGTGGATGTCCATTTTTGTCATGGATTGATGATGATGGAGAGCAGTAGTGCTCTGCACCACAGCCAGAAACATCCCCTGGCTCCACCAACAGCAGTCTGTAGCAGCTGTGTGTTGTTCAAAATGTACTGCAGAAATTCACCAAGCTTCCTTACAGAGCAGCTTCCAGATCTATGGCTCGATAGTCCAGAACGCAAGGCACAGCAATAGACAGGAACACCACCAGTTGCCAAATCAACATCAAGCCACTCGCCACCCTTGCTCGGAAAAATATCTCGGTTTCTAAGTTTCTGAATATATTCTAGAAAACTGAAAGGCGATTTCTTTGGAATGCAACAGATTGTGAAGAGGCAAAAATTGATAGTGTCTCTGCTGAGAACGTATTCCTGTGAATTTTGTAATCTGAAATACAAGGGCACAATCTAGGGAGGTGCTGGAAAAACTCAGCAGATCATGCAGCTTCTCTCATGACAAATCAGAGTTAACATTTCAGGTCTGGTAATTGAAGGGTCACCAGACGCGAAACATTACCTTTCATTTGTCATCAGAGATGCTGCTGGATATGTTGAGCTTTTCCACTAAGTTCTGTTTTTGTCTCTTATTTACAACAGCTTCAGTTCTTTCGGTTTCATTGATACAACGTCGGCGAAAGTGACAGATTATTTCTGACTGAGATGAGGAGACAACACTGGGTCTTTAATATACTCTATCACTGAGGACTATGGGTGTTTCCTCATTGAGTACATTTCGGATTGGAATAGACAGTTTGGCGGTTTCACGGGGAATCAGCGGGCATGTGGAGTGGACAGGAAACTGAATTCCAAAAATAAAACCAACGATGATTGTATTTACTGCCAGAGTAGCCTAAATGGTTTGAACAGGCTGCACAGTCTCCTCCTGCTCCAGTTTCCTGAGCTTTCATTACTATTATGAACGCATGACCAATCATTGCAATGTAGGTCCATGAGACTATTGTTATTAAGTCTTTGCAGTCTCCACCCTCTTATAAATGATCTCAGATTTACTACAGCAACAGCCCCATTCCGATTGCTCAGACTACATTACCGTTCTAATGTTCTTCCATTCTTCTGCAGCGTCCCACCCTCATAAAATATGCGTTAACATTTCCCTTCTTTCGTTCGATGTTTTTTCAATATGGTCTGTGTTTATTTCAGTGGGAATGACATCTATCTGTTTCTCTTTCTGTGAGAGGATACATTCTCTAATACGACTCATTGATATACACAGATTTAACTGAAAGCACAAACCACCTTTCTCCATGCATTTTACTCCCCACGACCTGATCTGGTGTCCTCGGGAACTCTGTGGGAAGCGAGAGAAGTGATTGCTGGGCCTCTTGCTGAGATATTTGTATCATCGATAGTCACAGGTGAGGTGGCGAAAAACGTAAAGACAAGCCAGGGAACTATATACCAGTGAGCCTGACCTCGGTGGCGGGCAAGTTGTTGGAGGGAATCCTGAGGAACAGGATATACATGTGTTTGGAAAGACAAAGACTGAATCGGGATAGTCAACATGGCTTTGTGCGTGGAAAACCATGTCTCACAAACTTGGTTGAGTTTTTTTGAAGAAGTGACAAAGAAGATTGATGAGGGAAGACCAGTAGATGGAGGGATATGGGCCAGGTCCTGGAAGGTGGGACTAGATTGGGTTGGGATATTTGGTCGAGTTTCACATCATCATTCTGATAGGAAGGAGACCAGAATTGCACGCAATATTCCAACAGTGGCCTAACCAATGTCTTGTACAGCTGCAACATGACCTCCAAACACCTGTCCGCAATACTCTGACCAATAGAAGGAACTATACCAACACCTTCTTCACTATCCTAACTACCTGCGACTACATTATCAAGGAGCTATGAACCTGCACTCCAAGGTCTCTTTGTTCTGCTACACTCTCTAGGAACTTATCATAAAGTGTATAAGTCCTGCTAAGATTTGCTTTCCCAAAATGCAGCACCTCACATTTATCTGAATTAAACTCCATCTTTGACTTCTCTGCTCATTGGCCCATCTGGTCAAGATCCTGTTGTATTCTGTCATCATATTTTAGTAGTTTTACCGCACTGAAATTAGGTTGTTCAGCGTATGATTCACACTGTGGTCTAAACTTTTCTTCTCCATCTCGAAACCCTTCCAATTACCCATATCCCTCGTTTCTGATTTCAGACTGATTTAATTGCATGGAGTCTGCACATTTTCTATGGTGTCCATGTGAGTTACCTCCGGGTGTTCCGGCTTCCTCTTTCAGTCCAAAGATGTGCAGGTTGTGTGGATTGGCCACGCGAATTTGCCCATAATGTTGAGGGATGTGCAGGTTGATGGATTGCCCATGGAAAATATGGCGTTACAAGATAAGAGGATTGAGACTGGGCGGAATACAGTTCAGAGAGTCGGTGTGGACTTGATGGAATGAAAGACCCATTCCCACATTTTTTGGGATGTTATGATCCTATGACCCTTCATATGTGCCTCAATGTATGAAATAGAATATCACCTGATGCAATATCCACTTGGATTGTTCAACATCAGGTCTACTTAAACAAGGAACTTCAGATACCAGAGATCTGAAAGACTGCACAGAAATTCTTGATGAAACTCAACAGGTCTGCCAGCATCTGTTGGGAAAAAAGCAGAGTGAACATTTCGTAACCAGTAATTGTTCTTCAGACCTGAAGATTTATGATGTTGCCAGACATACTGAGCTTTCCCCGCAACTTATGTTCTTGTTTCTGATTTACAGCATCATCAGTTCTTTAGTTTTTTTTAATTCCAAACTTGATTCAATAACCCAGGAGAGGCAGCAGGAGTTATTGAATGATAGACATGCCTGATGATCATTAAAGATTTACTTTGAAGGACGATGATGTCCGAAAGAAGGCCAGCTTGTGATGGTCGGGCCCATGTACCTGACTGAAATATTTCCGTTCAGACATTGTTATTTTGAGGATCTAACCAGTTTCAATGCTGGCTTTCACAACACATCCATTTTGTTTCACTCTGCCAAACCAAGTGACGTCTTTATCTGCTGTAATCGAGCTCCAATTCCCTGGAACGATATTGCAGTGTGATCGGTAAGCGATGCAACACATAACCGTGTTGTACAAAATAAGCCATTCGGTTCTCGATGCCGTTCTGGCCTTCTATCCTGCTCTCAGATCAGGCTAACTCACATAACCTTCATTGTACTTAATTCCACGTGATGATCCAAGAGTTGATAAACTGGCCCTGATGTATCTGACTCTACTACCACTGCTGGCATTGCATCCAACACAGTAACCGCTCTGAGAAAAGAATCTACTTCTGACATCTCCACTAAACCTTCCTCCAATTACCTTAAAATTGTGTCTCCTCGTGATACACATTTCCATAATGGAAAAAAAAAAACACGAGTCATCCACTCTATCTATGCCACTCAACATCTTTTACACCTCGATAAAGTCAGTTCTCATCTTTCTTCACTCCAGTGAAAAAAGCGCTGGCTCTCTCAGCATTTCTTGATAAAACACTCCCTTCAGTCCAGGCAGCATCCTGGCAAATCTCATTTGCACCCACTCTGAAGCTTCCACATCTTTCTGATAATAAGCTGACCAGAACTGAACACAAAATTCCAATTCCAATCTAGCCTGGACTCTATAGAGCTGCAGCATAACCTCGCGGTTCGAAAACTCAATCCCCCTGCAAATAAAAGTCAACAAACGATGTGTCTTCTCAACAGCCCTACCAAATTTGGTGGCAACATTAAGGGATCTGTGGACATGAATCCCAAGAGCCCTGTTTTCCTCCTCACTGCCAAGAATCATCCTTTCAATCCTGTATTCTGTGTTCAAATGTTATCGTCGAAAGTGAATGAATTCATACTATTCCAGATTGAACTGCATCTGCCACTTATCTTCTCGGTTCTGCATCCTGTCAATATCTCATGGCTACCGAAAACAAATATCCACACTATCACAATTTCACCACCACTCGTGTCATCTGATAACTTACTAACTTACGCTTCCACTTCCTCCTCCAAGCCATTTGTAAAACCCACAAAGAGCAGAGGTTCCATAACCGATCCCTGCAGAACCGGAACACTTCAACCCCAGGGCATCAATGTGGACTTCAACAGTTTCCTCATTTCCCCTTCCCCACCTCACCCCAGTTCCAAACTTCCAGCTCAGCACTGTCCCCATGATTTGTCCTACCTGACAATCTTCTTTTCCACCTATCCACTACACCCTCCTCCCTGAGCGATCACCTTCATCCCCTCCCCCACCCACCTGTTGTACTCTATGCTACTTTCTCCTCACCGCCACCCTCCACTCATTTATCTCTCCACCCTTCAGGCACTCTGCCTGTATTCTTGATGAAAGGCTTTTGCCCGAAACGTCGATTTTACAGCTCCTCGGACGCTGCCTGAACTGCTGTGCTTTTCCAGCATCACTAATCCAGAATCTGGTTTCCAGCATCTGCAGTCATTGTTTTTACCTAGAAGAGGGTTTTATCTGATCGCTTCATAATCCATGAAATTGTCGTGACACATGTCAGATACCATGAGCAATTTTCGGTCACCTTGTTTGATGTGCATCTTTCGAGCTTGAGTAATACTAATGTTGGGGGCTGAAGCAGAAATTGAGGTATATGATGGGGTAGTGTATATCTTTAGTACCCTCTCATTCCCTATCGATCAAATGATTAATTGTTTAAGCACGTGCCTCCATTGCCAACAGCCCTCGAACTGTATTTCCATAACTTTCTGAACTAGCCCTGCCTGATTTTTGAGAGTTTCCTCACTTTAAATAATTAATTCTTTCATGATTTGTCTAACCCTCTGCCCGTTCTCATTCATACCCTGTATGTTCAATAAAAAATCACTAGGAACGGCATAGCATTGACCCTTGTGACAGCGTCATCCTTCTGGTGTCGAGTGAGATTATGGCATTCCCCACATTTGGTGGCCCCTGTGGCATCAAATGTTTTGTACACCACGGCATTGGTTAACATGTGATACATTTGTTTCAATCGAACGAGAAATGTTCTGGCGTTTGAATGCTTTACGTTATCATTTGACATCTCACCTTTGTCAAAAAGTGTGAAGCTGGAAAAACACTGCAGGTGAAGTAGCATCCGAGAAGCAACACATTCGACGTTTCGGGCTGAAATCCTTCAGTAGGAATGTGAGAATCGAGAACGGAGCTTAAGGATAAATGGGAGGGGATTGGGGAGCTAAGGTAAAGTATCTTGGAAGGCAATAGGAAGATGGAGCTGGAAGTGATGTCGATAGGTCGGAGCAAAGGTTGGAGCGGATATGTTGGATGGAAGATGGATTAGTGGCACAGTTCTACAGGGCAGTGCTGAATTGGAGGGTTGAACCTGGAATTCAGTGAGGGGAGTGAGAGTCGGAAACCAGAGAAATCGACGTTGATACTGTGGGGTAGGAGGATCCCTAGTGGAACATGAGCCTTTCTTCAGCCAGACGTCGCGTGGCTAGTATTTGGCGTAGGAGGAAGCTCGGAACCGGGTCAATACCTCTCACCTATGTTTAACAGTACTAATGGAGAGTAATAGTACTGATGGAGAGGGATAAGTGTGTACTACAGGGCAAGAGTTATAGATGGGGGCAGGGAAATTATGATGCTGTGAGGCATGACTTAGGATGTGTGGCCTGGAAAAGTAAGCTTCAAGGCAAGGATGTAATTGATATGTGGAGCTTGTTCAAGGAGCAACTATTGAGTGTGCTTGATAAGTATGTACCCGTCAGGCAGGGAGGAAATGGTCGTGTGAGGGAGCCGTGGTTTAATAAGGAATTGGAATCCCTTCTTAAATGGAAGAGGGCGGCCTATGTAAAGATGAGGCGTGAAGGTTCAATTGGGGCGCTTGAGAGTTATAAGGTAGCCAGGAAGGACTTGAAGAGAGAGCTAAGAGCAGCAAGGAGGGGACATGGAAGGTCCTTAGTTGGTAGGATTAGGGAAAACCCTAAGGCTTTCTATAGGTATGTCAGGAATAAAAGAATGACTAGGGTAGAATTAGGTCCAGCCAAGGATAGTAGTGGGAAGTTGCGTGTGGATGCTGAAGAGATTGGGGAGACACTGAATGAATACTTTTCGTCAGTATTCAATCAGGAACAGGACATTGTTGTCAATGTGAGTACTGAGTCACAATTAAGTAGAATGGATGGCTTTGAGGTATGTAGAAAAGAGGTGTTGGAAATTCTGGAAAGGGTGAAAATAGATAAGTCCCCTGGGCCTGATGGCATTTATCCTAGGATTCTCTGGGAAGCAAGGGAGGAGATTGCAGAGCCATTGGCCTTGATTTTTATGTCCTCGTTGTCTACAGGAGTAGTGCCAGAAGATTGGAGGCTAGCAAATGTGGTTCCCTTGTTCAGGAAGGGGAGTAGGGATAACCCTAGTAACTATAGGCCGGTGAGTCTCACTTCTGTTGTGGGTAAAATCTTAGAAAGAATTGTAAGGGATAGGATTTATGAACATCTGGATAGGAATAATGTGACCAAGGATAGTCAGCATGGTTTTGTGAAGGGCAGGTCGTGCCTCACAAACCTTATTGAATTCTTTGAGAAGGTGACTAAGGAGGTGGACGAGGGGAAAGCAGTAGATGTGGTGTATATGGATTTTAGTAAGGCGTTTGATAAGGTTTCCCATGGTAGACTACTGCAAAAAATACGGAGGTATGGCATTGAGGGTGAGTTGGAGGTTTGGATTAGGAGTTGGCTGGCTGGAAGAAGACAGAGGGTAGTAGTTGATGGCAAAGGTTCATCTTGGAGTGCCGTCACGAGCGGTGTTCCGCAAGGATCTGTTTTGGGAACATTGCTGTTTGTCATTTTTATAAATGACCTGGAGGAGGGGTTAGAAGGTTGGGTGAGCAAGTTTGCGGATGATACGAAAGTCGGAGGAGTTGTAGACAGTGATGAAGGATGTGGCAGGTTACAGCGGGATATAGATAAGCTGCAGAACTGGGCAGAAAGGTGGCAAATGGAGTTCAATGTAGCTAAGTGTGAGGTGATTCACTTTGGTAAGAGTAATAAAAAGATGGGGTACTGGGCTAACGGTCGGATACTTGATAGTGTGGATGAGCAGAGGGATCTTGGTGTCCATGTACACAAATCTTTGAAAGTTGCCACCCAGGTAAACAGTGCGGTGAAGAAGGCATATGGCGTACTGGCTTTTATTGGTAGAGGAATTGAGTTCCGGAGTACTGAGGTCATGTTGCAGTTGTATAGGACTCTGGTGCGGCCACATCTGGAGTATTGTGTGCAGTTTTGGTCGCCATACTATAGGAAGGATGTGGAGGCACTGGAACGAGTGCAGAGGAGGTTTACCAGGATGTTGCCTGGTATGGTAGAAAGATCGTATGAGGAAAGGCTGAGGCACTTGGGGTTGTTTTCATTGGAGAAAAGAAGGTTTAGGGGTGACTTGATAGAGGTGTATAAGATGATTAGGGGTTTAGATAGGGTCGACAGTGAGAATCTTTTTCCTCGTATGGAGTCAGCTATTACAAGGGGGCATAGCTTTAAATTAAGGGGGGGTAGGTATAGGACAGATGTTAGGGGTAGGTTCTTTACTCAGCGAGTCGTGCGTTCATGGAATGCCCTGCCAGTAGCAGTGATGGACTCTCCCTCATTATGGGCATTTAAGCGGGCATTGGATAGGCATATGGAGGATAGTGGGCTAGTGTAGGTTAGGTGGGCTTGGATCGGCGCAACATCGAGGGCCGAAGGGCCTGTACTGCGCTGTATTCTTCTATGTTCTATGTTCTATTTCATGAACCGATTTCCTATTAGGATTGACAATTTGTAATTCCCTCGGGGTTCTTCAGAGGAAGAGGTATGTGGTGTGGGTAAGGCAAGTGAAAAGCCCACCTACAACGATTGTACTGGTGCACCCACTTCCAAATAACGTCCACACAGCTATTTTTGCCCTTTCATATTATATAGCCTGTCGTTCGTGGAGAGGGTTGCAATGCATGCTGAAGGTGCATTCATCCGTTTTTCTACTTCATTTTTGTACATACATTTAGCAGGTCTGCTGTAGACTGCAGATACACTAAGTCTCTACCAGGAGATGGCATGAACTAAGGCGCTAAAGTAATTTGAGTCGTTATTTTGGCCTTTCCCCCCCTGGAAGGCATGTACCATACCCATGTGTTTTGTGATCACAACGTCTCTCATATTCCTTTATTGCACCAATGTGATCTATGAAGGAACAGAATATTAAGGAGTTGAACAGGAGAATGCATCCTGTCACAGAAAGAGTGAAAGGTGGACCCATTGCCTCTGAAAAGGCCATGTTGAGAAAACTAACAAGGTGGGGCAGCATCCAGAGAGAGCGGGGAATTGTGTGATGGAAATGAGCAAGGGAGACAATAACCTTTGTTATATGGGGTATTTCAGCAGAACTAATGGAAGGTAGAAAAGTTTTTTTTAGCAATTGGAACAGGAGTGGTGCTGAAGAAGAAATGAAATGGTCTGTGATAGAGTGGAAGCTGCAAACTTTAAATGACAAAGATTTCATGGAAACAAATCTAAACGGATTGCTGACTGGTTCAGCAAGGAACACAAGAGCCCAGGAAACGAGCAGGAGAAGATGCGTTTATTCGATCTGTTCCATCAGTCAATATGATTGTGGCTGATTTCAGACTTCAAATCCAGCGTACGCCCCATTTCCCATGATGCTTTGCGGTACCAGGAAGTTGTTGCTTTCAGTCTGAAATGAACTCAGTGAGGGAGCACCCACAATCCTCAGCGATATCAAATACCAAAGACTCCGAGATGATTTGAGGAAAAAGGCGTCACCTCCTCTCATTCCAAATAAGCTTTTCCTTATCTTGAGATTGAGTCCACGGGTTTAAGATTGCCACACGCGCGGGAATAATTTCTCAGCATCTCCCCTATCAAGCTTCTTTCGTTCAGAATCTTATATATTTCAATGGAATCGTTTCTCAATTTTCTGATAACTGAGGATACGGACACATGGCATGCAATCTTGGCAGCAAATAGTGAAATTCTTTTATAATTTATTCATGGTGTTTTGGCATTTCTGGCTGTCTGCTGGCTTTTGTTCCCTATACGTAGCAGGTCTGGAGGAAGCGGTGGGGAGTTGCATTCTTGAACGGCTGGATTCCATTTTGTGCAGTTAAATACAAAGTGCTGTAAAGGAAGGAGTTCCAGGATTTTCAAACATTGGCACCTTTTGGAACCAAATGTTTGTTCAAGCCAGGTTGGTGAGTGGTTTGACGTCAAATTTTCAACTGGTGGTTTTCCTATTTATCTGCTGAGCTTTCCATTCCAGATAAGAAGGCTGTGTGTTCAAAAGTTGTTTTGTATGGAATTCTGCTGTGTATCTTGTCTAAGGTATGCACTGCTACTACCGGTGGTGTAGACAGGGAATTTGTTGATGTGATGCTGAGCAAGCTGCACTGCAAGTTTATTCTCCCTACATATTGAGCGCACATCTGCTCCATGTGGTTACACATTGCCTGTTTGGCTATTTTATTTTAGTCCAGATTGTTTACTTTCTTGCAGGCTTTCGTTTTAAAATGAACACAAAACTGTGGATCACCTCAGCTGGATGGAGAGAACAGATGCAGGAAAACAGCAGGAGTCATTCATTGTCCATTAGAAAAGGAAATTTTCTAATGTCGTGTTTCTACTCCTTCTTATCCTTTCAGTCCTTTCCTCACGTAGACTCCCCGTTCCATTATTTGCTGCATCTAATCATTGTTTCACAATTACTTGGATTTATACATTAATTGAATTATTTTTATAACTGGATATTTCGCAGCAGACTTTAACTGGTCTCTGAACCTTTTCTGCGTCACCACATAAATTAATGCATTTGTGCAGCAGTTTAAGTTCCGCAGCATAAATACGATTAGTTCAAAGAGACGATAAACAGCATAATCCAATGAATAACCAGCATTAAAGTAATATAATATACAGCCCAACCAGAGAAATATGAAGCTGGCAGAGATGGCAAAGAGTAAAATCACAGACTTCTTTCTGCTCTCTACCTCTGGATCATTCTCTATTTTTCTTTGATTCCCCAATCCCTTACGCACCTTAATAGCCTGGAAGATGTGTCTGACAGTCAGACCATTGAGAAAGAGAATAAAAATAAATGGGAACATTGGTGTTAAAAATTGTTCAAAATATCTGAAACTTATCCACCGACGGTCGTAAAAATAACTGGACCAGACATGACAGTACCATTGAATGTTGTTGACAATCATTCCAGGTTTAAATCGAAAGTACGGAGGGATGTTCTTTAACGAAAAGAAAATACAGATGATTGCTAGAACCCTCATTGCAGTTTTCTTTGTGCAATACGTAGTTTTCATCTGATGAAAACAAATGGCGACAAATCGATCAAAAGAAAAGGCAACAGTGAACCAGACAGAACAGTCAATGGTCCATTGGTGGAGGACATTGATGAGACTGCAAACTGGAGTGATACTCAGGAAACAACGTGGATAATAAAATTGTTGAAATCGGATAAGTATGACATAAAAAACAATGAACAGTAGATCAGACGTTGCCATAGCCACCAGGTAGATAGTGCTGCATGTGGAAAGATCACACTTGCCCCGAGCTAAGATCACAATCACCACGAGATTAACTACAAGAGAAAGGACAAGAAGAGATTTCAAGTTACTGATGAAGCATTATTTATGCAGACTGTACGTAATGACGCAAAGATGATTGCTGTCTCCTGTAATATAAAGTTTAAAGGATCTGAACCATATAATATACAACACGTTCTAAATGGATCATTTGCACTTGTAAAAGACATAGTGAAGAATATGATCAGCGGATTGCTCATGAAAACACGATCATGTATTCTTTTTTTGGTGTCGGCAGTGGTTGATTTCATATGCTTCACAGACTACACAGACTGGCTGGGGTTTCCCATATGACCCCAACATCCACCACAAAGACACGTTGGATCAGGTAAGCAAAGAATGGGAGACACCCTACATACATATGGATTGCAAAATTTCTGCATTTCGTTTTGAAGCCAACGCTTGTCACTTATCAGACTAAACGAAATTTTATCTTACTGTATATTGGCACAGACCTGTTCCTTACCTAATGCTTCATACATGGTGCTAACCATTGTGCAGTCACAAGAAAATATATTTTATTTGGAAATAATGGTGGAAGGAAAGGCATTGGTGTGGCAGATACAGACTTGGGGGCCGAGTATATGACCCTGAATTGTAGCTGCAGCGACGTTCGACAGTTAAGATGATTGTGTTCCAACAGCCGAAACCATTTTCACCTGTGGTCAGGATGAAACCAGGGAGAATGAGATAACCAGAATGTAATCTCGTTGAGTTCCTTTTTTATTTGAGGGTTGCCTCATTGTGAATCACTATTTGTGAGTTGTATGTGAAAGAATTGAACGTTTTTTTCAGCAATTAAAATGTAACTGTAAAAATAGGCACAATTGATCGATAAACAGATAGCCAATCCTATTGTAAATGTAAGGCAAACAGTCTTAAGTGTGGCGCAAGACAGATTTAACATGTGAATATTTGGGAAGGTCGGAGTTTATCGTACAAAGTACAAAGAGCAAGTGATAGAGTTTAGCCCCCAGAGTCGGAACGTTTGCCATAATGACGCTAAAGGAAGAGAAATGCCTATAAATCAGAAAATTGGATTTGTAAGCTGTGAAGTGGCATGGAATATGGCAGATGAGTAGAGAATACCCAGCGCTTTGCGATGTAATTAAGGAAATGATATTTCCACTAATGATGGAGACTGCAACCGAGGTTAAAAAATGTGGATTGCTCATTCATAGTTAGAATACTTCGTAAATGGAAAGGCTTAATTTGATGTGATGCTCTTATAGTCACTTATTAAACATAGCTGTAATATTGCAGCTACTCAATATAGTTATTTGTTGAAACAAACGTTTTTTCCTATTGCTATTCGGATTTTTTATTTCCATATGTTGCCTTAAAACTGATTGGTGCACAGTTCTCATCGAGAGCTCTTCCTCCTAATGAAGCCACACTTCACAAAGTGCAGGGCCGCGATCTCTGATATGTAGGCAGATTGTGAATTGCAGATTCAACAATTGTTAATCTAATTCTAACCAGATACAGATCGCAAGTCGTGTCATCATTTCAAGTTCTATATCCATACTTATTAATGTTCAGATAAGACATTAGTGTTGCCATGGAGCACAACTTGTCCTAACCTTGCCAGAAGATTACTCAGCATCAAAAACATTGCTTGAATCAACATGGTATGTTTTCATGGCATTTTGTTGAATGACCGTTATTGCTCTCGGAAAATATTGCATCTGTTTATCTTCAATGGGACATTTCACTTTGTAAACTTAGCATCAAACATAATCAACTAGTTGCGAATATTTTCTTAGTAGCAAACCATTGCATATTTACAAACTGCATTGAGAACTTCATCACTGGACAGTACAGAAACGAGGAAGGTCATCCAAACGAAACACTCACTCTTTCATATTCTTATGGTCATAGTTACCTTTGCAGTCAGATATTATATATCATTCTGTTCCCCACAAACAGCTAAATTCGCAGTCAGAGATATTTCTGCTTGCTGAAGAACGCTGAGGTAAGTTATTCCGATCCAGTTAATAATTCCCACTCAGCATAATTTTCCTTTGAGTGATGCTCCCAGTTACACTTTCACACTCTGGTTATTTGTTCCTCTTTGGTTAGGAAATCACTTTCGGCAAAATTCTATTTGAAGATGCTCACTGAATCACTCTGTCACTGCAATTAGGTGTCAATTTATTGACCCACATGCAATATAGATCTACAGTAAAAGATACTCTTAGCAAAACTTACAATTGGAGTCATACGTAATCTCCTCTCAGTGCTCTACACTTACGAAAATGCTACATTTACAGGTCTCCACAGAAAAGCAAGAATGTTGTGTCATTAGTTTCTGTTTGAGCAGTTACCCATACTCAGTGCAATTCGACAATGACATATCCTGCTAGTATCATGTGGCCACTGGAGCCAGAGGATCCGGGCAGAAGTTCGTGATCCTCGTTCAGTACAATTACACAATCAGTTAGCACTTCAAACAAAGTCATTCCTGGAGATCTAGGTCAATTGGGCACTGCAGTCCAGTCGATCGAGGGATAATATAGAGTGCCTAAAAGCTGCAGACAAAAGGGTTTTATTTTCTTTCAGTTGAGAAGTTACACGACAGAGATGGTTTGGAAATATTAACCGCAAACATTAATATCACTCATGAAGAACTCATACTGCCCCAGTCCAGTGCCCATTAGGTGAAGGGATAATTATAACCATTATGCATGTCGATGGATCAGCATTCAGACAGCACCGCATATCAGGGTGTAAGATGCTCTGGGGAAGGAAAGAACAAACTTCAAGACACAAATATACTCCAAGAGTCCATCGCAGAATGCTTTTGTCCCAGAACTCTCAGTCTACAGTGTTGTACTAACCTCTGGCATTATGATAGTAATCTGTGTTCTCTGAAAATTACAGAGGCTTATTGGCTACGAAATGAAACTTCGTTGACTAACAAGTCTCCATTTTCCTTCAAATGAACCGTTTTGGAATGGAAGAAGACAGGACATTATGGCATCAAATTGCCTGATCCACTCCCATGATGAACAAACGCTGTGCCAGATATATCCCAGCAAGCAGTGTTGATGTGGCACCCCTGACATTTGGACAAAACAGCAGGTCCCTGTATTCTTACTTCACTCTCACCATCAAGATAATCTCTACCCCTCAATTGCCTCAAAGCATTCTGGGATTTCTCAGCATCTAAATGCGATCTTCATTGAATCACCTCAAATTAAACAGTGATTCGAAAAATATGAAGCATTTCATCAGAAGGAATTGAACATGCTGAACTGCCCTGCGTGGGGTCAGTTCCCAGAATTGCCATCCACAACAAGCACAGGTTTAGTCACAAACAAGTTTCCACATAGTAAACACAGGTGAGTCGTCATTCCCACTCACCTCTGCTTTCAAACATTCAGTGAACAAGGAACATGTGACTTCATTAAGAAGTAGATTGGCTCAAATCGGCCAACAAGATCTTGAACTACATCGATATGGCATCGACATAGCAAAGCAATTATAACTGTTGGCATTTATGTCTCTATATAAATTTGTCTGTGTGGTGTTAATCAAAAGCACTGATTGGACAGCTACTCCTCATGAAAAGCGCATTGATGCCCCACACCATGTGGCAAAGAGCGTCATTCCAAACAGGCTTGTCAAACGGTACATATTACTTTAGCAGTGCGCTGTTGATGGATTAGAAATCAATCTTTGAACCTTATACGTTGTTCAACTCACCAATCACCTCAATTCTGAACATCAGAACAAGCAGCAGGACAAAATATTACTCCAATTTTCCAGATATTCTTGAGACTTATTGGAACCTTGGAGCAGTAAAATATTCTGAAATATCTTAAATTGTACTTCAGTCACCCCAAACCGACTTCTCTTCCATCTGGAAAAGTTCTGATGTAATACACAACCTCCAAAGTTCTGAGTCCTCTGGATGGGGTACAATAACAGGAATTTCTCAAAATTGACGGAGACCTATAGTCCAACGTATAACACAACAGGTTCAGAGTGAATTGGTCCAAATTATAGACAGGATGTTCATATCCAAAATGTCAGTACCGGAAAGGTAACAGCGAAGATAATACAAATAATAACAAATATAAACATAAATTCAGATCCAAATGTGGGCGGCACAATGGCACAGTGGTTAGCATTGCTGCCTCACAGCGCCAGAGACCCGGGTTCAATTCCACCCCCAGGCAACTGAATGTGGAGTTTGCACATTCTCCCCGTGTCTGCGTGGGTTTCCTCCGGGTGCTCCGGTTTCCTCCCACAGTCCAAAAATGTGCAGGTTAGATGAATTTGCCATGCTAAATTGCCCGTAGTGTTAGGCGAAGGGGTAAATATAGGGGAATGGGTGTGGGTGGGTTGCGCTTCGGCGGGTCGGTGTGGACTTGTTGGGCCGAAGGGCCTGTTTCCACACTGTAAGTAAGTTAATCTAATCAAATACGGAGTAACAATCCCAATCAAATGCCCTTATATACCAGTATCGTTAGGGGAACATCGAAATATAATAGAACAAAGGGAAAGTTGGGAAATATCTTGTTTGACAAACCTGTCTCGCCACTGTTGGATTGCTGCTACCACAAAATTCAAGATCTCATTATTTTTCATATTTGACTCTACCCTACAGTACTGTGCATCCTTTTACAAATGGCACTACTCACACGCTTTTTGTGGAAACAATCAATCCAGATTTACACATCATATTTGGAACCCTGTTCTCAACACCCCTCCCAGCAATCTGTCCTCACATATATCGTGGCCCCACACACACACTGATTGTCGAAAAAACACAAGATGTTCAAAGCCATCTGTGCTGACACTCACTTATCACTCCGTAATGACCTACTCAAACCAACCATTGCCCACCTGGTATCTGCTCTCCCATTTGGAACAAGATACCTGAGAGTGATCCACCAACAAACTACCTTTGCATCAAGGAATTCGAAGCACCTTACTCGGAGTTTACTAAGATACTACACAAAACATCTGACTGATAGCAGAGTTTAAATTACCACGGAGAGAGAACGGTCTTCCTCAACGCTCTCTCTACCAGCCAGGGCCAGTGCTCATTCAAACTCCATCAGTGTGGCCTCAGTGCCAACCCATTCTGCATGGTATAGAGAAACAGGCAATGTTGCACATTACTGATGAGCCTCCTAATCAATAAACTACTCACTTTAAAATCAGTAAGTGGGGACATTGTCATCTGCTATCGGTATTTGACATACTAAATGGAAGTGAAATAACTATCAATCATAGAGTGGAAGTAAGTATGATTTAATGCAGAAATTTGTAAAACTGAAATGTTTCAAGACTTACCAGGAACACCAAAAATGGCAAAGACGGTATAGTATATTTTTTCGATCATTATCCTTGGAACATACATTTTGATGTTTGTGAAATAGCCTCTAAGGTCATGCTGCTGACAGTCTGTCTGAATTCGAGAATTAGGAGAAAGTGAGGAAAGCAGATGCTGGAGATCAGAGCTTAAAAATGTGTTGCTGGAAAAGCGCAACCGGTCAGGCAGCATCCAAGAAGAAGGAGAATCGACGTTTCGGGCATAAGACCTTATTCAGGAATTGAAGAATTACCTGGCGCTGACACAGTTCGAACGATATTATTTTATATCATGTGGTGCCCCACTGGGAAACGTTGAATCTTTATCCAACATTTTTAAATAAACAGTTTTATGACAGAAGGTTTATTTTAAATTTGTGATGTCATTGAGATTTAAGTCTGTAATTGAAATACCCCAAAGACTAAATTAATCTGATCCTGTTAGATCTCAAATATTGATAGTAAATCATCGTCAAAATGCAATGCTTGTATAAAATCATATACAGTTCGTCCCATTAAGACCAAAATGTTTTTCGATATTCTTTTCAGTGACGGCATTCATTTTGCTGAGGCTTTACAGTCATTCAAAAGTTCGTGCTGTGGAGCTTTTTAAGAGCTGTTCTACTGCATATAGTTGCATCCCTATTTTCCTTGTTTTCCAATTTTACACCACATTTGGGAAATTCTATCTGTGAATGAGCACTCTCAAACAGAACCTGAAGCTGATAGAAACCACAACAGCTGGAACGTGTACTGAGTTATATAGTTCGCAAAACAAATGCAAAAACTAAACAGAAAAGAATTTAGACTATTGACGTCATAATCCAGAATGACAGAATGATACATAACACAAGTGACCCATCGTGTTCATTCCACCAAAATGAATCTAAATCTACATTAATCCAACTTAACACCACTTAGCCTATGAACTTGCATGTTATGGCTTTTCAAACGCTCATCCAAGTAATTTTAAAAGAGTGTAAGTCTTCCCATCTCAAATACCCTTCCAGACAGTGCATTTCAGGTAACTACCATCCTCTGGACGAAACGAATTTCCCTCATGTCCACTCTAAACCTCCTGCCTTTAGCTTAAAATTATGCAACCTTTTTCCTGACTCTGGGACTGAGAGAAACAACTGCTTTGGATTCACATTGTCCATGCCCCTTATAACTTATATACCTGCTCCAGATAAGTTACTCTGAACTTATCCACCCTCCCGCTGCACAGCTAATTTGTTGCAAACTGAACATCATTCTGGTGTATCTCCTTTGCACTTCCTCCTGTGCAATCACACCCTTCCTATGGTGCAGTGTCCAGAACCACACACAATACTCCAACTGTGGATTAAACAAAGTTCTGTACAGTTTCAACATGCCCTCTCCTTTTATAATCCTCCCACATTTCTGATGAAGGTCTTATGCCCGAAAAGTCGACTTTCCAGTTCCTCGGATACTGTCTGACATGCTGGGCTCTCCCGGCGCCACACTGTTTGACTCTGATCTCCAGAATCTGCAGTCCTCACTTTCTCCTTATAATCTATGCATCAACTGAAAAGGGCGAGTGTCCTATACGCATTCTAAACTACCCAAGTATCCTGGCATTCCACATTCAGGAATCTGTCAACAGCACCTCAAGTACTTTCGGATGCTCTGATCTTCCTAATGTCGGACTATTCATTGACTACTAACTTTCCTGGTGACTGCGTTTCTTTTAAAGTGCATCATCTACCATTTCAGAAGAATTACATTACAACAACCACTCATCTGCCCATCTGACCAATCTACCTATTTCTATATGTCACCTAAGAATATATACCTCCCTGACAATGGCCCAGACAATGCTAGTATCATCAAAAATCGTACTTTTCAATCCCAATCTTATCAACTGCATCTCCCAATTCCCCAGCCACACCCACTCCGTAAAACACACACACACACACACACACATTCTCAGTCTCCCATGTGCGAACTTGTCAAAGGCTTTGCTCAATTCCTATGAACTATTTCAACTGCCCTCCCATTATCTACAGATCTGGCCACCTCATCGAAAAACTTCACCAGATTTATGAGGCATGACCCCTTCTGACGAAACCGTCCTAACTATCCATGCTGAAAATATTCTGCACTAAATGTAGATTAATTCTATCCTTTGGTTTTATTCTCCAATCGTGTCCTGAACACTGATGTGAAACTCAGCAGCCTTTATTCCTGTTCGATCTCCACCTCCCTTCTTGTAAAATGGAAACACACCAGCTGTTCTCCAGTCCTCTAGCACCCCCCACCTCCCCCCTGCCCACACCACCGTGGCTGAGGAGGAATTGAATGTTTCAGTCAGAGACCCTGTAATTTTATCCGTTGTTTCCTTGGTTATATATCCTACGCATATCAGAATTTTTACACATTTTAGGTCTCCAAAATCTACAATATCTGCTCGCGTCATATAAATGGTGAGAGATTGAGCGAGTTTCGTTTTTTTTAACTCTTCCACTTCCCATTCGGTTTCCCAACCACACAAAGAGAGGACAAAATGTGTTCCAAGAACCTTGATTTCCGAATTATATTTTTTTTTGAAAAAAACACATTGCAAAGTACTTTCAGACTAAGTAAAAGCCAATTTCCGAACAAGAGAATTGTACACTGTGAAAGCAGGCCATTTGTATGAACGATTCCACACCGACTCACTGTACAGCATTCCACTTGACCCACCCTTTACCCTATCATTGTAACCTCTCATTTCCCTTGTTTCATCCAGCTATCCGACACATTGCTGGACGCTATGGACAGTATAGAACGTCTCCTCCATTCAATCTGCACTTCCCTGGACTTTGGGAGAAAACTGGATCAACCAAAACACAGACAGAGACTGCGGGAACATGCGAAATCCACACAAACAGTCTCAGAGGGTTGAAATAAACCTGGTCCCTGGTGGTGTGAGGCAGCAGTGCTAACCACTGTATATAACACTCATAATTCAGAAGAATGAGTTAGTTGTTTTACGGACTCTCTCTCTCTCTCTCTCTCTCTCTCTTTCTCTCTCTCTCTCTCTCTCTCTCTCTCTCTCTCTCTCTCTCTCCCTCCCACACACACACACACAGACACACAGACACACACACACCACATGAAATGTATTTTTTCATTCTCCTTTAACTACTTAACACCTTCCTTTGCATGGGGAAACAATTCCTCTGATCATCAATAGTTGCTTCTTACTCACTGAGCAAATACACTAAGCCATCTTGATTTTCTCTTAATTGTTCGCAGTCAATGGTAATGTCATTGTCTGGTCTTTTTTTGACTGCATCCAAATTTTCTCGGGATCAACTACAAGCAAGGTAGCAATTCGCGAAATAATAATAAAACTTAAGTCTTTATTGAGTAATTGGCACAAAACGTTCAAGTTGGTCTCAAAATCAGGCAGGAAGCCAGCGTTGAATCCGTTCATTTTATGACTTTTAGTGTTGACATAAAGCTATGGTGAATTGAAGTAACAACCCATCGAATTCATAAATGTCCTTTAGAGAAAGAAAACTGCTGTCCTCAGTCAAACTGGGCTCCATGTGCCTCCATATCCACAGACATTGATGTTGTTTTCGGAGGTTAGTCATATAAGCTCAAGGCCCACACTGCATGACTTCCTCAGGATTGTGTCCTTGACCTAACTGTCTTTTGTGACAGTACAACTTACCTCTTGTCAATTAAAAGAGCCATAAGTTAGACTGTTTGCGAATAATTGCACAATCTTCAGCAGTATTCCTGGACACTGAAGCACTCCATGCCGCAGTGATGCAAAATCTCAGAAACATCCAAGGCTGTGCTGATCAGTGCCAATTAAAATGCGTACCACACAAATGCCAAACAATTACCAACTCGAATACGAGATCATTAAAGTTCCACCTCTGGTCATTCAGAGGCTTTGCTGTTTGTGAACCGTTGTGATCAAAAACCTGGAGTTACTATTGAGCAGAAAATGAATTGGACTTCCAGATTCAGATCAGGTCAGTGGGAACGAACACTGCCATGGGTAATGCCTCTCCTCCATCTACTGTGAAAGGCACACATCAATTTTATTGGTACCATATTTGGTAAAAAATATCTGCATACATGCATTCCATCCACCGCCGATGTTCAGTGAAAGCATCATGCATGATTGACAATACACATTGCAGAAATTCACTGAAGTGCCTTCAACAGCATCTTTCAAATAACGACTGCCATATTTCCAAAGACAAAGGCAGTAGATTAATGGGAACACCTCCAGCTGCATGTTTCCTACCAAGCCACTCACCATCCTGACTTTCATGTATCTTCCTTCAAAAAATTTGCCATCACCCCATTGGACAATAGAACTGCTCTCTTATTAGTGAGAAACGACTGGTTGTGAGTTTAACCTGAGGGTTGCCATGTCCCAGGTGAGTGGTGAGGGTGGGAATTCAGGAACTTCATGGTGATATCAGCCAGTGTGGGAAGTGACTCACACAGTTCGTGCCACTCTACATCGCGAAAACAGATGTCCAGCCAGCAATGCTGCAGGAGTTCAGTTAGCACATTTGGTTTGACAGCTTCTGTGAGAGGTGAGGTAATCCTCTGCTCAATATCACTGCCAGTTATCTCACTGTCTGACAGAACAGCCCTCCGTATCTAAGACGATTCCTTCGGTGTCCCATTGTCAAAATCCTGGACATTCCCTCTCTCCCGTCCCCTTCACACCTTCGACTATTTTTTTCCTACACTGTCGCAACTCTGGTGGCACAGGAAAGCAGCTACAACAGCATACTGAAGGGAAATAAATGTTGGTCCATCCATTAAAAACCAATCCCGCTGAATTAATTGATGAAACATTCCTAAACAAACCATTTTGACAGCCATGTTTATGACTACAAGAAATTCAGATAAATGTACAAGTAAAATCGTTGGATATGTAAACATTTGGCAGAATCTTTCGGGTGGAGAGTGAGTAAGCAAATATGCGTGAGAGCGGAAGAGAGATAGTGCGAGAAAGAAATGGTATGTCAATTGCTGAACTCAGTTCAATGTCATTTTGACTATGATGAAATACATTGAGCAAAGACCACTGCTGGCTGGATTTTCTTTGAAAGTTTTCGACACTTTGAAGCATTTTCAGACATGATTGTCCGAAAGTGGTTAGTACATGTCACACATCAGAATGTTCCTGCTTCTAATAGCAGAAATAGCTCCTTATAATCCTAAATAATCATCTGATGTTTGCGCAGTCCTTGTGTCTTAAATGAAAATATCGTTCTCGTGATCCAAGTTTCGTCACTGTTTGTGCTCGAGAGTAATAAATCATAGTGTCCATGCCAAATTGCTAATTGTTATTGAAATGATGATATTGGTAATCAGCATTTACGCTGCAGTTGGATTAGAAAAGTACTGTTATCTATGTTGGGTGACACAAGTATCGGGAGAGAAGAGTAAATTATCCAGTGAGGAGTTTTACATTCAAACCGACATTGAATGATTACTGTTAGTGCAAAGATATAACGACTCAGTGGTAAGGACTGCTGCCTCACATGTCAGGGCCTCAGTATCGATTTCATCACCACGTGATTGTCTGTGTGGAGTTTTTACATTCTCCCCGTGTCTGTACGTGTTTCTTTCAGGTGCACCATTTTCCTCCCACAATCCAAAGTTATACAGGTGAAGTGCTCCAGTCAGGGGTAAATGTCGGGGAATGGGTCTGGTAGGGTTACCCTTCAGACGGTTGGTGTGGACGTCTTGGGCAATAACAGGACTGTTTCTACACTGTAGGAATTCTACGGTTTTACGAAGGAGATAGGGAACGAAACGTTGGTCAATAGCTGATTAAAGTCAATATGTCTGAGAAGAGTTCCCATCACTCGTACTTTGGAGATAGGTTCGCTGCCTGTACTTCTGACTTTCCAATTGTAATCATTGTCTTACTGAGTTTTGTAATGACATTGTCAACAATTTCTTTCAATGTGAAGTATATAAAACAAATTAATAATACTTGTTAAGATACTACAAATAATGGAACGATTTAGTTAACACAATTGGCTCCCTCGAGATTTGATGCTCGATTTAGAACCAGAATTAGGTTGTATTGTCACGCATCCTGAAGAATAAGATTACGTGAGAAAAGTAAACAGTATACAATGCCCCATTCTCTGGTACCAAGTTGGTTACAAAACCAGAATTTTAAAAAAAGCAACGTTACAAATAACATAGCCAAAGAGGGGGCGGGGTGGGGGGGGGGGCAGTGGAGGGGATACATGCGGATATTAAAGTTGAAATCCTTTCTCCATAAGCGTGTTTGCAACCACAGAAAAACAGGTACATGGACCTCGCCATGGCCTGGAGTATTGTTCAGCCTACAATTCTGCATTTAATAAGAAGGTCGTTGCTCTAAGAGGTTACAACTATAAGGAATGCTTTACAGGCTGGAAGATGAGGCAGTGAGAGGTAGATTTACGGGGATTGGAGGAAATAACAGTAATATTGAAGGGTGTAGGGACTGCAGGAAGTTCTAGTGATGACCGGAGTGGCAAGGATGAGAGAAGTTTGCAGAGATAGAGAAGGCAGGAGTATCTGAAGGACAGACAGCGATGGCAGATGTGTGACAGCTGGAGGAGTTTTCAGAGATTTCGACGTTTGTATGTGTTGGCGGAAGTTCCATAGATGGACATTGCTGTTGCATGGAATTACACAATAAGGGAAGCTCTTGGGTTGGAGGATGTGACATAGGGTGTAAGAGAAGGTGTGTATGGACTTAAGCAGATGATTAAAAAACGAAGCGTTGTGGGGTTAGAGTATATCACTGAGATAGGGAATGATATAGGTTGTGGAGCTGGTTCCCAATATATGGAGGAATGTAGCTGCTGGATATCATTACTGAGATACGGAAAATGTTAGGGCTTTTGTGGTTTCCAGAGATAGAGAGAGATTTAAATGCTGGAAGAAGTTACGGAAATAGGGAAGGATGTAGGTGTTCTCGGAGGTAACAGAGATCGGCTGGATGTTTGTGTTCGCAAGTGTTACAGAGATCAGGTGTCGACATGGACCTGACTGATTTAATTTGATTTACTGTAGTCAGGTTTATCTAAGTACAGTGAAAAGCTTTGTTTGCGAGCAGCATTTGGTGGATCATAATAATCAAGAGCATACACATTATAGGGTGCTTCGATAAAGTGAGACACAATGTTTTCATTGCACAAGCGATGCATGAAGCAAAATCAATATTAACAAGATGAACACAAATTGAAGTTAGGGAGTCCATCCAACATTCTAATAACCGGAGGAAAGAAGCCGCTCTTCAAACTGATGATGTCTGATCATGCTTCTACATATTCCTGTTAACGGAAGATGTTATAGGAGAATATTACCGATGTCGGACGGGCATGATTTTGTTTGCAGTCTTTCAAATGGTATTGAGCTGTGTAAATGGAGTCCATGGATGAAACCTTGGCTTTCGTGGTGATCTTGGTTCTGCATGTAACCTTCTGTAGTTTCTGACAGTCCTCGGCTGAACAGTTGCCGGCCGAAGCGGTTATGCACCATAATACTATGCTTTCCATGGTGCATATGTAAAAGAATTTGACATTCTTATGGACATGGCGAACTTCCTAAGCTGTCTGAGGAAGAAGTGGTGTAGTTGTGCCTTCTTAACCATTGCATCTACATGAGCCATCCAGGACAGGATGTCGGTTATCGTCGGTCCGAGGAACTTGTTGTTCTCAACCCTCTCATCCTCCTCTCCTTTGATGTAGATGAAGTCACAGATAAATGAAGGTGTGCAGATTTTACAGAGGTAGGGATGTATGTAAGTGTTAATGAGGTTCAAGAAAGGGAAACGTGTACGGGCTGGTGGAGTTTAGAGAGAGGGTGCAAGTTATAGGCATTGGAGAAAGTGACACGCAAACGGAGGCAAGTAAGTGCTGAAGGAGATGGCAGAGACAAGGATGCATGTTAGGGTGGAGGTTGTTACAAATATAAGGAAGCATGTAGATGCTTGGCGATTGTACAGGTGTAGAGAGTTGCAGTAATTGGGGGTTGCAGTAATAGGGAGGTGTGTAGGGGCTTGAGATGGTTACCGAGATATGGAGGCTTGCAGCTGGTGTCAAAGTTAATGGGGTACTAGTGGACTGGTGAAGGGGCTGGAGAAAGTTACAGACATATGCAGGGGTGGAGCTGGGTTTGGAGATCATCGACGTGGGATATCAGCGGTATTGGGGCTGGACAGGAGTACAGAGGTATGGAGGGGTGTAACTGGTGTCAGAGGGAACGGCGATAGGATTGGAGGGGTGTAAGGTCTGGAGAAGGCTACAGAGAAATGGAGAGGTGTAGTTGGTGTTAGAGGCCATAGACGTGGGAGGGCAGGGGTATAGGGTCTGGAGAGGGATGCAGAGGTATGGAGGGATGGAGCTGGTGTCAGAGCTCATGGAGGGTGGAGGGAAGGCATGTAGGGTTGAAGAAGGTAACAGAGCCATGGAGTGGTGCAGCTGGTGTTCCACATCATATTTGTGGGAGCTGAGGGATGTGGGGTCTGGAGAGTTTTAATGGGATTTGGAGGGCTGTAGCAGGTGTCAGAGGTCATGGGGATAGGATAGGAGGGATGTAAGGGCTGGAAAAGGTTACAAATATATGCAGAGGTATAGCTGGTGTCAAAGGTGAGGAAGTGGGAGGGGATTGGTGTCGGGGATGGAGCACGTTACAGGGATATGGGTGGGGTGCAGGTGGTGCCTGAGTTCGTGTTTGTGGAAAGGGAAGGGTGGAACGTCTGGAGACGGTTAAAGAGATTTGGAAGAGTGTAGTTGGTGTCAGAGATTGCACGGTTAGGAGAGTAGGGGTGTAGGGGCATGAGAGGGTTCCAGTGATATGAAGAGGTGTATCTGGTGTCATAGGTGAAGTAGGTGGGGGGTAGGGTTGTAGTAGCTGGAGAAGGTTACACAGATATGGAGAGGTACAGCTGGTGTGAGAGATCATAGAGGTGGGAGGGAAGAGATGGAGGTTTTGGAGAAGGCTGCAGAGATATGGAGGGGTGTAGTTGGTGCAAGAGGTCATAGTGGTGGCAGCGGAGGGGGTGTAGGGGTTGGCGAAGGTTACAGAGATATGGAGTGGTGTAGATGGGGTCAGAGGTCATGGAGGTAGGAAGTGAGCGTGGGAGAGGCTGGTGAATGTTACACAGATACGGCGGAGTGTAGCTGGTGTCAGAGGCCATCAGGTGGGGAGAGTGGTGTGGAGACTGGAGAAGGTTACAGAGGTGTCGATGGGGTGTAGCTGGTGTCAGGGATCATGGAGTTAGGAGGGTAGGGGAGAAAGCAGGAGAAGGCTATAGAGATATGAAGATGTGCAGCTGGTGTGAGATATCATAGAGATTGGTGGAGTTAGGTGTAGTGGCTGGACTGTATTTCAGCGATATGGGGGTGTAGACGGGTTAAGACGTCATAGAAGTGAGGGGTAGGGGTATAGGAGCTGGAGACGGTTACAGAGATATGGAAAGGTGTAGCTTGTGTTAGAGATCATAGAGGCTGGAGTTGTGGGGTGGACGGGATGGAGAAGTTTGAAGAGATGTGGAGGGGTGCCGCTGGTGTCAGAGATCATTGAGGTGAGAGGGAGGGCAAGAAGATCTGTCGAGTGTTACGTAGATATGAAAAGGTGTGCCTGGTGTTAGAGGTCATAGAAGTGCGAGTGGAGGGGTTTAGGATCTTGAGCTGGTTGCAGAGATATTGAGGGGTTAAACTGGTATCAGAGGCCATGGAACTAGGAGGGCGGTGTTGAGGGCCTGGTGAAGATTACAGAGATATGGAGAGATGCAGCTGGTGTTGGAGGTCATAGTGTTGGTAGTGGAGCGATGTCGTAGTTAGAGACGGTTATAGAGATATGGGGGATGTAGCTGATGTCAGATGTCATAGAGGTGAGAGGGGTCTAGGAGCTGTAGAAGGTTACAGAGATATGGAAAGGTATAGCCAGTGGGTGAGCAATCAAAGAGGTAGGGGACGGGTGTTTGGGATGGAGAGGGTTAAATAGATAAGGAGCGGTTTAGCTGGGGTCAGAAGTCATAGAGGTGTGAGTGAAGGGTTAGTGGGCTGTTTTGGTCTGGATTAATTTGCAGGTTAGTCCAGAAACTCAAGTAATGCTCAGAATCGAATTCCACCACGGCAGATTGCAGAATCTTTCACACAGAAATTCTTCGAATGAAAATACACTGATCACTGTGAAGCCATTGTCGGTTGCCAGAAATATCCAACTGGCTCACAGATGTCCTTCAGAGAAGGAATTCTGCCATCCCCACCAGGTCTGCCTACATTTGAATCCAGTCTCAATTCAAGTTGGAAGACCCTTAACTGCCCTCTGAAAGAGCAAGGCAGTCAGTTCCATCAATCGCTACAATGTCTCAAAAAACAAATGAAATGGCACCGATAGCTGAGCATGACCTAGACAACAGAAAAGACTAAGCCAGAAAAGGCAAAGCAAGAAGTAGACCTTTTGAACCTACAATGTCTTCCGAGAGTTTATGACAAAGTTCGGAAAGTGGCCTCACAGAGCAGTCAAGCAGCTCTCTCTTCTTATGTGCTTCCAACCTCCTCTCACTGTATTTCTTTCTGTCTTTATCTTTCGTTCCTCTTCCTCTACCTCTGTGCGAGCATATCCTACTATATCTGTCTTCTACTCCGTGTACTTGACGTTACCTCTTATTTCTGTCTATTTCTAACTATTATGCACTCTGTCTGCCCAAAATAATTATGCACTGCCCCACATTTGTGCTTCCACATTCTTGCATAGCCGCAATACGTATTGTTTTTCTTTTCTCTTCCCAAACATATCACTTCACACGGCTCCAGACAGAGTTGTATTTGCCTATTTTCTGTATGAGTGACCATTGCACAGAATCATCGAATTATTATAGTGTGGAACCATGCCATTCCATCTACCGAACAACACCGTCAATCCGAAGAGCAACCCACCCAATCCACGTAACCCTGCGATTACCATTACTAATCCACCTTGCCCGTAATTCCCAAGACACTATGCATTATCTAGCATGGCCAATCCACCTAACATGCACAACTTTGAACTGTAGCAGAAAAGCGCAGCAATCGAACAAAACCAATGCAGACACGAGAAGAGTGTACAAATTCTCCACAGAAAGTCGCCCAAGCATGAAATTAATCCTCGTTATCAGAAATCTGGCTACTTTTTATGTCATGTGTTAATTGCATCAGTTGTGATAACAGGAAAAACAGAAACCACTACTACCCTCTGATAAAACGCTTTGGAAACAAATTTCCAAACACAAAACTTCCTTCACCCATTGTCTTCTGCCTCAGCCTTTATTTACGAGTCAACCTGTCACTTTGCCTTTTCTTAGATGAGTTGTTAATTTCGAGTTCAGAGGAATGGTCTTTCGACCCGAAAGGATAGCACTGATTTCTCTCCACAGGTGGTGCCAGAACTTCTGAACTTGAACAGCAATTTCTGTTTTTGTTCGCGATGTATAACTGTGATTGCCTGTAACCTTCCCAAAAACATCACTTCATAATTCTCCAAATTGAGTTCAGTTTGTCACTTCTGCAAGTTGTTTTTCGGTTTTAACCCACCCAGAGAACCGTGGTAGACAATCAGTGAGTTTTGCCGACATGCAATGGCTAGCTGAAACATTGAGAAAGTTCTGCCTTTCGTCTGCACGACCGCACAGCCTTGTAGGGAGGCCTGACTCGTTACTGATAGCTGTAGCCTGCACATGACTGACAGACCAAGCCTACACATGACTGACAGCCCAAGCCTACACATGACTGACAGCTATGTTAACCAATCCGATAATCACGTCACAACATACTTTGACTCACATCCTTTCAGGCAATCAGAGCAGTCAAACTATAACATTGGCACTTGCAATCAATCAGATTGGCAGTGTAACGGCTGCTTTATCTAATCAGAAATCACCAACCAACTCCCACCCCCGTTAGACCAAGAACAGTGGGAGAGATTCCAAAAAAGTTGAAGAATTGGAGGTGCTAGTAATACGAAAGGAAATCTTAAATTGTTGGTTACTGCTGCCGGGGGTCACTGGACCTGAAACGTTAACTCTGATTTTTCTCCACAGATGTTACCGGATTAACTGCGTTTTTACACCACTTTCTGCATTTGGTTGTCATATTGAGAAGCATGTTTCACACATTGACACAGAAGCATGGACTGAACAGCTGGGAGACATTCGGAACAACTTGCCCATGCCTATCAATACATATATGACTACAAAGAGGTGGGGGAGTGGCATTGCCATGCAGGGATAGTGTCAGAGCTGCAGAAAGGGAGGTCATCGCGAACAGTTTGTCTACTGAGTCAGTATGAGTTTGAGTCAGATACATGAAAGGAGCAATCACGTTACTGGGTGTTTTCCACACAGACACCAACAGCAACAGTGACACAGAGGAGCAAGTTTTGTAAAGGCGCTGAAGTAAAGGTGTTATTTTCAAGAGTAACTCCAACTTCCATAACATGGATTATATTTTGTCCAGTGTGCCCAGGAAGGATTCCAGACTCAGTATGAAGTTAGGCCGACTGGGGAAGGGGGGGAGGGGTGCATATTGGATTTGGTGCTTCGTAATGAACCAGGTCAGATGTCATACCTCTCGGTGGGAAAGCATTTTGGCGAAAGTGATCATAACTCTCTGAACATTACGATGGTTATGGAAAGGGATACGACCAGACGGAATGGGAAAAAAAATCATTGTGGGCGGGGGAATTATGATGCTATTAGGCAGGAAAATTCGAGCATAAATTGAGAGCTTGTATTCTCAGAAAAATTCAAGACATAAATGGGAAGGGTGTTATTGGAGAACTTGCTGTGAGTTTTGCATAGATTTGTCCCAATAAGACAAGGAAGGAATAATCGGGTGAAAGAATCTTGGATGATAGAGATGTGGAACATCTCATCAAGAAGAAGAAGGAAGGTTACATAAGGTTGAGGAAGCAAGGATCAGACACGACTCTAGAAGGATAAAAGGTAACCATGAAAGCACTGAAGAATGGACTTAGGAAAGCAAGAAGTAGTCATGAAAACGGTCTGTCCATTCGGACTAAGGGAAACCCCAAGGCATTCCTCATTTACATGAGGAAAAGGAAGATCGCCGAGTGAGGACAGTGCCGATCAGGGATAGTGGAGGGAATTGGTGCGTGGAGTCGGATAAGTTCAGCGATTTCCTTAATGAATGCTTTCCTTCAGTATTCACTAGTGAGGAGGACTTTGACGTTTGTGATGACAGCGTGAAACAGGCTGTTATGCTTGAACAGGTTGATTTTAATAACGGGAATATGGTGGAAAGTTTGGCAAGCATGAGGTTAGATAATTTCCCTGGTCCAAATGGTATATATCCAACTTTACTACGGGAAGTGAGGGAAGACATTGCTGCGCCTTTGGCGATGGTCTTTGCATCTTCACTGTCCACTGGAATAGTAACAGATGATTGGAGGATGGCAAATGTTATTGCCTTGAACATGAAAGGTCTAATCATTACAGAACAGACAATCTTACCTCAATGTTGGGCATATTATTGGAGAGGAATCTGAGAGACAGGATTTCTTATTATTTGGGAAAGATTGGCTTGAGTAGAGTTAGTCAGTATGGCTTCGTGAGGGGCGGGTCATATCTCACAAGATTTGCTGAATTATTCGAGGATATGACAAACACATTAATGAAGGTCGAGCAGTGCACCTTATGTATATGGATATTACCAAGGAGGTTCATTAAGTCAGAGGGGATGCGATACAGGGAAATCTGGCTATATGGACACGGAATTTCCGAGGTCATTGAATGAAAGAGAGTGATAGTCGATGGAAAGTATTCAGACTGGAGCTCACTGACCGGTGGTGATTCTGCGTGAATGACATGGATGTGGAAGTACAAGAGTGGATTAGTACATTTGCCTGTGTCACGAAGTTTTCTGGAGTTGTGGATAGTGTGGAGGGCTGGTGTAAGTTGCAATGCGATATTTACAGAATGGAGAGCAGGGCTGAGAATTCACAGATGCGGTCCAACCTAGATAAGTGTGAAATAATTCACTTTGAAACATCGAATCTGAATGCAGATGACAGCATTAAAGACAGAATTTTTGACAGTGTGTAAGAATAGAGTGATCTTGCAGTCCACGTCCACGCATCCCTAAAAGTTGTCAAACAAGTTGAGAGAGTTGTAAAGAAGACGTATGATATGCTGGCTCTCATATGCAGGTACATTCAATTTCAGATACGCAATGTTGTGCTGCAGCTCTGTAGTCCTCTGGTTAGAACCCACTTGAAATATTGTATTCAGTTCTGGTCGCCTCGTTATAGAAATAATGTAGAAGCTTTAGAGAGGGTGCAGTGGAGAGTTACCAGGATGCTACCTGGACTGGTGGGCATCTCCTATAGTGAAAGGTTGTGGGAGTTAGGGCTTTTCTCCTTGGAGCGAAGAATAATGGGAGGTGATTTTATGGTTGTGTACAAGATGATGAGAGTAATAGAGAGAGTGGCTAGCAAGAGATTTTTTCCTGAGGTGTAAATGACTATCAAGGAGTGTATAATGTTTCTGATTGGAGAAAGGTTTAGGGGAGGGGTCGTTGCGTGGAATGCATGACCTGCAGTGGTAGTAGCGTCACATACTTTGAAGGCATTTAAGCAACTTTTGGATTGGCACATGGATGATAATAACATGAAGGTTATGCAAGTTACTTTGATCTTAGAGCAGTATAAAAATCGGCACAAAATCGATAACTGAAAGGCCTGTACTGTGCTATATCGATGTAAAAACCTCGATGAAGGGCTTTTGCCCGAAACGTAGATTTTGCTGCTGCTCCTCGGATGCTGCCTGAACTGCTGTGCTCTTCCAGCACCACTAATCCAGAATCTGTGCTATATCGATCTATGTTCTTTGTTCAATAACTCTATTTTTCACTTTGGATTAAAAGTGCTGGATTCTCAAACACATCATCAGGCAGTCAGTTCCATATTTCAACAACCCCCTGAGTGGCAAAGCTTCTCCGAAATTATTGTCTTAGCTCCTCCCTTTTAATATACATCTATACCCCTGGAAATTGATACACGTAATAATGGAGAGGAAATGTCTTTGATGCATCCCATCAATGCTTCTGAGAGTCTTATACAACTCTAAAAAAAACCCTACTGGTGCTTCATTGCTTCAATCCGATATTGATTTGATTTATTATTGTCACATGTACTTAGGTAAACTGCAAAGTTTTGTTTTGCGTGGCAGATCATACCATACATCGTGCATCAGCGTAACAGAACAGAGCGAACCTTACAACGTTACGACTGCAGAGAAGACGGACAGAGAGCAACTGCGATATTAATTCAAAGTTTGGGAGAAGATTTGTATCTCGGCTGCTCGTTGTTGTGGTTCTGTTCGCCGAGATGTGAATTTGCGTTGCAGATGTTTCGTCCCCTGTCTAGGTGACATCCTCAGTGCTTGGGAGCCTCATGTGAAGCGCGTGTGTGATGTTTCCTCCGGCATTTATAGTGACTGATACCTGCTGCTTCCAGTTGTCAGTTCCAGCTGTCCGCTGCAGTGGCCAGTATATTGGGTTCAGGTCGATGTGCTTATTGATTTAATCTGTGGATGAGTGCCATGCCTCTTGGACATGCCACAACCCAAAGGACTAGCCACACTACCATACATCAAAAACATTGCTGAACTGACAGCCAGACTACTGCGACCACTAGGACTCATAACAGCACACAAACCAACAGCCATTCTCAGACAACAACTCACCAGGACGAAGGACCCGTTACCCAGCATGAGCAAAACTAATGTAGTGTACACAATCCCATGCAAGGATTGCCCAAAACACTACATAGGACAAACAGGAAGTCAGCTAACGGTCCGCATCCATGAACACCAACTCGCCACGAAAGCACACGACCAGCTATCCTTTGTAGAAACACACTCAGATGACGAGCAACATGAGGTCGACTGGGACAACACTACTATTATAGTACAAGTCAAACAGAGAACAGCCAGGGAATTCCTAGAGGCATGGCGCTCATCCACAGATTCAATCAATGAGCACATCGACCTGGACCCAATATATCGACCACTGCAGCGGACAGCTGGAACTGACAACCAGAAGCGGCAGGTACAATTCACTATAAATGCCGGAGGAAACATCACAGAAGCGTTTCACAGAAGGCTCCCAAGCACTGAGGATGTCACCTAGACAGGGGATGAAACGTCTCCAACACAAATTCCCAGCTCGGCGAACAGAACCATAACAGTGATATTAATTTTTAGAATTAGAGGTCAATTCAGAAATATAATAACAGCAGGAAAGAAACTGTTATTGAATTTGTCGTTACGTGTATAAAAACGTTTTTATCTTCGTCCCAAAAGAAGCTGCTGGCAGAGTTTATAAGTGGTGGGATATTTCCTCATGGATCAGAACGTCCATTCTACGCAGTCTCCTGGTGAATCTCCTCTTCACCATTTCTCGTCCACTCACGTGTTTCCGATCATGTGGTGACAACCGCCCTAGTTGTGCCTTAAACAACAATTTATAAAATTCCAGCGTAACCTCCATGCTCTTTAATTCTTTGCCTTTGCAAATAAGTACAAGTATTCCATCTAGCTTCTTAAGCGTATATCTGCCCTACGACTTTCAGGATTTTGTATCAATTCACTTCTCAGTAATGTTCACTACTTTCCATGGTCCTACTTTTCATCGTGTAATCCTTCCCCAAGTACATCGCGTCTCATTATTTTCCGAATTGAATTCCATTTCCTACTGCTCTGCACATCTGACTAATCTATTGACTTTCTCCACGAGTTTACGCTCTCCCCCTCACTATTGACTATGCTATGAATTTCATATGATTTGCAAACTTTTGATCATGTCACGAGAAATTTATTGCAGATGCTGACATCTGTCCTGAGAAAAAATGTTGGAGATTTCTTTGGGACAGATAGCATCACAGAAGAGAGACTAAGTGAACGTTTCAAGTGGCGATCACTTTTCATCAGCACTGGAAAGAAGAGTGGAGGGGACTGCGTTTAAATGATATCTTGGGGGAGGTTCGTGGGTGCAGTGTGTGCTGGTGGATAAAAAATGCTGATTGCTTAGATTAAGTGATCAGTATGCGAGAAAGACGGTCATGGAATAAGCAAGCCATGTCAGCAGCAATGCTAATGGAAGGAGGCATCATTCAACAGATGCTTTCTGGTTGGAAGGACTTGGAGGGTGTGATAGAGTCCTTGCAGGACATGGGGAATATGGAGCGGCAGCGAATTTAACTGTAAACATCAGTGGTTTTCCAATGGACGGCAGTGGACACTTTTTCCCCGTCTGTCTCTGTCTCCATTTCAGGTGGACACTAAGGATCTCACAGGCATTGTCCTTCTCACCGCCACCCAACGAAAGTCTTAATGTTTGTTGGTATTGACAGCATGCTCAAGGAACCACTTGAAAAGATGCGTCCTTTCATTTTCCGGCAGTGTCACGCTGACCGACACTACATGCTGACCAATTCCTTATCCACTGGTTGTCAGAGTCACACAGATACTCACCTCGGTCAGTCCACCTGCCAAATGAGTTGTGGCTAACAGAGTCACTCAAAACCCATCTCCTCCGACATCCCAGTTCATCCACTCTGGTGCTAGCACCCTCTATTGGAACACACCTACCATAGGTATGAAATATAACAGCAATCACTTTAGTGGGATGAGACTGAGTGTGGGACAAAGCAGCAAACCAATGTTTTAGCCCAGGTCTGTTCCTGTCCCTGCCCCATCCACACTGGACCCAGACTTGGAATACACACGGACACAACACTGCAGTTATATACCCAGAGAGACCACACACATGGTTACAATATTAATCAACTGAAGATTTTTTTTGCATAAATGAACACAAGTTTATTCCAAAAATGGACACTAGCTCTTTGCATAAATGAACATAAGTTTAGTACGCAAATTAACACGAAATTCTTAAGTATCTGAGCACAAGAGTTTTCGACAAATTTAATGAAATCAAAACAAACAAGTAAGGTCAGCAAGCTGGATACGTCCGGAAGTTCTGAGGAATGCTCATTGGCCCTAAAACTTTAATTTTGATTTCTCTTCACAATGCTGCCAGAACTGCGGGTCTACGTCAGCAATATTAATTTTTTTAGATTTATTCAAATGATAAGAAACCATCGTAAGTCTGAAAATATCATAATTCCAATTTAACATACAGCAATTATAAGAACGGACACAATTTAAAAAAGCACATAGCATGCAAATGTCAGAATTGAAGACAAGATTGTTCAACAAATGTACTTCATTCTTGGGAATAAGTCAATGGAATGAGACCTTCCCTACATCTGTGAGACCAACTGTAAACTCGGGGTATTTTCCACTGGGCAACTCAGACGGGCCTAGAAGGGCCGACCTGACCTTTTGTCACTGCCTGTTTCAACTTCTATTTTCACTCATTTTCCGACATGACCATCATTGGCCTCTTCCATTGCCAGGGTGAGTCAGACCATAAATTAGAGGAACAACACGTCATCTTCCGGCTGACTCAACATTGAGTTGTTCAATTTCAAATAACCTCCCTTCTCATCTCCTGACTCCATTTCCAGCCCCTCCCGCTCCCTTCCATTCCTGTGACCGACCCTTCCTTCCATCTGTTGTCTGGATTCATTTTTCCCATTGACTATGCAGGCCGTACCCCGTACCCGGTACCTGTGGTCACCTATCATTACTTCATCACTCCACCCATCTCCCCACAGATACCTCTCCGCCACCACCTCCCATGCAGCTCGCCTTACTCCCACCCCCAGTCCTGTAGAGTGGTTGTACTCGAAACGTTGACTCCTCCACCTGCTGATGCTGCCTGGTTCGCTGTGTTCTTCCAGCCTCCTGCTTATCTACTTTGTATTGGAGCATCTGCAGTTTTATTTTGTGCCTGACAATGAGATATTAAACGGATCTTCGACTTTATCATCTGTAGTTAAAGCTGGGAAGTAGATGTTTGACACAAAATGTGTTTAAGTTGTTTTCACTCAGCAGTGTCAATTACAGCGCGCATACCAACAATAGCAATCTCCCTCTGCTCGACAACGTGAGTATCGCTCTCTCACATACCAGTCATCACACCACAATCTCTCTCTGCTGGCGACTGTTCATTTCCCCCCAAGGAACAGGTGATATGAATATAGTCACGACTTTTACAGACAAAATATAATTATTTGCATGAGGCTGTGCAGACAACATACCGATGACTCGCCTTTGTCCATATACCGTGTTGTTAGCAAACATTTGTGTCTGATTGCTCGGAGTGCAATCCAGAAGGAAAACACAGCTTTATTACTTGTAACATAGCAAACTCAGTCAAACTTGAATAAATACTCCTACACATATCTAAAGTTTAACATACATTTCTGAATCAATTTGTGTTTTAGTTGTATGCGCATTGCTTTCTAATTATTAATCGATGGCATGTGATGTCAAAATTGGTCAGAAGGTGGAAAGGCACGTCCTGACATTAGAACTCTGATCCGAGGTTGGCCCTGTCAATATCCTAAGTCTTTTTAGGGTCTGCCGACTGGTTTCAGCTAGTTCCAAGTTATCTCATCGTCCTTATGGCACTGTCTGCTGTGTTATCCATTTGAACTCACTAATACCTTATTGTATCATAGCCTTTTTGTATGTCTTCTCTCAGAGACATCAGCTTAAACCTTGCATTCTCCGATCTTACAACAAATGTTACGGTTTTTCTTAACTGAAAACAGGCCCCAGCAGTTTCTCTATGTGGGAGAGGGGGTGGCCATGTAATGAGTTGACAGTGTGACTTTTACTGCCTGTTCCTGTCGGCCTGAAGCCATGTGGCGTACCATTCATTATCTCACACATGATCATCCTTTTCTATTCTAACCTCTGATATTCTTTCCATCCCTACAATGTGAAAGTTGTTCTCGTCTTTTTACGATTTCTTTGTCCTTGAAGATTCTGAAACATTTCGCTACTGAGACAATCAGTCCAGATCTAGATTCCTGTGCTGACTCCAATTGACATGTATTTTTATTTCAGCTGAACTTATTTGCCAACAACGTGAAACAGATTGAAGAGGAAACAGGAAATAAATACATTGACTACAATTATAAATCAGATTGAGATAGTATTTCAATAGTTGTTAAATTATTACCGATTAAGTTTGCTGGATCACATTGTGTTTTATGTTTACAGAATGACAAACATTCACACAAACCCCTACAGATCAGGAAGATCTCTGAGGGGACAAATTTTGCTGTGAAGAACTTTCAATGAGTGATTTGTACTGACAGCTGTGTAGAGATACTCAGCACAAGCACCATGAGACTGGCATTCCACATTCTTGACAGAGGTGAAATGACTGATATCAAAGTTATCCCCCAGAGTCCTATGTTATCGATAGGAGTAGCAACATGCACTGCTTGTTCGTAATACAGGAATTAATATTCTAAAGTCTCGACTAATTACAATTCGAGATGGAAACAATCATGCAGAGTATCAGATAACGATTATTATCAATACAATCTCACACAATCAGGTACTTACAGCAGTTTCAGTTTCCTACTGTCTGGATACCAAGAACCACACACAGTAGTTGGACTCCAGAACGTCCCAAATTCCTACCATTCAGATTCAGATCCATTAAAGACTGGTTTTTAATGAGACCGAAGCAGAGCACGTGATCAGAAGACTTTTGGAGCAAGAGAAAGAATTAACAGGAATCAGAGTCAAGCCCCACTGTTGGTCATTAATTCCACAATTAAACAGTTAACGACATTTTAAAAGAATTTGATAACAAACACAACCTCACACAATTTGGTAATGACAGCAACTTTACAATTCAGATTTCTCAAAACCTGTGACAGTAGTTTCACTCCTGAATCTCTCCATTTATTATCATTCAGGTTGACAAAGGTCAATGAACAGGTTTGGACTTAGAATGGAGGTGAGTTTGTCTGCACAATAACCTGTGAGGATGTTATTATTGAGATTGGGGCTCGGAGGGACAGGAAGATAGAGAAACGACAGGGCTCAACTTTAAGCCTAATAATAATAAAACATAATAAAGATTCAGATATCTGTTTATCACATGGGAACACGTGAAACTAGAACTGAAGTAGCTCATGTGCTCGCTCGACCCTACTCTTCCATTTCAGAAGACTATGACTGGGTGTGTTTAAAGTTTGAGCTTCACATTCACATTTGCCCACCGTAATCTTAGATTCTTGTTATGCAAGCGAATAAATCTTCCAGTGACTTAAAAATATTCATCGTCCACATCCCTGGCATTTTCTGGGAGAGACAGTTCCAATGTTACACTGCCCTAAAAACAAATCACTTCCTCTCCGTCCAAAAAGGGTAACCCTTCACTAATTTTAAAACCACCTCCCCTAGTTTAGAACTCACTGACCGGAAAAAATATCCATTCCATACTCAGCAAGATCATTTGCAACCTTATACACTTTGATCGAGTCACCCTTAACCTGCCCAAATTCCAGAGGAAACAAGCCCATTCTGTCCACCTATTCCCACAGCTCAAGTTACTTATTCAAAGCATTCATTGAGTAAACCTTCTGAGCCGCCTCGAAAATCTTTACATCCCTCTTTTAAAAATGAAGCTATTGGAAATAATTAAACAATAATCGTTAGATGCAGATTATTATAGTAAAGGTAGAGAGCGGGTTCCAATTAATGAATCCTGTAACAAATGAATTTTATGCATCCTAGAGTTTACTGTCAACAGGAGTCCATGAACAACTGTTTAGTGCCAACAATTCATTTCAGAGAGGCCTTGGAGCCAGAAGAGGTTTCCAGACAATGAGGTGATTGACACTGAGAACGGATGGGTAAAGCAATAACAGACTAAATGATACAGATTGAATGAAGTCTGATGAAACCTTTCCTGAATCTTGGCAATTTCGGAGCGTTCACACGAATGTTTCTGCTCCCAAATTGTCGACCACTTCTGAGTCCCTGCAACGAAGACTGGAGACGATGAAACCTGACAAGCCACTGCGACCTCAGTTTACAGAGTGAATCCCGATTAGTGAATGAACTCATTATGTTCATTCCCTCCCTCCTACCTCATGACTTACAGTTGAGTTGACACTGAGGAACATGCGCAAAAGTCTCTAGGGAAATGCTTGCTCATCCATTAGTGAAAACGATTTGTTCAAGTGTTTCAAACATACGCTTCTTTCCATGCATACTCAATTTCACCGGATATTGAGATCTGGCGTAGGGATAGAGTGGAGATGGGAGAGAGACTTGGGCAGAGAATGAAACAATGAGAGAGAGAGAAATAGGGACCTGGAGAGGAGAGAGAGAATGGTATATGGTTTGGGATACGGGGTGAAGTTGAAACCCGGAGAGGAGGGGAATTTGTTTGTTGATAGAATTCCGTTCTGTGTTTGTCGCTGTCTAATGTCTATGGCTCATTGTACTGTGTCTGCCCATTCATGGTTTGTTGCGGTAGTGAGTAAAGTCTATTGGCGTGAATTTTCCTGGTTGAATCCGGGAATCTATCCATAAGCGCATTAACTTGAACCCAATTCACAACCTTCTGAGAGAAACCAACCGGAATTAACATCAACACAGAAAATAACAGCACCACAAGAAATGACGTCGCCAACCCAAGGAAAGCTAAAGTTATAAATAACAAGCGGCTCACTAACACCAGTGCCTCCCTGGAGTCTCACTGATGATGATACCCAGTATAGTGACAAAACGTCTGAAAAACAAAGTTCCACCTCAGCGACAAACTTCAATCCAGATCCTGAACCTGAGCTACAAATCATTTGAAAACTCTCTAAATTCTGTTTTTTTTTTAAATAAGCAGTTTGACCAGCAGCATCTCTTAAAGCAAAGAATAAACTTCGGATCTGGGCTGCCTTCTCGAAATGGCCTGCTCGATAACAGATTGGAGGCTCTGTGCGGGATTTATTTCAATGCTCCAAACTTGGATTCGGGTTGCTGGACTCGTAGGCAGTGAATGGTAACTATTAGTGTCATTTGTGCTGGGTAGGAGAAAGTGATGACTGCAGATGCTGAATATCAGAGCCGATAGCTGTGGTGCTAGAAAAGCACAGGAGGGCAAACAGCATCCACGGGAGCACCAGAATCGACTTTTCAGGCATAAAGATTTCATCAGGACTTGTGAGGAACGGGTTATGCCTGAAACGTCGATTCTCCTACTCCCCAAATGATGCCTGACTGGCTATGATTTTCCACTCTTTCATTCCGAATGTTGAATTCAGTTAGTTTAAAGTGCTTGGGATAGCAATGGTCCTGTCAGTCACAAAGGGAGTCTCTTTGGGGTTTCTGCAAAAGGTGATTAAGGCCAAGCTGCTGCACGTACCAGACAACGTGGAGTTGGAGGTGAAGTTGGAGTTGGAGCAGCCTCCTTCCTTGAGAAAATGAGAGATAATTAATGCAATAGCTTAGAATTTAATCTTTCCAGAAACATCATCGGATTTTTTGGAACTGGCTAAAATACAATTAAAAATTAAACCATTGAGTTAGAAGCAAAATGTAGGAGTTACTATTTAAAGCATAGGAATGAAAAAGAGAGAAAAAAGAGAGAAAGAGAGAAAGATAAGAGATAAAGAGAGAGTAAGAGAGAGGAAAGGAAGAAAGAGGGAATTTGAAATTCAGAAATTGGAACTTAGACAGAAGTTCAACATTTCACTTTCTGAAGCACGGAGAATTCATATAAAAAAGCATTGAGTTGAAGCAAATACTAGCAGGTGAAATGGCTGATGTTTATGAGTTCGTCAATAAATTGAAGATTAGCTTCCAAAGTCAGTTTCAATCATTTAAGGATATAAATTGGTGAAAAGGAAAAACCTCACGTGGAAAGAAAAGGTAGAGCTCGGTGAAGATCATAATAATAAGTTAGTCTAAAATGGACCCTCTTGAAGGGGTCAAAGAAAGTAAAACACTCCTGTGTTCACACTGCAACAAAATAGTCCCCACGAAATCAGAGTGTAGGTAGGTTAGTACAAGTACTGGGAAGCCAGATATAGGAAAACAGGTTGAGCCATACAATTTTGTTGGAATGGTGACAGAAATTACAGTGGACGACAAAACGCTGCAATAGAATGTATATGTTGATCACAAGTTCGTTAAGGAGGAAGTGCCAGATCATCTTAGAGTAATAGAGTCGTAAAGATTTACAGCACGAAAACAGACCCTTCGGAACAACACGTCCCTGCCGGCCAGATGTCCCAACACAAATCCCGTCACACCTGCTATCACCCGGTGCACATCGCTCCAAACTGTTCGTACACATATACACTTCCAGATGCCCTTTAAATGTTGTAATAGTACGACCGTGCGGAACTTTTTCTGGCAGATAAGTCCATGCACTTACGACCCACACCCTTCAGTCCCTTTTATATCTTTCCGCTCTTACCATAAATATATGGCCTTTACTTCTGGTCTACCCCAAGCAAGGGAAAAAGACATTGTCTATTCACCGTAACCATGCCCCTCATCATTTTATAATACTTTGTAAGGTCACCCCTCAGCCTCCGACACTCCAGGGAAAACACCCCAGCCTATACAACCTGCCCAAAGTTAAAAAAAAAACACTGGCGAAATCCTTGTGAATCTTTTCTGAACCCTTTCATTTTTCACAACGATGTACCTGTGATCGTAAAATGTACTTGCAAAGGCCTGGAGTACGAGATAAAGTGGTGAAAATATTTAGCGACACAGCAACCTCTCAATCTGTAATGCTGAAAGATGAGGACATATGTACTTCTGAAGGAATATTGCCAGAAAATGTGCAAGCAATGGGAATTTACCGCGGGACAAGATGTTCTCAGTTATGTAAAGTGAGGTTAGAGCGTCCAGCGAAGAGTGGAGGAGTTATCCTGGGAGTACTGGTCAAACTATCAGTTCCACGCATACAATTTGCCCTCGGTAATGATTTAGCTGATTCACCGGTCGGAGTGTTACCTACTGTAGTTGAAAAAGCCAGTGGAAACTGAACTACTGGCTGACACAGATCCTGGCACTTTTCCTATCTGTGTGGTTACGAGGTCAGAAAGTCACGACATAAAACAGGAGAGATCAAAGAGTACAGATAACAAAGTTGAAATGGAATGAGCAGACAACCTGTTTGAAAATGACGGTTGAGACAAACCACACGCAGGTTGGGGTCAAAGTAGGCATATTTAACTCAGGTAAATTATCTAAGTTGCAGCAGGAAGAAGAGAACATTAAGCAATTGTATCAAAAGGCAAACACAGAAAAAAACAGAATGCATTCCTGAATGTTATTGCCGTAACAATGATGCATTAATGAGGAATGAAGTCCACCATATATTCGGGTGGATGGGAAATGCTTAGAAGTTCATCAAGTCATATAGCCAGTGACATATAAAAAGGAGGTATTGCAAGTGGTACAAGAGCTACCTCGCGGGGGTCATTTAGGAGTGAGACAAACTCAAGCTAAACTTCAAGAGTTTTTTTGCCGGCTTGGACTCCACAAGGATGTAGTTGAATTTTTACATATATGTCATACGTGTCAGGTAATTGGAAAACCACGTGCAGTAATAAAACCCGTATCTTTAAAACATCCTCCAGCATTTGAGGCACCATTTTCATGGATCTTAAATGACTGCAGACGACTCCGACCTCAAACCAGAAGTAGGAATCAGTACTTGTTAATAATAATGGATGCGTCCACTGGACGTCCAAATGATTTTCCATTATGCAATATCACAACTAAAAGGTACATGAAGGAATTTCTCAAATTCTGCACGAGATACGACTGCCATTAGAAATACAGCCAGATCAAGTGTCAAATTTCACATTCAAACTATTCAAGGAAGGTAAGTACAGCTGTGGAATAAAACAATTCAAATCTACTGCTTACCATCCAGAAACGCTGGGAGCACTAGAAAGGTGTCCTCAGACATTAAAGATTAAGCTGAGGGCTTCTAGTCAAGACTATCCAGATGATTAGCATAATGGAATTCTGTTTGTATTTCTTGCTACCAGTGATTAACCAAATGAATCGACCAAACTCACTCACTTTAAATTACGTTTTGGGCATGAAGTGAGAAGTCACTGCTAAAACTGATTAATACAAGATTGATAAGCCAGAATTCAGAGACCACATATTTGAGCTATGTGCCAAATTTTTGGTAACGATTAAATGTCGCGGGGGATTTGGCTGGACAGCATTTAAAAGTATGACAGCATGGAATGAAACAAGAAGCAGACAAAAAATCCAAAATTCGCAACTTTGTTATTGGGACAAAGTGTTAGCGTTACTTACAGAGAGAAGTGAACCTTTAAAAGCAAGGTTTGGTGAAGCTAATGATGTTGAAAGGAAATTGATTGCAGTAACCTATTTAAAAGGGACTTGAGGCAGAAAGTAATCTCATGTTCTGTACCATTTGAATGTGCTCAAACGGTGTTTTGGCAGAGAAGAAAAGCAATAGGAGAGTGTGTTAATGGTTACAACACAGAAGGGAAAACTGAGTTCAAAGGATTCTGGGTTAGACATTCCTCAAATTAAGTTGTACAATTCGGATGTTGTCAGAAATTGGTAGACATTATTGAGTTACTGGCCAAAGGAAGACCGAAATGTCATGGGGATTTATGTGGACATAAGGTGGGATGCACTAACCTAAATATGCATGAGGTAGATTTCGGAAATGCTGTTTTGATTAAGCAACATCCTCAAAGGCATAACTCTCTGAATGTGGCACAGGTTCAAAAGGAGATTGAACGCATGCTCAAGGTGACACAAACTAACTGAGTTACAATGATTTGAGCTCAACCCTATCAATGTGCCAAAACCAGCTGGTACCCAACGGTTAGGTGTTCATGGTCGCAAAGTCAATGCAGTAACAAAGACTGATGCTTATCTGATTTCACGTTTGGAAGACGGCTTTGGAAAGGTTGGTGAAGCAATTTATATTTCCAAGTTGGACTTCCTAAGAGGCTACTGGCAGGTATCATTGTCTGAAGGAGTGAATGCAATTTCGGCTTCAGTAACGCCCAATGGACTGTATCAGTTTAACGTCATGCCATTTGGTATGAAAAATGCAACAGTCACATTTTAGAGACTAACCAATAAGATAATTGCCAGATTACACAACTAAGTGGTGCACATCGATGACCTCTTGATTTTTAGTCATACGTGACAAGGACAAACCCTCCTGCTTAATTTAAAACCAGCAACGCAGAATAGATTTATCCTGTACAGCAATCTTTAAAAAATTGAGTTATCAGGGATTATTTTAAGTAAAAATTGACAACTGTATTTCTTAAAGTATAACATAATAATTAGCTTGCAACTGTTCATCAATCCTGACTCTAACCATCTGTTACCGTCCTTCTATGAGACTGGTCCGATAAAACTCCCAATTAAGATTTACAAACCACAATTCCTATCTGAAAACCGGAATACATTCGTTCTTCTATTCGGATCTTATTTTGTCTTATTTTATTCTTAGGAATTTTTGCATCACAGGTTACTCACCGAAAACATACTTTTAAGAGAACCAGTTTTAAGCAGACTGTTTAAATGCTGGGATTGGCTGTTCTCCTCTCAACTGTTCAGCCTTTTCCCGTTCCTTTTCCTCCAAAGCATCAGATTGTGTCATTGTCTTTTAAGATTGTCAAAATTCTCAATTAAAATTGGATTAGATTTTGATATATTTTGGCGTTTAATTTGAACTGATCGGCCAAATTCGAGTTTCTGTTTTTGTCTCATACCATTTCAGCGACCACTGTTTGTCCTGAATCAAATGTTACTTTGTAAATTCTCCAGCACCCGGAGTAATTGCCAAGTGCTTCACTTTCTCAAAAGGTACACCCAAATCTTCACAATCCCTCCCCCTTAAGAAAAAAAATGATTCATCGTAATGAGATATATTTTTATTTTTGATGCAACTTTTTAAAAATCATTACCCTAACATACAGATAACTTAGCATAAGCTCACATTATCCTCTTCCCATATATATATATATATATATATATATATATATATATATATATATATATATAAAATTACATAAAGACATATCTCATCAAAAATCGGTCAGTTAAATCCACTATCACACATCTGTGATTACATTCTTCTGACACACAATAACATTTTTGAATTAAACATTTGGAACATAAGACTCCAAACAAAGGTTTCCCATTCTTAACTTTAAAACATTCAACGAATGTAAGCGAATTGTGATCAGTGCACATAACACTCTAAGACACATTGTTCATGAACTAGACATTAAAATGCTGCAAGACTCGTACCAAACTCAATTGTTCGATTGTGGACTATTTCCCCTCGTGGATGTTGAACCGATTTGAAATGTAACTGATTGGCAGTTCGGTCCCATCCTCATCTTCCTGTAGAAGGACAGCTCCAACTGTAATATCACCAGCATCGATGGCGACTTATAAAAAACATTGTAAAGTTTGGTGTCGCTGGAACTGGTTTGGTGCTTAAGGTTAATTTCATTTGGTCAAATGCTTCCAGGCATGTTTCTTTCCAGCGAAACCTTGTGTTCTTTTTCAGCAAATCGGTTAACGGTGCCAGTACACTGCTGAAGTTTGGAACAAACTTCTAATAGCATCTTTGAGTCCAGGAATAGAAGAATGTCTTTCTTCGAGTTTGGTCATGGAAATTCCTCGATAGCCGTCACCTTTTGTTCAATGTGGTCAAACTTCCATGACCGATATTGTGTCCCTTTCGAAAATTCCGTTTTATTTAAATTTATTATTAGTTTAGCTTCTCATAGTCATTCAAAGAGGTCTGCCAACTATACCATGTGATATTTCCAGGAATTACTAAAGATGACAACATCGTCCAAATGGTGCGCAGTTTGTTAATCAAGCCAATAGTCTGTTCATGAGTCTTTGGAATGTGGCGGGTGCGTTCTTTGTTCCAAAGGGCATCACGTAAAATTATTATCGCCAGTTTTGGGTTACAAACGCAAAAACTTCTTTCGGCAACTCTGATAAAGGTACCTGACAGTAATCACACATTAAGTCCAACTTGGTGATGTAATTGCCTTGTCTGAATTTCTCGATACAGTCCTCCAATCAAGGAATTGGATCTGTGTCACATTTTGTAACGCCGTTGTCCTTCTCATAAACCACGCAGAATTGTTGTGTCCCTTCCGGTTGGGAACTAAGACAATCAGCGAACTCCACTCCCTCTGGCTGTATTTTGGCCTCCATCTGGACCTGCCTGACTTTGAAAGGTTTAAGCCGATAATGTGTATTTATTTTCATCTGAGCAGTATTCCCTACGTCTACTTCATTTACCACGGCATTAGTCCTCCCCATCCAATCCTGACATATGTCTTTGCACTGCAGTAACAAACAATTCAACTCCATTACCTGCTCCTGAGACGGGTAGGTTACTCATCTAACCCACTCCGCAAAAACTTCTTCATCTTTAATCTACTTTAGGGCATCTCATAATCTGTAAAATCTGGATTTGATTCCTCACTCTGCGTGGCAGGATCTAACACTGGTTTCTCCAGGTCCGTCTCTCCAGCGGAAACCGGTTTCAACATGTTCATATGACATACATAAGACCATTTTGTCCTACCTGGCATCTTTATAAAGTAGTGCACCTGGCTCAATATTTTCTCAATTAGATAGGGACCACTACACCTGGCTTTGAGCGAATCGCCTATCACTGGTACCACGACTAACATGTTATCCTATTGGGAAAACATCGGAGTCTCAGAGTTTTTATCTGCGCCCTGCTTCATTCTACACTGAGCCGTCTTTATATGCTGTTTAGCTAACTCACCTATTCAATTTAGACTTTTCCTCACCTCCATTATATAATGTCAGTATGAGATCTCCGACGTTTGTCATGTAATTTTATTCCTTAATTTCAAACTGCCACTCACTTCATGACCAAATATTAACCCAAAGGGAGTAAAATGTTTAGATTTGTTTGGGGCATCTCTAATGGCAAACAATACGAATGCGATACCTTTACCCCAATCTTTCGGGCAATCCTCACAGTATGCTTTCAAAACTGTCTTCAAGGTCTGATGTCACCTTTCTAAACCTCCGATCTTGTCTTGTTGTTGCAATTCAGGACTAAACAACTCTGTCTGACCCTCTGCCTGTTCAGGTTTTTCCTGCACCATGATGTTAAACAGGGAATAGGCAAACTGAACCTCAACTTCTTCATCTTTCTCTTTGCTTTTCCCTTCGTGCTGTGAATTATGATACTGGGGCCCGGTTACCACACTGCCTGAGACAATACCAGGATATTTCTGTTTTAATTACTCGGTTTCTTCGTCTTCCTTCGCCTGCTCCACAACAAGGGATGTAATTCCCACCTTGGATCCTGTCAAAGTATTCCCCAAATCAAACTGAATCCCTGGAACTACTACTCTGTCAATCACTCCCAAAGTAATTTTCCCAGTTTTTCGTTGGCACTCCAGCCCGATATTACATTGGGGAACGCTAAGATTCTGTCTGTCTATCCCACAAGTTACCACACTCTCGGGTAACAGATCTAAAGAGTGCATGTTCACTCATCTCTGCCTGTCAGCGACTGGTTAGTTCTTGTATCTCTCAAAATAATAACTTCTTGACCTTCTCTCGCTGTTCTGTCTGAGTAAAGTTAAGTCGTGATCATGTGCTAACTCCATACCCAGCCACTGCCTCGGCAATGCACACATGTGCAGCTCCTCAGGTCTTCTTAAGGGTCTCTTTACGACCTTCGGGAATGCCACTGGCTTAGCTTCCTTTACCACATATTTTCCTACTGTGCCTTTCTTTAATGACCAGCACGGTGTCTTCACATATTCCTTTTTGCTGCTGTGAAAACACATTTTCCCAATGCTCTCCTGAAACCACCAGTACTGTAATTTTCTGTGTTCCACTCCATTGCAGTGAACATCCGTCAAGCCTTTCACCTCCTGTTCACCCTCTTCGGCTTCTGCTTTTATTCTGTGGTAAAATGTTACCAGTAGTCTCTTCCCTTGGTTGAATATTGCAGGACTTCCATTTCTCCCAATTTCTATCCCGCACAGTACGAGATTCTGGTCGGTATCGTGTCTTATGTACCAACATCTGCTAACTCTGCTGCCTTTCTCACTTACTGAACATTCTGTTCCTCCATGTGAATTCTTACCACCTCTGCAAGTGAGCTTTTAAACTCCGCCTGGAGTCTCAAATATTCTCCCTATTTTCAAAGCACTCAACGATTTATCAACATGACGATGTTGAATTCTTTCGAACTCAACATAAATCTGATCTGGTTCATTCTTTGTGTTTCTGAATATCTGAATATATGCTTCATGTGCATTTAACATGGTCTGTTTAACCTCTCCATAATCTCTTCACACATCATCTGACATTGCGTAAATACTTAACCAGCTCTGCCTCCCAGCTTATTCTGAACTAACATTACTCATAAATCCTCGGACCACTCCATCTGTCTGACACCCTTTTACGATGAAATAAAGAAGGCTTCAACATCTTTCTCATGGAAATGTGGTATAGTTAACATATGTATATATGTCACTACTTTCTCTTTTAATCTTCATCCTGTCAACTTGACTTTGCTGACAAAGTCGCAAGTTTTCAAGTTTCAATCAAACAAGTCTGATGTTCGTTGCAAAAGTTCCTTCTATGTTTTAATACAAACCAAGATGTCATAGACACAAATGACAAAATTATGTGTCATAGTGTCAAGTGCTCTAGATCTTTAAATAAAACGTTGGAGAAACCATTTGTTTCATTTCTGTGATTTGTGATTCATTGAATTAAAAGTGAGAGAAATGGCTCTTAATATTTCTAATGAGTTTCTGGGATTTGAGGATGATGTTCAGATTTGCCAAGAAAGTTTCGCAGGAAATAAAAAGCCATAATTTTAGAATTAACAAAAAATGTATATTTAGGTTTAATCAAGATAAAAAGTAAATCTGAAATTACACGTGAATTACTGAAAAAAAAAACATGGATTGATTCAGAGAAACAGACAGGTGCAGTAGAATAAACTTAATACAACGGGGGGAAAAGGTGTTAGAACATAAACAGGGAGAGGAAATAGAGAGAGGGCGAAAGAATGAGAAAGAGAGAGAAGAAGGAGAAAGAAAGGGAAAAGAGAGAGAGGGAAGTTTCTTAGCTCAGCGAAGAGAGAGAGAAAATAAAGGTAGAGAGAAAGAGAAAGAGTGAGACGAGAGAGAGAGACGAAAAATGAGAGAGAGTAGGTTCTTGTCTGAGCAAAGAGAGAGAAGGAAGGGAAAGAGAAAAATAGGTGTCAGTTTTAGATTGACGATCTGGATTGGCGGAAGTTTGGCGGTCTGAAGATCCTGTTCCTGTGATGTAATTCCATTTGTTATTTGTACTTTAACATTTTTATTCCAGTTCACATTCCACAAACACCTGCACATCCCCTTAACCGCCTAAACGCCAACCAATTAACCAACTCGCGTCGTTGTGACTTCAACAGGATCAAAAATAAGTCCCGGATGCGCCCTTTGATATTCAGAATGGAAACAAAGTTTCCAGTTCGGAGCCAGATGTTTTCATGAGGAAGAGGGAAAACGGGAAAAGAGAGGCTGAAAAAAATGAAGTGGAGAATGGTGGCCTGAGGAAGGCCATGGAACACACAAACAGATAGGAAGAGAAAGAAGAACGCTGGTGACACGCGGCGTGAGTGGGGAGAAGAGGCATAGAAAATGTCTGATCATTTGAACTCCTTTGATAGTAGCAATTTCTCCTTGGGATACGATCACTTCTTTTAATCCTAACAGAACAAGGTTGTGTGATTCCAGATTATAACGCTGCGTGTTCAAATCACGTCTTTTACGTGCATTTCATTTTCCTCTGGAAGTTAGTTAAATCAATTATCTCAGCTTTTAACAACTCGCTCATCGTCCAAATTAATTGGAGGAATGTGAAATGCAGAATCCTCTGAACTCGCTTCTCAATACTGTGTCGTTCAAAACAAAACAGTCTCCTTTGGATTTCCTTGCCTGTCAAAATATTTTGAGCATATTCACATGACACATTTCTTTCTGCCTCGAATCGTTTTCAAACAGTTCACCTCATTTGATTTCCTTTCGACTTCAGCAAGTCCACTATACCTTGCTTTTAAAGGTTCACATATCACTGGAAGTAACACAGACACCTCATCCGATTGCGAAATTGCGAGATTTATTTGTAAATTTTCTGTCTGCGTCCTGTTTCAATGCATGCCGTGATACATTCCAATGCCGTCTAGCCAGCTCTGCTGCTCTAGCTAACCTTGCCTGAAAATGTGAGATAGAGTACAAATACGTGGTCTGTGAATTCGGACACACCTGTTTATCCTTCATCAGTTTTAGCGGTCCTCTCACTTCATGCACAAAAACTAATTCAAGTGTACTGAATTCGCTTGATTAATTTGGTACATAGCTGATTTCAAAAAGCGCAAAACAGGATTCCCTTATGCCAATCATCTTTACAGACTTAACTGTTAGCCCTCAACATGGTCTTCTGTGTCTGATGCCACCTTTCGAACGATAGCTGTCACTCTGGATGGTGTGCAGTAGATTTGAATGATTTTATATCTGAGCTGTCCATAACTTCAATAATTTCAATGTAAAATTTGACATCGAATCTGATTGCACCTTTGTGGCTCGTCCCTCAGTCTAGTCAAAATTTGACTAATTTCTCTAATGTTCTTTTAGCTGTGATAATGCATAATGGAAAGAACTGTGAAATCTCCTGTACACATTCATAACCTTTAAAAAATGCTGATTCCTAATTTTGTTTGAGGTAGAGTTCCTACACAATCAATTAGGGCTCTTGTATATGTTTCCTCCGATCTAGGAATCGGGACTAAAGGTTTTGGATTTATTGTTGCTCGTGATTTTTCATTGAGTTAACCTGTCTGGCAAATTCAAATCCATCCTTGTGCAGTCACGGCCTGTAATATGTGTTTGCATTTTATCACGATCTTTTGTCACTTTTCAATGGCCCCCGAGGAATAGCAAGTGCAGACCCGCAACAGTTGCTTTCCATCACCCATTGGCAATACCACTGCATGGACCTCTGCCCGTTTCGCAAATGCCTGAATATGTGATGGCCCCCATTTCCTTGTTAAAACACAATTTTCTATATTAAAAGCATTCGGGAATGCATTTGGCTCTTTTTTTCTGTGTTCGCCTTTTGATACAAATGCTTTAAATTTTTATCTTTCTGGCAGAATTCGTTTAATTTATCTGAGCTAAAGATGTATGTTCTCTCATTTATCTGCTTCTGGTTTGTCTCAACCATTTGGTAAAGCAGGGCCTCTGCGAATTCCACTTCAATTTTCTTCACTGTACTGTTTGATGTCCCCTTATTCACGTCTTGACTTTGTGACCCTGTTACCACACAGTACGGAAAAATCCCATGATATGCATCTTTTAATAGATGACGTGCCTGAGATTCCAAAGGTTTTCAAACACAGTCGGAAGCACTCACACCTGTGAACCAGCGAAATATTTAGCATGGACAAACTGTATTCCTGCAGCTGAGGGTTTTTTCCCGTACTCCTGACATGACTTTTCCACTCTTTATTGAAAACACAAATCTTATTATATATAACTAAGGGCTTCAGAAGTAGGTATCTCCTCCCCTTTCAGCATCACAGACTGAATGGTTCCTGTGTCTCTCAATATTGTAGCCATTTACCTCCTGCTCCAGACATGTGTGAATAAACATTATCTTCACAGTTTCGTGGTTTAAGAATATCCGGCACTTCCTCCTGAAATATACTCCGATCATTTTGTACTTTCCGTTGCAGCTTTCTAGCCCCCACTGTGCTTTCTGTTACCACTCCAACAAAGCACATTGGTTTATTCCGTTTTCCTCCAATCAATTTCCCAATGCCTTTCATAACCAAACGACACTGGGATTTCATGTGGCTTACTTTATTGCAGTGAAAATACCGGAGCTTATTAACTTCCCTTACTCCTTCAAGGGTTTATTTTGTACCCTGTAGAAAGTTATCTACGTGATCTTCACGAAATCTGCATTTCCCATTCCACTTGGGGATTTATTTTCGTCATTTGCTTTCAATCATCGATTTAAATTGATTTTCAGCACCAAACATTGATTTACGTATCCACTCATAATCATCAGTCATTTCAGATGCTAATCGTGCCGTTTTAAGTATCTGCTCTTCCTTGCTGAGCTGACTTTCAGCCTTTGTCTCACACCTTTTTATCTGACGTTCCTGTCGAACTATCAATTTCCGAAGTTCAAACTCCTTCTTTTTCTTTCTTCCCCGACTCTCCATTTATCTCCCTACTATGTCGCTTTCTCCCTCTTATGTCTCCCTCTAATTTTTCTTTTCATTCTGCCAAGCGATTTTTGCCCTCTTTACTCTGTTTTTAATCGTCATTCAAGCTGTTTAATATCTGTTGCCCTTTCCTTGTCTTTTAGCTCTCAATCACGCTGCTTCTTTTTCAATTGAATTTTAGCTTCCTCAAAAGACTCTAATGATATTTGCATCGAAGTTAGATGCTGATCTGTTCAGGTAATATCTCATAGAAGGAGGCAGATCCAGTTGAACTTTTCTGATAATGCCAGCAGGTTGACTTGAATCATTTTTTTGCAAAACCCCTGAAGTCACTTCTTCCATTCACAGATATCTCTTGACGACTGCAACAACCATTGCTATCCTAGGCACAGCTTAAACATACCGAAACCAACACGCAGAGCAAAAGACACCAACAACTGTCACTCGCAAGGTTTTGGTTCAACAACCTAATCTCAATTAATAACTACATAGCACATTTTGCAAAGTGACCTCAATCAGTCATGGACCAGCTCAACAGTTTCAAGAAAGTAGACTGGACCCTCAATTTTCAATTGTTTTAAGCAGGTGTACTGTTGATATTTTAGAAGAGATGCAGCTTGTCAAACAACTTAGTTTTAAACAAAGCAGAATGGGACAAAACAAAACCAAAGAGAACAGAATACCGAACATCTTAATCTATCTGAAAACCAAATAAATGGTCCGAAATCAGTGATGCTATTCCAAATACTTGTAACAATCCCCCAAACCAATCCTTGCCACCAAAACTGAAATCAAACACGGGATTTTACAGGAGAGAGAGTGGGAAGCATAGAACCCTCTTTTCCATGTATCTGTACCTTGTAACATCAGCCTCAAAACTGACTACTTTCAATGAACAGCTCGACTGCTAAAACTAAACCAGCGTTAAGCTGAGCCTGAAGAACTGACCACACCCTTTCATTGTACAATTGATTCTTTGAACAACGTTTGCTTTTATCAGTGTCTGTGAGTTATGATCCAAGCCAGGCTTTTCGGAATCACTGCTGTTACAACACCTCTGGGGAAAAAAAGCCAAGGACCGCATTACTTTGTGAAAGGAGCAGCATCGGCACAGACAGGCAGCACTGAGTCAGGAAGGATAACGATGACCAATTGCAATCCGCTTATTTGTGTACAGCTCTTCTCAGTAAATCGCCAACGGTTACACCTCCCTTACTTCTACTTCAAGTTCAAGACCCATCAAGCTTGAATCTCCCAGGTAAATTTGGGAACATATCTGAAGGAAATGCGATTTTCTTTTCCTATGGGCGTGCAATTAAATTCTGAAATGAGGAGTGGAGATTTTTTAACAGTTGAAGCAGTTGTGTTTTTTTTTATTACCGTAACCTGAAGTACTTGAGCAAACATCCAAAACGTAAAGTAATGATACTCCTATAAAATTAAACCCTGATTGCAGCAGAGAATGTTTCCATTCGCCTCCTCCTCCGAACACCCAGTACGTGTTTCTGAAGAGGGCTTCGGTTAAAATTCAATTGAATCTGAGAAAACAGCACACAGGCAGTGGAATTACTTTTATGTATCCACACACAGCTGATTTTTGATCTGCACTGGCTGGCATCAGATGTTTTGTATTAATCCCCAATGAATGTCAAAGCATTTTTTTCTGGAAGACTGAGAGAGGAGAAAGATTATTTCATAACAGTAAAACGAATCTAAGAACTCACTTAAACGATGGTTTTGGTAATTTTACAAGTTTGTTTCACATCCATATCTGAGGTTCTTTTAGACATCACGTTCGGCTCTTAAACTAAGTACTTGCGAGTTGTAATGGGGAAAATAAATCCTGATTCCCCGACTAGAAATCGAATCCCGGCCACGGTGGTGAAAGTTCTGTCAACAAGGGGGATGATGTTCTAAACAACTCCGTTTTAAGTGCTCAGATGTTGACATCTTTTTTTCAGTGGAGATAACGTGTTCCTCCAAAATGATCGAGCCATCGAGGTTTTTTTTAGCATGGAAAGTGGCCTACCATCCCAGTTTTCAGTACTTCGCTCAAAGCTTTGTCTGCTCTGATGTTTCAAGTGTTAATCTCAATAGTAATCTCCCTGAACCGTTTTAATCTCAAACCGCACAATAAATGACACTGAAAAGTGAGATGGTAAGACTGTATCCATGGCCCTTGTGGGAACTGACCGTCATTTTCATCCACAGAGGGAAGTATACAGACGCACTCCCCCGAGAATACCAGCGACCTCAGAACAGACCAAACCCCAGAAAGCAAGAAATTACCCACGTTGGTTTATTTTCTCCCATTTCGGCCTTCAAAGCCAGAGCCTGGTTACATTAAATAAAATACATTTCGGCAACTTTCTTGTCCGTGTTCCTCCCCAAATGATTCCGTGTCACTCTGTAATTTGTACCACTTCACCTCGATCTTCCTGCCAAACTGAAACATTGGTCATATCACCTGTTCTGTTCTGAAAAATGGATTTCCTCACGTTCTCAGAAGAAGTAAATTGAATATGGCATTTCAAAAATATTTTTGGCGTATGTTTGGAATAGCATAGTCAAATCTCAGACAACACTTTGTATGTTGGATGCAGTACGTGTACAAAATCTCAAAAAGGCCTCAAGTAGTCGCAAACCCGCAAACACTGGTTTCCAAGATGAATGTTTTAACAACTCAGCTGCAGATACATTGCTGTGCACACTGAGAAAGGTATCTCGTGCATGAGAACTGCAATTGAATAGGTAAGTTAATAGTGTGTGTATTATAAACCAAGACGTAACAAAGCCGTGACAGAACCGAGGGCATCATGTGTCGAAGAATGGGAGAATGTAATTCCGAATCAGATCGTGTCCAAGGTAGTATATCCAGAGATCTTCCATTTTAGTCTAGGTCAGTGCAATGGCCTGTAAATGGTTAACATTTACAGTTTAGACATAAAATATTGAGTGATCTTTGCAAGCAGAATTATGTGGACCAGTCAGAATTGCTTCACTGCATGTTACAGTTCCACATCAGTAATGTTAGTTTCGACTTACATCAAGAACAGAGAGGACGTCGGATGCTCTGACGTTTCCAGTGATCTTCGAAATAGTCATTCATTGTCTTGAGAGCGTCAGTAGAACAAACACACAAACCTAATGAAACGACAGGATACCTTGTTATTTGCTGGAACGTGAAATCTATATTTCCGTCTTTGAAGAGAGTTAAGAAAGCCAATATTTCTGGCAGTTGCTTGCCAGTTTTCTTCATAATTCCAACAGAATGGGTTTAAATTCCACATTGTTTGAAGTTACCGAAAATGACTTTCCCTTTCAACTTCTCTGTTCACATGAATGTCTCTCCTGGACTAACATAAATGGAGTTCGTATGTTCTATCACTTGGAGTGAGGAGGGGAGGATTTACACACAGTAAACTGTAAATAACTGAAATATATGTCTCTTCTGATTTTTTGTCTTGACTGACTGAGATGGTGTTTGCAAAGTTATTTTATAGCCTTATAGAATACGATTTGCGGATTGGAAATTGAAATAAAATGATGCAACAAGATCGAAATGTGTCATTCTGTTCACAATTCATTCAATACTGGATGTTATAGGTTTTTTCTTATTGTGAGTATTACGTAAAGTAAAAATCATTCATTACGTAAAATTCCTTCCGTTTATCGCCTACTAACTCTTACCCAATATCTTCCTTCTGTGTTCCTAATTCTTTACTTCTAGTGAAGAGGAAGAACTGTTCTTTTTCTACTTTTCTAAACCCATAATGAACCTAGATATCTTCATCAAATATCACTTAAATCTTCTTTGCTCTCTGCAGAACAACTTCAGTTTCCCTAAACTGATCTTACGACTGACATCCACCAGTTCAGGAACCATTCTGTTCACTCTTCTTTTCCGTGCTGGTCACTTCTTTGCACGGAACCAACACTGTATATTCACGTGCGTGATATTATCATTCGCAGGTGATTGCTCAGTAACATTACCCAAATCCTCAGGTATTCCCTGAACTGTGGACGTTTCCTCTGAACACAATGCTTTTAATGTCTTTCGAGGTGCAGACTCTCGCATTTGATTTCAAAGTGGAACACAATGAAATGATTTCAGAATCTGTAATCTACACAATTCAGCAACTAGTGCTGCTCTCACTTGTCTCTCTCTGCGGCTGGTGCGACTCATTTTGTCGCCGCCTTCATATCTTGCCATGCGACTGTTTTTAAACGTTGCTTTAAAACACTCCTGAATTCGTGTCCATTCGTTGTCCTGTTTATTCTTGATCTCCCTGATCAACTCTCCGTCATTGTTTAACAGATACTGTATCCACTAATGGATGTAACTGTCTTCAGTGTTTTATAGTTAATTCCAATGACTCACGAACATGCCCAGACATTTAATAACGGCAATTGTCTTCACTTAGTAGCCTCCTACCTTTGTTAAGCAAGAGTTCATTCACCAGGTGATGACGAAGGGACTGCAACATGTGCACAAATCAAATGGCAATTACTTTATGTCATAACAGGAGAACATAAGAAAAATTATGTTGTGAAACTTGAAAGGGTTCAGAGACGATTTACAAGGATGTTGCCTGTGTTGGAGGTTTTGAGCTATAAGTAGAGATTAAGTCGGCTGGAGCTGTTTTCACTGAGAAAAGTCCACTCTCTCCTTCCTCAACTGTGAGACACATCCTCTGTGGCCGCTCTGCGAAATATTTTGATTTTCTGGCAGCGTTTCGAGTGATACTGATCTTGTACATCTTTTCCCACAGGTACAATAAAAAATCATTTACCTTGCTCAGTAAAAGGATGATAATAACGAAATGCCGTGGAATAGAATGACTCTGTCATATCTTGCTGTGATATCCGTTTGGAATTGGTGATACAGAAATGCATCCTATTAAATGTGAGTATATTCGCGTGGACACAATGAAGTCAGGGGCGATCACGGCCAGGCCTTACCAGCGGGAGGCAAAAAAAACTTAGATGCTTGAGTCCAAGGTAGACAAGAAAGAGGCTGGAAAAACACAGCAAGCCAGGCAGCATCAGAAGGTGAAGAGGTCAACGTTTTGGGTCTTCTTGCAGCCTTACCTTGAAGGCCTAAAAGTGATAGTGAGTGCTGGCGTGCCTATTGAACTTCGACAGCAGCGAGAGCAAAAGTGGTGGGTCCTTGCCCAACGCAGCAGAGAGTGAGCCCTCTTCGGGAAATGTCACCTGAGAGTGTTTTCAGGCCAGTGGATTAAGGAAGGAGATTAAATTTAGGATTTTGTTACTTTATTTCCTTTCTTTTACCTTTATGCTTAGAAGAGTGTTATGCTGAAGAGTAGTACTTACATATTTTTCAACTTCTGTAAATAAGACTCGATACTTGGCAATCTGCACCGAAGATGCTGCCCGGTGTGAGAACATTGTCTATTTCGCACGCTTTCCTTTGGTCTATTCCTGAGAAAAAGATACAATCAAACTTCCATCTGACGCAGTGTCCTGGCACCAGCGCGCCTCCCACTAACCCTGCCCCTCACTCACTCCCTTAGAGGATGGAGCGCAACACTGCCTCCATTTCATAAATGGTCAGATGCCCCACAAGTCCTTCTGTTTGATTGGTTGGAGGACGAATACCTCAAGTTTATTCCTCCAGCTGTGGCTCTTGCAAGACAATGTTCAGGAGATGTCATCAATCAAGCGGGCAGCTGCGAGAGCATATGTTAGCTAACTGGGATTGCGAGCATGGATGCTGTGACCGCTGTTCAGAAAAGAGGTGTTTGTCTATCTTCTGCACAGTCGGTAAGTGATGGTGAAATTGGTGGCTCAATTTTTCGCTACTTAGGTTTCATAATTGTTCCATTGAGGTCTCAAGTGCCAAGCATGGGTTTCCCAGTTTTGCGATTTACGCCACTGAGAGCCTCATGCTTCTTTCCAGAGTAAGGATCAAGTCAACGGCTGCCCTATAGCTCAGCGGAAGTGGGCAGAGCATGCAGGCACGGTTACGACAGTGACAGGATGGTGCTGTGTGTTGTTCCATCCCCCGGTTTTTGAGCTCTACTTCTCCTCCTCTCCATCCCTAATCTCACCCATTGTCTCTATTTGGAGCTGTGTTTTTTTATTGGTTACGCCTGGTGGGGTATATTAGATTAGATTTCCAACAGTACAGAAACACGCCGGTCAGCCCAACAAGTCCACATTGCACCTCCAAAGAGTAACCACGTCGAGCTATTCGGTTATCGGATATGTATGTCTGACTAACGAACTTAACACGATTGACAATTTAACATGACCAATTCACTGAACTGCACAACGTTAGATTGAGGGAGGAAACCAGAGCAAACGAAAGAAAATCCACGCAGACACGGGAAGAATGTGCAAACTCCACACAGGCAGTCGCTTGAAGAGAGAATCGAGCCAGGGTCCTTAGCATTGTGAGGCAGCAGTGCTAACCACTGAGCCACCGTACCACCACAGTGTACGGCAATAAAAGTGCAATACGAAGGAGAGTTGAAGGTGGGTGTGATTAAAAAGTACAATCCCATCAGACTTCAACTTCTGTCAATCCTTCTAAACTGGGATAAGCCTTCCAACTCAGCACCGCCCTCATGATCAATCCGACCTGTCCATATTCCTACCCCCCCCCCCCCGCAGCGATCGATCCTCGTCTCCGATCTATCACATTAATACCCCACCACTGTATACCTTTTGCACACTCAGCCACGTTCCCATCAGTCCCACCCCCATCTCATTTATGTCTCTAATCCTCTCGTTTCATAAGCTGCATTCCTTATTTCGGGCTCTTGCCCGAAACATCGACTTTCCTGCTCCTCAGATGCTGCCTGACATTCTGTGCCTTTACAGCATCCCACTGTCAACTCTGATCTCCAGGATCTGCAGTCCTCACTTTCTCCCAATTGGGTGGCCAATTCAGCTGGAAAGCTGTATCGCTGTCATCGTCCTCAAATTTCCACATGATCTCCATAGTATAGAAACTTCTGCGGCTCCTGGCTGAAGGATCAGATAGATTCTAATCCATAAACAAACCCTGAAATAGTTCCCCTCAATTGTGAAACGCATGATATATTTTCTTCGCAGTCAAAGTTAAAGCTTTCTGGAATATGTTAGAACTCCTCTAATATGAAAAAAAAACATATTTTTGTTTTGAACATGAAAGATGACCTCTGGACTGTGAGCAGTTGCTTGAGTGAAAATCCATAATTAAGCTGTTTCTTGTTTCTGAAGCCACGCCTGGAAGTTAGTTGCAGGTTAGCTATTGATTAGAAACACTATGGACTCTTGCGGACATGAATAAGGTCAGTATCTGGGACCTGTTTCCAGAAAGACAGAGAGAATATGACTGAGCAGAAGGAAGAGCTGGAATATTTTAAACTGAGGTTGTCTGAGAAAGCATTTTGTTTGTTAATGCTCCAGCATGAAGATTTGATAATCCTGTGTTGGTCTGACAACATGGGAACTGCTTCAATAATGAATTCAGGTGTGTTTTTCTTTTAACTGTTTGTTTGCCAATCTTTTTTTAAAAAATGCGCTGAAAACAAAAGGTAATGGGTAAAATCATGCCTGTTTTAAGTAAGGAGTATGTGTAGAATGCTTTCGTGAGATGTTTGTGTGTGTGGTAGTGAGTGAGCTTTATGGAAACGCTATTGTGTGAACATATTTGTCTCTGGGCTGGCTGCCAGTGTGGAAGAGGCTGAGAGAACAGATCAGGGATTGGAGGGAGAGATCCCAGCTGAGTGACAATTGGATACTTTCTTTGCCCAACACCCCACCACAAGATCTGGCCCATTGTTTCTCACACTATTTAACTACCCCACCCATAAACCTCCCATCCCGACAACCGTACAAAAGTTCCTTGCTCGAGTATTAGCTAACATCCAAATATATTTTGTTATTTACTATATATTATGTTACTTTTCTCAGAACATGGAAAGGTTTTAGCACTGGATAGAAAACGGGAGACAGAGCAGCCACTTCAGTTGTGCTCATGACTATCAGACCACTCCTATTCTCATTGAACAATGGAAGCAGACTCCATGGTTGAATTGTTTAATTCTGCTCCTCCATCTTTTAGCCTTATCGATATTTTCTTTTACTGAGTTTTCACTTGCTTCTATTTTTATTATGTCAACTAATTTCATGGCTATCAGAGGATGAAGATTTGCAGTGAGAAGACGAAAAATCAAACATAACTTCAGGATTTGACGCAGTTACCCAGATTATTGTTGCGAGAAATCACTGGAGTTTGAACTAGGAATGAAGAAAAGAATCACTCGCAACGGGGAGAAACGGTACACACGCTATACTTGTGGACAAGGCTTTAGCAGATCATTTGCCCGGTCAGAACATAAATACACTCACACTGGGGACAGGCCATTCTCTTGCCAGTGCAGAAAAGGATTCGATCCATCATTTAAACTTCGGAAGCACCAGACGTTTCACACGGAGGTGATTAACGTCCTTCTCCTGGTTGTATCAACGTGTTTATCCTGCAGAGAGACCTTTCAGTTACTCTCACAGTGGGGCTGGGTTCCAGCAATCACCTGACCTCGTTGAACAACAGGGAGACATCATTCACTGCTCAGAATTCGCTCGGAAAACAGTCGGGCCGACCCATCAACGAATTCAAACAAAGGAGAGAGCAGACAAATGGCGGGACAACCGCAAATGCTGTGACAGTTCTGCGCCTCTGGTATCCCATTATTCCGATTATACAAACGAGAGACTTTTCATGTGCTCTCGTTGTGGGACTGGGTCCAGTCAGTCATGTGACATCTGTAATACCCAGGGGATTAACGCTGGGGAGAGACTACACACCTGTTCATAAAGTGGGCACAGATTTGCTGAGAAATCCACCTTGCTGAGACACCAGCATATTCACATGGCGGACAGACCTTATAAATACCGAGACTGTGCCAACTGCTCTAACATTTCCACAACCCTGACGTCCCAGCAATATGTTCACATTGATGAAATAAATTTTACGAGCACTCATTGTGTGGCTGGGCTCAGGTGGTATTCCCAACTTTCTGTACACCAGCATGCTCACAGTGGGGAGAGGCTGTGCATCTGCACTCAGTGTAGGGAAGTATTTGCTCAGAAATCCAAACTGCTTAAACCCCAGCAGATTAACACAAAGGAAAAAATCAAAAAATACTCAGACAAGTGCTATAAAATCTCTGCAGACCTGGTGACTCATCAACACCTTCACACGTTGAGAGACCGTTCCGATTTTCTCAGTGTGGTGCTGATTTCAAATGGTTAACTGGACTCACGTTACACCAGCGAATCAACAACTGGGAGAAGCCATGCATCTGCACTGAGCGTGGGAAGGACTTTGGTGTGAAATCCAACCTGCCTCAACAATAGAGAGTTCGTGAGTCATAACAGTACCTCTTTTATTGTAATCATATCCCTGTTTCATTGTGTCCCTCTCTCGCAGCCAAAATGTCTGATTTCAAATCAAACCTGCTGTGGAGCTGGGCGGAAAAGTTTAATTGTGTTTTTTAAAAATGCTGATCCAATGTTATCCCTGAGGATTTGATTCTGTTGAAGATAATGAACTCCACCTCAGCTAAATGGATGACTATTTTTGATGGCCATGAACTAAACACACATTGTGTAAAACGTACTGTATCATTCCCTTTTTGATATCTGTAGTCTTTCAGTCTTTTTGATGTGATCTTGCTGTGACTCCAGGATTTGTCTCTTAATCACATGCTGCACACAATTAGATTGATTGTATTTTTTATTGACCTTTATAAATTTTCGCCGAGCTGTAGATGTTTATAAAGGGATAAAAAGTCAGTTTTATCAGGTTTTGGAAATTGCACAGCTTGCGGAATTCCCCTGATGTCTTTCGCACTTTCTTTTAAGTGCTTTCCTTTCTGTCTCCACCAACTTTTGATGAGCTCATTCAGATTACTCATTATTCAGATTGAGATGATCCGAGCAGTACTTCTTCCATCTCCCTCATTTCATTGACACCCCCTCTGAAGTTTCACTTTCAATGGGCCCAGAATTCAGACCTTTCCATGGTTCGCATCTTACCTCTATAGCTGCTCGCAACCATGGCACCAACTTCCAATACATTGACCCTTTTTCCAGTCAATTGCTGAGTAGCCAGACCACCTATTTCACTGATATTGTAAGCAGTTCTTGCTCTCCTCTGATATGCCCTGTCTCACTGCAAATCAACAATCATCATCTATCCACTGAAGACCAACTGTGTATCCCACATCCTTTGAAATTTTATTAATTTATGCACAAGATGGTGGCGTCACTGGCTCATCAAGTCTTTATTGCCTGTCCAGAGCACTGAGGAGATAAATAATTCCTGTGGATCTGGAGTCACACGTGGACCACTCCGGGTTTCCGTCCCTGAAGGACTTTAGTCTCCGGAGTGGTTTGTTACACAAATCAACTTAACTTTCATATAACACTGTGAAATTCAATATCATGGTCGAAGAACAGTACTTGGGTCTCTTAATGAATAGTCTGGTAATAATGCCACTTCACCTTTGCCTTTAACAAGGCATTTGCTCCAATTAAAACAGTGTGAAAATCGTCATTTTATTCTGCTTCCTGAATATTGTGTCCATCTCTCGAAACGGGAATTAAGTCTTATCCAGTCTCAAACAGTTCAAAATCTAAATCTCTCGGTGAACTGCACAGATAGCTCCTCATCGGATTTCCACACCATCTCAAATTCTGGCTGCGGAGCTCCGGAACATCGCATGCTTCCACCAGATGCCAGGTAGGATGCTTCGGAAGCCGCTGTCCAGAATCGTGTTTCCTCTAGATGAGAACATTCTCATACATTCCTGTCCAGCCTTTCATACTGAACCTGCACTCCATCTCCCATCCAGAACCATGAGATCACTTAAAACTCTGCCTCATGCGTATTTCTCTCCCCAAGTTCTATTCATGCAGCAAACCCACGATCACTTGTCAAATATTCTCGTGGTCAAGCAACGAATAATCATTAAAATTTGCATCTGATTTATGATTCCTTTCATGGCCTTACTCCTGCTAATCACGTAATCCCCAGTCGGCTACTCTGTGTGATACACTCACGTTTGAGTATGTTGCTTCCTCCTCTGTTGCCGCCACTTAATCTGAGTTACCTGCACTCCTCTCATTCCGCCCTCTTTCGAATCTGTGATCGCCGTTATCTTATTATGACGCAGCTTAATTAGGAAGTTCTGACATACCATCTGTAAACCTGTCCACCCGTCATTGCGTTAATGATATTTATTCACAATGTACATTCCAATAGCATTTTTGACCACGCAGTGGAATGTCATGCAAAGTATATGTGTCAAATATTGATTTTTAAAACTCTCCTGAAGTCACTTGAGATGTGTTGTCATCCGAAGCAAGTCCCCTGTTGTTCCTATTTTACAAACGCCAATTCATGCTATATAAGTTCCTACAAACAGCGATCAGAGAAGTGCTTGATTCTCTTTTGCAATTTCGACACGGTTTGCTTTTCGGTCTGAAGACTCTCAAGTGGTGCTATTAATTGTGTAATGATTAGTGGCTCAGAGTATCTGAGACCTGGATTCAATTCCTGCCCGGGTGATTGTCTGTGTGGTATTTGCACGTTCTCCACTTATTTCACTGTATTTCCTCCTCGTGCTCTGGTTTTCTCCCACATTCCAATCGCGTGCAGGTTAGGTGAATCGGCCATGCGAAATTTTCCAGCGCTGCCTCGGTTAGATGGATTAGCCATGCATAATGCAGGACCACAGGGGGAGGGGGGCATGAGTTCTCCAGAGAGTCAGTGTGATCTTGTTGAGCCCAGTGGACTGTTTCCACACTCTAAGGGTTCTATGATTCTATGAATCGGACAGACGACTCTGACATTATGTTTGAATGAAAGTATTGAAGCAGCTTAGAATAGGTGAGGCCAGGACATTACCGTGAAAACTGCTCCAGTGATGTCCGGTCTTTAGAGTGATTGACTATCGAGAACTACATACATTTGGGATGGAGTTTTCCACCCATTTGACAGCTTCCCTTGTTTCAAATTGACTCCAGTTTTAGAAGATCTTTTCGATTTCTTAGTCAAGGACAATCAATGTCTCCTTGCCTCTGGAATTTATTGTTTTATCCATGTTGGATAGAGTCGAGAATGAGGACAGAATCTGAGTGGTTCCTCTTGAAAGCACAGCATCAGTGGGCTGCTTATTGCTGAGTGAATGCAGCCTGATAACACTATTGCTTCTCCCTACTATCACTTTGCCGAAGCTGGAGCATTGACAGACTGGAGTTAATATCGGGTGGGTATGGATTTGTCCTGCTTTTGTGCAGTCGACATAACCTGGCATGAAAAAACACTGCATCAAACCAAATACTGTGCGTACACGGGACCTGCTTCGCTGATGCAAAGGCAGGAGCAGCGCACTGTTTTGGATGATCATTCATTATTACATTGAACGGATCGAGAGACTCGAATGGCAAAACGGCCGCCTCCCGTCCCAATATTTCTCTGCTGGAAATTCTCGTATTGTCAATGTCCAGGATATCGAAAAAGGCATTTTGACACGTAGATTATGCTCCTTGTAAAACCTTTCGGATTTCTGCCTGAAGATTCTTGGCAGTAATTCAGACTTCCGTTTTCAATGCATAGTGCTGGACTCTCCCATCTCACACTTGACAGAGACAGTCTTTGTGATGGGTTGATCCATTCCAGTCGAAAGCAACCACTGCAGATGCTGGAGATCAGAGTCAGAAAAAGTGGCGCTCGAAAAGCACAGTCAGTCAGGCAGCATCTGAGTGGAAAGAGAGCCCATGTTTCGAGCAAAACTTCTGAATCAAAAATATTGCGCCTTTCCAATCTGTTTTATTCTGAATGTGGAAATACTGAACTTTGCCCATAACCCGTCCGCACAAAACCGTCTGACTGAAAGTCAGAATGCAGACAGACTCGAACTGTAAAACTTTAATGCATTGCTTGAGCTGAGATGTCACCTTCCTTTTAAATAAAAAAAACGTTATCTCATGAACGTGACTTGACAGCATTTCCGGGACTTACATGGTAATGAATCAAAACCGGCTATCCATTTTAAATGTTGAATGACTTCACAGTAATTTGGACTGTTCAATATGTCGCATGAATTTTATGACAATATGATCAGTTGCTTTAAAGTTTGTATCCAATGATCCTGCTTCAATCGCTACCTGATGATGGAGCAGCAGTCAGAAAGCTTGTACCGAGAAACAAACCTGATAGACAATTATCTTATGTTGAGTTATTTTTCAAAGTATTAATTTAAGGATACGGATTAGAAAGGTTTTGATTTTTATGTGTCAAACGTCGGTAATTGTAAGTAGGTGCATGCTGACCAGTTTACACCAGAGTCTGTTTTCACGCTTTAGTTTATTAACTGAATTTGACCTCTCAACTTGTTCATTCATTCATTAGAGGGAAATGGTTTCAAACATCAATGTCTTAAAATACCTAGAGTATGGAAATAGGCCACTCGGTCAATCAACTCCACCACAACTCTCTGGAGAGCGTCCCACAAAGATGCATCCGACTACCATACAACCCTGAATTTCCCATAACTAACCCACACATCACTGCCGACCATATAGCATGGTTAATCCACCGAACCTGCACATCATTGGACTGCGGGAGGAAACACACGCATCCATTGGAGCCATGTATTAATTCCAGATAGCGTAACCTTGGAAAGGCGCAATGAAACTCAGGTCCCGGGCTTTGTGAATCAGTGTTGACAATCAATGAGCCACCATCCCGCCCTATAGGAAAAGCATCGAAACATAGCCCCTGAGTAAGAGTATTCCAGTGAACAGACTATGGAAAGAACTCGAACCTGTTACACAGCCTCATTATGAATTGTTTCCAAACTTTGTAGGTTACCTTAAAGGCCAAGTTTGTGATTCTTTAAAGTTTCTGAATAATATCTTGCTTTTAAAAAAGGACTCAAATTCATCGGATTTTCTCTACTTTGTCGATCGTGGATGCTACTGGTGGAGACATCGGAGTTAACTAATATTAATTATGTATTTCCTTCATCATTACCTTTATAGTCTCCTTACTCTTAGCACACATAGGAGCTGCTATGAAATCTGTCTGTATGTCCTCTTATGTCCTTCAGAGGAACTCTTTGATTTTTCATGACGTTCTAATTTGCGTTGATGCTCTTTTCCTCCAGAGTCTCGATGTCAGCGCGGGATGGAACCTGTGAGATGTTGTGCGCTCGTCTGTAAATAATGTGGGCCGATTTTCATCATTCCTTTAAATCGCTGACTTTGCCTGTCACTTGGCCTGAGCTCCTGCGACCAAACACATGAACACTCCTTTTTCGAATTCGGCAGGTTGAGCAGAGATGGAAGAACTCTGAAATATGTTCATGCAGCAGAGTTCAAGGTCACCTGTTTCAGAGGCAGTATCCATAGCTGCTCGCTTGCTGTTGAGATGGTGTACATCCCACTTTCGCATTGGAGCTACAAACTGAAACTGACATGTTTCATTTTTTCGTTTATTTTGCGACTGTCTGCCTGTCAATTAGCAGTTCCAGTCATCAGTTTAACGACAACGTTATTTCCTTTGTATAATGCACGCTATTACATGGTACGACAATGCTTTCTTGCCATTTTTTTCCTTTACAAATGAGATCCTAATTGCCATAATCTTTTTAATCAGCTGTAAATCACACCAATCCATACAAGTTGACCAAATGGTTCAAGAGTATTTCAGCTCACAGTTCCTTTTTGAGCCTCTCCAGAACAAATAATTTGTTGAAACATTCTACAATTTCATCGTATTTCCGAATTCAGATGCTTCGCCAAACTGTCTGTCAATTCCATTGTACCAGCTAAAACTGTCCTTCTCATTTCCAGGATCACTTCACTGAATCAGAACATTATTTCAGCACAGAAAGAGGCAATTTTGCCGATCATTCCTGCAAAGCTTCTGCTCACTAATGCAAATCTATTGCTTTTTCTCCATGTATATGCCCAGCATGTTTATCAAAATAATCATCCAGTGCCCTGTTGAAATGCCTGAATTAAATGTATCTCCTCCACCATTTCCAGGCAGTGCACTCCAATCCCTTCTTACTTGCTGCGTAAAAAACGTTTTGTCGTGTCATATTTCCTTATTTTCCTCATCATTTTATGGCTATGCCCTCTCATTTATTTTGTTCCCTTTCAAAATTGGGAATAGCTTTTCTTTTATCCGCTCCATTTAGCCTGATTTTGATTTCGAAAACTTCCATCAATCCCCACTCAGCCTCCTTCTGCCGAAAGGGATCAGTTACAATTTGTTCAATCTATTAACATTACGGATGTTTCTGATTCTTGTAAATAAATTGAGCCCTCGCTATAATGCAGTAAATCCTTTCCTATAATATGATGCCCTCAACGACACAATATTGCAGCTGATGTCTAACAAGTGCCTTTTACAATTTTAACACCACCTCCTTGCTCTTGTATTCGCTGCTCCGAAACATAAAACTGAGAATACGGATGATCATATGATTATGTTCTTATCATTCCTTAGTGATTTCAGTGCTTCCCTCTCCTTGGTGTTGAGGTTATGTGTTTGTCTTTTCCTTATTATCATAGGTACGACAGTTTGTCTCACTGTTTGTTGTGTCTCTTCTGTCAGTCCATTGTTCCTGAGTGTGCATTCTAGTGCTGCTAGGAAGTCTGCTGTCTTGGCGTCCCTGTGGTTGTAGTTGAGTCCCTTGGCCAGTATTGTTCTTTCCGTGCCTGTGAGCTGTCTGTGGGAGAGGTTTTTAACCCAGGTGTGTGTTGTAGTGTCCTCTTTGTTGTGTGTTAGTTTGGCCATTTTTTCTTTTAGTGCCGTTTTTTTGCGGTGTGTTGTCCTGTTCTGTCCTACGGTGACAGCCTGTTCTATGGTCCGGGTCCATTCCTGATTCGTGGTTTTTGAAATTAACGACTTTTGGCGCGCAATGTCATGTCTGTATCTGTGAAGTCGGTTGTTCGCGTCTGTGATCATTACCTGGATCATCCTGAGTCCGTTCTGTCTGGCTGTTTCCCTGGCTTGTGGTTGTTGACTGGTGGTCTGTATCTGACACATTGTGGAAGGATTCGTTTCTTTCGGCATTCGTGTAGGAACCGGAGTTGTTTGTATGTGGCGCTTAGTCGGTGAGCGCAGGATTCCCATTTCCTGGCTTGTCTCAGCGTCTCTCGCCCGTAAGTGTTCAAAGTTTGTGCGAAGATTTGTAGCTCGGGTGCTCGTTGTTGTGGTTCTGTTCGCCGAGCTGGAAGTTTTTGTTGCAAACGTTTCGTCGCCTGGCTAGGCGACATCATCAGTGCTTGGGAGCCTCCTGCGAAGCGCTTCTTTGATGTTTCCTGCGGTGTTTATAGTGGTCTGTCCCTGCCGCTTCCGGTTGTCAGTTTCAGCTGTCCGCTGTAGTGGTTGGTATATTGGGTCCAGGTCGATGTGTTTGTTGATGGCCAACATGAGCAAGACGAATGTAGTGTACAAAATACCATGAAAGGACTGAACTAAACACTATACAGGATAAACAGAAAGACAGCTAACAATCCGCATACATGAACATCAACGAGCCACGAAACGACACGACCAGCTGTCCTTAGTAACCACACACGCAGACAACAAGCAACATGAATTCGACTGACAACACTACTATCATAGGGCAAGCCAGACAGAGAACAGCCAGGGAATTCCTCGAGGCATGGCATTCATCCACAAACTCCATTAACAAACACATCGACCTGGACCCAATATACCAACCACGACAGCGGACAGCTGAAACTGACAACCGGAAGCGGCAGGGACAGACCACGATAAACACCGCAGGAAACATCAAAGAAGCGCTTCGCAGGAGACTCCCAAGCACTGATGATGTCGCCTAGCCAGGGGATGAAACGTTTGCAACAAAAACTTCCAGCTCGGCGAACAGAACCACAACAACGAGCACCCGAGCTACAAATCTTCACACAAACTTTGAGTTATTGATTCAGTCCAGTTTTCTATCTTGGAATTGAATGGAGTTTGACTTCAGATCAAGTGAAGACTGAAGATGGTGAGATCAGACTCGAAAAATGTGATACAGGAAAAAGGACAGCAGGTAAGCTAGCATCCGAGCAGCATGAGAGTCCTTCATCAGGAGTGTGTGAGGGAAGAGGACTGAAAGGAGGGGTGCGCGTGGGGGTAAGGTAGATTATAAGGCGATAGGTAGACGCTGGTTGAGGGGGTGATAGATTAGAACAGATGGTGGAGCGGTTGGGTGGGATGGAGGGTCGATGTGTATACCAGGATAAGGTTGTGGTGCCGAGTTTTAGGGCTGGATCTTGGATGGGGGGGGGGGGGGTTAGGGAGAGATGAGGAAATTGGTAAAATCGACGTTGATGTCGTGTGGATGGTGGGTCCCACGGTTAAAGATGAGGCGTTCATCTGCCAGTCATCGCGGGGTGAGAATTTCGCAACACAGGAGGGCTAGGATTGCACGCCCTGGACGTAGTGGAAGGAGGAGTTGAAGTTGCCAGCTACAGGCAAGTGGGATTGTTTGCTGTGGAATTCCCAGGTACGTTTTCTGAAAAATTCCATAATTTGGTTATCTGTCTCTTCTAAGTATAGGAGATCACACCGAGAAGAACGCACACAGTCAATGAGGCATTTCGATGCGTAGGTAATTCTTTGTCGATTGTGGAAGGAACCTTTGGGTTCTCGGATGAAGTTGAGAGAGGAGTTGTTAGCCCAGGGTTTTCACTTCTTGCAGTGGCAAAGGAAGATGCTGCTAGTTGGTCGGGGACGTGGAGAGAAGGAATGATTCGCAGAGTGGATAGTGTCTGTGGAATGCTGATCGGAGTGGTGGAGAAATATATCTCTGGTAGTAGAGTCTGACTGTAGATGGCAGAAATGGCAGAGGATGACATAACGTATCTGGAGATTAGTGTGGTGGAAATTGAGGACCGTGGGTTCTCTCTTTGTTGCTGTTAGGATGGGCGAGTGTTCAAGTACAGAGGTGTGGGAATTGGAGGACATTCACCGGAGTTCATTGTTGACCACGTGGGAAGCGAAATTGCTGTTCTCGAAATAGGAGATCTTTCGGGATGTTCTGGAGTGCAATTGCTCCCCCAGTGAGCAGATGTCGCGGAGGCAGAGGCGGAGAAATAGAGAGTAAGGCAGAGCATTTCAAAAGAAGGAGGGTGGGAGGGGATGTAGGTCATGATCTGTGGGAGTCGGTGGGTTTGACGCAGATGTCCGTTTTGTGTCAGTCGCCAGAAATGGAGATGGAGAGATGATTGTGAGGTTGATGAACTGTTCAACGTCCGCATGGGACCGAATTATTTTGTCACTTCCGCCCCCGTCGCCCAACACCCGCCGACTATATCGCCTGCACGACCGTAGCCAGGACCACCACCACTGAAACTGCCGGGAAGGATGCCCAACATCTCCATTCTGATCATATTATTGCCACCGACTTAGTCACTTCCGCTCCCAGAAGCTTCAGTCGCTGGAACACTGCCGACAAATACGTAGCCACTGTAGTCTCAATGTCTCAAGACTGTGGAATAATTCAATAAAAGCACACCTAATAAACGGAATAGCATTACAACACGTCAATTAATACTGAACACCGTTACATTGGCTTATGATCTCAGGAAATTTGCTCAGGAGTCATTTGAAGTAGATGTTCTGTTATTTTATCACTGTTTCACTTTATAAACAGAGTGCATTGTTCTGATAGTACTTCCACGTATATGGAAGGAAACTTTAAAAGATTGAAATGGTTGTGAACTACACCTCAGCAATCGTCACTCATTCCCTGAAGTCCAAGTAAGTGGTCTCTTTTACTGTTATGTGGAATGTGTTGTAACAAAGGGGTGAACTGAACCTGTTTGTTTGGTAGCTATCATTAATTTCAGCCTCCGTGATTATAAATATCACAGTGGAGGATTTAATGATAACTGGACTGTGTGCAATGTGTTATCCCATAGAATGAGTGGGAGAATTACTGATAGCACGAACATGCATCAGCTATTCACGGGGTAGATGTCAGAGAGATGAGGGTCAGAAAACAGTGACAGGAGTTTTTCTTGAGATGTGTGAGTTATTTCAATATAACATGATTGATCGCTATTGTCATCATGGATCAAAAATGCACATTTCATTATTGAATATATTTTCTGATCCAATCATCGTTATCGTTAGTGTCCCTGCGAAGTCACACTGTTCCGTTATTAATTCCATTAACCGTATTAAACTGTAATACTGTTCTTCTCATTTGGTCTATTATCCTTGCCGTTGCAATTCTTCCTGCTGAGACTCTGAACCCAGATATTCACTCTGCAAGCCTATAGGGACTGTATCAGTGAACGTGTTCATTCACTTTCCTCCTCTCTCATTCTGGCCGTGTCCTTCTTAGGTCACTGCTTAGACCAACTTGTTTTTAGCTGTGAACGACAATTCGTTGTGTCCCTGCCCTTGTTATTTAAATGTTAGTAGCATGGAGGTCACTTTATTTTGTCCTGTTTGAAAACTCAATTTCCTTCCACTGACTCCATCAAATCCCTGGCCAATAGCTGAGTTTGAAACAGATGACTGAAGATTATGGTGGTCGTTTTCACCATGAGCTGATTCCTGACACCATAACCCGACCATTCATTATTTTTACCAGTGACACCTCCAGAATATACTTCGCTGGTTCATCCCAACTGCAGTTTGAACCGTTAGCTTTGAAATACAATCTTAATGATGCCAATAATTTGCTGCTGATACGCTCAGCTTCAAAAATACAGAAGGAAATGTGAATTGTTTGTCTATGGCACATATCTGAACTCAGCAGCTTCAACTCATTTCTTTGAATGTTGTTCTGTGCCTGTCCACTGAACGCCGATGTTGCCCCTCTGCTGATCGTGTGGTAAATAAGACGAGAAAGTCCATTGAGTATTTACGTACAAGCTCAGGCATCTCATTTGTAGTTGAGGTGCTACTAACTGACATCTTGTACGAAAGGTTATTGGACGTGCAGGGTATGGTTTGCTGGAGGTTATGATGTGAACTACCTCAGATATTCAGGAAAACCTGAGGTTTTGGTGATCCAACTGTGGAGAGAACATGGGAACTGAAGTTCGAGCATTTGGGGTCTGCAACATGAAGAGCAAATGAAACAGAGGTTGCAGAGACGGGAAGCTCTTAAATCACTGATTGTGAGTTAGAGTGGTGTACCACGCAGAAACATACCTTTCAGTCTGGTTCATCGAGGTCGAACAGATATTCTAAGTTCAACTCATCCCAGTTGCCAGCATTAGACTCATATCGTTCAAAATCCTTCCTTTTTATATCGCCGTGCAGATGTCTCCTACATGTTGTAATTGTACCCAGTTCTGGAATCTTACTAACCATTTTGACGATGCTGCGCCTTTATCACGTTTATGTTGTATCATGACTTTCATTTACAGAGCGGTCATAAAAGACACAGTCTCTGAAAAGTCTACGTTAAAAGGTGTTAAAGCTAGTTTGATTATAGCTAACACATGCTGTTTCAGATAATGGAAACAAATATTCTATTTTCTGAATAGGGAGTGTCGAGTTCTCCCAGCTCAGCTGTCTCTGACATGGATTATATTTTAGCAGTAATGTCGAAAATAATGCTGGACACAAATAAGGAGTTCCACCCTGATTTCTGTCCAAATTTTCTCCTTTAAGGCACTTTGTTTGATGTTAACCTTTGTGCCAAAGATTGTTTATGCAGATTGTTGCAAGGATTGTGAACAACAACATTAAGTTTCGCTAATCGAGCGAGTTTTGAGAAGATTTGTAGCTCAGGTCAATGTGCTGGCCGCAACGTTGATCACCGAGTTACAAGTTTCCTTTTAGACTTTTTGTCACCATACCAATGATTCCTTTCTCTAGTTGCCGAGTCGGATGTTTCGCCATCTGCTGCTCAGTGATTCTCAATGTCGCCTGGTCACTTTAAAATTAGTGTCAAGCGTTCGTTGTCTGCAGATAGGATAACAATAGTTTTGTCTTTCTTCTATAAGTGTTCTTAGCAGAAGCAGTAATGCAGAGACTCGAACAAATAGCTCTGCCAACCATCCAACCCAAAATTAGCGTCCGCTACATTGATGAGACCTTTGTTCTCACTGAACGAAACAAAACAGCAGATCCCTTCAATGCCATCAATAATATCCTTGCTGTCATAAAATTCACAAAAGAGGAGGAAAACCACGACACACTGCAATTCTAGATTTCACAGTAAACCACCAGTCAAAAGGTTTCTTCAAATCAGCCTCTGCAGGATAACAACACATACGGATCGATACAGATGCAATCGTTCCAATACTGACAAACGAAACAGTATTACAGCATTATATCAATGAGCCACCAGACACTGTTGCACAGAGAAACTACGAAAAGCAGAGAAAAATCACCTATAAAACGTATTCAAAAAGAATAGGTACCCAATGGATACTGTCCCTGATTACTCAGCAACAAACAGACAAAGCTCAACCTGAAACTATTGCCACTCTCCCTTACATTAAAAACATCACGTAAATGATTGCCACACTCCTCAGACCTCTTTGCATCGTGTTAGCCTACATACCCGCCAACACACTAAAAGAGCAGTTAATGAACTTCACATACACAATACAGACAACAAGCAAAATGAACGTCATTTACAAAATAACTTGCAAGAACTGTAATAGTCAAGACAATGAACAAACACGCAGAACACTAGCCACCAGAACACATCAGCATCCATTAGCCATAAAAAGACTTGACCATACTCACTCATATCCGTAAATGCAGATGAGGAAGTAGACCACATTGACTGGACAACACATCAGTCCGAGGACAAGACAAACAGAAACGCGCACGAGAATTCGTAGAAGCCTGGCATTCCAACTTGAAATTTATATAAAAAATATATTTTCATTCCGACTAACATTCTCTGAGCGAAGAAAAAACAGGAAATTACATCATCAACAGAGGAAATGACTTCACGAACGCAAGGAAACCTAAGCACATCAATAGAGAGTGGAACGTGACATCAGCGCTTCACTGGATGGCCACTGATAATGTTACCTACTATGGTGATTAAACATTTGCAAACAAACTTTTTACCTCAGCAATGAAAGTTACATCTTGGGCTAAACAGTTGGGTTTGCAGACATGTGAAGTTATTCTTTGTTCTGTTCTCATTTGTTTGTGTTCCACAATCTTGGAATGAAAAATAAGGTCGTTGGACCAGCAGCATCTCTCCTGGAATAACCACTCCGCACCTGTTCAAAACAAACAGCTACCTTCATGAAATGTTTTGGGGTGTTTTTCGTACATAACAGAGTGGGGGCTTTTTGTGAGACTTGTTCTATCCTGCCGATTTGGGATTAGGGTTGTTGGACACGAAAGCTGCACGTGGTAGGTGTCAGTGTTTGTGCCAGGCGTTCGATTCAGATGCGCTGGCAATGGCTCTAATGTCACCGAGAGTTTTTAAGGCCTGCAAGATGTGACAAGGGGCGCTGTGCAAAACGTGATTCAGGCCAAGCTGTTGGAAATCACACACAAGTTGTAGCTGGAGTTAGCCTGCATTTATCTTTACGGGAAATGCCATGGGAATGTTCAGTGAAGGCTAATAATCGATTGGAAATGAAGCATCTGGAGCTAGAGGCAAAAAACATGTATGGCGCAAGAGAAATGAACAGTTTGAATTGCGATTAAAAGCAGATAAAAGAGAAAAATAGCGTGACAGAGAAGAGAGATAAAGAGAAATGAAAAAGAGAAAAGTAGAGACAGGAAAGTGAGGAAGAGAGGGAGCATGAACCTGAGAAATTGGCACTGAGACAGGAGTTCCAAATTCACTTTCTTAAGTAATGAGAATGCATGAGGAAGCTATTGTGTCAAAAGGCATACAAGGCAAAATAATCCGAATGCTTCCTTGAATGTTTACCTTTGTAACTTAAAAATGATGTCCTAATGAGGAAATGGAGACCATTCCATATTCAGGCAGCTGTTAAAACAGCTGATGTTCATCATATCGTAGTACCAGTGGGTTATAGAAAGGAGGTATTGCGATTGCAGTAAGAACGGCCACGAATGGCATCACTTCGAAGTGAGAAAAAGAACACACTACTTATATACGAAATCATTTCTACTGCCTTGGACTGTGCAAGGATGTGGTGATATTCTGTCAGACACGTTAAGCATGTCATATAATTGGAAAACCACAGACAGTAGTAAAATACACTTATTTTCTACCTGTTCCAGTGTGTGAAGAGCTTTCCACAAGAGGCTTAATTGATTGTATAGGGTCCCTACCTAATACAATCAGTGGGAATCAGTACTTGTGAACAATAATGAATGTGTTGACTAGATTTCCAGAGCCCAATCCATTACGCAATATAACAGCTAAAAGGATAGTAACGGATTTATCTATTAGATATGGGTGACTCGCAGAGATACAACCCGATCAAGGGTCAAAGTACCACTCGAATCTATTCAAAGAAATTATGGCCAGTATACGCATAAAGCAATATAGAGGTACTGCCATCCGTCCAGAATCGCAGGGAGCGCTAGAAAGGTGACATCAGACATTAAAGACAAGGCTGACGGCTCATAGTCGAAAGTGACAGATGATTGGGAAAATGGAATTAATTTGCTCTTCTCACAAGCAGAGTTTCACCATATGAATTGTCCAAATTCGTGCCATTTGAAAGTGGTTTTGAGCATATAATGACAGAATCGCTAAAACCCATTAATGAGAACTTGACAAATCGGAAATTACACACCACATATTTCGTACTGCATGCCAGTTTTTAAAGAACGATTAAATGCAGCGCATGTGCTATCTAGACAACATTTAAACGTGTCACACCATACAATGAAACAGGAAACAAGTAAGTAATCAACACTCGCAATCAGTGCATTGGGGCGGAAGTGTTGATTTTACTTCCAGGGAGAGATGAACGTGTAAGACCACGGTCTTATGGATCTTGTCCTGTCTAAAGCAAACCAATTGAGATGAAATATTAGAGAAAGACAGCAGACAGAATGAAATTATAGAGTGTGAAATGTGATTAAACGCAAAAAGTATTTTTACAGGAAGGAAAGCTAAACAAAACTGTGTTATTGGTTACAAATAAGAGAGAATATCCAAGGTCAGAGGATTCTTAATTGTACCTTCCTCAAACGAAATTGGACAAAGAGGAAGTAGTCAAAATTGGGAAATATTATGCAGTTACCATCCAGAGGAAAATCGAAATGATCGGAAAGCTTTGTTATAATCACATGGAGAGTCATGTGGAAATAAGCTAGGTGCTTTAAACATAATTACACATGAGTTAGATACGGGAGATGTTCTTCCAATGAAGCAACACAGTCTGAGGCGTAACACACTAAAACTAGCACAGGGTCAAAACCTGCTTGAATGTATGTTCTAAGACAGCAGAATCCTAGTGAATCTCAGTGACTCGAGCTCAGCCATAGTAATGGTGCCAAAATCCGATGGTACCAACTTTTATGTTAATGCTATCGCAAAGTCAATACAGTTACGAACAATAATGCATATCTGCTTCCAACTTTTTAAGATTATGTTCTAACGTTTAGGACAACGTACATTTCCAGATTGGACATACGAAGACGATATTGGCAGTTTTCTTTGGCAGAAAGAGCAAAGGAAATTTTAGCTTTTGTAGCGTCAAATGGACTCAATCAGTTTAACGTCACGCCATTGGATATCAATAATTCGCCAGTCGCATTTCAGAGACTAAGAAATAAAGTCATTCCTGGACCATCTGCAGACATGACATGACATTTTTTGGCACACAATGGCAAATCCATTTGCAACACGTAGCAGCATTGTTTGATCGAATTTGGAATGGGGCGTGCTGAAAAATCTGACTAAAAGTGAATTTTACTAACCCAAGTCATCTTCCTGCTCCATGGTATTGGACACAGAAAACGCCTATTGGGATGCAAAAACAAAAAAGATCTGGGGAGTTTCATGTACCATCGACAAAAAATAAGAACAGTGCTACGAGTCCTGGGATTGAGTGGATTTTATAGAAAAAACCCAGAATAAATTTTTGCAGGGTAGCTGGTCCACTCACTGACTTACTGAAGAAAGGCAATAAATTGCAGTGGACTGTCAGAAGGAATTTGAAAGCATTACATCTGTGTTAACCGCATCCGAAGTAGTATTTGCACCTAATTGTGCAAAGCCATTCAATGTGGCAATCTCTACAACTGATGTGGGTGTCGATGATGTGCTTTTGGAGGAAGACTACGAAAAGATACAAAGAACTATAGGGTATTTCTTCAGGAAGTTGAACATTCATCAGCAGAAATATTTAACGGATGAGAAGGAGACTTTGAGCTTGTTGTTGGCGTTACAAAATTTCAACGTTTATGTAAGCAATAACAAATCTGAGACAATCATATATACTGATCATAACACTTTGAAATTAGTGGAGACAATTAAGGACAAAAGTGCCGATTTTTTTGGTGCAGTTCAGCTAACACAGGCATTAAAATTGCGCGTGTGACAGGACGAGAAAGTATGACTGTTGACGTGTTGTCAAGGCTTGAATAAGAAACGTAGGCATTCGTGGCAGGTGTCAAACAGACTGAAACAGAATGCAGCTATGCATGTTTGCATGTTTACAATCAATGTAAAGTAATATGTGTTGTGGAAGGATAGCAATTTAGGAAAAAGCAATTAAAACAAAGCAATTATTGGATTTTGCTCGTGCATTTTCCTTTATGGCAGGAGATGTGACGAAGATGCTCTTTTATCAAGGTTATCCTTGGATGTTGAAGGCTTTCCTGAGATCAATATAGACAAAGGACATCACTGAGAGAGAGAGAGAGAGAGAGAGAGAGAGAGAGAGAGAGAGAGTGTGTGTGTGTGTGTGTGTGTGCGTGTGTGTGTGTGTGTGTGTGTGTGTGTGTGTGTGTGTGTGTACATATACGTGTATGAGAGAAAGGGAGTCTTCTTGCATTTCCCTCCGTGTGTGAGTGAGAAGGAGTCTTTGTGTGTGAATGAGAGAGAGAAGTAGGAGAGGGAGCCGCGGCAGGCGGACCTGAGGGGCTGCCGGGAAGGAAAGTAAGTGACCATACATATTAGCAAGGCGGCTATATTTATTGAATATAAGTTTATTGTTTGATTTTACAGCAATTGAATTAAGCTTAATTATTTAGTATTGTGTGGGCTTTCAGACAATTAGGGTATGGATGCTAGGGCTGATGCTTGCTCTTCCTGCAGAATGTGGTAGGTGAGAGACATGACACATGTTTCCGCTGGCTACATCTGCGGGAAGTGCACCCAACTCCAGCTCCTTGAAAACCGTGTTACAGAATTGGAGCCGGAGGTGGATGAACTGCGGATCATTCGGAGGCTGAAGGGGTAATTGAGAGGATTTACCGCCAGTTGGTCACTCGTGAGGCTCAGGATAAGGATAGATATATTACAGTCAGGGAGAGGAAAGGGGACAAACGGACAGTGGAGAGATCCCCTGTGGACATTCCTCTCAGCTACAAGTATATGGTTTTGGAGACTGCTGGGGTGGGGGTGTGGGGGTTACCTACCAGAGGAAAGCCATTGTGGTCAGTTCTCTGGCACTGAGCATGACATTGTGGCCCAGGAGGGAAGGGGGCAGAATAGAAACGCGGTAGTGGTAGGAGACTCGATTGTTAGGAGAATTCACAGGAGATTTTGTGGTCAGGATCAGGATTCGCGGAAGATATGTTGCCTCCCTGTTGCCAGGGTCCAGGACGTCTCCGATTGGGTGTATAAGATTCTGAAAGGGGAGGGCGAACAGCCAGATATCGTGTTACATATTGGCATCAATGATATCGCCAGGTAAACGATTGAGGATCTAAAAAGTGATTTCAGAGAGTTAGGGCGGAAGCTGTAGAGCAGGACAAAACAGAGTCGTGTTCTCGGGTTTACTATCGGTGCCACGAGATAGCGAGGCGAGGAACAGGGAACGGGCGCAGCTTAACATCTGGATGCGCAGCTGGTGCAGGAGGGAGGGCTTCAGATATGTAGATAATTGGGATGCCTTCTGAGGAAGGTGGAACCTGTACATGAAGGACGGGTTGCACCTGAAATGGAAGGGGCCAATGTCCTGGGTGGAAGGTTTGCTCGAGTGGTTCAGGAGGGCTTAAACTAATTTGGCAGGGGGTTTGGGAACCTGAGCAATAGAACGGTGGGGAGGGTTGGTGGAGATGAGGCAATAGCCGGAGGTGGTGCAGCCAGTGGGAAGGAATTTCCTGGGAAAGAACCAAGGGATCGATTAAAGTGTGTTTGCTTTAATGCAAGAAGTATCAGGATAAAAAGTGATTAGCTGAGAGCATGGATCAGTAGCTGGTGTTACGATGTTGTGGCCATAACAGATACGTGGGTTTCTGAGGGGCAGGAATGGTTGCTGGATGTTCTAGGGTTTAGAACTTTTAAAAAGAATAGGGAGGGGGTAAAAAGAGGAGGGGTGTAGCACTGCTAATCAGAAAGGGTATCACAGCTACAGAAGTTAACATTGACGAGGAGGGTCTGCTGAATGAGTCAGTATAGGTGGAAATTAGGAACAGTAAGGGAGTAGACACCTCATTATGGGTTTACTACAGGCCCCGCAACAGCAGCAATAAGATTGAAGAAAGCATAAGTCGGCAGATTTTGGAAAAGTGTGAACGTAGGAGGATTGTTGTAATGGGTGACTTTAACTTTCCCAAAATTGATTGGAACCTCCCTCGATCAGATGATTTTGGAAGGATCTGTTTTTGTAAGGTGTATTCAGGAGGGTTTCCTAACTCAGTACAATGACAGGCCGACAAGGCGAGAGGCCATTTTGGATTTGATGCTCGGCAATGAGACGGGTCAGGTGTCCGATCTTGCGGTGAAAGAGCATTTTAGTGATAGTGACCACAACTGCCTCACATTCTACATAGCTATGGAGAAGGAGAGAAGCAGGCACAATGGGAGGATATTTAATTGGGTTAAAGAAAACTATGGTGTTATTAGACATGAGTTGGGAAGCATGGACTGGGAGCAATTGTTCCATGGAAAGGGCACTATAGACATGTGGAGACTGTTTGAGGAACAGTTGTTGCGAGTGATGCATAAATGTATTCCTCTGAGACAGGCAAGAAGGGGTAAGATAAAGGAGCCTTGAATGACGAGACAGAGGAGCTTCTCTTCAAAAGAAAGAAGGCAGCTTACGTAAGGTGGAGGAAGGAAGGGTCTTGCTCAGCTGTAGAGGGTTGCAGACAGGCGAGGAAGGAACTCAAACATGGTGTGAGGAAAGCCAGGAGGGGCGCGAAAAAGGCTTGGCAGGAAGGGTTAGAGAGAATCCAAAGGCATTTTAAACGTATGTGAGGAATATGAGAATGATCGAAGAAAGAGTCGGCCCGATGAGGGATAGCATAGGGAATTTGTGTATCGGGGCTGAGGAGGTAGAGGAAGCCCTAAATGAGTTTTTTGCTTCTGTAGTGAATGAAACCATTGAGCAGGAATACATGCTGCAATGAATAAAGATTGAGGAAGCTGATGTGCTGACAATTTTGACAAACATTAAGATTGACAAGTCGCCAGGGCCAGACCAGATTTGTCCTCAGCTGCTTTAGGAAGCAAAAAGTGTGGTTGCTCCACCGGAGGCGAATCTGAGGACTGGAGGGAGGCAAATGTAATTTCTCCCTTCAAGAAAGGAAATAGGGAGATCCCCGGCAATTACAGATCAGTCAGTCTCACATCTGTCGTCCGCAAGGTGTTTGAAAGGATTTTAAGTGATAGGACCATCTAGAAGAGCATGGTTTGATTAAATGCAGTCACAACGGCTTTGTGAGGGGCAGGTCATGCCTCACAAACCTTATTGAATTCTTTGAGGATGTGACTAGACAAGTTGATGAGGGTCGAGCGGTGGATGTGGTGTATGTGTATTTCAGCAAGGCATTTGATAAAGTTCCCCATAGTTGGATCGTTCAGAAGGTCAGGAGGAATGGGATACAGGCAAATTTAGCTGTCTGGATACGGAATTGGCTGGTCGACAGAAGACAGCGTGTGGTAGTGGAAGGAAAGTATTCTGCTTGGAAGTCAGTGGTGACTGGTGTTCCACAGGGCTCTGTTCTTGGGCCTCTATTCTTTGAAATTTTTATTAATGACTTGGATGAGGATATTGAAGGATGGGTTAGCAAGTTTGCAGACGACACAATGGTTGGAGGTGTCTTTGACAGTATAGAGGACTGTTGTAGGCTGCAGCGTGACATTGACAGGATGCAGAGATGGGCTGAGAGGTGGCAGATAGAGTTCAACCTGGATAAATGCGAAGTGATGCATTTGGACTGTCGAACTTGAAAGTTGAGTACAGGATTAAAAACAGGATTCTTGGCAGTGTGGAGCAACAGAGGGATATTGGTGTGCAGGTACATAGATCCCTTAAAATTGCCACCCAAGTGGACAGGGTTATTAAAAAAGCATATGGTGTTTTGTCTTTTATTAACGGGGGATTGAGCTTAAGAGCCATGAGATCTGGTTGTAGCTATATAAAGTTTCGGTTAGACCACACTTGGAATACTGTGTCCAGTTCTGGTCACCCTATTATTTGAAATATGTGGGTGCTTTGGAGAGGGTTCAGAGGAGTTTTACCAGGATGCTGCCTGGAATTGAGGTCTTATGTTACTAAAAGACGTTGACTGAGCTCGGACTTTTTTCATTGGTAAAAAAGAAGGAAGAGAGGGTACATAATTGAGGTGAACAAAATGATGATAGAGTTGATAGCCAGAGACTTTTTCTCAGGGCAGAAATTGTTAACACGAGCGGTCATAGTTTCAAGCTGTTTGGCAGAAAGTATAGAGGGGATGTCAGAGGCAGGTTCTTTCCGCAGAGAATTTTGAGAGCATGGAATGCGTTGCCAGCAACAGTTGTGGAAGCGAGGTCATTGGGGATATTTAAAAGACTGCTGGACATGCATATGGTCACAGAAATTTGTGGGTTCATACATTAGGTTTAGCTTATATGAAGATCAATGGTCTGCACAACATCGTGGGCTGAAGGGCCTGTTCTGTGCTGTACTACTCTATGTTCTATGTTCTATCTATGTTCTATGTTGGATGATATGAATTTTGCTCTGTGTGTTTTGGTGTGCGTCCGTGCCTCTGTGTGTTTGTTTCAGACAGAGTGTGGGAATGAGAGAGAAAGTATTTATCTTTGTGAGGTAGAAGATATGTGTGTGTATAAGTGAGGGTTTCAGGTGGTTTGTCTCTTGAGAAAGAGGGTGTGCGCATGTGTTTCTGTCTAACAGTGTGTGTGGGTTTGTATGCTTTTCTCTTTGTGTTTCTGAGACAGCGGAGGTGTGCAAATCCAGTGTACGTGAGGGCATGCGTGTGTCTGTATTTGTGTATTTGTCTGAGAAATGTATGGTTTTGGCTTTTATTAAGAGGGGGGTTGAGCTTAAGAGCCGTATGATCTTGTTGTAGCTCTACAAAATTCTGGTTAGACCGCACTTGGAATACTGTGTCCAGTTCTGGTCGCCCTATTATTAGAAAGATATCGCTTGTGTGCAGGTGCCTCCCATTTCCGGGAGAAGTATTAGCCTCAATCCCTCTTCCATGACACACGACCAGCAAGTATCTGCCAACAGGATAAGCTGAGCATCCAACACGCCCTCGGAGTGTGGGATTCCTGTAACATAGCATATGCAGGGTGTGACGTCCCACGTCAGTGTGCAGTTTCCCACAAAATGTCCAACCTGGACGTTATCACGTCGAGTGAAACACTCGTGGACCAAATACTGAATGAGGTCAAGAGCCTGGATTGGTAACTTTTTGCCTTTGAAGGTAGACCAAGGGGCACTGCGGTGACATTTTCGAAGAGGTAATTTTACCTAAAATGCAGAGATAACGCGTGCAGCATACACCAATAAGGGCAAGCGGACATATTGCTCATAACGTTGAGTTTACTCTGGTTGCTAACGAGACAGTGCTTTCTTCTGCAATGCCGAATCGCATTGCGCATGAATATCACATGACCTCTGTGCATTTCTTAAAAATTTCGTAACTGTTCCAGCACCTGAACTCTTACAGGGTGTTGTCTCTTCCAATAACTGTCCTTCAGGCACTGTCATATTACCTATTGCGATCAATATTCCATTTCTAACATTAATCTAAACGCACACGTCGTATTGTTACAAGATGTAATAAGCTGCCTTCTTCCCCCTTCCAAAGGTGCCTACCTGGCCCCACTTCCTAGGTCCCCTCGGGAGAGGGTCGCTTAGCAATTGTCTCTGAGCGGGCATCTGAGGTAGGTTCCGCTCCAATTGACTATGCTGCCCTCAATCAGCCTCTTCGTAGTTGACACATGTGCTGCAGGGATCACACGGGTGCAGGGTATTTTTGGTGTTTGCCTGCAGCTTGTACCGTGGTTCGGTTCATTTCTGGCCATCCCAGTAGAAAACAAATGCTCACCTCATTATTAACTGGAACTTCATGGGCTAGTACATTGTGTTTGTCTGGATCCTGTCGGTGACACCAGAAGGAATATATTGCAAAAGCGGAAGGTTAAAAAAAGGTGAATCCGCTTCTCGACTTTTTTCATTTGTGGACTTTTTCCCACTTTTCGTTTGACAGATGACTACTTATTTCAGTTCCATAATACAAGACATTCATATCCAGATCAGTCCCAGAATTTTGCTGCCTTTATATCTGCATCATTCTCTGGACATATGGAAAAAAATTTGGCTGGTTTTTCCTCACGGTCAGGGTCTTGGTTCATTGACATTACTCTGATTCCCCGGATGGCCCCTCGTTTAGGATGGCTCCGGCCGCTTCACCAAATGATATCGGATTTGAAGCTGGTTACTGATACTGTGTCATTCATCTTCAGATCAACGGAAAGTTTATAATCAGGGGCATGTGTTGGTGACTTTCAAGAGATGTTAGGGGAAAATCCCCACCCCTTCTTCAAGTCAGGTTAGTTTGCCAGACATCGGCAGGGGATTATAATTTGAATGTGAGATTTTATTTGCACCGTTGTTGCTGTAGCATTCCGAAAATATATTCCTCAGTTTAAGCAACCTTACTATGTTTCTCCAGTTCCCATTGCTTTTCTTTTTTGCATTCACACTCAGCTTTTAACATCTGGGAGTGCCATCTGCTGTCCATACCTCTACCTGCCTAATTCTAAAATGTAACATGGACACAGTTTCAAACTGCGAAATCTATGAGAAGTACCTGGGTCTAGTCGCTTAATTTTAAACGTATAATATGTTCCTTATGTAGTCCTGACCATTTGTTGCTCTTTTGCAATACTACAGGATGTCAAATGCGTGCACCTGTGTTAAGAGGATTTGCGATGGCAACAAATTTAACAATATAATAAAGTAATTCTCATGCTCCAATAATGGCCGCATTCAAGGACACAGATATCAACAACAGTGTCTTATTTTTTGTTAACTCATTTTCACAACAGAATATTCAACGGAAACTTCTATTTTCAGTGAGGTAGGGAAAATTGACATACAGCAAAGCTCCGACTGGTACTCCACAATCACCAATGAGATCCAGCATTTATAAAATTAAGTAGAAACAAACGACTCCAAAGTAAAAACAAGTCAACTTATATCTGCCAGTATCATTTTCTGCGTCGTCCTCCATAGTGAAATGAATGATTTGAAATAACATTAACTTTTATGTATGCATGAAATGTGACCAGTTGAAAGTTGACAGAAGGGAAGTCATGGCCAGAAAGAAAAACAGACGGGTTAATATTTCATTGTTAGTACCTTCGTTAAGAGGCATTTCATTATCATTGATGATTCCCCATTCCCTTAAAAGAAATCATCTTGGATTGACAAAAAATCAACATTAATTCAAAACAATCCTGGAACTCGAGCTTCAGAGAACCAAATACAAACATTCAATCACCAAAAACCAAATGTGCATTCAAATTAGACAACAAACAGTTAACTTTTCAGCAAGCTACAGGGAATTATCAATGTGTCTTTACCTCTCTCTTTCTGTCTCTCTCTCTCACACACACTCACTCTCCCTATCTCTCTCACACACAAGCATTTTTAACATTCTTCCTCTCAGTTTTTTACTTTTAGTTTATTCCGTGCTTGTAAGCGCAATTGGGCACTTACATCCCAGAACAGACAAAGTACTGAGATTTTGCCCCATGGATCTTAGCTGCTCAATCAGGTGGGCAAAATCTAAATTCCTCTCCGCCATTCCATTTCCAATTCTAACAATATCTTCAAGTCAAGTCTTAAATGTCTCTGCATTAGTCTGTGAAGCAGGTGACTCTCCCTGACTCCCACCCCTTGCCCTTTTATGAGCAAAGGCATCATTATTTTTGCATTTGGGAGTTCTTCTATAATCCTCATCTAGGGTGTCATATTCGGATCCTGACCTTGTTTCAATCGCTACCTCATTCCGACACTCCCCCTACTCATTCCGATTTGTGCCTCTCTGTACACCCTTTTCCAGTCAATTTAGCCAGTTGAACGGTTTATTTTCCATCTGACCCCGTTTAATACTCCTTGTATAGCTTCGAAACTCTTCAATTTGTTTTTTTTCTGGTACTGTCGGCAGTAACGTGTGTTTCTCCTCTAAATTCTCCCTTTGTGCATTCGTTTTGTTTTTCCACTTCCTCCCGTAGAATTTTTCTCTCGTTCTTTCTTTCCAATCCCTTCACTTCCTCCCTTCTCTGGTTCACGTTTTTTCACGTCCATACCCTCAACCCATTCAATTTCACTTTTCGTTTCCACCGTTCCTTCTATGAAAGACATTGCTTGGAATTTTCTGTGTTCGAGAAGGGAGCGGGTTTGCCTTGCTTCTGCAAGAGTGGATAGGTTTGTATGTCTGACCTTCAGTATCTGCAAGCTGCTTTTATTGTTCTTTGGCCTCCTTCCTGGTCACAACATGTGCTTTGCCCGATTTTACCAGTTTTTCTCCATCCAGTCTGAAATTTTTTAATATTTCTGCATCCTGTTCCATTTTCATTTTCCTCTTTTTGGAATGATATTTCCGTTTGTAATTTTTAATTAATCCTTCCATCTCATCACACAAGACTATGTCAACATTACCTTCGTTTGTCCACTTGTTTAATACGTTTTTAATACTTTTTTTCCCATTTCTCTCAAACGTTCAACAATGTCAATTTTTGACATTGGGAACTTTTTAACCCAATATTTCAACTGCAGTTCCTTTACTCATCTTGACATATAGTTCAGTCCAGCTAATGCGTAGCCTTTGTTGTCACAGTTCACTCCCCATTGTCTTACAATTCTGGTTGCGCCTCGTCAACTATTATTAGTATTTGCTGTCTCTACTCCCTGTATTCGTCACTTATCAATCTTTCAGTCGCCAAACTTCGGACGTTACAACCAATTAATAAAGACAGTACAGATAATCTATCTTCATTGGCCGGTCCATACAGACTCGTACTTTTCCAGGGCATTAGCCGCAGGAAAATCTAACCTGGTAGTGCAGACCCGTACTTTTCTTTGTCGGTCACGCATGAAACTCTACCCTGCCTCCGCAGTCCACTACTTTACTGCCAGATCCGATCAACCCCTCTTTACCTGCGAGGTGATATGCAGCAGTACTTCACAACAGAACGTGGAATTTTATTTCAGAGAATTTTGAATTTACATTCCTACTTACCCCACAGTGCAGTTTTCTTGACCAATCCACTTTGTCTCCTCAAATTTCAATGTACCATCAGACTCTTTGGTTCATGGATCAGAGAGATCTTTCAGCAGCTTTTCTGCACCTCTGCAACCCCAGGACATCCCTGAGTCAAACGAATTTAATCTCAATTATCTGTAAAACATTTACATCATTTTTGTGTGTGGCCAACCGCTATTCTCTCAGGCTCTGAATTTACCCCGCTGGACAGGGATGAGCTATCAGGCTGGCGCTCCTAGGTAGGTCTCTTTCCGGCCCTCCTCGCTGCACCAAATTTGTTGTGGAGAGTTTGTACCCGATGCTCTATGATAGTCACTAGGCGGCACAGAGAAATACTCAAGAAGTTAAAATTTATTTGCAAACAAAAGCTGAGAAAATCAGAAAATAGCTTCCCGATTCTTGGGCCTCGCAACTTTTTAAATTAGGTAATCCACAATATGGAAGTAGGCCCTCCGATACAGCGAGTCCATATCGACCCGCCGACGAGAAACCCACCCTGCCTCACTCCCCTACCCTATATTAACCCACACGAACGCAGCTAATATTACGTGCAAGTTTGCACGACAAATTCACCTGACGAATGTGTGATGAAACTGGAGCACACAGAGGAAACCTGCGCAGACACGGGGAGAATGTGAAAACTTCACACGGACAGTTGCCGAGAAGGGAATTGAAGCCGGTTTCTGGCGCAGTGAAATAGCAGTAGTAACCATTGAGCCATCACGCCGTCCCACCTGGCTGCTGCGCTTAACTGGCGCCATTAGCATAACGAATCATATTAACTTGTGTTGTCTTTCTAAACTAATCATTTTCTGCCGTAGTTGTCTAACCTGTCACATTATGTCACAATTGTCTTTAACATTTACTCATTTATCACTTGATTTGACGAACATAGCATATTGTCCTACCATTACTTTCAGCCTGTGCTCATCTGTTCACATCTGTCACATGATTCTATGTATTGCTTCATTAACTTAACTACATAAATGCCACATTAACTTTCAAAATCACCCTCAGTTTATCTTCCAAAGAGTGTAACTAGGTGCTGTCAACTTTGTAGCCCAAATAGTTCACTTGGTTGGCTAGAACAAACATATTCCCATCTAAAGCGTGTTCATGTCGTGGGGGAATATCTAAGGACTGTGTCCAAGCTCTCTAAGTACTTTTTAATGGTCTTACCTGTTATTAGCACCTCATCCCTGGGGTAGACGTTATACTTTGTTCGACATCATCCACTGAAAAATGGCGCAGGTTGATGATACACCATATGGCGGCATCGAATGCTGTTATAAAGTGACCGCATGCAGCCAATGTCTCAACCGTCCTCCATAAAAAAACCTAATTCAAAACACACTTTTTTCTGCTCAAACGAACTCCGATTTCCAGTGATACTTGAATGCAAGCAAACTAGGCAGTCAGCTGTGTCGGTTCGTCGCGAGGTCAGACCGCTGAGCTGGTTTGTTTGTTCGTGTGATCACGTACCACATCATCACTCAATTTGCCTCCGTTCCTCATATTCAAACTGTCTTTGTTTTGATTTTTTCCAAAATTCAAAAACAATGCAACAGCTTCTCAAACAGTAAGTACTGCCCAAAGTAATCAAAGACATCACACCAAGACTGAAAAAAATCTCAGACGAAGAACAGCTCTTGTAGACACACGTATATGTGTGTGTGTATATATATATATATATATATATATATATCCAGTAGTCCATCTTGGATTATCCAGATCCAAAGGATGATAGTGGAGGCTTGCTTCACTGACTAGATATCAGTGATCAGCAGCGTATCACGTGAATCTGTGATATGCTCTGCTGCTTTTCGTCATTTATGTAAATGATTTGGATGTGAAATTAGGAGATATGCTTACTATGTTTGCAGATGACTTAAACGTTGAAAGTACAGTGAACAGAGAAGAAGGTTATCCCAGAATACAAAGTGCCGCGGAATAAACCCAACTTTTGTGGTAGTTAAGTTACTTGAGAGGATTCTGAGACGTAAGATATACATGCACTTGGAAACAGATGTCTTGATGTCGAATAATCAGCATGGTTTCGTATGTGAGAGGTCATGTCTCACAAAGTTGTTAGAAAACTTTACTGAAGTGATCAGCAAGTTTTACGAGGGCAGAGCTGCAGACGTCGTCTGTATGGATTTCAGTATGGTCTTTGTTACGTTTCCACATGGTAGACTGCTTTGGAAGATGAGATCGCAGGGACGCTCGAGAGAGCTGGCAAATTGGGTACAAAGTTGGCTGGATGGTAGGAAGCAGAGGGTAATAATGAAAGAATACTTGTCGTATTGGAAACCAGTGACTTGTGGAGTGCCTCAAGGTTCGTTGCTGGGATCATTACTACTCCTCAAACATGTCAATGATTTAGATGAAAAGGTATGAGGCATCATGAGCAAGTCTGTTGATGGCGCTAAATAGCTGATAATGCCGGCAGTGCGGAACGTTATCAGAAGTTGCAGCAGGGCCTTGATCAGCTGTGGAAGTGGACAGAGAAATGGCAAGTTAAGTTTAATATAGATAAGTGTGCGGTCTTGCATTTTGGAGAGTCAAGTCAGGTAGGAAATTCATGATGAATGATAGGCCCTTCAGGAGTGTAGTGAGACAGTGGGACCTTGGAGTTCAGTTTCATAATTCGCTGAAAGTGAGTCACAGGTGGACAGGTTAGTGAGGAAGGCTTTTTGTCAGACTGGCATTCATGATCCAGGTCTGAAAGAAATTGAGTACTGCAGATGCTGGAGTGTCAGGGTCGAAAGTTGATGCTTGAAAAACAAAGCAAGTCAGGCAGCATCCAAGAAGCAGGCAAGTCGACTTTTGGGGCATAAAGCTTTCTTCAGGATTTCCTGATGAAGAGCTTATACCAGAAACATCAATTCTCCCGGTTCTCGGATGCTGCTTGACTGGTTATGATTTTTCAACTCCACACTTTTCGATTCATGAGTGAAGACATTGAGTACAGACGTTGGGAAGTTATGTTGCAGTTGTACAGAACGTTGGTAATTCCGCACTTGGAGCATTATGTTCAGTCTGGATCACCTTGCTATAGGAAAGATCCTATTGTACTGGAAAACTGTGCAGAAAAAAAGGGTGTTGCTTGGACTCAACAGTGTGGCTTATAGGGAGAGCCTGGACAAGAGACATTTTCGTAAAATGTCGCAGGGTAAATTCGAATAGTGCTCATGAGGTAAATGTAGAAATCACGAAATAACTCAAGCTGGGATATCGAACAGTACAAAGGGGCCATGAAAATACATTGACAAGAGAATCACAAGGCATTCTATCTATACATTTAAAATAAGAGGACAACGAGGAAGAAGATCAAGAATAAAGGAGGGAACCAGCGTTTGGAGGCAGATGATGTGTGTGAGATCCTATATCTGTACTTTGCATCATTATGTAAAGAGGAGAAGGATACTGAAGATAGTGAGATTTGTATGGAGCATGCTAATATGCCAAAGGCATTCTACAATGAATCAAAACAGAATTTATTAAATCACGACTGTTGAAAAAAGAACAAACAAAAACAGAATTTCGGATAACTTAACGGATTCGAATACCTCACCGACTCAATACAGCAGTTTTAGAAGCGTGCTGTTTCCCGCAAACTCCCTTAAAGACACACTTTGGCAAAAAGTAAATTCAAGCACGGTTTCTGACGGGCAGCAGAAATCTCAGAGAATAATTCCAGGCAGACACTGTTGAAACATAAAAAACATTTTTGTTTTGGTCCACTGTAGCTGCTTCTCTAAATAAAAACCTAGATAAAGTTTGAACTGGGAAGCAACTGGCCAATCCCTGGAATTTCTAATGTAGCTATTTACAGTCATTGCAGGATTTTTGTATTTATGACCGTTCTTGAAAATTGAAGCAAGATAAAATAAAGTTGTCCAAGGAGAAGCTTCAGTTCACCTCAATCCTTAAGAAATACATTAATTTATATACAAAGATGGCTTCATTTTATAAAACTGTACTCTTACCCTGTTGATACAGTGCATATACTTTACATTGACTGTAAACATGCACATGTTTTACTTCAGTCAGTCTACTCCTGCCTTCGAACGTCTCCGCTTTTCACGTAAGTCGCGTTTTCTAGCCCTGCCACATGTACAATTTTCAAAATGAATGGCTGGGATTATAAGCTCTATTGCAATAGCCTGATTTATTTTGTTCTTAGATTTCTTGGAATACGTTAATGGGTCTTGATCAGTATCTCTAAAGCACGTATTATCTGCCCTTCACCCGAGGCTCACTGATGACGATACCTCATATGACTTTGAAACGTCTGACAACGAACCTTCCAACTGACCGCAAACTTCCATCCTTCTTATAACATTTTGGAACAAAGTCCAACGTTGCTGTTTCATTCAGACAAACCACGTAATTTTTTGCTCTTTCTCTAAGATGACCCACAAATTTTAAAGAACATCAAACCACAAAACTTAGGAGCGGAAATTAGGCCATTCAGCCCATCGAGTCTACTCCACTATTCAAGTATGTTTGAAACGTTTCACAACCCCATTCTACAGCTTTCTCCTCTTAACACTTGATCCCCTTGATATTCCAGAAACTATCTATCGCAGTCGTAAATATATTCCATGACTGGGCCTCCAGAGCCTTATGTGGTAATGAATTCCATGGATGCACGCCTCTCTGGCTGAAGAAGTTTGTCTTTATCCCTGTTTTAAAAGGTGTTCCCTTTATTCTAATGGAATGCTCTTCAATCCTCGTCTCTCCTAACAATGGACGCATCTTCACGACATCTACCCTGTCCAGGCGATTCAGTATTCTCTAGTTTGAATTTCTTTCCAGTTCCAGATTAGTTCTTCCCTCATACTGCTAAACTCGGAGTGCTCAAACGTACCTCATTTTTCTTTCAGTTTTTCATTCCTGAGCATTTGCCTTTCTATCTACTGAATCAACCACCAAGTTTCCCTTGATAGAATCATGGACTGGAACGCCAAAGTCTCTTCGCACTTCAGACTTCTGAATATTATGCACATTTAGAAAATCATCCATTCCTCTTTTGTCTTACGACAAATGTGCATCACCTAAAACTTTCCTATGTTGTACTCAATCTGTCTCTAGCACTTCCTTGCCCACTCACCTAACTTGGCAAAACCCCTCTGAAGCCTCCCTGTCTTTTCAATGCTACTTATCCCTCTACCCGGCTTTGCATCACCTACATTCTTTGACAGAATGCGCTCAATTTCTAAATTTGACCTGCAATGGAGGATTTAAAGATTTGTGGTACGAGCATTGAGCCTTGCAGAATACCACTTGTCACCATCTGATATGCTGAGAAATACCTATTTATTGCTCCTCTTTGTTTTATGCAATAGTGTCAAGCGTGAGCCCATGCTAGCACATTGCCGTGGACAACATGGAACCTTACCTTACTAAGTAACCTCCTGTAACCACTGTATGAGAGACTTTCTTGACATCCAGGTCAATAGTATCCATTGGCATTCCCTGCTCGTTACTTCCTCAAAGAATGCTGGAATGAACTCACTTGATGAAGCCATGCGGACTTTACACCATTTTATTGTACATTTGCAAGTATTCCGAAATCACATCTTTCACAATAGTCTCCAGGATCTTACCCAAAACTGAGATGAGGCAAATCGATCTGTAATATTATTTCTTTTGACTTGCTCCCTTGTTTTTAAACAGGGGTGTCACTTTAACAACTTTTCAGTCTGCTGAGACTCTTTATGAATCTAGTGTTTCCAGAAAGATCACCAATAAGGGCTCCATTATCTCTTAGTTCTCTCCCTTAGAACTCTGGGGCGCAGTTCATCAGGTTCAGGTGAGTTTTTCCATCTTCAGGCCATTCAGTTACTTGAAAATTTATTCTAGAAATGCGAGATATCACTAGGTAAGTTTGATCAAATTCAAAATTCCATTTACTCCCTCAATGGCACTCGAAAACTTTTATGCATTGAAATTCCTGACACGCGATATAATTAATATTTTCACTGTCGTATCCAATGCTGAGATACGTTGTTAACAGATATCTTGATTGGTTGAGGGTGTCTTATCCATCACTGCGATGTGACGCTGCAAGTCTGCGAAGGGGTCCAGAGCCTTGTGGTCTTAAAAGTAAAACTGAAGTATCCTTCCATTCCAGTTCAAACAGAATTGACCAATTAATAATGGTTCAAGACTCGTAGTCAAAACTCCTACACATAATTACATAATTACCTCTTTGCGGGCGTGTGAACTGTGATAAGGATGCAGAGATCCTTCAGCATGATTTGAACAGGTTGGGTGAGTGGATAAATCAATGGCACATGCAATTGAAAGTTAGAAGCAAAAACAAGAAGATTAGAAGCAAAAACCTAAGTGGCTGTAAATGCCATGATTTGTATTTGCCTTTCTTGCTACTGAATCAAACATCAAGTTGGGAAATTTGAGTGTAGAGTGAGATGTCGGGGTCATTGCGCACCAGTCGCTGAAGGTAACCATGCAGGTGGAGCAGGAGGTCAAGGAGACAAATGGTATGTTAACCTTCACTGCGAAAAGTTTCGAGTACAGGAGCAGGAATATTTTGTTGCAGTTATGTAGGGATTTGGCGAGGACACACTGGAACATTGTTTGAAGTTTTGATCTACTTTTCTATGGAAGGATGTTCTTGCTTTCAAAGCAGTACAGCGAAGGTTTCAGGCAGATTCAGATGATGGCGGGACTAAACTATCGGTAGAAATTGAAGAAGTTAAGATAATTTTCGCTGGAGATCAGATGTTTGAGGGGTGTTTCTCACAGAGACTTAGACAATTCTAGCTTGGGTAGACAAAGTAAATGGATGGGGCTTGTTCCAGATGGTGGGTATGTTCATACCCAGGAGTCACAGACTGAGGATTCGGGGTAGAACCATTTAGGAGAGTGATGAGGAGGTATATATTTATCCAAAGAACGATGACCATGTGGGATTCATTACCATAGGAGGTCAACACATTGAATGCCAAGACATTGCATATATTCAAGAGTTGAGGTGAGAGAGAAATTGACGTGGATGAACTCAAAGGTCCTGGGTAGAAAGCAGAATTCAGTTTCTCATTTGGGCCACCAAGCATGATCATGATAAATGGTGGAACACGCTCGAAAGGTCTAAAATCCTCCTCCTACTCCTATCGTCTATATTTCTACGTTTCCTCCTGTACAAAATAAATGTGTGAAGACTTTGTTCATGAACGCATGCCTTAGAGTTTCTCTCTCTCTCTCTCTCTCTGTCTCTCTCTCTCTCTCTCTCTCTCTCTCACTCACTCACTCTCTCTCTCGCTCTCTCTGTCTGTTTCTTTTCATGCTGATACCGAGTTTTGTGTTGCTTGGTTTGTAAGGGGATTAAACAGGGCCGCTTGTTACCATTGGATCAGTGGAGGATTCAGTACTCTGTCTGTCTGTCTGTCTGTCTGTCTGTCTGTCTGTCTGTCTGTCTCTCTCTCTCTCTCTCTCTCTCTCTCTCTCTCTCTCTCTCTCTCTCTCTCTCTCTGTCTCTTTCGTATTTCGAATTCCAAATGAATTTGTGATGGGCATTGTGATCTTCTACTGAGGTCCTGGATGGTGAAGTTAGAAGGGGTCTGTTGGGGAACTGGATTATTTTCACGGGGGATTTCTTCAGGTTTCTCCTGGCTCCTATGTTGCTTTTGATCTTCTCCCCGACAGACTTTAATTAACTTTTCAGCTCTCCTTTCTCCCCACTGTGACTTCTATTCTGTATTATCTCATTTCCTTCGGACGAGGGACCTTCTTTCCACTAATCTGGGGTTGGAAGGAATATGGTTTGCCCATTATGTATTGTCGCATTTAACGATACCCTTCTCGACAATCGTGTTATTCCCTCCTTTTGGTCTTCCCCTGTAATGACCATGAATTAATTGACTGGTCCTCTGCTTCAGATGCACTGGTACCGGATCAATTGTTTGCCCCCACTTCGCAGGACTCGCACATTATCCGGCCCTTGGCGTATGCCAGAGATGAGTGAGTGGACTATTCAAATATGGTAAGGGGGAAGAACTTGGCGTGACTAGAACTTTGTCCTTTAACGTCAATGTTTGTCTTATCATTTAGGTTCTTCACAAAATCTTTGCATTGTCCTTTAAAATTGTTAATTTCTAGATCACGATGAGATTTGGATTTGATTTCTTGCCATGTCTATTTTGTTGCATCACACATATTGACCAACAAATGCATTTTTAAATGTTGAATTGACCCCAAATACATTTAATAGCACTCATACCTGTCATACCCGGCAAAAAGGAAGATGGTTGTGATTGTTGAGCGTCACTCATCGCATCTACAGTCCATATATGTAGGAGTTCATCAGGGTAGTGACGGAGGCTAAAAAATCTTCAACTACTTCATCAATAAACGTCCCTCTGTCAGAAAGCCGAAAGTGGGGTTGTTCACCGATGACTGCATAATGTTGAGCACCATTTCCAAATCCTCAGATACTAAACCAGTCTGTGCGCAAATGCAAAAAGATCCAGAAAATGTCCAGGCTTGGCCCGGCAATTGGCCAAAACTGTCGCGCCACACAAATGCCAGACAATGACCATCACCAGTAAGAGACACTCCAGCACCGTCCTTTCACATTCAACAGTAATACCATCACTGAATCACCAACTGTCAACATGCATTGGGTTACCATTGATCAGAAACACTACTGAACTCACCACGTAAACACTGTGGCTACAAGACCTAGTCAGATACTTGTGATATTGCGGAGAGCAACTCACCTCCAGATATCCCAAATTCTGTCCAACATCTACAAAGCACAAGACAGGAGTGCGCTGGAATACTTTGCAATTTCCTGGAAGGGTGCAGCTCCAACAAGCCTCAAGGAGCTTGACAGCAACCAGCAGAAAGTGAACTGCTTGATTGGCAACGTATCTACAAATATACGATCACTTCACACTGACACTGTTTAGCAGCAGTATGTACTATCTTCAAGATGCACTGCTGAAGATCACCAAAGATGCTTAGAATATATCTTCTAAACCCACGACATTTTGCATCGAAAAGGACAAGGGCAGCAGTTACTTGGGAGAACAACTACCTGCAAGTTCCCCTCCAAGGAATTCACCACACTGAATTTGAAATATGCCGCTATTCCATCACAGTCGTTGGGATAGAAACCTGAACTTCCCTCCCTACCGGCATTGTGGGTGAACACACAGCAAGTGGACTCTAGAGATTCACCAAGAAAAGCCAACAACCGCTTCTCAAGAGCAAATAGGGATGTGTAAACATTCCCAGATAGCGACGCCCAATTCCTACAAATGAATAATAATAAAAAAGAAATCATCCAGTGACCATTGGCGCTTGGAGGTTCCATACGTCTCATGGATTTTTGACATAGTTTTCTAAGGTCAAATTGTCGTTCAATGCATTCCTTAATATTTGGAGAACAGCCTTCTCAATCATCGGTTTGGAGTGTGGTCTTGTTATACTGCTTACGTAAATTGGACTTTAACAAAATTTCTGGATAGTTACATTGACGTAACGAGCCGTAGGCCAGAGTTGGCACTCTCTCTCTCTCTCTCTCTCTCTCACTCTCTACTGATTACAGAAGTCAGTTAAGAGACCACACGGAACGTCCACTCGTCAGTGTGTATCGAGTAAAACGCTAATCATATAGTTGGCCGGGAGGTGGGGTGGGGTGCAAGAGTTATTGCTTACTCCGACAACGATAAATGTCTGTAACAAATATGGCGTCAAGTCGGAGTTCTTGGACAGGTTACGGATTGTGACAGACGAATTAGTCTTTATTTTTCACTCAACCTGAGGGCATTTAAAGTAAAAAAGAGTCCTTTGCTTTTGCACCGATAGGGTGTAGGGAGTTTTCAGTGTTCCAGCGCTCATTGTTTTAATCCTGCAAGCTACGCCAATTGTTGGGTTCATAAGAAATAAGGAAAGAGCCTGCGATTCTTTTCAGATATCCGGCCTAATTTCTTCTTATATTTCAACTACATGCCTGAAAGTTAAGATCCTGTATTCTATTTAATATTATGTTTTCTTTTCATCATCGCCAAAATCGCAAAAAATGTCAGTGCATTCTATTAGTCTACTTAATCGGAAGCTTTTCCTCACATTGTAACTCTAAGGTCTGAGCAACATACTGTTTACCACGTATGTGTATCATGTCTGCTTCAGTCCGATTTTCACCTTGCAAAAATGTTCTCTGAAATTGCATTTGCAAATGTAAATCTTGTTATGTTGTAGTCAAATTGCTTAATTTTCAATATACTTCGTAGGTGGGATGAAACAAAATGATGTTTTCCTTTGCTGAAGGACACCTCCCTGGATTCGTAGAGGGTTTCTTCCCACAGGTGTAATTGCACTAAAATCCTGATTCCTGGAAGTGAACATCTGGGTGTTAATTGAATCATTTGGTCATTACACCCCAACAGGTCGGTGTAGATGAGTGAAATCGATTGGTCAGTGTCCTTGCTGTATAATTAATACTCTATGACTGATCTCCCTCTGAGTTAACAGAGAAGGATCCATGGTCGAGACAAATTAACACTGCCTTTTAACGAAACATGCCACGTAGATGAACAACTTTTTTTTGCTGTTTCAGATTTTCAGCACCAGCAGTTCCTTGTTTTGTATATTGTATTTTCTCAACGGCATCACCCCTTCTCTCATGCTACCTATACAAGACATCCCAAACAGAGGGTAACGTCTTACCTGCATCCAAACTGTTTCTCCACTTCTGTAATGTGTAGGCGTCAATGACCTCCTCTCTCAAAGAGAGGAGGGGATTGAAGTGAAAAGCCTTTCACAATGCTCTCACTTCCCCCACACCCTGAGCTGGAATTGGGGCGGGGAGAGAGTGGGAGAAGTGTGAAACACCAATGGATTGCTCACTCTGGAAAAACGACTCGAGACCAATTCTAAACCTGCAATAAACTTAAGCTTAAACCAACCCGCATTTCGGATTCTCATTGGAAACTATGAAATTGAAAAAAATCTCCCTCACATATTGCAATTAAAATCTGGTGATGTACAGTTCCAACAGTCTCTCCCAGCAGATTTGGACTCACACTATGAAACTTAATTTCCAACTGCTTTTCAATGTATCGATATTCTGTACTGCCATCAACAGCCTGTGAAAGCATTCACATTTAGATCTCCTCAAAAGGCCTGTGAGTCCATCACCACACTCGTCTCTAAGCAATAGCCTGTGAACCTATCACGATTCTGTTCTGCAAACAATGGCCTGAGAACCAATTGCCACTCTGTCATCCTAGCACCAGCCTGGGAAGTCGTCCCCACTCTCTTACAGTTGCAATGGCCTGTGAAACCACCCCAGACCTTTCTCGGAGCAACGACCTGTGAATCTAACCCTGCTGGTATCAACTTGGAGAGGCCTGTGGACCCATCATCAGCGGACATACTAGCAGACACTTTCTAACTCATCCTCAGTCTGTCCTCTTCGCAGTGGCCTCAAAACGCATCCACACATGGTTCTGTCAGCAACGCCCTGTGACCCAAACTTCATTTTTTTCTCCTAGCAATAGTTTGTAAATCCATCTCCACTCTCTTCCCGAGAAACGGCCCATGAACCCAGCCCCACTCTGTTTTTCTGCAATGAATTTAAACCCATCATGACTCTGTTCCACGAACCACCGCCGTCACAAATCCCGACTCTCTTCTCCTTGTGACGATCTGTGAACTCATCCTCAAACTGTTTGCTGAGCAAGGGCCATTGAATACATACTTGTTTTGTTCCTCTCGTAATATCCTGTAACCCTATCACTACACTGTGTCCCTAACAACCGTCCTGTGAACGGATGTGGACTTCATTCCCCTGTCAGTAATCTGTGAACACACCGCCATCCTTTTCCCTTAATATTGGCTTATGAATACATACACATTCTATTCTCACAGCAACGGCCTCTAAATCCATCCCCACTCTTGAGCCATAGCAACATTCTGAGAAACTGTCCTCAGATAGGCTAGCAACGGCCTGCAAACCCATCCTCACTCTGTTTCCCTTGCAATGGCTCATGGTGCCATGTTCACTCTCTTTACCGAGAAACAGTGCGTGAACGCATCCCGATGCCTTGTCGCTAACAATGACCTGTCAGTGACTCTCACTCAGTTCTCCTGGGAACGGCCTGTGATCGTAAGCTCACTATTTCCCTTGCAACAGCTTGTAGAACTAGCCCATATATGTTAACCAGTTAACTGCTTGATACCCCATACTAACTCTGTTCTCCTGCCAACAACTTGTGAACGATGTCTACACTGTTCTCGTCACAACAGAGTGTGAAACCACCCCCGTTCTGTTTTCCCAGGAATGATCTGTGAATCCATCAACACTCTGTTACCTAAGCAACAGACTGTGAACTCATTCCCAATCTGTTAACGGGGCAACAGCCTGTGAATCTCGCCCCAGTCTGGTCCCTTGGCAAAGACCTGTGAACCCAAGCAGCTGGTATTCCCTCAGAAGGGCATGTGAACCCATCATTAGCGGAATAATCTACCAATTATATGATAAACTCACACAGAGGCTAATAACCGATCAGCAGCCTAGGAACCCAATCTGTACCCGATGCAATGGAGTGATAAAGTCTGCACTAAAATCTCATGTCAACAGTCTGTGAATCCATCCTCATGTCATTCTCCTAGCAACGGCCTGTGACTATCTCTTCACTGTTTTCTCCCAGAAATGTCCTGTAAACCCATCCAACCTCTATTCTCGCAGCACCGGCGCGTGAAATGATCCCCATCCTTTTCTCCTAGCAATGGTCTGTAAGCCCATTCCAACTCAGTTCACCTAGCAATTGACTGGCATCCCGTTCCAAAACTGTTCTGCTGGCAAAGCTCTGCGAGAATATTGATAACCTGTTCTCCCAACAACCGTACTAAAACTGATCACAACTCTGATCACCGAGCCACAGCCTGTGGGCCTGTCGCTACACACTTTCACTAGGATTACAGAATGAGAATGGAGTCACAGGCCATTGTTTGCTGAACAGTGTGGCAATAACTTCACAGGCCGTTAATTGGGAAACAGATTGGGGATAGGTTCACAACCCATTGCTAGGAAGGCAACGTTTAGAAGGGTTCTACCCACTGCAGGAAAAGAACGTCGGAATTGGTTCACAGGTCATTGCCACGGAAACAGAGTGGGGATGAGGTCACAGCGGGAAAGGGTTCACAGGCCATTGCTATGAAGCAGAGTGAGGAAAAATTCACAGGCAGTAGCTATGAGAATGAAGTGTGGAAATGTCGACAGTCCTTTGCTGTGGTAACAGACTGGGCTTAGATCCACAGGCCATTCTTCAGAGAACAGAGAGTGGATGGATTGACAGTTTGTTGCTCGGTGAAAATATTGTTGATGCGTTCACAGGCTGTGACTGGGTGAACAGACTGCTTATGTGCTCATAGTTTGTTTGCTGGGACGTCCTGCTAATGATGGTTTGGCAGGCCGTTTTGAGGGGATACCAACGAGTTCAGGTTCAGCATCTGTTGCAGGGAGAGCAGACTGGGTTTCTGTTGAAAGATCTTTGCCAGGAGTTACATATGCGAATGTGCTCACAGGCTGTTGCAAGGAGAACAGAGTGGGTATGCGCTTACAGATCATTACTGGGGCATCTGGATTGAGATGGTTTCGTCTGTAGCTCCTAGGAGCCAATCCTCTCTCTGGAAAACTTCTCTTTCCCATCCTTCCACTTCCTCCAAACCAAAGGAGCAGCCATGGGCACCCGCGTGGGCCCCAGCTCTGCCTGTCTCTTCGTAGGATATGTGGAACAGTCCATCTTCCACAGCTAAACTGGCACCACGCCCAACCTTTTCCTCCGCTACATCGATGACTGTATCGGCGCTGCCTCGTGCTCCTACGAGGAGGTTGAACAGTTCATCCACTTTTCCAACACCTTCCACCCCGACCTCAAATTTACCTGGACCGTCTCAGACTCCTCCCTCCCCTTCCTAGACCTCTCCATTTCTATCTCGGGCGATCGAATCAACACGGACATTTACTATAAACCGACCGACTCCCACAGATTCCATAGACTACACCTCCTCCCACCCTGCCCCCTGTAAAAACGCCATCCCATATTCCCAATTCCTTCGTCTCCGCTGCATCTGCTCCCAGGAAGACCAGTTCCAATACCAAACAACCCAGATTGCCTCCTTCTTCAAAGACACAATTTCCCCAGAGACGTTGTCGATGATGCTCTCCACCGCATCTCCTCCACATCCCGCTCCTCCGCCCTTGAGCCCCGTCCCTCCATTCGCCACTAGGACAGAACCACACTGGTCCTCACTTACAACCCCACCAACCTCCATATACACCGTATCATTCGTTGTCATTTCCGCCACCTCCAAATGGACCCCACCACCAAGGATATATTTCCCTCCCCTCCCCTATCAGAGTTCCGGAATGACCACTCCCTCCGAGACTCCCTCGCCAGGTCCACACCCCCCACCAACCCAACCTCCACTCCCGGCAACTTTCCCTGCAAGCGCAAGAAATGCAAAACTTGCCCAACACCTCCCCCCTTACTTCCCTCCTAGGCCCCAAGGGATCCTTCCATATCAGCCACACATTCACCTGCACCTCCACACACATCATTTACTGCATCTGCTGCACACGATGTAGCCTCCTCTATATTGGGAACACAGGCCACCTACTTGTGGAACATTTCAGATAACACGTCTAGGACACCCGGACCAACCAACCCAACCACCCCGTGGCTCAACACTTCAACTCCCCCTCCCACTCCACCATGAACATGCAGGTCCTTGGACCCCTCCATCACCAGACCACATCAACACGAGGGCTGGAGGAAGAGCGCCTCATCTTCCGCCTAGGAATCCTCCAACCACAAGGGATGAACTCAGATTCCTCCAGCTTCCTCATTTCCCCTCCACCCACCTTGTCTCAGTCCCAGTCCTCGAACTCAGCACTAACGTCCTAACCTGCAATCTTCTTCCTGACTTCTCCGCCCCCACCCCCTCTCTGGCCTATCACCCTGACCTTATCACCCTCACCTTAACTTCCGTCTCCCTAGCGCATTTCCAACGCCCCTCCCCCAGTCCCTCCTCCCTACCTTTTATTTTAGCCGGCTTGGCACACTCTCCTCATTCCTGAAGAAGGGCTCATGCTCGAAACATCGATTCTCCTGCTCCTTGGATGCTACCTGACCTGCTGCGCTTTTCCAGCAACACATTTTCAGCTCTGATCTCCAGTATCTGCAGTCCTCACTTGCTCCTAGCAGATACCAATGGTGATGTATTCACAGTATGCTGCTCGGACAGCCGGGCAGGCATGCGCTCTCAGGTCTTTACGTAGTAAACAGAGAGAATGAGTTCAGAGGATATTACTAGGTTGTCCTGCAGGCGATGGGTTCTCATTCGGTCCTGATGAGATACCAGCAGGTTTGTGTTCACACACCATTGCTACTGGAACAGACTGGGGAGTGCTTCTCCGTCTTTTGCTCGGAGAACAGAGTGCGGATGCACCCACCCCAGTCTTTTCTCCTCGAAACTCTGTTGGCCTGTGACCCATTCCCGCTATGTTCTCGTGGCAACAACCTGTGACAACACCCATAGCAATGGAGCATGCATCCTCCCACACTCTATTCTCTGAGCTGGAGCCCGTGAATACATCACCACTCTGTTCATCGGCAGCTGCCTGTGAAACCATCCCCAGTCTGTTTTTTTTCCGACGACGGCCTGTGAACGCATCCCCAACCTCATCGTCAGGCAACAGCCTGTGGAGCCAACCCCATTCGGTTTGCCTTAAGACGTATCGTGATTTGATACCCTCTCTTTCTCCAGAGCAATAGCAGATGAATCCCTTCCTCATATGTTATGCGTGAAACGGCCTGTGGACCCATAGTCATTCTGTTCCCCAAGCAAAGACCTGTGATGCTAATCCCACTATGTTCTCTTACCAACTGCTTGTGACCCCACACCCCATCTCTTTCATTTGTAATCACCAGTAAACCCATCACCGCTGTCGTTCACTAGTAATGGCCAGTGAACCTATCCACATTCTGTTTGCTTAGCAATAGCCTGTGACCACATCGCCAGTATATTCCCTAGCGTTGGCCGATGAATCCATTCCCAATCTTTTCTAATAGAAACATATTAGCCCAATCCCAATCAGTTTTCTCCTAGGAACGGCCTGTGATGCCATCCCCACTCTGTTGTCCGAGCAACGAACTGTGAACACATCACCAATGGTATTCCTCAGGATTTTCCTTGAACCCATTATTAGCCGGATGACTCACCAACAGCTCTGAGGCGTAAACTCACACTATCCCCCTCGCAACAGCATGTGAACTCAACGAATTTCTGGTCTCCGAAAAAAGCCAGTGAGACAGGTGAACTCTTTCCCCTGATAAACGATCTCTGAAACCATCCCCACTCTGATCACTAGCCATTGCTTGTGAACGCTTCCTTCCCCTTTTCACTGATTAATGGCATGCAAACTCCTCGGCATTGTGTGCTAGCAGCAAAAGTATGACGGCACAAACCTAGTCTTTGCCCCGAACAAAGGGATTTAAATCTCATCATATTTCTTCTCTCTCACTAACCGCCTGCTAACCTCTGTCAGACCATCCCGTAGCAATGGCTTCTGACTCAATCCCCATTCTGTTCGCCGAGGAACTGTTTGTTAACCTATTTGAGCATATTTCTCCTGACAACAGCCTGTTAACACGACCTCACTCTATTTCCCCAGCAATGGTCTCTGACCCCATCTTCATTATGCTCCGTAGCAACAACCAGTGAACACATCCTCACCCTTTCACCGAGCTATCGACTGTGAACCCAATCCTGCTCTGTTCCCCTAGCAACAGCCAGTGACCCCATACCCAGCCAGTTTACGTAGCAATTGTCTGTGAACCAATATTCGCTCTCTTTTCCCACCCAACAGTCTCTAAACACATTCACACATTGTTTCTCTCGCAAAGGCCAGTGACCCCATCCCCACTCTCTTCTCCTAGCACTCGTCTGTGACCCTATCCTCGCTGTATTGCCGTCAAAACAACCTGTGAACTTATCCCCATTCTGTTCCCCTAGCAACGTCCTGTGAAAACAATTCCAACTTTTTATCCCGGGCAACGGCCTGTGTCCCATCCCCGCGCTTTTCGTCAAGCAATTGCCTGTGAATCTTTCAGCACGGAAGTAAACACGCGGGTGAGGTAAGTCGGAGAGAGGGAGATTGCGTGGTAGGAAAATTGCAAGAGGTAGAGAGAGTGAAGAAGAAAAGGGTAGGGTGTGTAACACCAGAGGTAAAAGTCGGAACAGAGTCATTTAAAAACAATCCGTCATCTTTGCCCAGTCCCCTCCCCTTCCCTGAGGGCCAGGAATTGGGGCTGAGACTGTCTCTGTCAAGCTCAGCTTCCTCAACATGAAGACAAACAAAAAATATCGTTCACTCTGCTGCTTGGCACTTTTTAATGAATTTTGTTATTGCTTATATTTGAAGTGATTGTTACAGTCAGTAAAATGATGCATTTTCTCACTGGGCCCTGAGTTGAGAGAAACATTGAAATGTGTCCCTGTTACATCCTGTGGAATAACGGTGGACGAACTAGCGCTTCGCTCAGTCTATTACCATAGCGGCAGGCTGCTTCATTGCTGAAACTTGAAGTTGAATGAGAAAGTCCCTAATGGATTGATTAAAGAGTGAATTTGAATGTTTTTTTTTAATTTGTGTAAAGGGATACTTCAGCACATTCTTCAGCTGCAGTCTGTACTTAGTCTGGGTGATGGCATAAATTGCCGTGTTTGTGCAGAAACTGAGAAGCTGCAGCATGAACGCCAATTCCTGCACAAAGGTATGGAGATACACAGACCGATACCCAATGCGAGACATCCGTCTCCATATCACATACACCATTAACAGTGACCGTAACAGAATGAAATTGGCCGAAATCACGAACAGCAAAATGATGGGTTTTTTTCGATTTCTCAATTCCTTGTCGGACTGAGCGTCTCCCTTGGTGTGAGCTCGAAGTCTCCTGCGGGCTCTGCTGGTCAGTAAGATGTGTCTGACAGTGAAAACGTTGAACAGCAGAATCAGGAGAAATGGAAAACCCGGGGTTAGAATGTGGTGGAGGAACTCGATTGTGGCCCAGACACGGGATAATTGAACAGCGGTTGTTACATAACAAAACCAGAGTTCATTCCACAGCTGATACTCAGCTGTGAGCATAAAATACCAGTAAATGTTTTTTAAACAGCTCAGCACGGTAACTGTTCCCAGAACCACGACCGCCGTTTTCTCCGTACAATAGTTGTGTTTCAGCTTCTGGCAACAAATGGCAACAAAGCGATCAAAGGTGAAAGTGACGGTAAACCATACAGAGCAGTCAGCGGCTGCATAAAGCAGGACGGCGTGGAGGTTACACATGGGGATATACCTCACGAAATTAAAGTGTTCCTTATAAACAGTGGGAATGTGTCTCAATATCAGGTCTAGTAAAATGACAAGTAGATCTGCAAATGATATGGTCCCAGATAAACTGTAACACATCGAGACAATCCACAATCTTTAGAAAGCAGGACGTAGATCGTCACTACGTTAACTGTGAGGATGGAAAACAAACACATTATACATCAGCCTCGAGGCAGTTTTATTCAGGATTCAATGAGATTTCCAAATGTTACAGCATTTAGTGATTTATTATAGGAATTGCAGTTGAAATATCAAATGGGAAATATCAAATGAGAATTACTGGCAGAAATGTGTACTAATCACTGGCAGAAATGTGTACTAAGTACTCCCCGACCCCCCGAACATCCATCACATCAGATGGTTTCTAGAACAATTCCACATGCTCGATCACCCGAGATCATACACAGGTCACTACTTTCCAGTTCCTAACATGGAAGGTGAAAACGTTGCAGTCCTTAAGGAAAGCCTTACTTATCCTAGAAGACAAACGGAGGTTAGAAAACTTTGTCTTTGTATCTAAGTTGTGGTTGATCCTCTGTTGTAAAAAACAATATGGAAATGCAGCGAAAACGTACTCACCCCTTTCACTGCCTGAGAGAATTTCGGAACGACGTCTCCTTCTCCCGGAACAGAATTTCCTCCCTCGGGATCTTATCTTTTGATCAATTCACTGACGTTCAGTCATTCACAAATAATGTCAGGGACAGAATTTTCCTGGAAATGACGGGTACAGAATGCTCTGGAGAATGTCAGTTCCAGAAGGTTCCCGGGAATGTTCGGTATAGTGTGTTCCAGGAAATGTCGGTTCCGTGATGTTCCAAAGAATGTTGGGCATAGAATGTCCCGGAGAATTTCGGGGATGGAAAGTTCTTGGGTGTATCGAGTCCAAAATGTTCTGGGAAATGTTGGGTTTAGAATGTTACATAGTAAAACAGTTATAGAAAATTTCACAGAATGTCGTTTATAGACTTTTCCAGGGAAGGTCGGGTAGAAAAACTTTCAGAGAATATTTTCAAGCATAATATTCTGTGGAACGTTGGGTAAAGAATGTTCCAGGAAAATGGGAATGAAATATTCTGGGGAATGTCAGGAAGGAAATATTCCAGGGAATATTGCGTATGGAAGGTTCTGGAGAATCTCAGGTGTGGAACCTTCTAATGATGTTCGAGTATGGAATGTTCTGGCGAATGTCTGTTACTCAAAGTTCAGTGAAATGTCGAGGAGAGTATGTTCCGGAGAAGATTAGTTCAGAATTTTCCACAGAATTTCGATCAAAGGATATTCCAGGGAGTTTCAGGTAAATAATATATCGCTGAATGTCTGGCACAAAATGAACCAAGGAGTGTCGGATTGAGAATGTTACGGGGAATGTCGGGTACAGAACATTCATGCATGTGTGAACCTTTCGCGGTAATGTCAGGTATGGAACATTCTGGGGAAGGTCGGGTACGGAATTTTCCAGGAAACGTTGGGTAAGGAACGTTTGGTAGAATTTCACGTATGGAATGTTCTGGCGAATGCTGGTTACACAATGGTCAGTAAAATATCGTGTACAAAATGTTCCAGGAATGTAGGGACTGGAATTTTCCAGGAAAAGTTGTGTATTCACAACTTTTGTGTTCGGTGGAATGGCGAGTATAGAATGTTCCGGAGAATATTGGTATGGAATATGTATGGAGGTTCCTGGGGATAGTCGGGTCCGGAAGGTTAGATAGAATACCAGGTACAAAACGTTCCGGGTAATGTCAGAAAAGGAGTTTCCAGAGAATGTCGGGTATGGAACTTTAAAGTAATGTCTAGAACAGAATGTGTCTGAGTTTATCGGGTATAGTATATTCTCACAACGTCGGGTATAGTATGCTACAGGAAATATCTGATACAGAATATTGTGCAGGCTGATGGTTACAGAAAATTCCAGGATATGTCAAGTTTATAATTTTCTGGAGCATGTTGGGTATACATTGTTGCAGGGAAAGTCGGGTATCAAACGTACGAGGGAGTGCCGGGTACAGAATGCTCCAGTGAATGCTGTGTCGAGAATGTTCTGGGGAATGTCGGTTTTTTAGTTTTCCAGAGAAGTTTAGGTACTGAAGTTTTGTTAAAATGCAGGTTACAGAATATTTCAGGGAATCCCCGGTATCAAACGTTCTGGAGAATATCGTTTATGCAATGTTGCAGTGATAGTCAGATGTGGAACGTTTCAGCAACTGTAGGTTGCAGAAAATTCAGTGAAATTTTAGGTAGAGAATATTCCGGGGAAATTCGGATCTGGAACGTTCTAGAGAATGCCGGTTATAGAATGCTCCCTGGAAGGTCGGTTACAGTATGTTCCGGGGATGTTAGGTACAGAATAGTCCATGGAAAGACTGATATGGAATGATCTGGGAATATCAGTCCCGAATGTTCTGGGGAATGGCAGATATAGATCATCCATAGATGTAGAAATTTCAGGGGAATGACAGTATGAAATGTTCCAGGGAGTATTTGGTACGCAATATTCTGCAGGATGTCGAATATGGAATGTTCGCTGGAATGTCGAATATGAAACATTCCAGTGAATGTCGGGTATGGAATGTTCTGGGGAAGATCAGCGATAGAACGTTTTAGGGAATGTCAGTTACACAATGTTCCGTGGCATGTCGCATATGGAATATTTTGGGGAATATTGGGTCTGGAACGTTATACCGAGTGTCAGGTATGAAACGTTTAGGGTGGTGTTAGGTATAGAATGTTCCAGGGATTTCCGAGTGTGGAATGTTCCTTAATGTCGGGTATAAAATGTTCCGGAGAATGTCGAGTATGGAGCACTCTGGGCAATGACAGTTATCGAACATTTGTGTGAATGCTGGGTACAGAATGTTAAAGAGAATGTCAGGTTTCGAATGTTCTGGCGAATGTTGTGCAGAGAGTTGTCCAGAGAATTTGGATATAGAATGTTCCTTAGAAAGTCAGAAATAGAATATTACAGACAATGCCGGGTATAAAATGTTCCACGGAATATCAGATATGGAACATTCTAGAAAATGTCGGGTACAGACAATTCCTGGAAGATCAGGTATGAATGCTCCAGGGAATGTTAGGTTTGGAACGTTCTGGGGAAGGTCAGCTATTCAATTTTTCATGGAATGTCAGCTACACACTGCTCCGTGGAATGTCACATATGAAATTTTCTGGGGAATTTTGGGTCTGGAACATGAAGCAGAATTTCGTTCGGAGAAATGACAGGCACAAAATGTTCCAGAGATTGCCGTGTATAGAATGTTTCCTAAATGACGGGTGCAGAATTTTCCAGACAATGGCGGTTATAGAATGTTCTAGAGAATGGTGGATATGGAACACTGTGCACAATGTTGGGTATCGAAAGTTCAGGGGAATGTCAGTTACAGAATTTTCCAAAAATCTTGTGGGCAATGTAAGGCATCGAATTTTTCAGAGATTTTGAATATAGAATTGTCCTTCGATGTCGGGAATAGAATGTTCCAGAGAATGTCACATAAACAATGCTCCGAGGAATGTATGGGACATCCTGAAAAAGGTTGTGCATGGAACGCTCCAGAAAAAAATGTTGGGCTTAGGATGTTCCAGGGAACGTGATGTATGGAACATTCCAGAGAATGTTAGCTATAGAATGTTCTGGAAAATGTCATGTATGCAATGTTCTGGGGACTGTCTGAGATAGAATGTTCCACAGAATGTTCGGTATCGTATATTCCAGAAAAGGTTATGTGTCGAATGTTCTCGGGAACGTAGGAGATAGACTGTTCCAGGGAACGTGAGGTATGGAATGTTCCGGCGCGTTATAGTTATGGAATGTTCCGGGAAACATCGGGTATGGATCGTTCTGGCGAATGTCTGGTACAGAATGTGTTCGTGTCTTAAATACCGACAGAAAAAAAATCATCAAGACTCCCCATTCTGATAGCCATTCAGCCCTTCAAACCGACTCGACCATTCAGTATGATTCAGGCTGATCAGACTGTAACTGAGCTCAAGAGTCCCAAGATGATCGTGGATTCTGTTTTTATTCAAGGATCTATCTTCCTGTATCTCAACAATGTTCAATGTCTTAGTGTCAACTACTCTCTGGGCAGGAAATTTCTAAGGACTCACAACCATCAGCGAAAATGAAATAAATCTCTTCGCTGTAATAAATCAACAATGTCTTATTCAAAACAACTATCTACGCTCGAGCAGTCGTCTCACCATTTTACATGCATGTGTTTATGATTGGATCCTCTGTATGAGCAACAGGTAGTTCATTTTCACAGTGAAGCTCTTTTTAATGAGAGTTTTTTTTTCAGAGTGCAGGTAAATATCTACTTAAATGTCTGCCTTCTGTCCCTTAGACTATAAGACAAAAGAGTGCAATTCAGCCATTCGATCCACTGAGACAATTCAGCCATTTGATTGTGGCTGATATATTTTTAAACCCCATTCACCTGCCTGCTCCTTGCTTCTCAACTGACCTTCGCCTGGCTGCATTTTTACATCCCGCTGTCGACGATATGTAAGTCAGGAGCAACAGATTCCATTCTGTGTCTTTTCACTCCCTCAGCCTGGGCTTCCGTGTGTGTCTGAACACACGACCAGCCGAGCAGGTCTACATAACCCAGTTTCTTCGGGTTCGTCAGATCTGTTCGGATGATGCTGAATTTCAACCTGCAACATGACCTCCTGTTCCTCGCCTGGAAAAACCTCCCTGCACTCATGCCCCCACCACACAACCAACACTTCAACTCTGAGGTGCTTTCAGCCTTCAGCTATAAGTGAGCCATCTCGTGTGCTCCTGCTCTCATCCCTTTCCCACCTTCACAGATGAAGTCATCCATTAATCCTGCAGTACACACAATACGTACCAATTGTTACAACACGGTGGTAAACCCTTTTGCAAATTAAACCAAACACATAGAAACGCTCACCTTGTCTCGTAGTCTGTAATGAGTGACAGTTATCTACCACAATTTCCATATTTTACAAGAAATATCAGTTTTATTCTTGAATTCAAAAGTGAACATTAAGCAACAAATATTTACAAGTCTAAATAGTTGGTATCTACCTCCCACTCGGTAACAATATATTGATAAAGTAAGCACCTAATAAATTTACAGCAGCAAACTTTTCAAAACCGGAGACTGTCGTCTGCAGTGTCGATCTCCCTCTGTCTATATGTCTCCCTGGATCGTCTGCGTCCTTTTGCTGCAAATATTTTCCATGTGAAAATGTACCGTTAATACAGGCTGTTGTGAATAGCAGTCTTTTAATGTAAGTTGGTGCTCTTTCTCGCCAATTGTCCAAAATGCGTAATTTTCATGCTCCCGCAATACATTGGATTTTCTCATGGCTTCCACGTTGTCAAAACAGTAAGATTCGAATTCATATCAGTTTTGGTGTCTTTGTCCATAATTTAAATTGATTGGTTGAATTCGAACTTCTGTGAAAAAAATCGAAGTATCGAGGTTCCAGCCAGATGTCTCACATGTTCAAATTTTCCACAACACTCTGTGTCTTGACAGGTGCCTGACATCTTTAAGCTTTCACTCCCTCTTAAATGTACAGTACAGTTTTCAATTTCATAATATCTCCACTCTTATGAATAAAGAATGAACCATTAACTGAAATGATGCCTTCATTTTTGTTCAATTTTTTAACCCTACTGCCATGAAATACATCGGACCTTAATGGAAGTTCATGGTAACCTCGGTGAGCGCGCGGACGCATGCGAGCCACATAGAACTCCCCCCCCCCGCCCAACACACACACACACACACACACACACACACACACACACACACACACACACACACACACACACACACACACACACACACACACACACACACACACACACACACACACACACACACACACACACACGTAGATATTCCAGTATTCTCCAGTGATATCGGTTCACTCTTATCCAGGCTTTATCCGTTCAATCCCGATAAAACAACTGCTGTCACATTCGTGTGACCCACAACATGTGCAGTTTGTAATTTGAAAGTCTGTAACATCAGACTGAAACGAAATAGACGCATTTTTTTACTTTACATCTTTCCAATAATGTCACAGGATTGTGATCCATGTAAGGCCATTACCGAATTCAATCATTCCTTTTCGATCATTGATAATGTTCTCTGGAGGGTGTTGAGTTTCTTTGAAACGTAACGAACTGGCAGTTCAATTCCATCATCATCTTGCGAAAGCAGAACTGCTCAGATTCCGATGTCACGAGGATCGATTGTATCGAAGGGTTTCAAAAAGTTTGGTGGAGCTAAAAGAGATGCAGTGGTTAATACTGCTGTGAAAGTGTCAAATGTCACCTGCCATTGGGCCATCCATTGGATGTTTGTGTTCTTCCTCAGCAAATCTGGTAAGAAGTCACTAAGCTGCTGACGTTTGGTGCATCGTTTCCTTCGATTTTGGTCGTGCAAGTTCATTGTTGGGCTTCTTCTTCGTGTTGCTTGGGGTCAACCTTCTATAACCTATGTCATATCGCAAGAAGATCGCCCCTGCCTTCATTAATTCTGTTTCATTTACATTTGTTATAAGTTTTGCTTCTCTTTATCGTTCAAACCACTCAGCCAACTGTACCTTCCGATCATTGCACGACTCACTAAAATCACTACATTATCCAGATAGAGTGCACAGATTGGAATCCAGCCACAACTCTATTCATGAGTCTTTGGAATGTGGCTCGGGCGTTTTTTTCATTACAAAATGCATCAATATGAATTGGTGTAGACCATTTGGGATGACAAACGCATAATTTTGTTTTCCCTTTCTCTGGTAAAAGTACCTGCCAATAACGACGCATCATGTCCAAATTAATGACATAACTGGCATGTCGAGCTTTCTCGGTACACTGCTTCAAACGTTGGATTGTATTTGAGTCTGATTTGGCTGCGAAGTTGACCTTCTTATACCCAGACTACACTGTGCACTTTCCTGCAACTCATCGGATTTTCTTGGGGTTTCCTTTAAGTTTTTCACTAATGCCAATGGCTCAGCCTCTTTTACCACATATTTTCCTCCAGAGAATTTATTTAACGACCAGCACCTGTTGCTACATGTCGCATCTTCTCGCAGTGAAAACACTTTTTCCCACTATCCTTCTTAAAGTATCGGCGCTGTAATTTTCTGTTACACCCCATTTCAGTGAAAATAACTAAGGCCCTTCACCACCATTTCTCCACATTGGGCATTTATTTTAAACTGTGGTAAATAATAACCAGCATTCTCTACTGTTTAGTTTGCAGTGTCGGATGTCTCTCTTTTCCAATTTATGTCCTTCACAAGATAAACTCTTGCTGAATGCTAAACGTTGCTTTATTCATCAGTGTATATTCAACACTGCTGCTGTTTTCACTTTTCAAATTTGTATTCATCGAAATTAGAACATTAAATGTAAAACATTACAGCGCATTACATACCAATCGGCCCTCGATTTTGCATTCACCTTTGAAACCAATCTGAAGCAAATCTAACGTACACCATTCCATTCTCGTCCACATTCTTATGCATTTAACTGTCCTTAAATTTGGCGAGTCTAGTACTGTTGCAGGCATTGCATTCCACGCACTACTACTTTCTGAGTAAATAATCTACCTCCGACATCACCCTTATCCATCACCCCCCAATTAAAAGCTATTTCCCATCTTGCTAGCCATCGACATCCGAGGAAAAAAGGCTCTCTCTGCCAACCCTGTATAACGCTGAGTATCGTATATGCCTCATGAAGTCACCTGCAAACCTTCTGCTTTCTGACGAAAGTAGCCTGAAGTCCATCTTGGAGCCTTCGATATGTTACCTATTTTAAAGCCCGTACTCATCTATAAAAATTACTATGTTCAATTGTTTCGATGTCAACGTAAGTCTGACCTCTTTCCTTCTTTATTTTCTGAACTGCTGTCTGTATGCTTCTGGTCCCAATTCATAAGCAGTCAAAATTAACTGTTTGAACACTTCACAAGCTCTTCATGTCTCATCTGACTGCGTTGCAAACATCTCACGAGCTCTGCGTATCAGTGCAATCTGAATTGGCATTACCACAAGACCTCTGATCACTCCATCTGCTTAGCCAATTTTTCAAATTAAACAAAGAACACTTCGTCATTTTTCCATTCAACATCGGCATTGTTATAACATGTTAACACATATGAATACATTCTCTATTCAGCTGCATCCTGGCAACTTGAATTTCGTGACTAAGTCACAACTTCTCAAGTTCAAACTCTCTCTCCATTTCTCTATTTTCCTCTCTTTCTTTCTTCTCTCTCCGTTTGCTTAGTTAAGAACCTTCACGCTCTTGATTATTTATTCTCTTTTTCTTTTTGTTCTCTCTCCCTTTCTCTTTATCTCTCCCTTTGTTTATGTTCTAACTCGATTCTTCTCAATTGTAGTTGAAGTTTTTTCTAACTCTCTTGCATTTTTCTGTTTCTCTGATACGCCTAAGTGTTTGATTAACTCCCTTCCATGTTTTCAAATTTACCTGTGTTCTTGTTTAAACTCAAATCTAACCTCTGCGTTAATTATGAAAGTATGTTATTTTATTTTCTTACTAAAATTTCTTGGCAAATTTGGAAATTTACTTCAACCACCAGAACCTCCTTAGCAATGTTAAGAGCCATTTCCCTCACTTTTAATTCAGGAAATGACACAAGTAAGTGAAATTAAACAAATTGTCTCAACTACGTTTCACTTAAATTTCTTGGTGACAAGTGTTTAAATCAGCTGGGAGCATTCGAACCCGGAATCTGTCAAACTCTCTGATTGGATTTGTCTAAACCTGCCTAAATCATGGACGAAATCCCCTAATCTGTTACGACAAGTTGGAAAACACTTCCACTAATTAAAGCCAAAGCAGAGCAGCTCACCTCGCCTCGTAATCTGTTAATTTATCAGTGAGACACAACTCATCAAATTCCAGTAATTAACACGAAACATCAACTTTATTCATTAACTCTGAAAGTAAACATAACGCAACACATATTTACAACTCTAAGCCCTTTCCACTTTACAACACGCACAAATTCTGCCCTGCAGTTTTAGTGTCGTGATAGATATGCTTTGCTGTACTGTTTCTTATATCCTGCTGAACTCTTTCCGCGTAGTTTGAGTCACATGGCACGTAATGATGTTCATGGTAGATTCAGCGAAATGTTTTGTGAGGCTTGTCTTCATGGTAAAATACTCTCGCTACCTCTTGTTTGTTCTTCTCAATGGGAATGGCGAGATTCTCCCTGGGTCCCCACTTACGCTGGTGCAATGTCGGACGACAATGACCTCTCTACATTGCTGTACATTTCTCATGACAGTTGAGACTGTTCTAATCTGGGAAGCAACTTAAGAACAGGCAGGCATGGTCTCCTCTCATGGTCTCCACTCCTGGTCCTGGGGAAAGGAAAATTCTGCCTGTGACCCTCCCCACCCAGGAGCAGCACCTTGCCCACAATCCGGGTTTTGGGGAGGGCGGTAACGTACCTCTGCTTGCCAGGTGCAGGCTCAATATCAGGAGCTGTCCAAGGTATGTCGTGAGAACTGTACTTGTCTCAGTGCACTGTGGGCTTTCAAAGATGGCACTGGTTCACGGGCCGTTGGTTAACTTCAAATTCTCTGGCGAGCTCTGGGAATGGTGTTCATTAAGAAGTGGGGGAAACCCAACATCATTCTCATTGTAAGGACTCGAACATCAATTTATGCGGGGTGTTTGGCGGTGTCCACTCGGCCTCACGCCAAACTCAACTTAACTGGCACCTTGAATTTAGTAAGAATCAAATGCAATTATGAGAATATATTGAACATTTGATATCATGTCTGATGGGAGATGTTTCAGGAATGCGCGTCACCATCCCTGGGTATATCCTATGCCACCGGCAGGACAGATCCACCACTAGTGGTCACATCATGGTACACAATTTGGAAAAGGCGTTACCCTGAATTTCCCCAACTATGATTCCAGCACCCAGGAAATCTCATGGTAACAGTCCAAAGATGTGCAGTTTAGGTACATTGGCCATTTTAAATTGCCCATAATGTGAGTTGCATTAGTCACAGTGAAATTGGTCTGGATGGGTTACTCTTCGGAGACTCAGACTTGTTGGGCCGAAGGGCCTATTTGCACACTGTAGGGAATCCAATCCAAAGGAAGTTGGTTGTGTTTGTAGAAAGTTAGTCATTTCAGCTCCAGGGCATCCATGCCACATAAATTCCGGACGATTATCATCACCAATAAGAGGCAATCTAAGCCCACCCCTTGACATTCAAAAGTATTACCATAATTAACTCCCGCACTGGCAATACCCTTGGGGTTAGCATTGACAAGGGTCTCAACTGGACTCACCACATAAATACATTGGATACAAGAGTAGGTCACATACCGGTGATATTATGGCATGTAACTCACCCCCAGACACCTCAAAGCTGGAGACACCAATCGACCACTTCTTCACTTGTCTGTCCTAACTATTCAATATCCTCGGACATTCACTTGCCAACCTTGGTCACCCTGGCCATGTCTCCGTAATCCCAATTATATGTATACGTTTAAATGTCGCAGTGCAGTTAGTTCACCCACTTTATTGCAAATGCTCCGGACATTTTTTCAATGCACTTTTCCCCACAATGTACATTTCCTCCAATGTGATTAATCACTGAAAAATATAAAATAGGAACTGGAATAGTCCCTTCTGCCCTTAAATTTTGCTCCCTCAATCAAATGAAATGATGGCTGACCCTTTATCTCCACACCATATTCATGAACGCTCACTTTGATGTTTAAGCTTTCAGAGTTATATTCGGCGTCTTGTCATCCACAGCCTTATGTGTAGGAGAATTCCCCCAGTTCACCAGTCTCTGAGTGCAGCCATTTATTCTCATCTTAATGCAGAATGGCCCGCCTGTACCTAATTTTGTCACAGCTTGTTTTCGACGTCTCAGCCAGTTGAATTATCATCCCTGCATCCAAAATGTTTCACTATCTCAGCGTTTCACATCTTTCATTGAGATTTCCATTCATTTTCCTAAACCCCATTAAATACAGGTCCCACAGACACAACCTTTTCGCCCACAATAAGCTGGTCATCGCTGAGATCAGTCCGGTCTTCCTTCGCTGCATTCACTCAATGTCAGGTTTGTTCTGTATTCGTTAAGGAGTTCAAAACTGCACATAATACTGCACAATGTTCTCAGTGTTCACTCACCAAGACCCTGTGCAGCTACAGTAACACATCCTCACTCCTGAACTGAATTCCCCTTGAAATGAAGGTCAACACATCATGAGTCTTCCGAACAGCTTTCTACTCCTGCGATATTGCCTTCAGTGACTGGCGTACAAGTATATCCAGATCCTTTTCAATGTTACAGCTCCCCACTTGATGGATCTATGTACACTGATCGCAATAATAATGCCGCATCTAATATTGACTTCTGGCTTCAGATATTATTGCCTTGCATCGTCCCAAGAGGCGCGTGCAAAAGATAACAACAGAAAAAAAATAAGTCTCTTTATAGATCAAGCGTTTTCAAGCGATCTATTTTAAAATGATAGGCTGCAGTTCTATTTTTTTCCTACAAAGTGCAGGATAACACACCCATCTACATGGCTGTTCATCTGCCCAGTATTTTCCCGTTCACTGCATTTAACTGAATCATCTTGGAGCTTTTTTGACATCATCCTCAACCACTTACAATCTGATGGCGTCATTTGAGAAACAGCATTTGATTCCCTCAATCCAACTGTTGATGTACACTATGATTAGCTGGGCTCCACGCGAAAGCTCTGTCGCCTTTTATTCAAGAGTAAATCTGTTTAATTCTAGTCAGTGTGTGTTTCCACCTCTCTCATACCAAAGCAATGTTCAGAAATTAGCCCCAATTTCATGAGTTTTTGTTTTGCAGGTTAGACTTGGGACTTAATCAAATGTCTTTCTGTGAATCAAAATACATTGCATAGGTTGCTTCTTCATAGTTTATTTACCAGTCAGTTTCTCAAATTTGATTCCCAATTCATATATCTATGTTGAATCTATTTAGGCACATTACATTCAGACTGCATAATTTCTCCTAAACTGGATGTAGGTTTGCTTGCTGACCTGGAAGGTTTATTTCCAGACGTTTCTTCACCCTACGAGTTGACATCTTCAGTGGGCCTCCGGGCGAAGCACTGTTTCTTTTTTCTTCGGGTTAGTGATGTACTCTCCTGTGCAAGTGTCATTTCCTATGGTGATGTCACGTTCAGAGCTTTATTTTCATAAGGGGTGGCAGATGGGGTCTAAATTGATGTGTTTGTTGATAGAGTTCCGATTGGAATGCCATGTTTCTTGGAATTATCGTGCGTGTCTCTGTTTGTCTTCTGCTAGGATGGATGTGCTGCCCCAGGCGAAGTGGTGCCCTTCTTTATCTGTATGTAAGGATGCGAGTGAGAGAGTGGTGAGTCGATGTCCATGTATCCTGGTGACAATTGTTCTGCCTCTTTGTCAAAAGTAGTGTTTGCTACAGTTATTGTACGGTATTTTGTAAATGACATTGGATTTGCTTCTTGTCTGTATAGGGTATTTCAAGTCCATTAGCTGCTATTTTAGTGTTTTCGTGAGTTTGTGTGCTACCATGATGCCAAGGGGAATAAATAGTCTGGCAGTCATTTCTGAGTTGTCTTTGACGTAGGGGAGAGTGGCTATGATTTCTGGACGTGTTTTGTCTGCTTGATTGGGTATGTAGCTGAGACATCGGCGGACTGTGTTCATTGTGTACCAATCCTTTCTGAATGCAAGGTATAGGTGGATTTCCTCTGCTGTGAGTAGTTACTCTGTGCTGCAGAGTGTGTTGGATCGTTGCAATAATGTTCTAATGCTGCTTCGTTTGTGGATGTTGGGATCTTTGCTTCATTTGTTCAATATTTGATCCATATGTATTGTTTTGTTCTGTCGACGCTGGTTTGCATTTGCCCGTTGGCTGTTCGCACGACTGTGACATTCAGCAATAACGGTTTCTTCGTGTTTTCCTCCTCTTTAGTGAATTTTACTGGCATGACCAGGAAATAATATCACCACAGGAAATAACATCAGAAGCCCGAACATATAAATACAACGCAGAAATGATGAGCAGTGCTTCACCCGAAGGCCCACTGAAGATTTTACCTAGGAGGGTGACGAAACGGGTATTGGGAAATTTCCCACACAGACGACCAAAAAAAAAAACGGGACAGCGGTTGCTGGGATGCACAGACGACAAAAAAAAAAAGCGGTACAGCTGTTCCTGGGATTGAGTGAATATTATTCGAATGTTGGAGCCAAAGTTCAGCAGTGAGGCTGCTCCAGTCATTGAATTGTTAAACAAGAGCAAAGAGTTACAGTGAATCGCGGAATTTCAAGGGACATTTGACAGCCAAAAACCTGTGTTAACCAAGGCCCCGGATGAGCCATCCCTGATTGCACAAATGCCTTCAATATGACTATCGATGCCAGTGATGTGTGTGTTAGTGTGGTATTCCTGCAGGAGGATGACGAGGGGACAGAAAGACCGATCGTACATTTTTTCCAGGAATTGAACATTCATCAACAGGAATATTCAATGGTGGAGAAAGTGACTTCAAGCTTTGTGTTAGCAGGACTTATACACTTAATAGTAAGGTCCTAGGTAACGTTGCTGTACAAAGAGACCTTGGAGTGCAGATTCATAGCTCCTTGAAAGTGGAGTCTCAGATAGATAGGTCAGTGAAGAAGGCGTTTGATATGCTTTCCTTTATTTGTCAGAGTAGGAGTTGGGAGGTCATGTTGCAGCTGTACAGGACATTGGTTAAGCCATTGTTGGAATACTGTGTGCAATTCTGGTCTCCTTCCTATCGGAAAGATGTGAAACTTGAACGGGGGTTCAGAAAATATTCACAAGGATGTTGCCAGGATTGGAGGATCTCAGTTCCAGGGAGAAGTTGAACAGGCTGGGGCTGTTCTCCCTGGAGCGTCGGGGGCTGAGGGGTGACCTTATCGAGGTTTACAAAGTTATAAGAGGGGTGGATAGGATAAACAGACGACGTCTTTTCTCTGCGGTCGGGGAGTCCAGAACTCGAGGGCATAGGTTTAGGGTGAGAGGGGAAACATTTAACAGAGACCTAACGAGCAACATTTTCACACAGAGGGTCGTACGTGTGTGGAATGAGTTGCCAGAAGATGTGGGAGGCTGGTACAATTGCAACATTTAAGAGGCATTTGTATGTTTATATAAATAGGAAGGATTTGGAGGGGTATCGGCCGGGTACTGTCAGGTGGGACTAGTTTGGGTTGGCATATCTGCTCGGCATGGACGGGTTGGACCAAAGGGTCTGTTTCCATGCTGTACATCTCTATGACTCTATGACTCTCTATGTCTGTTTAGGCTACAAACGGGTTGTTGAAGAGTTTTCAAAATGAAGCCATCGTTTGGTATAGACGTTCATTTTTTTGCTAAGGGAGGAGTTGTCACAAACTCGTCCCTATTTTCCTAACGGTATAGAAACTAGAGGACTTGGGGAACAACTGCTTCCTTGGTTCAAGGATGCTCAGGCTCTTTTTTCCCCAGAAGGGCAATAAACTGTGCCGGGCTCTAATCAGTCTAGTTTGGTACAGAGATGGACAGACTTTGTGAGGCTTCTGTTTATGTGTAAACAGATGAGACTTTCGGCCAAAAATGCTCATGCTGTAAAAGTGATGGGAGTGGTCACCTCTCCGGCTGAGCTGAGCAGTGTTTAGTTCAGTGCTGATCAAGTGAGAAGTTCAATAAGGAGCTATATGGAAACTTTCTATCTCTCTCTTTTCTGCCCTTCAACTTCAATCTGCAAGGATGTGTTCCATTTATGCTGATTTTTTAAAGGGAGTTTGCTACTTTGGACTGTTGTGTTTATTCGTTACAGTGTAAGCAAGTCTACTTGGTTAGTTTGAGTTCTGCAGGGTACCTTTATTCTTTATTTTTGTTCAATTGTGTAAATGTAATGAATAAAGCGTTGTCTGTTTTAGCATGTACAATAACACATAGCTATCTTACTTCAGGTAATTTTCTCCGTACACTTACCGAAACAAATTCCAAAGTTATGGTCTGGGGCTGCCTGCTTCAGAATGTTTTGAGTGGCCTGGCCTCGTCTTTAACACACTTTTAAATGATGCGAGGAAGAGGCTGGTTTCACGGAAAGGGAAATGTGGAAATTGAGAGGCCTTCAAAAATTCAATTTCGAAATCCAGTGACAGTAAGTTTCTATTCATGAGAACGGCAAAGCTGTTAGATATAGTTAATGCTGGGTGGCTAGCAAATTTGAGGCTTTAATAGGAAAAAGAAGCATATGGCAGGTGCATGTAGCCGGGATCGAATACTTCCAGTTTTCCAAGTGCACTGGACTAATCCGAAACAGCGAAATCATGGCAATATTGGACCTTTAGATAGCTTTGCCAAATAGGGTCAGGGAAACTCCAAATACATTAGGCAAAAAAGAGAAGTTAGGAAGAGAATAGGGATCTTTCATGATCAGCTATGCCAATATTCTGTGGATCCACGGGAGATGTATGAGTGACTAAATGTATGTTTCATATCAGTATTTGGTCTGCAGAAGGCTATGGAATCTATAGTACTTGGGGAAAAGCTGATCAGGTCACATTTGGACTACTGTGCTAAGTGCTTGACCCCATATAAAAGGATGGATGTATTGACCTTGGACCCCGATCAGAGAAGGTTGACGAGATTGACTCCAGGAATGAAATATTTAAAGTATGATGACTCTGCATCGCTACTCGGTGGAGTTCTGAAGGATGAGGGGGATCTAATTGAAACATACAGAATACTTAGTTGCTGGACTGAGTTGATGTTGGGAAGATGTTTCCATTGGAAGGAGAGACTAGGACTCGAGGGCACATTCTTAACGTTTAGTGAAGTCCTTTTAGAACAGAGATAAGGACAAATGTCTTCAACCAAATAGTGGTGAATCCATGAAATGCATTGTCAGATAAGGCTGTGGAGGCCATGTGATTGAATATATTTAATACTGAAATCGATAGATTCGTGAATATCAAGGGTATCAAGAGTTACAGGAGGAAAGCGGGACGAAGGGGTTGAGAAACTGATCACCAATTATCGAAAGTTCGAGTAGACTCGTTGGGCTGAACGGCCTAATTTGTGACTGCTGTGCTTTATAGTCGAAAGGAACAGGGATAAGTTACAAAAAGTGCTCATATGTCAGAGGAGAAGGTGTTTGAACTCTTAAGTTCTGTAGGCAGCGGGGGAAGTGATTATTCAGCACCTTGTTGTGATATATATAGGGTACATAACCATGGGTAATGTGCGGGAAGCCTGACAATTGACTAATATAGCGCCATGATTTAGCAAAGGAAAAGTAAGAGAGAGAGGGGGGGACGCAGAGAGAGAGAGGCGGGGGACCCGAGGGAGAGAAAGAGGGGGGACGCGGGGGTGAGAGAGAGGGAGACGCGGGGGGGAGAGAGAGTTGGGGAGAGAGACGCAGTTAGTGGGCAAGTTGTCAGACGTACACCGGAGGGTCAAGATTTACGTGTATTTTGAAAGGTAAGGACTGATTAGGAATGCTCATCATGGCTTTGTGCATGAGAAATCATGCCTCACGAACTTGAATGAGTTGACTGAAGATGTAACAATGTCAATTTACAATGTAAGAGCGGAGGACATGATCGCTAAATATTTCAGTAAGATGTTCGACAAGGTTCCGCCTGGCAGACTGGTTTGCAAAGTTAGACCACATGCATTACAGGGAGAACTGGTCATTTGGATACATACCTGATTCGACGGTAGGAGGTAGAAGTTGTTGGTGGACGGTTGCTTTTTCAAATTGTCGGCCGATGACCAGTGGCATTCCACACGGATCAGTACTTTGTTCACTGCTGTTCATCATTTATACAAATAATTTGAACGTGATATAAGTTAGTAAGTTTGCAAATGGCACCAAAAATGAAGGTGTAATGGCTAGAGTAGAATTTTACCTCAGAGAGCAACAGGATCCTGATCAGATTGGCCAAATGGCCGAGGAATGACAGGCATATCAGGGGAGGACTTATACACTTCATGTTACGGTCCTGGGGAGCATTGCTGAGCATAGTTACGCTGGTGTACATGTTTAGAGTTACTTCAAAGCGGTGTCACGGTTAGATAAGATAGTGAAGAAGTCATTTGGCATGTTTTCCTTTATTAGATTTTTTACGAGATTAGATTCCCGACAGTGTGGAAACAGGCCCTTCGGCCCAACAAGTCCACACCGACCATCCGAAAAGAAATCCACTCAGACCCATTCCTCTCTGACTAATGCACCTCATACTATTGGCCATTTCACCTAACATGCACATCTTTATAACTGTGGGAAGAAATCAGACCTCCCAGGAGGAAACCCACGCGGACAAGGGAGTGCAAATTCCACACAGAAAGTCACCCGAGGCTGTAATTGAACCCCAGACCCTGGCGCTGTGAGGCAGCAGTGCTAACCATGGAGGCACCGTTCCGCCCTATTGGTTAGAGTATTGCGTAGAGGAGTTGGAAGGTCATGCTGTGGCTGAACAGAATACTGGTTTGTCCATGTTGGGAATATGACGTGCAATGCTGGTCTTGCTTCCAAAGGAAGGATTTTGTGAAACTTGAAAGGGTTCAGAAAAGGTTTACAATGATGTCACCACGTTTGGAGGGTTTGAAACAGAGTGAGAAGCTGAGTAGTTTGGTGCTGTTTTCCCAAAGCCTCTAATAATGAGTGGTGAGGTTATGGAATTCGATACATTTACGAGGGGCATGGATAGGGTAAATAGATATGGTCGTTGCTTTGGACTTTTGGAGTGCAGAGCTAGAGGGCACCGGTTTGGGGGGAGAGGGGAAGAACTTAAAAGGGTCCTCAGAAACAAATTGTTAATGCAGCTGTTGGGAACATTAATAGAAAAGGGCTTGGAGAGATGTGGACAAAGTGCTGGTAAATGGGATTAGATTAATTCAGGACAGTTTATCCACGTGGATGTGGTGGATTGAATGATCTGCTTCTCTGGTGCAAATCACGTCTCTCTCTGCTTAGATGATGTCGAATTCCACGGGGGTACCCCAAAATTGCCTCCCTTTTACTCACCCCCGGATTACATAGCACGATCTCCCCTAAGTCTGGTGGACAGGATTATTCGCTGTAACTGACACATTTCCTGCACTTCTGCCCTCGCCCATTCCCATTGTGCCCAGATCAAGCCATCCATTAAAACTACTGAACGCACAGTACTTACTGATTTAAAATAAAACAGAGAACTGCAGACGCTGGAGATCTGAAACAAAAAGTGATCTAATGACGAGTACCCGGATTTGCAATGTTATATTTGCTTTCTTCCAACAGATACTATCGCATACATAGAGTTTCGACAGCAATTTCTTGCATTTGTAATTTTCTGTTGATAACATGCACAAAATGTGCCTTGCATTTTTGACTTTGATACATAATTCCCACAAATAATTGCTTCTCCTTGCTATTCTAAGCTCCAGTTAAGCTGTTTCTGTGTACTCTGAGTGACGTGGGCGATATTGTGATGTTTCGTGATTCCTTTCGTTATGTTAAGATAATCTCATTTTTTTTGTCCGTTCCTCTCAAGGGGAATTGTACGATCTCACTGTCTCTCGCCTTATGCTCGTGGAGTGAAGAAGGACAATAATCTCTCGACAATGCTGTACATTATTCCACATGGCTAAGACTGCTGTAACCTGGAGTAAAACGTTAGAGCAGGCAAGCATGGTCTGATGGCCTCCACTACTGGCCTCAGGGGAAGAGGATTCAGAACCTCCCCACTCCGGAAGAGCAAGTGAGAACTGCAGATGCTGAAGATCAGAGCTGAAAAATGTTTTGCTGGAAACATATGACCGAAGAATGGCTTACGCCCAAAACGTCGATTCTTCTGCTCTTTGGATGCTGCCTGACCTGCTGCACCTTTCCAGCAACACATTCTCCACCCAGGAGGAGCTCCATGCTCATGACAACAACGTGGGTGTGGGGAGGGCAGTAATTTCGGAAAGCCTGCCACGAGCAGGCTCAATATCGGGGGTTTGCAGAGTAGCTCCAAACGGAATGTGTTTGTTCCAGTGCAATTTGGGCTGTCAAAGTTGGGTTTGGTTCTCGGGAGTTCGAATACTTCCCGGATCTCCGTGATTGCGGACTTGCTCTGGAAATGGCCTGCCGTAACATTTGAGGGGATCCAACTGATTCTAACTGTGAGTTCCCTGAGAGTCACACAGCCTCAAGGTGGAAATCTCTCCCGAAACACAACTCCACTGGCACTTTGCATGTAAAATTAATAAGAATAAGCCAATACATAAGAACACAAGATACAGGAGCAGGGAAAGAGCACCTGGTGGCTGAATAATAGGAAGGATGTATAACCAAAGAAAACCGTGCAGAGGAGATTTACCAGAATGTTACCAGATATGAAGGGAAGGCATTATGCTGAAAGGCTGAAGGGCTTGAGACTATTTTCACGAGCGAAAAGAAGGTTAATGATTGCATAATTAGAAGAATACAAGATGATTAGAGGATTAAATATAGTGGAGAGTGAGAGACCTTTTCCTCAGATGATGTTTAACCCGAATAGGCATAGTTTTAAATTGAGGGCTGAGAGATTTCGAGGTAGATTCTTTACTCAAAGAGGAGTAAAGGCGTGGAATGCCCTGCCTGCGGTATTGTTTGAGCCACAAAAAGGGCATTTAAATTGTCATTGGATAAACAAGATAATCTCATTTTTCTTGTCAATTCTTCTCAAGGATAATAATTGAATAGTGCAGGTTTGATAGAATTTAGGTTGGTTTAACGTGTCGGTGGAACATCCAGGGCGAAATGGCAAGTGATACGCTGCAATGTCGACGTTCTATCTGGCTCTCACGTCTGGTCCACTATTCAACAAAATCATGGCTGATATTTTCGTGGACTGATCTATACTTAACCACCCGTTCATCATAGCCTGAACTGTTGAAAAATAAATCTGTCTTTGTCTTCAAGACATTTAAAGAGTTAGCTTCAGTTGCTTCATTAGGCAGGGGATTCCATAGATTCACAAACATTTTGGGGAAGACACTCCTCCGAAGCTCAATCCTGAACCTGTTCACCCTTCTTTCGAGGCTATGACCTCTAATTCTACTTTCATTCACTTGTGAATAAGCCTCTCTGCGACTATCCTATCTATTACTTTCATAATAATATTTGTCTCCGTAGAAACTCCTCATTATTCGAAAGTCCATGAGTATATCTCGGAGAGAAACGTCGTCTCCCCGTAAGGCAACAATTTGAACTCCAGAATCAACACAGTGGACGAGGTCTGCACTCCCTCCAGTGCTAATGCATCTTTTTTTCTCGAGTTAAACTGTGCACAGTACTCTTGGTGTGGCCTCAACAGCACGCTATATGTCTGTCGTTCAACTTTCTTATTTTTAAACTCCATACCTCCAACAATGAAGAACAATATTGCATTTGCCTTCTAAATTATCTTCTGCATCTGGATACCAACCTTCTGTGCTTCATGTACTGGGATGACCAGATACCTCTGCATAGCAGTACGCTGCAATTTTTCACCAGTTAAACAATAACCCATGTTGCTGCTTTTTTCCAACGAAAATAGTTGATCTCACATAGGTGCAGTGTGTCAACGTTTTCAGACAATAATTAGATGAGTGATGGAGCAAAGTGTGCAGCTGGATACATCAGCCTACTCACTTATCCTGTCTGTATCCAGCTGCCCAATTTATGTCTGCAAACGTTGACACACTGCACTTATTCCTCAACTCCAATAATCTGTGTAATACCTTGATCAGTTGATGGAAGATCCTTTTATTTTTATAAACGCATCATCCTTGTTTGCAAATGTCCACCATCTCGTTTTCAATTTTGTAGAATATTCAGTTCCCAATATCAATCACCCTGTCACAACTTGTCGATCATATTATTAAATCGTATCCATTTACCTCATTGCTCATTGAAACCCTCATTCAGTTTTGAGAATACAACACACATTAAGATGGAATGCCTTTTATTTAGCTTTTTCAAGCTATTATTCCCTGCTCCATGGACAACTTCATTTCTTATATTGGTCAATCAGGAAATAGTCTGACATCGTCCTCCTCACAGAATTGTGCCTGATGCGTAATATTGCATAAGGATCCGTCACAGTTTCTGGGGGTATCCTGTCCCACTCGAAGTGCAGCTATGCAAATGGTGGGGCACTCGGGAAATGGTCAGGAAAATGGTTCCCCTGGTATTCCTCAACAGTGATTTCAGAATGTCAATGTTACAGGTCCATGAAATCGCTTGAAAATGGATATCTACTGCCCTCCACACCACCCTCGGTGATAACCCAGTTCCATTCAATGGTGAATACAATTCGGAGAAAGCACTGAGGGTGAAAAGGACAGATAACGTACTCTGTGCGTGATAATTGAATGCCCATCACCAAGCGTTTGTCCATCGACACATTATTGACGAAACATGGCGAGGCGTCAAATACACAATAGCCAGACTGTGGGAAGTGATGGTTGAACCAACAGGAGAGTAACATTATCCACAAGCAGAGTAGGGCATACTTCTCAAGGACCGATCGAATGGAAACTTGGTATCCACTAGCTAGTATGGGCCATCAATAGCTGCAGCATCAATGGTCTTCCCTTCATCATAAAGTCAGAAGTGGGCGATTCACTGATGGTTCCAAAACGTTCAGCACCTCTCACAGCTACACCTATTCTGAAACTGGCTATTCAGCCCAACAAGTGTGTTAAACAGGAAGAGAACAACGCCATTCAGGCATTCGAGACTGTAATTCTGCAACTGAGCAAATATTTTACTCTGCCATGCCTGTTACACAGGAAGTAGAACGAACATTCAGCCTTTCGAAGCTGCTACACATTAGTCGGAGGAGCATTGGCCCCTGACCTAGAAGTAGGGAAAGTATAGGGATGCTTTGCATCAGTTTAACAGACAGCACTGACCACAGAGACACATTGACATTGCTGGCCCATCAACTATTTGCATACTGTTCAGGTAATTGCATGAAATATATTCTATCTGAATTTGTGAACGAGACAAAATTAGGAAGGAAATTTAGTGATCAAGAGAAGATGGAGAGTCCATAAATGGATAATCAATGGACAATTACTTTGCAAATGGAATATAACGTGGGTCACTGAATCTATGAATTTTAAGGAAGAATAAAAGGCTGTATGTTACATAAATGGAGGGAGATTGCAGAATGTAGTGATATAGTGTTTCCCGGAGACTTCGATCTGTCACATTCGGCCATGGTAAGTGTTGTTTTTTTCAGTGCTTGGTGTATTGCTTTTCGTCATTTATGTCAATAATTTGGATGCAAATATGTGCTTGCTTAGTACATTTGGAAACGAAATCAAAATAAATATTGTCGTGGACAGTGAAGATAATCTCAGAGTCCAATGGCACCTTGTTCAGATGGGCAAATGGGCCAAGGGTTCGCAGACGCAGGTTAATTTAGATAATTGTGAGCTGGTGCCTTTTGATAAAGTAACAAAGGCCAGGACTTGCACATTGAATAGTTAGGTTCTTGGGAGTGCTGTCGAATAGAGACCCAGGAGTGACAGTTCATAGTTCTTAAAAAGTGGACTCGCAGGTAAACAGGATGATCAAGAAGGTGTTTTGTATGCTTGCCTTCATTGGTCAGTGCTTTGCGTTTCGGAGTTGGGAGGTCATGCTGTGGTTGTACAGGATATTGGTTCAGCCACTTCTAGAATCCTGTGTTTAATGCCGTCCACTCTGTTATACAAAAGAGTTTGTTAAGTTTGAGATCGTGCAGAATAGATTTTCAAGGATGTTTCCGAGACTGGAAGTTTATATCGACATAGAGAGGAAAGGCAGACTGGGTCTCTTTGTATAATTTGAAGAATGGTGGCCATGGGGTGATATTACAGAGACTTATAAAATAATAAATGGCATGGATAGAATGAATAGACAAGATATTTATTTTTGCCACGATGGGGGAATTCAAAACTGGAGGGCATAAATTTAAGGTGACAGCGGGGAAGATATTTAAGGGACATGAAGGTTAAAATTTTCACACATAAGTTTTTGCATGCATGGAACGAGCTGTCAGAGGAAGTGGTGGAGGCTCCTACAGTGGCGACATTAAAAAGGCACCCGGTGAGCACATGACTGGCCTGTATTTAGAGGAATATGAGCCAAGCATTGGTAAATGGGAATGGGCAGAATTGGGATATATGCTCGGCATGGACAAGCAAGACTACAGGACTGTTTTGCTCTCCTGTATGACTCTCTGACTTGACAAGAGGGCCAGCGAGAAATTCTGAAAGAACATTTCGAGTCAGTATTCTCTTCCCCAGCAATTTGTCTTGTATCTAAGTTTGCATTTATTCAAGGTTCTAAAATATTTGACAGAGAAGTGAGTCAAAGATAATAAGATACAGACAGGCAAGTGGGGCTGAGATCAAAACCAGATTCGCCACCCTCGTAGTGCTTGATGGTAAAGTGCCTGGTGACCCACTCCTGCTCCGCAGTCCTATGTTCATACGTTTCATTCAGCCGCTCAAACGTGATAGACAGGAGCAGTTTGGGGCCGCTTACCCCTCTAACCTGGTGCACGGAAACAGAGGAGATTATTCAGTTCATAAAAACTATAGAACGCGGTTTGGGGTGGTTTCATAATTGTGTTTGGGAAACCCCGAGCTGACTATGAAAGAGGATCCTTATCTCTTTTTCCAGAACTGCCTCCTTCTGGAACTTGTGCTTCATTTGTTGGTCATGTTGCAGACCCAAAGTACCTCTGAATACAAGCCCCATGCCTCACCCAGAGATGGCAGACAAAATCATCTGTTCTCCCTGACTGCAACATTTAGTACTTGAACATCCATGAAAATAACACCCACTAACTTTCCAATCACAAATGAGTGAAAATCATAACCAGGAGCAGGTCGTTCACTCGCCAAGGATGCCTTGCCCTTCTATAAGATCTTACGAAACTTTTAATTCCGCTTTAATTTTCAATTCTTTACGGCCCTCAACTCTCTCATAGTTCAAAATCTATCTGACCCTCTTTACGTTTTTCACTTGTCCAACTCCCCTGACACTCTGGAAAAGCGAATTCCTGAAATTCAGTCAACTCTGTTTGAAGGAAACAATGCTGGTCCAACAACATGATCTATCAATAGGAACAAAAGAAGTAAATGAAGGATTCGGGTAAGAGCGACTGCCCCTGACATAAAGGCATTGCTTGAGCAAGGATCTACACAACGTTGTGCTGAATGGGAATAATTCTAAATTTCCCACTGATGAGATTCAATCCTGGCACAATTGAAAATTTTCGTTTTTCATGAATGTCGATCACCTCAATCCTGGTATACCCTCCCTCCACGTTTCTTCCTCGGCAGAAGTATCTTCAGCTGCTTTATCAATGTCTTTCCTCCCTCATACAATCTGAATTGGGAATGGTCGCTGAAGAACATGCAATGTTCTGAACAATGTGTCACCTCTTAGCTCCTGAGGCAGTCACCATCCATGTGTAGTAAGACCTGCATCATATTCAAGCTTCTGCTATTAGAGGGCAAATACCTTTTATGTAACAGTACTGCCAGATACTGAAATATTTCACAGTTAAACATTGAGGCATTTATTCAGCAACCCTCGATGGCTTCATAGGAGTATGGGGAAGTCATTCAGCTCAATAAAACCTATTGAAGAAGATGCGGGATAGCCCATTCATTCCCTCCAGTCTATTAATCAGGAAGACACGGAGTCTCGTGTTATGATCAGACTGGAGCCCTTAAAAAATAGTTCAGTGTGTCAGCATGGAGCCTAACATTTTCTTATATTTAAGACAAATGTAATGTGCCTATGTCAGACGTAATGTGACTTGTGAATCTACTCCACTTTAAGCCAAACACAATTTGCTTACAAACTGCAGACAAAATGCAAACAAAGGAAGAGGATTTTAGAATAACAACTCCATGTAAAAACTTAACAGAATAAGAGAAACTGTAACAGTTACTAATTAACTGTTCCAATATTGTAACCTCCCATAAACACAACACGAGGCAAAAAGGAAAACTCTCAAACTGATTCTTGGATACAGTTCTCCAATCCAGGAGAGAAAGAAATCCATAGAAAATTCAGAGTGACTGGCAGCCAGGAGACATTCCCTGAAGCTTCCAACTCTGTTCAGACCCCAGTAACTTTTGATATTACTGAGAAACCAAAACCGAAATCTTCATCCCTGAGAGCTGATCACACCCATTCATGCTGCATTGAAATAAACCCAGCATCTCAATCTGTTTACTCAAGTAATGTTAAGTAATCAGCTTGATAACTATTACTCAATCTCTCTTTTTCAAGACAGGAGGACAAAATAACAAGTTGCATCATCATCACACTAGTCAGCACATCGAGCTGATAAACAGTAACCAATGGTAACCCAATCATTCTCTTGGTCCTGTCCAATCGGAGGAGGAAGAAGCCATTCAATCGCTTGAGTCACTTACACAGGAATGGGAGGATGGCAGTTCCTCGGGTCACCAGTACAGATACAGAATGAGGTTATTGATATTCAAACATGACAAAAAATCATTTGCGTTTGTCAGTCAGAGCCTTGAGTGTTCAATATGAGATGTTGTGTTGCAATTATATAGGACATTGGCGAGGCCGCACTTGAAAGTACTGTGTTCACTTTTTGTCACCTTGCTATTGTAAGTGTGTTATTGAACTGGAAAGAGTACAGAAAGAGTTTAGAAGGATGTTGCGAGGAATCAACGGGTTGAGTTTAAGGGAGAGGTGAGACAAGCCAGGATCTTTTCTATTTCGAGCACAGCATGCTGAAGGAAGACGCTTTTAAAGTGCATACGTTAATGAAGGGCATGGATAGAGCAATGAGCTCAGGATTTTTTTCCAAAGGTAGGAGAATCGAGGACTAGAGGGCATTAGTGTATGATGAGTGGGGACTAAAGTAAAAGCGAAACTGAGTTGTAACTCTTTTGCACAGAGGCTGATACGCATATAGGAAGAGCTGTGTGGGCGGCACGGTGGCACAGTGGTTAGCACTGCTGCCTCACAGCGCCAGAGACCCGGGTTCAATTCCCGCCTCAGGCGACTCACTGTGTGGAGTTTGCACGTTCTCCCCGTGTCTGCGTAGGTTTCTTCCGGGTGCTCCGGTTTCCTCCCACAGTCCAACGATATACAGGTCAGGTGAATTGGCCATGCTAAATTGCCCGTAGTGTTCGGTAAGGGGTAAATGTAGGGGTATGGGTGGGTTTCGCTTCGGAGGGGCGGTGTGGACTTGTTGAGCCGAAGGGCCTGTTTCCACACTGTAAGTAATCTAATCTAATCTGCCAACGGAAGTAGTTGAGGTTGATACGTTAACAACATTTAAAAAACATTTGGACAAATACATGAATAGAACTGATAGAAGGACATCGACCAAGTGCATTGAAATTGGATTAACCCAGATGGACAATTACGAATTGTAGCTCAAAGCCTGTGTTAATTAGGCCAAACACCCACAAAAGCTCGCCATGCCTCGTGATCTGTCAAAATGTGAGTGGCAGAGAACTCTTACATTAAAAAAAAAACACTAAATAAATGTTGCATTAAATTAATGCCAAAATCACATGGTCTATGTCTTGTCCGCTGTATTCAGTCTCCCAGCCGCTAATTTCCCGGGGTCGTATTCTTTCTTTTTTTAATACTGCGAAAATGAACTTTCAAAGTCAAGCTTGGACTATAAGCCACTTGAGAGCCCATAAATAAATGAACAGAACGAAGACCATTGTCCTCGACCTCGAGGGATAACCACGTCGACTGCGAGCAGGCTTTACGTGAAAATGTATCTTTGATAGAAAGTATTACCTAATTTATTTGACAGCAACATGTTAGATGGACAATCAGTTCTTCGGCTTTGCAGCAGTTGCTGTGCTGTTCGATAGCAGTTGCTGAACCTCTAATATTCAAAACACCGGATTATATCTATCATGGCACATTAATTCTGATCATTTCATTGATTTGCAGGTGTCAAAACAATAAAATTCAAATTTAACTGGCTTCCGCTATCCTGGCCAAAATTTAAACGAATTGGTTAAATTCGAAATGTTGTCAAAACCACAACTTAAACACATGTATCCATTTACCAGGGGAGAGTGAGGCCTGCAGATGGTGTACAACAAAGTCGAAGAGTGTGGTGCTGGAAAAGCACAGCCGCTCAGGCAGCATCCAAAACGCAGGAGCTGCAAAGTTTGCTTAATGGACAGCTTATGCTTGAAACGTCGACTCCCCTGCTCTTCGGATGCGCTTTACTGACTATCCATTTACCAGCCAATTATTACTTTTGAAACATCTTGACATTCAGCAGGCAGCTCTGGCTGTATTTTAAATTCAGTAGAAAAGCATTATCAAACGTATCTAGTTGCCTTGTTGAATTCATTTGTGCGAAGTGCACACAACTCCAGCTCTTCGGGAACAATGTTCAGGAACTTGAGCTGGAGCTGGATGTGCATCGGATCATTCGGGAGGCGGCTGGGGTTATTGAGAAGAGTTACAGGGAGCGAGTTACTCCTCAGCCACTGGAAGAAGGTAACTACATTACCGTCAGGGCGAGAGAAATGAACCAACAGGAAGTGCAATTATGTCCTGTGGTGTTTCCCCTCAATAATAATAATACAATTTTGGATGCTGTTGGGGGGCGGAGGTAACGACATTCCAGGGTTAAGTAATGGCGCGCAGGTCTGGCGCAGAATCTGGCCATGCTGACTCAGAGGGGAATGAGATAGAATAACAGAGGTTTAGTCATTGGGGTCTCCATAGACAGGGAGTCAGGTAGGAGGATTTGTGTGAAAGGCTGAAACTCACGATTGGTGTGTTACCCCCGAGGTGGCAGAATTCGTGATGACTCTGAACGTGTATTTGGGATTCGTTGAGGGGGGGAGGACCGGACCCACATCATAATCTACAGAGGCGACATCGACAAAGGTCGTAATGAACGTGGAAATTCAGTCAGCTAGGGTGCAGATTAGAGTTAGACCGAACAGAGCTGTTATCCCTGTTTGTTTTTCCATGCCACGTGCGAGTGAGGCGAGGAACATGGAGAGACCAGAGCTGAACACGTAGCTGCTGGGATTGTGCTGGAGGGAAGGTTTTGGATTCTTGGATAATTGGAGCTTTTTTCTGAGCAAGGTGGGACCTCTACAAACAGAATTGTCTTCCCCCCAACCAAAGGGACAAAAATGCGCTAGAATTTGCTAATGCTGCTTGGGTTGTGAAAACTAGTTTTTAAAAATGTGCTGCTGGAAAAGCGCAGCAGGTCAGGCAGCATCCAAGGAGCAGGAGAATCGACGTTTCGGGCATAAGCCATTCTCCTGCTCCTTGGATGCTGCCTGACCTGCTGCGCTTTTCCAGCAACACATTTTTAAGCTCTGATCCCAGCATCTGCAGTCCTCACTTCCTCCTTGTTTAAACTAGTGCAGTAGGTGGATGGGGATCGGAATTGTTGTTCCTGTGTATAGGTTAAGGGTTGTGAGGTCCGGAATAGATTTACAAGTTCGTGAGAGGGCACAGGTAATTAGGATGTTGGGTGGAAATGTGTGCATTACAGTGATAGCAGAATCTGAAAAGAGGTGGATAAATTTAGAATGACATGGTCAATTCAGATACATGGCTGGAGGACGGATAGGAATAGTTACTGCAGATTCCGGAATTCAGATGTTTCAGCAGGAACACAAAAGATGGCAAAACAGGGAGCAGGAGTGGCATTGTTTATCAAGGGCAGTATTACATCAGCTGAGATAACATTTGTGGACTCATCCAATGAGGTCTTTTGGATTGAGGTCAGAAACAGAGAAGAGTGCTCAGCCTGTTGAATTTTCTGTCCGCTTCCGAATTGTTCCAGGAAATTAGAGGAAAGGATAGCAAATATGATTCTCTATCGGAGCGTGAGTAACAGGCTAGTTGTTATGCGGGACTTTAACATCTACAATATTGACTGGGCATACTATAGCTCCTGTAGTTCAGATGAGTCAGTTTTTGTACAATGTGTTCAGGAAAGTGTTCTGACACAGCATGTAGACAGGCCTACAACAACCAATAAAATGTTGGATTTGGTACTGGGGAATGATCCCGGACAGGTTGTGGATTTGCATGTAGGTGAGCACTTTGGCGATAGTGACCAAATTCGGTTTTGCTTACAATAGCAATGGGCAGGGATACGAATATACCGCAGGGAAAGAAGTATAACAGGGGAAAGGCAACTATGATGCGATTGGCATGGTTTAGGATGCATAGGATGGGGAAGGATATTGCAGGTGTTGGACACACTTGAAATGCCGGGCTTATCCAAGGAACACCGACTGCCGGTACTTGATAAGTTTATACACATCCGGCAGAGACGTGGTTGTCGAGGGCGGAGGCATCGTTTACTGAAGAAGTTGAAACTCTTCTCAAGAGGAAGAAGAAAGCTTTTTTCAGGGTGAGGCGTGGAAGTTCAGTTCAGTGGCTTGAGAGTTATATGTTAGCCAGCAAAGATCTGAGGAGAGGGCTAAGAATAACCATGAAGAGGCATTAGACGCTGTTGGTGGATAGGATTAAGGGAAACTCGAAGTCCGTCGACAGGTACAGAAGCAATAAAATAAGGGAAGCATTGTGTCGAATCTGAAGCTATCAGGTACGTTTTAAATGAATGCGTTTCGTCAGTATTCACATTGGAAAATGCCAATGTTCGTGAGAATACAGAGATACAGTCTACTAGATTAGATGGGATTGCGGTTGACGAGGAGAACGTTTGAGCAATTTTGGAAGACCTGAAAATAGATAAGATTGCTGGGCCAGATGAGATTATTCCTTGGATTCTCTGGAAAGCCAGGGAGGGGATTGCAGAACCTTTCACTTTGATCTTGCTCGACAGGTGTAGTGCCAGAAGACTGCAAGAAACAAATGTTGTTCCCTTGTTTAAGAACGGGAGTCGGGACAACCCTGGTAATTATAGGCCAGTGAGCCTTACTCCTACTGTTGGTAAGTTGTTGGAAAAGGTCAAAACAGGAATAATTTATAATCATCTGAAAAGGAATGAATTGATTCAGCATAGGTAACACGGTTTTGCGAAGGGTAGTTTGTACCTTTCTAGCATTATAGAGTTCTTCGAGAAGGTGACAAAACAGATGGATGAAATTAAAGCGGCTGATGTGGTGTATATGGACTTCAGTCAGGCATTTGGTGAGGTTCTATAAGGTAGGTTGTTGCACAAAATACGGAGTATCGGGATTTAATGAGAATTAGCGCTTTGAATCAGTAACTGGTCAGCTGAAAGAAAACCAAGGGCCGTGGCCGATATGAAATATTCATCCTTAATGTCAGCTACCTGTGACGTGGTGCAAGGACCTATTTTGGGGCACTGCTGTTGGTCATATTTTATAAATGATGCAGACGTGGACGGAGAAGAATGTGTTAGCAAATTGTGGATGACACTGAGGTAAGCAGAGTTGTGATTACTGCAGCAGGATGTTGTGCGTTACATTGGCACATAGACAAGATAAGCGCTGGGCTGTGAATTGGCAAATGTAGTTTAATGCTGAATATTGTGAGGTAGTTCACTTCGGAAGAAGTAACAAAAATGCAGCGTACTAGTTTAATCTTAACATTCTTGGTAGTGTAGATGACCAGGGAGATATCGTTGTACAGTTGTATAAATCCCTGAATGTTCCCACCCATTTTGTCTGAGTTCTAAGAAGGCAAGTCAGGCTGTTTTCATTTGAGAGAAGAAGGTTGCGAATTGAATTAGTCGAGACATACCAGATGATCAGACGGTTAGAAAGTTTCGACAGTGAGAGCTTTACTGAAGGGACATAGCTTTTAATTGAGAGTAATAGATTTTGGACAGATGTCAGGGGTAGTTTCATTTTGCAGAGTGTATTGGGGTCGTGGACCGGCCTGGCTGCAAGAGCATTGAACTGTCCAACGTTAAGGACATTTAAATGAACATTAGACATACGTATGGATAACAATGGGCATCAGATTAATTTCACATGTCGTCGCAACATCGAGGGCTGAGGGGCGTGTACTGTGCTGTAACATTCAATGTTCTATGTTTTATACTTCAAATGATTGCACTCTTGATTACTATGCCAGAAAGAGTGCAAATATTCTTACCTCTTACCAGAGCCTGACCAGATCCCGTATGTTATGACGTTAAAGATGTGTACTGTATCTTTCAGAGGTAGTGAATGCTGTATTGTACTGAGAGATTGCAAGCCTGCTCTATGACTAGATGGCAGTCTCAGAGTGCACTTGACAACTGAACATGTGTAACATTTCACTGTGAAATATGGACCTGACCTCGTTGCTGTTTTGACAACAACTTTAATTTCACCAGTTTCAATTATTCTCTACTATTAAAATCCCGATTGAGTTTAAATTTATTGTTTGACAACATCGAAACAATGAGATAATCTGACGCTTGAGTTATAAAAAGAGTCGGCGTTTTGAAAGTCTGACACAGTAACTACAATCAAGAGGGTAACTGAAAACGACAGGATAACTGCCGTCAAATCACTCTCTGCAAATGGTACCTTTTTGATACAAAACATATTCACGGTAAACTGGAAAGACGACAACACAGGAAGATTCGCAGCTGAAAGAAGAATGATACGGGAGTCGACAGCCAAAGCTACCTTCCAATCGGAAACAAGCAGAATTTTTAGCCTGAACAGTTTTGAAGGAGATTGAATAATTCTTTACCGAGGTTACTACGTCTGAAAGACACGAAAAGAAAAAGTTTGGAGTGATATGGGCCAAGCGCGGGCACGTGGTACCAAGTTAGTGTGGGATTAAAGTAACCATAGACTGGTAATATCAAAGGGTCTGATCAGTGCTGAATGAATCGATAATCCTTTCACTCACTCTACTGACATCGCATTGAATACTCTGGGATGGAATTTATCTAATGCAGAAACTAACCGAGCTTCAGTTCGATTAGTTTTCTTTGAGTAACTTTTGTTTATGAATTATCATCTCCCACAGGTTGGCATGTTCACCAGTCACTCTGTCCCACAGTATTTCTGGAAGATTTTCTGTATCATCCTCTGTGGAGGCGGACCTGGTGCATTCCCCCAGCGGTGGTAGAGATGGCCTCGATCAAAGTGAATACTCGGATCACTGCACTCCACAGAGGACGGGCACAGCACCCACTCCCGGTCGGAAAGGTTCTAGAATCAGAACAGGCCAATGAACTTCATGGCCACTGACAGAACAGTCATCTTCCGAGTGTGAGGTGACAATTTATGGTGATAGAAGTGATATAAAACTGTGACCGCTTCATTTTAGAATCAATTTATCTGCACACTTCGCACCTGGCTAAATATTTGTAACTGGAAGAGTGGCCAAACAGAGCCGCAACTGGAAAGGTGCACGTGACGGTTTGTTCAGAAATAGCATTGAGGCAGAAGAGTCCTTGCACTGAGTAAATATGTCCGTCGTCTCAATAAATCTACAGCGATCCTCTGAAGAGTAATCCACCCCGACCCATTGCCTCTAACCTACATTTTCCCCCTGACTAATGCGCCTCAGTTGCCTGTACCTGAAGAATATGGGCAATTTACCACTGCCGATGAACCTAACACTTTGGACTGAGAGAGGAAACCGGATTACCCGGAGGAAACTCACGCAGACATGGAAGAATGTGGAATCGTCACACAGATCGTTGCCTGAGGCTGGAACCAAACTCGGTTCCCCAGCCCTGTGAGGCAGCAGGGCTGACCACTGATCCACCGTGGCACCCCTGTGAGTGAAGGCTGGGTATATTATGGAGATGGTAACGGACACGTTTTGTGATAGACGGAATATAGAAATATATCTGCTCAAGAAAGTAATGGGATAATTGTGTTTATAAACATGTTTGTTCCTCCTCAGATGTGTGTACGTGAAGTCTATGCAATCCATGGAATAGCACTGGAATTGGTCATTGAAAGTGAATACAATTGTTTACATCTTTGCCAAATATTGATAACAGAAATAGCGATGGCATTCAGAATTCTGTTCAAATTCATAAATGGACAGACGTAGACTTACCAGGAACTGCAAGAATAACGAGGATGGGATAATATCCCGCCTGAATAATCAGCAATACACATCGTATTCGCCATGGTAACGAGATCCAATCTATTGAAAGACAATAGAGAGCCCAGAATAAACCTCTGTCCGTCATTGTAACATTCCAGTCTATTGTTCTCAGATTATGATCCATTTTTGTAGCATTCTGGTCTATTGTTCACAGATCAAAAGCCTTTGTTGGACATTCCAGTCTAATGTTCTCAGATCCTGAACTATCCAAAACTCTAGAGCAGCTGTTGAGGATGATGCTGCCGTGGATATTATGCGATAACAGGTTGACAGAAGCACCATATTAATCGAAGAGGAATAGCCTCCAGTGACACTGTTAGGATCCATGGAGACTAACATCATTCACAGTCACTGAGCAAGAAGCTCCAGTTAACCCCTTTTATCTGTAACACTTTTAATGTTACGGTAATACCTGGTCTGGGTGTAATATTGATATCGCCTGCTATTGGTCTTATTGCTCATCTCCAATTACTCTGGCAATGTTATCGGTAAAGGCTATGCTTTCTTTTCACAGGATGGATGATTCTGTTGTGTTACCAACACAAAATAGCCACTGTAATCGCGTTCATTTGAGCCAATCGAGAGGTTCTGACTGCACGGAAGTCACCTCCACCTCAACAACTACCATTCGACAAAATGTTTCTGGGAACAACTGCCCTGAACATAAGAAATGCAGATTTCTATGGCTCCTCTCATCAGGCAATACTTTATCTTTAACACAATGCTCCTCCATAATTTGTTTCGAAAGAGACAAACATCTGATTGCATTGTTAATACGCCTTTTGCTTTGAAGACTTAGACCAAAAGTAATTGTTACATTTCGAATTGCCTTGTTGTTTATTGGCATTAAAGTGTCCGTTGAAAGATATATTTGTCATTGGTTCAGAACATTGGTTCAGAGCTGCTCGGGAGTATTTAAACTAGTATGTTGGGTGGGAGATGGAGGGTTGGTGAGATGGTGTGTGAGACCCAGAGAGATAATGAGGAAAGACATCAATCTGACACTGGTACAGTTGAGAACAGAAGCGAGTCAAACAGTCATGGTAAGAAGGGACAAGGTAGGACTAATACAAAAAAAACTGCAATTATGTCAATGCAAAAAGCCTAACAGGGAAGACAGATGAACTCAGCGGATAGTTCGGAACATGGGACTGGGACATCATAGCAATTACAGAAACATGGCTCAGGGATGGACAGGACTGGCAGCTTAATGTTCCAGGGTAAAAATACTACAGGAAGGAAAGAAAGGAAGGCAAGAAAGGAGAGGTTTGGCATTTTTGCGGAAGGGGTAAAATTACATCTGTGCTGAGGGAAGATATTTCCGGAAATTCATCCAGGGAAGTTATTTGGGTGGAACTGAGAAATAAGAAAGGGATGATAATCTTATTGGGTTTGTATACTAGGCCCCCTAATAGTCAGAGGGAAATTGAGAAACAAACTTGTAAGGAGATCTCAGCAATCTGCAAGAATAATAGGGTAGTTATTTAGGGGAATATAATTTTCCAAACATAAACTAGGACAGCCATAGTGTTAAAGATTTAGATGGAGAGGAATTTGCTAAGTGTTTAAAGACAATTCTCTGTTTCAGTATGTGGATGAACCTACGAGAGAAGTGCAAAATCTGACCTACTCTTGGGAAGTAAGGCAGAGCAGGTAACTGAGTTGTCAGTGGAGGTGCACTTTGAGGCCAGCGACCATAAATCTATTATATTTAAAAGAGTATTGGAAAGTATTGACCAGATGTAAAAGTTGAAGTTCTAAATTGGAATAAGGCCAATTTTGACGGTATTATGCAAGAACTTTCGAAAGCTGATTGGGGGCAGATGTTCGCAGGTAAAGGGACGGCTGGAAAATTGGAAGCCTTCAGAAATGAGATAACATTAATGCAGAGAAATTATATTCCTGTCAAGGTGAAAGGAAAGGCTGGTAGGTGTAGGGAATGTTGGACAACTAAAGAATTTGAGGGTTTAGTTACGAAAAAGAAGGATGAATATGTAAGGTATAGATAGGATAGATCGAGTGAATCCTGAGAAGAGTATAAAGGAAGTAGGAGAATACTTAAGTGGGATATCAGAAGGGCAAAAAAGGGACATTAGATAGCTTTGGCAAATAGAATTAAGGAGAATACAAAGAGTTTTTGCAAATATATTGAGGACAAAAGGGTAATTTGGGAGAGAATAGGGCTCCTCAAAGATCAGCAAGGTGGCCTTTTTGTGGAGCCACAGAAAATGGGGGAGATACTAAATGAGTATTTTGTCTCAGTATTTACTGAGTAAAAGGATGTGGAAGATGTAGACTGCAGAAAATGCATGGAGACATGTTGCAAAATGTCTTGAATCGCTTAAAGAGTAGATTAGATTCCCCACAGTGTGGAAACAGACCCTTCGGCCCAACAATTCCACACCAACGCTCTGAAGACCATACCACCCAGACCAATTCTCCCACATCTAAATCTACGGAAAAGTTAGCATGGCCAATTCACAAAACCTGCACATCTTTGGACTATGGGAGGAAACCGGAGAACCCGTAGGAAACACACGCAGATACGGGGAGATTGCGTAAACTCCACACAGACAGTCTCCCGAGGCTGGAATTGAACGCGGGTCCCCGGCGGTGTGAGGCAGCAGTGGAAAAATGCCCAGGACCTGAGCAGGTGTCCCCGAGAGCTCTGTGGGAAGCTACAGAAGTGATTGCTGGGCCTCTTCCTGAGATATTTGTATCATCGATACTCAATGGTAAGGTGCCGGAAGACTGGAGGTTGGCAAACGTGGTCCCACTGTTTAAGAAGGGTGGTAAGGACAAACCAGTGAACTATAGACCAGTGAGCCTGACGTTGGTGATTGAGAAGTTGTTGGAAGGAATCGTGAGGGACAGGATGTGCATGTATTTGAAAGGCAAGGATTGATTAGGGATAGATAACACGGCGTTGTGCCTGGTAAGTCATGTCTCACAAACTTGATTGAATTTTTTTAAGAAGTAACAAAGAGGATTGTTGAGGGCAGAGCGTTAGATGTGATCTATATTGACTTTATAAATGCGTTCAACAAGGTTCCCCATGGGAGACTGATTATCAAGGTTAGCTCTCATGGAATACAGGGAAAACGAGCCATTTGGATACAGAACTGGGTAAACAGTAGAAGGTGGTATTGGAGGATTGTTTTTCAGTCTGGAAGCCTTTGACCAGTGGAGTGCCACAAGGATCGGTGCTGGGTCCTCTAGGTTTTATCATTTACATAAATCATTTGGATGCGAGCAGAAGGGGTACAGTTATTAAGTTTGCAGATGACACTAAAATTTGAGGTGTAGTGGACAGCGAAGAGGATTACCTCAGATTACAACAGGATCTTGACCAGATGGGCCAATGGGCTGAGATGTGGCAGATGGAGTTTAATTCAGATAAATGCGAGGTATTGTGTGAAAGCAAATCTTAGCAGGACTTATACACTTTATGCTAAGGTCCTACGGAGTATTGCTGAATAAAGAGACGCAGGTTCATACCTCCGTGAAAGTGAAGACGCAGGTAGATATGATAGTGAAGAAGGCGTTTGGTATGCTTTCTTTTCTTGGTCAGAGTATTGAGTACAGGAGTTGGGAGGTCATTTTGCAGCTGTACAAGACAATGGTTAGGCCACTGTTGGAATATTGCGTGCAATTTTGGTCTCTTTCTTATTGAAAAGATGTTGTGAAACGTGAACGTGTTCAGAAAAGATGGACAAGGATCTTGCCAGGGTTGGAGGGTTTGAGCTATCGGGAGAGGCTGTACAGGCTGCAGCTGTTTTCCCTGGTGAGTTGGAGGCTGAGGGGTGACCTTACAGTGATTTACAAAATTATGAAGGGCATGGATAGGAAAAATAGGCAAAGTCTTTTCCCTGGTATTGGGGAGTCCAGAGCTAGAGGGCATAGCTTTATGGTGAGAGGGGAAAGATGCAAATGAGACCTACAAGACAACTTTATCATACAGAGGGTGGTATGTGTATGGGATGAGCTGCCAGAGGAAGTGTTGGAGTCTGGTACAATTGCAACATTTAAGAGGCATTTGGACGAGTATATGAATAGGAAGGGTTTGGAGTGTTATGGGTCGGGTGCTGGCAGGTGGGACTAGATTATGTTGGGATATCTGGTTGGCATGGCCAGTTGGACTGAAGAGTCTGTTTCCATGCTGTATGTCTCTATGATTCTGTCATTCCATATCCTTTACAATACAATCCAGCACATTCCCGAATTACAGTCAGGCTAACACCGTTTGGTTTCAGACTGAATGAACAACCGGTTGTGGATATCGTTGTGCTACTATCTGAACATGATAACTTTCAGACCACAACGATCCCCTTTAGGAACTATTCATTCTGTAAGGATTATCTTAACACAAGTCTCACTCTCTGGGCACATTCCCACCTATCGTTTACTCCTGCACCCCGCCCCCACACTTCCTCAAACATATATATATTTCCTAACTGCAATCAACTCTGAAGATGGATACTGCACCCGAAGGACAAAGAACAAAGAAACTTACAGCACCGGAACAGGCCCTTCGAAACTGCAAGCCTGCGGAGATCCAGACCCTCTACCTAAACCTGCCGCCTATTTTCTATGGCTCTATTCTCTTTGCTCCCTGACCATTCATGTGTATGCCCAGGTACATCTCACCGGCCGCCATTATTCTTATCCTACCACCTCCGCTGGCAACGCTTTCCAGGCACCCACCACCCTCTCTGTGAAGAACTTTCCCCTTACATATCCCATAAACACTTCCCATCTCAGTGTGAACTGGAAACCCCTAGAACTCCCCGAATGTTAAGTCTGGTTATTTCTCGGTAGGAGGTATCTGAGATGCAGAACATTTCCAGTAACACACTTCAAGATTACTTAATAAAAATTGTGATGAAGCACAGGTGGATTGGTTGGGCCGGGAGAAATTGAAATAAACAAATGTACAATCTCTCTTGCTTTTGTAGGTGAGCATTATTAAACAATGGGTCAAACTCAAGGTCGTGGAACGGAAGGGCAAATAATAACAAAATCAGAGAGTTTTGCAGGGCAGAAGGGCACCATGTGATCATCGGCACCCACTCCAGAAAGAGCTCCCCAGGTAGTACCACTGTCCAGCGCTGCCTCGGTCGTCCCCTATCTTCATCCCTTTCAAACATATATTCAACTTTCTTTTGAAACATTCTATGTAACCTGGCTCCAACACTCTGCCAAGCAATGCATTACAACTCAGAAAATCTCTCTCTGTAAAGACATTTCTCTTCACCTCATTCCACGTAGTCTTACTAACAATATTGAAGTTACAACCACACGTCACTGAAATATTAATTAATCGAAATAAAATATGCTTTTTACACGATTAAAATCATACATAATTTTAATAACGTCATTGGGATTACCTCCTTATCTTCTCAGCTTCAAGGAAAGTGTCTCAAATTGTTGCTTGCATCTAAACACATTTTGTTTTCTGGTACGATTGTACGAAAACTCCTTTGTACTCTTTCCAGGGCTAAAACTAGGCGCCATAATTGAAAAAGATACTCTAAACGTGGACTCACCAATGATTTTTTAGCGACGTATCACCATCATTTACTTGTTGTTTCCCTCTAGATCCCTGTTTAAAACCTCAAACATCCTACAAGTCTTCTGAAATAATATTTCAAATTATCTGTTCACCTTCAGAGAATTATTTGGAATAAACCCTCATTCTGTCCTCTCCTGTACTGATCTCAAAAGTGTAATTTTGAGCCCATTTTGTCTTTATATGTTTCTGACACCAAACTGTATTACCTCACAGATTTCTGCATTAAATGCCATCTGACAGGTAACTGATCATATGAACAAATTTTCAAAGTCCGTCTTAAGTCTCTCAGCATCTTCCTCACAATTCACATCTCTCACTGGCTTAGTATCATTTTTAATTGTAGAAGTTTTGTCATCAATAAGCAACTCCAAATCAGAGAAAAGCAAGATCCCAATACAGTTTGCAAGGGAACACAATTTTCAACTCATCTTCAATTTGTGAAATGACCAGCTGTAACTATCATCTGTTTCATTTCCTTTCGCCAACATCGATTTCATGCTGCAAGAGACACACCAATCCTAAGCATTCTTCCTTTGGTAATTAACCTGTTATGAGGAACCGTATCAAAACATTTATGAAACTCCAAATGTACAGCATCCATAGCGTTATCGTGATCTGCTACTTGGGTCACCTCGTCGATGAAATGAACCAAACTTTTCAGACATGAACTGCCTTTCGCAATGCTATGTTTGACTATCTGGAATTACTTTAGTTTTCTCTACCTGTATATATACCTTATCCCGTGTTAGGTCTGCCATCAGTTTTCTAACTCCGATGTCAAACTGACTGGTTTGTCGTTTCGTCAGTTATTCTTTATCCCTTTCTAATGAACAAAATCTAGCGAGGCAGAAATTAAGCATTAACTTAAGCCTCACCTTCCTAACAGTGGCTCGGAAAGACTCCGAGGTAAAGCAGCAAGTTAAAGGGTTAGATGGGATACAAGATCCTTGCTGAGCTACAGGCTGACCATTAAATATAAAGTGCCAGTATGGTTCACGGAAGTCCCAAATCAGTACCCAGCTGTTGGAGTCAGCTCTCGTTGATGCTACGTATTCCAGAAGTGGGCAGGAGTGAAAATTACCACATAATATTTTGTTTACAGAGATCAATAACATATGTCCTTGATTAGAGGAACATTGTAAACTAATTGGCGGGGCTTTGCACGCTTGACCAAATAAGCTGCATGCTCGAGTAATACATCACAATGGGGAAACATTCAGCAGGAGGACGGAGGGGCCTTCAACAGAGACGTTACACTTCTGGTGAGAGGTGAACTAATTTATGTACAGGAGGCTGTGAGACAGCTTATTAAAGCTGCATGCCAAGGACTAATGTTCTGCCTGGTGAGTGGCATTTCAGCGAAATGGTTGCTTAACCGGGAGGGAAGCCATTAACAGCAAAATGATTTCCACAAACTCTCCTTTTGTTTTTCATAATCAGTTGAGCAGGGTCAGGAGCTTCAGTAAAAGAGGAATGTAAGCAGAGCCAGGAGATTATATGGACAGGGAAACTCAGAATGTGACAGATAGTCCTCAGAATAAGAGGTCTCAGCGTTGTTAGATCTGGAGTCTCGGGCACAGTGCCCGGAATAGCCAGGCAGATGCTGATCAGCTGAAATTTATAATGGGACAGAGTGTAGCAGCAGTGAAACAAAGCATCCACAACCTGCTAAATGAAACTATCAAGGACCGCGAGAAGTGGAAAGAAAACAAGGACAATACATCTTTGCAGTAGGGCGCTGCTGCAGGACCCGAGCGATGAGCCCACCCAACTCGACATGTCCCTTTCAGGCGGTGTTCTCTTGTAACGACATTTGTGCGTCCACAGAAATATTGCTTTGACTTTGACTACTGTGTGGCTTGCTCTCAGAACCAGGTACCGGCCTTGTCCCCTCGGCTCCAATTTTTCCTGGTCCCAAGACAGGGTGTACCTGTGAATATAAACTTTGGAGAGTTTTGGTTAACTTGTGCAGATATTTCACACTTGTCCTCCACTATTGTGGAAGCAGTATCAGACGTTGGAAGTGTTCCCACTTATCTATAAATACATTTGCTATTATTAGGCAATATTTGCAACAACTTAATCGAGGTAATTCTATGAAATTAATTTGTGAACAAGTGAAAGGGCCGACCACGCAAGCGAGTGGTTCGAGAACCCCTTCTATCCAAAGTGTGGGATGATGCTCATAATCGGGTAAAATATGCAGGATGTTTCCACAAGGCTCCGTAATGGTGGTTCACACCAAAAGCTCAGCGAGAGTCAGTGAGTAGTTATGCAAGTTTTAATTATGCTAGGATGCAAGCATGTTGGTCCTAGCGTTATCTCCAAGGCAGCCACACGGGCACTTCGCTCCTCAGTGATCACATTTCCACATTGGTCCTGGGGTTTTAGCTGGCTTGTTCCCAGTCCCATATGTGTAATACCGGGTCCTGCTGTCACGTTTTCCATGGTCCTCTCTGGAATCGGTTCTCAACAGTCGTTGCTGGGCGGACATCTGAGGTTGATGCCGCATATTGATGCCGAGGTTGTTGGGCATATTGTGATCTGCCTGTAATTTGTATCATGGCATAGTCTTGTTCTGGCAATCGCAATAGAAGATCACTGTTCACCCCACTTGCGAACAGAAATTCTGAGACGATTTCGAAATGGATAGTACTGAATTCATGATCTGTGGGAGAAAAAAAACATTTACGGTCCTCGAACTCCAGGCAGGAAAACATAAATGTTCAGTGACCAACAAGCAAATGTGATTTCAACGCAAACCACAAAATGTTACCCTTTCTGCAAGCTTCAGTGACTCAGTGCTGAAGTGGTATCTTTCGCTCTCTGTCAACCTTCATTCTTTTCCATTTTATTTTACCATCTGTTGCTTCCTTGCTCGATAGGGGAATGAAACATTCAAATTTCAGAACAGTCAAAATGAGAGAGTTTCAATTCTAACAACAATCCTCGACATTTACATCTGCCTATCTTCCATCGCACCACAAGGAATGAGCCTTCAGGCTCAGATCAGGAGTTTGCCAATTTATACATTAAGATACACTATCTGCCTATTTTCTGCCTTGCCTCAGGGGAACAGCCAGCAGGGGCAAGTCATGATTAAATCCTTAACCAAATGTACTACGTTAATGTGATAATTTCATTTTTTCGTCTTCCCTCAGGGGATCAGCCTGCAGTCTCAGGTCAGGATCATGCCCTTAATCAATTTTAGCAATTTGATTATCTCCGCACAATACCCACACTTTCTCATACACCAATTCAAGTTATTGAAAGCACTAACATAGGTTCGCACAAGATCATCTATTCAAGTCGAAAATGCCAGTTGTTCAATAAATTCTTGAGAGGCACAACTCGAGCATTGAGGATTTTATTCCACGCTGAATCATAGGTAGAACCTCTGGCCTAAGTGTGGATCGGTAGAACTCCAAAGCACAGCAGAAATTTACAAATCTACGTAGGAACCAAAAACCAGGCTGAGACACAGGCTGACCATTACTTACGAAATGTCAGGATGGTCTCAGGAGCTACTGAAACAGGGTTTAGCTATCGACATCAGCCCTAATTGGTGCTACATATTACAAATGTGGACCGGAAAGAAAGTTATCATGTAAAATGCATTTTACAAATATCCGTTACACATATCAGACAGATGTCCTTTATTAGAGGAAACACACACATTGGCAATACACCATAAACTAATGTATGGAGCTAAACATGTTCGAGCAACGAAGCTACTTGCTCTCTCAATACATGACAGTGGGGAAACATTGAGCAGGCAAACCGAGGCGCCGTGAACAGAGAAGATGCACATTGGCATTATTCCTAATGAGAGAGGAACTAATCTATGTCCGGGATTATGCAAGCCAGACTCTCACAGCTACATGCCAAGTACGATTGTTCTGCTTGGTGAGGAGCATTTCAGCAAAATATTTCCATCACTGAGAGGATAATCATAACCAAAAAAATGGCTTCCATACTCTGGTTTCCTCAGTCCCCTAGTCTACCTCTTTTATGTTCTGATGTCTTAATTGCTTATTCACTTATGTTTTTATTAAGATGTTTCAATTTTGTTATTCATGTATTCCCTTTTATGCTTACCCTCTTATGATCATATTCTCTGATGCTCCTGTTTTCTTATTCTGTGACTGTTATTCTCTTCAGTTATGACACTCTTCTATTCTTTTGTCTGACGTTATTATCTCCTACCCTTTTCTGTTCTCATTTCGTTATGTTCTTATTCTGTCATTCATACCTTTACTGAGTTCCTTGTGTTATTATTCTATTGTGTTGATGTTCTGTTCGGAACTTCTCTTATGTTCTTATGGTCATATGTTCCTATTATTTTCTTCACTGTCGATCTTTTGATTCAATTCTCCTCCCTTCTTATTCAGTCTGCTGTTCATTTCTTATGTACTTGTGTTTTTGTGCTCTTATGTTATTATGTTCTTATTCAGTTTATCGTTATGTTCTCGTACTTTCATGTTATTATTAACTTACTTTCTTGTTTTCCTATCCTGTTATGTACTTTTTTTTACTGTGCTCATTATCATGTTCTATTATTCTCTGCTGTTCTTATTTTCTCATTCGGCTCTGTACTTACTCTCTTCTGTTATACTCTATTGTAATCGCATGCTATTATCCAAATATTTTTATTATTTTATTTTCTCATTCACTTATGTTCTTACTCCCTTATGTTTCTCTAGACCTGTATTCTTATTCATGTATATTGTTACTCATGTACTTTATTCTCTTACTCATGTGTTATTTTATTAGATTCGTACTGTCTTATAGACTCACGATCGTTTACTCCCATGTTCTTATCATTTTATTCACATATTCTCTTCTGCTATTTTCCATTATGTCCTTATTGCCTTTTATATCATCCTGTTTTTTCTTGGTTGTTAATCTTATTCTCTTATTCAATGATGATCTTATTCATTTATATTCAGAAGCTACTTTTCATGTGTGTTTGTATTCAATCGCTAATGGCTTTTCCTCATCTCCTGTGTTCTTATTCTCTTGTATTCATATTCCATGATACTCTTGTTCTCTTGTGTTCGTAATCTCTACTTTTCTCACATGCACACATATATTTCTGGGGGGAATTTATACTTGCAGAGTTACATTGTACTTTGCTCAAAAGCTGCATGCATTCATGTGGAACTTTGAGCTGAAAAACTGCATGAATTTATGTAAAACTCTGTTATCTCACTTTTTAGAATAGAATCAATCTGAACATCAGGTCATAGACAGAGAACATAGGGGGATAACACCTTCAACATATTGTCGAGCTATCACCATTGTTAACCCCTAACCCGAGAATGCAACTTAACAAAGAAAGGTTTTGTGATTTACACATGAAAGAAGTGAAACTATCACTGTATTCTAACAGATGAAACGCTTAACAGAAAATTAATTTTTCAACGTATAATTTCAGTTACATCACACTGCAAATTTTTGCTATAAATTCTGTGTTACGATCGAGCCCTCCACAATCACCAGATGAAGGAGCGTCGCTCTGAAAGCTAGTGTGCTTCCAATTAAACCTGTTGGACTATAACCTGGTGTTGTGTGATTTTTAACTTTGTACATCCCAGTCCAACACTGGCATCTCCAAATAATGTCTAATTTTCTCATTCGCTTTCAATCTTCTTTTCCTATTCTCTTCTGTTCTGATTCTCTGCTGTTCTTATTTTCTTCAAAAGTGTATTTTCTTATTCGCTTAATTTCTTCTGTTATTATACCCCTTTGCTCTTCTGTTATTGTCTTATTTTTCGCTTATTCCTTTATGGTCTTACTCTGTTAATCTCTTCATTCCTCATACTCTAGATCCCTTATGCTAATCTGTTTTTATTCTCTTATCTTCTTATTTTCATACGTTCTAGTTTTCTTATGATGTTACTCATTACGTTTTTTTTCTCTTATGCTCATACATTATTATTCTCATATTTTCTTGTGTTTTAATTTGTTATCATGTTTTCTATCCTGTATGTTGTTATTCACTTTTTTTGGTCTTATTTTCTTATTCTCTTGTGTTCTCTAGCTCTTATTCTCCTCTGGTCTTAATTTCATACTCTCATGTTCTCTTGTTCCCTTATGTTCGTGTTCTTTTCTTAATTTTTTAAAAATTCTCTTGTGTCCTTACCCTCTTAGTCTGTGATGTTTTTATTCTCCTAAATTCTTACCTCTGAAGGTCTTTAGTTATTCTTGTTTTAACACTCCCTTAATCTCTTAGATTCATATTTTGTTATATTCTTATTCTCGTATCTTCTAAGTCTCTTATTCTGTTATTCCGTTTTGTTCCTATTTTCTCATGTTCCTAATCTCTCATTCATTCCTGTTCTTATTTGGTCTTGTCATTCTCATTTGTACTGTTTTCTCTTCTTCTATTGGATTTTCCCAAGTGTTCATATTTAGTTGATCTCTTCTGTTCTTTTTTCAATTACACTCTTATTCTGCCATTCATACCGGTTCCTAATCTATTATGAGGTTATTCTCTAATGTTCATATTCTATTATGTTCTGATTCCCGTGAATTCTTAATCACTTATCTTATTATTCTCTTATGTCTTTTCTTTCTGATGTCCCGATGCCCTCATTTTCTTATTCTGTTTCTTTCTTTAGTTCACATTCACTTACGTTCTTATTCATAATATTATTATTCTCGTATGTTCTTATTACCTAATGTCCATTTTTGTCCCAGGTCGTAACTTCTTATGTCTTTATTGTCTTTTGTTCTTATTCTATTTTGTCTTAAGTTATTCACCTCTCATGTTGTTGTTCTCCATTGTTCTTATGTGCTTATTCTCCTAAGTTCTTACTCTGTTCTGTACTTTTACTCTTATGTTTTTATTCTCTTAGCGATCACTGATGTCATGATGACCTTAATATCTTCTGTTCTTAAACTGTTATGGTATAATTTTGTTATGCTCCTATTCTCGTGTCGAATGTTCGTATTTTATTATTTTCTTATATTCTTACAATTTTATTTTCTCATGCTCTGATTAATCTCCCTTCACATTCTCTGATGTTGGTTATCTTTGACGTACTCATTCGTTTATTCTACTCTGTTGTTATCTTATGTTCTTATTCTCTGAAATGGCCATTCTTTTCTGCTCTTATATGTTCGCAATCTCCTATTCATTTTCATTATCTTATTTTCTTTGTCTCTTATGATCTCATTTTCTAATACGGTTACGTTGTTGTTCTGTTCCGTTCTTGTTCTCTTATTCTCTTCTCGTTTAATTCATAGTTTATTAGTTTCACAGATTCATAGTAATAGATCAAGAGTGGGCCGATTAGTCCGTCACGCCTGCTCCGCCATTCGTTAAAATCACGGCTGATTTATCCATCGTGTGTGCTCCTCATACCCATAATTACCTAACCATGAATATTTTTAGAGAAGGTTCCTCTGCCACCTCATGGAAGCAGACGAATCCTTCGGTTCACAGCTCTCTGAGGAAAGCGGTTCCTCCTCATCTCTGTCCTAAAACTACTCCTGCTAATCTTGAGGAAATGTCCCTTCGTCCGAGTCTCATCCATCGACGGAAATAACTTGACTTTCTCTACGTTATCTATGTATTTCATGCTTTTTATCTGAAATCATGAAAGGCTTATGACCGAAACGTCGACTGTCCTACTTCTCAGATATAGCCTGACATGCAGCACCACACTCTCGACATTATTGACGGCCTTCTGGGAATCCAAGTATGTATCATCCACCTGTTCCCCTCCATCCATGTGCTTGCTTCATCCTCAATGAATTCCAGAAAATATAACAAACACAAGACTCTCTTCCTGAATCCATACTGCGTCTGTCTGAATGGAATCCTTTACAATAGATGTCTCACTCTTTCTTCTTTCATGATTTCCTCCAGCATTTTCCCGACTACAGATATTAAGCGAACTGGCCTGTAGTTACTTCTTTATCGCCTACACGATTTTTATAGACATTGGCGTGAAATTCGCCGTCTTCCAGTATGACAGGTTCTGCCCGCAGTACAGAGAATTTTGGTAAATTATCATTAACGCATCTAGTGTAACTTTTACCATTTAGTTCAGCATCCTGGGATGTATTCGGTCAGCATCAGGCGACATAACTACATTTAGAATCTCTAGCTTGTTCAAAAATAAAACCTTTAATGAGAAAAGTTGAATTAAAGTCCTCACCGCCGATCGTGTCCTCAAAGTTATTCATTGGCAAGTTAGGCATATTTTCCACTGTGAAGACGGACATAAAGTAGTGATTCATCGCCTCAGCCGTTTCATCATGAACCAGTATCATTTCACCTTTCTCATCCTGCAAGGCAGTTACATCCACTTCAGTAACCTTTTTCCGGTTCAAATATTTATAAAAATAACTGTTTTCCTGCATCTGTTTATATTCTGTGTTTGGTTTACATTTTAAAATCTAGCTTTGCTTTCTTTGTTGCTTGCTTAATGTTTTTTTAAAAAAATTCGCAAACTTCCTGTTTCCCATCAATCTTGGCTTCTTTGTAAGCCTTCTTTGGATCCCTTCCATTATCTCCTTGATTGGCCAAGGCTGGCTCTTCGTACCGCTGTTATCTTTCTTTTAGACCAGAATGTACTATCGATGAACATTGTAAAATATCTATTTTAAAGTCCTCCAGTGTTCCTCAGATATTTCGCCATATAACTTGTTTTCCTCGTCTAATTTAGCAGCTCCTTCTTCATTCCATAGCTTCCCCTGATTTAGCATAATTCACTGATTTTAGATGACATCACTTCACCATCCATTGCTGTCTCAAAATCGATTGTACTATTATTTCTCTTTCCCAGAGGTTCTTCAACCATGGTAAGTTATATTGTGTTTGACTTCTGTTATGTTATTATTCTCTTAGATTCTTATGTTCTTCTCATGCTATTATTCTGTATTGTTCTTATTCTCTTACTCTCCTTTTCCTAATTACTTATCCTCTTCAGTTCTTATTCCCTCCAGTTCTTTTCCCTTATCTTCTTATTCTACAATGCATTTCACTTCTTATCCTTTTTTTTATTATGCACTTATCCTTTGACATTCTTTTCCGCTGATTCATTACTGCACATTCATGAATGTTCTTATTCTTTTATTACATGCTTGTGGTAGGTTCGGATTCCCTTAGATTCTTACTCTCTTATCCTGTTATTTTATTGTGGTCCTATTTTCTTATTCTGTCATGTACTTATATAATTATTCTGTTTGGATGGGTACAGGTTTGCTGGTTGATCTGGAAGGTTCGTTATCAGACGTTTCGTCACCATACCAGGTAACGACTTCAGCGAATCTTCGAAAGAATCACTGGTGGCGTAGCCCACTTTCTTTTTCAATGTTTGAGTTTCCTCGAATTAGTGATGTAATTTCCTGCAGTGACATCAGTTCCTATGGTGAAATCATTTCCTGTTCTTTTTTTTCTCTGGGCGTGATAAATGGGATCCAAGTCTATCTGATTGTTGACAGATTTCCGGTTGGAAAGCCATGTTTCCAGTAAATCCCGTGCATGCCTATGTTTGGCTTGTCCTAGGACGCATGTGTTCTCCCAGACGAAGTGGTGTCCTTCCTCATCCGTGTGTAAGGATATTTGTGAGAGTAGACAATTTAGTTTTGTGGCGAGTTTTGTGCATGTTTCCTGGTGGCTAGATTTCTGCCTGTTTGTCCAACTTAGCTTGGGGCGACATAGTGGCTCAGTGGTTAGCACTGCTGCTCACAGCACCAGAGTCCCAGGTTGGATTCCAGCCCCGGGCGACTGTCTGTGTGGAGTTTGCACATTTTCCCCCTGTCTGCCTGCGTTTCCTTCCGGTCCTCCGGTTTCCTCCCACAGTCCAAAGATGTGCAGGTCAGGTGAATTGGCAATGCTGAAATTGTGCATAGGTTAGATGAGTTATTCAGAGGGAAATGAGTCTGGGTGGGTTACTCTACAGAGGATCGGTGTGGACTTGTTGGGCCAAATCGCCTGTTTCTAATCTAATCTAGTGTTTATTCCAGTTCTTGCAAGGCATTTTGTAAAATATATTGATTTTACATTTTGTCTGTATCGGGTCTTTCAATTTCATGCTCCCATGTCCTTGTTCAGTTATGTCCTCACAACCTTATGCTCCTATGATCTGCCACAGTTACGTTCTTATTCACCTCAGTTGATTTCCCTTACGTTTTATGATTTATACTCTTACATTCATCTTTCAAAATCATAAATGTTCTGATTTACCTATTCACTTACGTTCTTATTCTTTCATTCTCTAATTTTCATATTGAAAGCTTTCATTCTATTTTCCAATAAATTGTTTTTATCTTATTTTTATTTCTCTCTTATAATCCTGTGGTCCTGCATTCTTTTTGGTCTTTTTCACTTACATTGGAAACTCTTTATTTCTTACGACTTTATTTTATGTGTTTCTTTTCTTATTCATAAATGCTCATTGTTTTGTTCTCTTATGATTTTATTGTCTTACTCTCCTATGGTCTTATGCGTTTAGCTTTCTTAATCTCCAATGTACTTATTATTTAACTTCTTGTTCCTTTGTGTTTTTATTCGCATATTCACTTTGTTCGGCTTCTCATATGCTCTTGTTTCCGTATTCTGTTATGTACTTATGACCTGACTATCTTATGTTTTTATTCTGTGTTCTTTTTATTTTCTTATATTCGCATTTTCTTATTCTCTTTTGTCCCTATTGTCTCATTCCTTTATGTTATTTCTCACTCATATTCTTATTGTAACCTTATCTAATGTATTTATTCTCTGAGGTTCTCATTATCTTATTCTCTTTTTCTCTCATGATATGATCATATTAATGTCTTACATTCTTATTATCGTATTCCCTTCTGTACTTACCATTGGCTGGTCTTACTCTCGAGTAATCTTATGTTCTTACTCCCGAATATACTTTTTGTCTTATTCTATTATGTTCCCATTGGATCATGTTGTATTCTCATTTACTCTTCTTCGGTTATTCACTTACCGATGTCTTTTTTTTAGATTATCATCGTCTTATGTTCTTATGATACCTGTTTCTCATATTCTTCTTCTCTCGTTCTCTTTGGTTTGCACTCTTATTCTCTTCATTTTTAATCATTTATTTTCTAATCATATTGTCTTAGTCTATGATCGGCTGATGTCCATATTCTCTTATGTTTTTATTTACTTATGTTTTTATTCTTTTGTTCTCTAATTTTCTTATTCATGTTCTCATTCTTTAATGCTCTCATCTTCTCGATCCAATATATTATTATTCTCCTGTGTTATTAGTCACTTACGTTCCCATGTTCTTACCTGTTATGTTCTTATTAACTTGTGCTGTTTTTCTCTGTGAATCTTATGTTTCACTCTGCTGTGTTCTTCTTTTCATATCCATAAATGCTTATTACCTTATTACCTTATTCTCATATGTTCGTATGCTTTTATGTTGTTATTATCTCAGGTTCGTATTATCTTACTACCCTATTATCTTACCTTGTTGTTCACCTAATCACTTGTGCTCCAATTCTCTTACCTTCTTATGACCTTGCCTTCAAATTCTATTATGGTCTCATTCACAACGTTCTGAATCTCCTAAGTTTCTATTAAGATCAATTTGCATTTTCTTATTTTCTCATTCGCATATTCATATATATGTTCTGATTCAATTGTGTTCTGATGTTCTCATTCGCATTTGTTTCCTGTCCTCACGCTCTTGTGTTCTAATTCAATGATGTTTTATGGCGGTATTTTCTTTGTACTTATCCTGTCACCCTGTCGTTATCGTTTGTTTTTATTCTGTTCTGTTCTTATATTCTTATATTCGTATGTTCTCATGTTCTTTCTTTCTTATATTCTCAAATTCTCTTCACCCATTATGGCCTTGTTCTCTTATGCTATTGCTCACTTGTGTTCTAATTATTTTGTTCTTGAATTCTTTTATTCATGTTTATTTTTACTCTCTGAGGCGCTTATTTTCTTGTTCTACGTTCTTATTCTCCTTTGTTCCTATTCTATTATATTAATTGGTTCTGACGATGTTTAGTCATATTCACTTAAGTTGGTTTTTACTTGTTGTTTTCTTTTCTAATCTTATGTTCTGATGTTAATATTCATCAAACATCTTATGTCTTAATTATCTTATTCTCATCTGTTCTTACGGTCTTATTGTGTTAGTCTCTTATATCCTTATTATATCATCTTTGCTTTCACTTATGTCCTCAATCGCATATTCACTAAGGATGCGATTCTTTTATGTTTTTGTTGTCTTATCGTCGTATTCTCTGATGTTCTGAATCACTTCTGTGCCTACGCTCTTATGTTTCCATGATGTTACATTCTTAATCTGTTCTGTTCATATTCTTTGACTGTTATTACAATCCTAACTCTTTTGTTATCATGTTCTCAATCCCTTATGTTCTTCCTCAGTTATATTTTTATTATCCTATTCACTTATGTACACATTCCCTAATATTCTCATTCTCTTATTCTGTTACTGTCTTCGAGCCTTGTTATCTTTATCTTGCACATTCGTAGACTATTATTTTTTTTTTATTTTCTTATGTTAGATTCTTATTTGTGTCTTGTTCTATTAGGTACTGATTCTCTTATATTCTTATGAGCTTCATTTCTCTTGGTCGAATTCTCTTATTCTCCAACATTCCTATTTTCGTCTATTCTTGTTCTCTTGTATTCTCTCTGTTTTATTCATTTCTTCCACTGTTCATGTACTCGCATTCTCTTCTGTTACGATCCACTTACGTTCTTAGGTTTTTAGTCTAAAAGTTTAATTGTGTTTTTCAAGCTCTTATTATCTTATGTTCTTACTACCTTCTGTTTCTATAATCTGCTTCACATATATTCTTTATCACCTTTGTTCATTTATCTGCAGTTTTTTGATTCTGTTTCCTTATTGTTGTGGTTCTTTTCGCCGAGCTGGGAATTTGTGTTGCAGATGTTTCTTCCCCCGTCTGGGTGACATCCTCAGTGCTTGGGAGCCTCCTGTGAAGCGCTTCTGTGATGTTTCCTCCGGCATTTATAATGATGACATCACAGAAGCGCTTCACAGGAGGCTCCCAAGCCCCGAGGATGTCACCTAGACAGGGGAAGAAACGTCTGCAACACAAATCCCCAGCTCGGCGAACAGAACAACAACAACGAGCACCCGAGTTACAAATCTTCTCCCAAACTCTGTTTCCTTATATTCTTCTTTTCATGATCATAAATCGTCTTATGGTCTTCTCAACTTACGTTCTTGTTATCTTGTTCTGTCGTACATATATTTAAAGCTTTTCTCTCTTATGATATTATGTTGTTTTTGTCTTATTATTTTTCTCTTTATTCTTTATGAAGATGTGGCCATCTCTGATGAGGCAGCATTCATTGCCCATCCCTAATAGCCCAGCGAGTAGCTGAATGTCATCCACTTTGTTACTGAGCTGGAGTCACATATAGGCCAGACCAGTTAAGTATTGACAAGTTCCTTCACTAAATGGCATTAGTGAGACAGATGGAGTTTTTATTTCGAGCAGAGGCAATGGATATAGAGCAGTCATTAGATTTTTAATTCCAAATATTTGTCGAAATCAAATTCCACATTTTGTCATGGTTCGCTGGATTTACAATCCACTGATTATATGATTCAGCCATCACATCCCCATCACATTTTATGAGCATGCTCTCTTATGTTATTCTGTTCCTCCGCACATACGTAGTTTTTCACTGATGTTGATTTCTCTTCAATTCTTACGATTTTAATTTCTGCATTTATTTGTTATTCATAAATGCTCTGACGTCTCATTTATCTGAAGGTATAATCCTATTACTCTCCTATGCTATTCACCTCCTACATTTTAAACTCGAATGTGTTTTTTATTTTAAATTCATGTACCCTTATGTTATTATTCGCATATTCACTTACGTTCTAATTCCTTTATGCCCTTATTTTCTCATTCACTTATGTGCTTTTTTTTCTGGACAGCTCATTATCTTAAGAGTTTATTCTTTTCTATTTTTATTCTCGTATTTTTCTTAATCTCTTTTGCATTTATATTCTCATTTTCTTAAGCTCTTACATTCTTATTAAATTATTACCCCATGCACTTATTATCTGATGTTCTCAATTCCTTATTTGGCCATTGTGCATTCTGTTCTTACTCTTTTCTTACCCTTTAATATTTTGTTATTCATAATCTCGAACATTCTTATTCTCTTATTCGCTTGCTTCTGTATGTGCTTATTCTATTATTTTCACAATGGGTCAAGTTAAAATTACACAACACCAGTTTGGAGGTGAACAGATTTCCCTGGAAGCATTATCTTTCGACGCGCTGCTTCGTCATTAAGTGGTTGTGGACCAGAATCATAAGACACAGAATTTAAAGCAACAAGATTGCAGTGTCATGGAATTAAATATTAAACAAAATTAGCTTTAGTCTTGTATCATGTGGAATGATCATGTTATTTTCAGTTCATTCATATGTAAATCCCTGATTTTTTTAAAGTTATATGATCAACATAGTTTTAAAAATAGAAGCCATTTCAGATCAGATAATGCATTGAAGGTGTGAGGTTAAAGTCTGTGACCCAATGTTCGTTCAGACTGATTGCATTTCTAAAATAGGATTTTCAGAATCTTAAATGAATAATGCAGTTTTCGCACAAAATAAAATGTTTTGTGCAGCAAGTACAAATTCATACAAAAAACATTATAAATGTGTAAGTGCAGGGGAGACCAAGTGAGTGTGTGCATGTGAGTGTGTATGTGGGCACGTGAGTGTCCATGAGAGCGTGTGCGTATGTGCGCGCAATGGGGTATCCGTTATTGGAACGGTGCGTGCGTGGGTTTGAGTGTGGGCATATATGTGTGCGCGCATGAGGGAGAGCTTTTGTTTGAGAGAGAGTTTGTGCGAGTGTCCAGCTCTGTGGCTGTGTGTGTGCGTGTGTGTATGTGTGTTTGTGCGCACGCCCCTATGTGTCTACATGCACACGTGCGCTTGTGCATGCACTTGTGTGCATGTTTGTGAGATAAATCTCAGTGTAGTGAGGTCACCTATAGTGTGACATGAACCAAGTTTACGCTTGACTCCATCCCCTTGAGTACCAAACTTGGCTGGCAGCCTCTGCTCGGCCACTTTGCATTTTTGCCGAGCTCACATTTAGTCTTGGAGGATGGACAACCGAAGATTCAAGGCCGAATGTCCTGGACCACTAAAGAGCTCCCCAACTTCGAGAGAACACTCCTGGTTGGTGATTGTTTCCGGTTTCGAATCTGCCTTTGTTGTTGCCTCTGCTCTTTATCACCAAAAACACGTATATCAGTGCACCATGGCTTATGTTGCATTCTCATGGACTCTTGTTCTGTTATTGTCTTTTCCATGTTTCATTCTGTTAGGTTGTTATTGTCTTATATTGTTATGATATTCAGTTCTCATGTTCTTATTGCCTCGTTCTCTGACTGCTATACCTTTCCTCTGTTTTGTTTTTCTTCTCTCATGTTCTCATGCTTTTAATCTTATGCTCTTATTGTATTATTTGCTTACGTCCTAACTGTCATTATCTTATTCATTCATGTGTCTATGTTCTGATTCTGTTATTCACGGTCTTCTTCTCCACTGTTCTTATTCTCTTATGTTTCTATGTTTCTAATCGGTTATATTCTTATTCACTTACATGGTTTTTCACTTCAGTTCTAAAATGTTTATATCTTATGCGTTTAAGTTCATGATGATAGATTTTATTATGTTCTTATTCCCTTCTTCTCGTATGTTTTTAACTCGTCATTCACTTTGGTTCTTATTTACTCACCATGCTATTCTCTATGTTCTAATTCGCATATTGATGTATGTTCGGATTCACCTATGTTCTTTTTATCTAACCTTCACATTCCCTTATGTCTGTATTCGGATATTCACTTATGTTGTGTTGCCTTCGTGTATTCTAAGTCACTTTTGTTCTTGCGGTCACACACACCTGTGTTCTTATTCAACTATTTTCTTATTTTCTGTTTAACTTATGTTCACATTATATTATATTCTTATTCAGTCCTATTTGTATTCTCTTATGTCTTTATGTTATTTGTCTCTTATTTTCCCCTTCATTCTTCCCCATGATTTTATGGACGTATTTTACCAATCACTTATGTTTTTATTAATTTGATCTTGAAATATTTTCGAGATGTTCTTGTTCTCTTACGCTCGTCTGTTTTGTCTTTGCGTGCTTTTATTCTCTTGTGTTTTACTCTATTCTGTTCATATGTTCCTACTGTCTTATGTCCGCTCTAACGTCTGTATTTTTTTCTATTCTTGCCTTGTGCTGTTTTTCACTCGTGTTCTCATTTTAGTGTTCGCAAATGCTATTTTGTTCTTATTTTCTTATTCCCGTATGATCTTATGCTCTGACCTTGTTAATCACTTATGTTGGTACTGTCTTATCTTCATGTTCTCTTTTGTTCTTATTCACCTAGACACTAATCTTCTAAGTCGCTATTGTGCGTATTCCATTATGTTCTCATTATGTTATGTTCTTATTCTGGTGTGTTCTCCCTCTCTGATATTCTGTTTTCTGTTCTACCCTTATATCCTTATTGTACTATTTTATCAGTCAGTGTTATTCTTATTGTTTTGGTCTTGAATTTGAGTATTCATGTTCGGAATCGCTTGTGCTCTGATGTTCTTGTTCTCCTCTGTTCTTATCCTCTTGTGTTCTTTTTTCTGAAATGTTCATATATTCCTGATACGTTATGTTGGTCTTTAGATATGCTGTTTTTCTCTTTTATGTTTTTGAATATTCATTTTCTTACGTTCTTACCTGAATATTTACACATGCTGTTATGATCTTATTCTCTTGTGCTATATTTCACCTATGATATTATTATTTTACCTTCCTATTCCCTTATGTTTTATTTGCATATTTACTTATGTTCTGATTTGCTTCTGTACTTATTCTCTTTCTTTATTAACTTTCGTTTTTATTTTGTTGTTTACTTATTCTCCAATGTTAATGTACTTATTCTCTTTTGTTGTCATTTTTTTCATTCCCTTATTTTCTTCCTAATTTATTGTCTTATTATTTTATTCTCATGTGTTGTCATTCTCTTATGTCCTCATTCTCTTCTTCTGTTATTCACTTGTAATGTTATTGTCTTCATCTCTAAATTCCTTATTCACTTACATTTTATGCTGCTACTTATTATTGCTTTATGTTGTATTCTCATGTATTCCTATTCTCGTCAATTCGTTTTCTCCTACGTTAAAATTCTCTTATTCTCTTTTTCTACTATTCTTATTCTACACAAATCATTTGCTTTCATTGTTTTCTGTTCATATGCAATTAAAATATTCTTAATTTGTCTGTTTCAAATTCTTACGTTCATACGATTATCCGTGTTATTCTCTCTTACGTTCTTATTGCTTGACGTTCCTAAGTTCTGCTCACTCATGTTCTTATTCAATTAAATTGAATTCTATTTTAATCTCCCAATTTTAGTCTCTTATGTTCTTCTTTTCCTCATCATAAATAAGCTTATTTACTTATTCACTTACATTCCTATTCTGCTGTTCTCTAATTTTGATATTTTTTTATTCTCTCATGATCTTGTGTGTTTTTCTTATGCTCTTTTTCTTTTATTTTCCTATGTTGCTGCTCTCTTATGTTCTTATTCACATCGATTGATTTCTTTTCCGTTCTTATTATTTTATCTTCTGAACTCCTTTTCTTGTTCATAAAAGCACTTTGCTTTTGTTTTCTGTAGGTCTTATTCTCGTAACATCGTACGTTCTTATACACTTACATTTAAACTCTACTGTACTTTGTATGTCCTCTATATTTATGTTCCAATTCACTTATTTTCGTATTTTCCATTTATGTAATTCTCTGGTTCATGTGCTTATTCTCTAATGCTCTTTTGTTTCCGTTCTTCTGTTTAATTATTCCACTGTGATCCTATACTGTTATGTTCCTATTTTTGTACTCACTTTTTTTTTTCGATTTAAATCTCATGTATTTTATTCTATATTCATATTTGCGTATTCATAAATGTTCTTATTTTCTTATTCTCTTATACTCGTATATTGTCATTCTTTTATCTTATTATTCGCATAGGTTCTTTTTACTTTATCACCTTCTTCCGTTTTGTTCTTCTTTGCATATATAACTGCTCAAACTTTCTAACATTATCATTGTCTTACCTTCCCATTCTCTTCTGTTCTTATTCATATATTGACTTATAGTCTGATGTTTTTGTTCCCTTATGTTTTTGTTCACTGTTGTTCTTACAGTCTCACGCTCTTATTTGCTTACTCACTTGTGTTTTGTTTTCGTATTTGCATCTGTACATATTCCCTTAAGCTGTTCGTAACTTTTATTTTCGTTTCGATCTGGTCTTATTTTCTTATGTTCTCCATCTCTTACATTCTCATATTCTCTTCTTCCGTTATATCCCTCTTCACATATTTATTACTCACTTATGTTCTTATTCTTTTGATCTCGAACTCTGTCACTCTTTTTTATATGCACTTCTGTTCTTGTTCTCCCATGTTCTTACGCCCTTCTGTTCTTGTTCTGCTAAATTCATATATTCCTCCTCTCTTATGTTCGTATTCACTTATGTTGTTTTTCTCCTTTGTTTTGTGTTTATATTCTCTTCTGTTCTGAGTTTAGTATTCATAAAATGTCTTGCGTATTTATTCTACTCCTTCTGTGTGTCATATGCTCTTATCATGTTGTCTCTGACGCTCTTATTATCTTAGATTCCAGTTCTGTAATGCTCTTATTTTCATGTTCACTTATGTTCTGATTCGCATAATACTTTATGTTGTCATTATCTTACAATGTTAATCTGCCCCGTTCTAATTCACTTTTGTTCTTATATTCTTTAGTATAGTTTTATTAAGTTCTAATTCCCTAATGTCTTACTCGTTCATATGTTATTATCTCATTGTCATTTGGGCTCATTCTCCTTTGTACTCATGCTCTTATTCTGTTATTACATCAGAGAAATATTTTCTTAATCTCTGAGTTTCTTATTAGAACTCAGAACATAGAACAATACAGCACAGTATAGACCCTTCGAAACTCGATGTTGCCCTGCTCAAGTCGTCCATGTCTGAAGTCCATCTATCGTACACTTTTTATTTTCATCCCCATGTTGGACGAAACAAGTGGAGTATTACCTACCCTATTGATTATTGCATTATAGGAAGGACAGGGTTCAGAGGAGATTTGCAAGGATTTTGGCTGGTGCAACGTGAAGGTCTCATGAGGAAAGGCTGAGGGATTTGAGGCAGCTTTGTTCGAGAGAAGAACGTTGTAGGTGACTTAATAGAGACATCCAAGATAATCTGAGGATTACATAGTGTAGACAGTGAGAGCTTTTTTTCTCTGATGCTGATGACTAACACGAGAGAAAATAGGTTTAAATTGAGGGGTGGTAGATGTAGGACACATGTGAGAGATAGTTTCCTTTCTCAGAGGGTCGTAGGAGCATGGAATGCACTCTCTGCAGCAATTGTAGATTCCTCAAATTTAAGAGCATTTAAATGGTATTTTGTTAGTAACAAAATCTGACACACCGCATGCCTTCTTATCAAAACTAACAACCTGAATGGTAACTTTCAGGTACACTGAGACCCATCTCTCTCTGTTCACCTGCACTACGGAGAATCTTAGCATTATCCGAATACTCTTTATTCCTGTTGCTCCTTCTACTTTTCACACTTTTCCGCATTAAATTCCATTTGCCACGTCTTACCCAGCTCTGCAGCGTATCTGTGCGCCTCTGTAACCTATAACATTCTTCAGCACTATCCCCAACTCCACCGACTTTGGTGTCATCCACAAACTTAATGACCTTGCCTTCTGCGTCTTCCTCTTTGCAAAAAAAGAAAAACAGCAGTGACCCCCAAAACAGATCATTGCTCGACGTTACTAATAATTGATCTCCGCCATGAACATTTCTCTCCAACCAGCACCACCTGCCACCAGTCATCTTCCAGCCAGCCAAATCCTGGTCCATAACCGCTAAATCACCCTCAATCTCATGTCTCCGTATTTTGTGCAATCGCTCGAGGAGAAAGTGAGGTCTGCAGATGCTGGAGATCAAAGTTGAAACTTTATTGCTGGAACAGCACAGCCGGTCAGGCAGCATCCAGGGAACAGGAGATTCGACGTTTCGGGCACAGGCCGACCTGAATAAGGGCCTGTGCCCGAAACGTCGAATCTCCTGTTCCCTGGATGCTGCCTGACCTGCTGTGCTGTTCCAGCAATAAAGTTTCAACTTTGTGCAATCGCTGACCGTCTGGAACCTTATCAAACGCCTTAATGAAATCAATATACACCACATCAATCGTTTCAATCTCATCCACGCGTTTGGTCACCATCTCAAGAACTCAGTAAGGTTTCTAACGCATGGCTACACTTTAGAAAACTGTATTGATGATACTGAATCAACTTATTTCTCTGCAGATGGTAATAAATCCTGTCACTTCCATCCTTTTCCAATACTTTACCCATAAGCCAAGAAATGTGCACTTGTCAATATTTACTAGGGTTGCCTCTACTCCACTTATTGAACAATGGAATAACATTTGCAACGCTCCAGTCGTCTCGCACAAAGATCAAAATTAAGGCTCTGTATTCTCCTCGCTGGCTCCCAGACAATCCTCAGATAAATCCCATCTGGCACAGCGGTTTCATCTATTTTCACACTTTGCACAACTGCGAACACTTCCTTCTTACAAACGTCAATCCCATTTACTTTAGTTGCATTTATCTCAGTGTGTTCCTCGACATTATCTTATATTCCTTAGATTTTGATTTCTCTTGTTTTATTCTCATATTCTGTTGTGCTCTAATTCTCTTCAGTTCTTTTTCTCATACCTTCTGATGATCTTACTCTCTTATCGGATTACTCCTGTACACTTATTTTCTTCAGATCTTTCCTCTTCTATGTCTTTTGTTTGGAATCGTAATCTCCATTTGTCTTTACCAATTCTCTTATTCTACTATGCTGTTCTGTTCTTGATCTCATCTATTCTCACTCACTTCTATTTCTGTGTTATGCCTCAGGTATTTTCTTATTTCCCAATGTTGATTTCTCTTTAGTTCTAATTATTTTATTACGGTATGCTATCTGAAATGTTCTCGTGGCTTGACGTCGCTTTAATTTGGGCGTTATTTGCATCAGTATATTATTTTGGGTTTCAAGGCAGATAATGTTAAGATAATGTGGTTTCAAGTTAAAATTGTTTGTTGTCTAATGATGAATTTTAGAGTTAAGAAACAAATTGTTTTTTTAACAGTGGAAATTAGGAGTTTTCTGTCACTCCTACTTTACCAGATTATGAAGAGAGATGAGATTTTTTGGGTGATTTCTTTATTTAGCAGAAGTGCTCACCGCCGTGTCGAAACAGTTTGGGGCTCGAGTCCATGATTCCGACGATTTTAGACAAATCCAATCTGGATTTGGAGAGGTTTGCGTTGATGTTTGGTTGGAAAGGTCCAAAAAAATGTAGACACGTGCCAATTAGTGGCCCACATCTTTAAAACAAAATGAAGGTGAGAGTTTAATTTCGGTTACTTGTGTTCGGTTTAATGGAAAGTGAGATAAATGGCTCTTAATATTGCAAACATCGTTCTGGGATTTGAAGACAATTCCCAAATTTGTTGGTAAAGTACAGAAAGACAAAAACACGGCACAAATGTTAAATGAGCAAAGAGGTTACAATGTGGTTTAACCAAGGACAAATGCAAAACTGAAAGTGCGAGGCAGTTAATCAAGCAGGTGGGTGTATCAGCGAAGCAAACAAGTGCAACAAAGTTAGAAAAACACTTAAATTACATGTTCGGAAAATGGAATTAGAAGATAAAGATAAGGAAAGAGAGACACAAAGAGAGAGAGAGATAAGAGATAGAAAGAAGTGAGAAGAGACAGAAAGAGTGAGAGAAGGGAAATAGAGTAAAAAGCAATAAAGAGAAGGTGCTGAGCAGAACAAGGAGACATCGAAGACAGGGATAAAGGAAGAGCGAGAAAATAAAGAGAAAAGGAGAGAGAATTTAATCTTCAGAATTTGCACCATATCCAGGAAAGTCAAGTTAACCATGTGGATATGAAGAGAGAAGATTGTGATACACACAAATATGTTACAACGCTTCCACATTTTGATGAGAATGATTTAGAAGCTTTCTTTATTTCACTTGAACAATTGACTCGGCATTTGGAGTGTTGAAATTATGGGAGATGTTCGTTCAAACTAGGTTGGTAGGCAGAGCGAGTGAGGTATTTACAGTGCTGTCAGTTGAGGTGTCAAGTGATTATGAAGATGTCAAGCAGTCTGGTTTTGATTACTTATGAGTTCGTACCAGAGACGTATCGACAGCCCTTTAGAAATGTAAGGAAGGAACAAGATCAGACCTATGTTGAGAATTAAAAATCGTAATTTTGATAGATGGGTGCCGTAGTTAAAATAGCCAAGGCCGACGTGGCTATCAGAGAGATTAATCTTCTGGAGGAGTTTTGAAGAAGTCACTTCCAGATATGACAAGAATTTGTGTGGATGAACAATAACCAAAAAGCGAGAATAGCAGCAGAGTTGGCAGTTTTTTCTTGGGATCTATTGATCAGTATCCAAGGTGGGAGTGCCACCAGTGTTGTGGAGACACCAAGGGAGACCAGGGAATTGAAAAGTTAAAAGGTAAGTAACCTGGCATGTTTTGAGACTGTGTAGTAAAACGATCCTGCTATCATAGGTCACTGCATGAAACAGAATGTGAAGAGAAAGACGAAGAAATTGAGCTTCAATTAGCGGGCACACTGTTTGATGTAATGGTTCAGGAAAACTGGAACTGGTCAGGCAGAAGTGACTAAATGGAAGGCTAATGGACTTACAACTGAAAGACGAGACAATAACAGATATATATGTTGACGGAAACTCAGAAAATGAGTCAGAGTTTATTCCAGATGGTCATTATTTTAACATGGACACCATGCAGAAGAGCGTTGGGGAGAACTGGGCCGAAATGCACAAGCTTGAGTTGCAAATAACGATAAAGGAAGTATTATGGGTAATAGATGAACTACCAGTACGAAGTCAACTGTGTGGAAATTCGATTCATGCTGAGGTACGGAAGCATTCGTATTGGCCTCGAATGCAATTAGGATGTAAATAACGTTTGCCATACATGTCATATGTTCCAAATGCTACGTACGCCACAGCAGTAATAAAAACAGCAATTTTATTGCCAATTAACACATTGGAAGAAGCTTTCATGCAGGTGATAACTAACTCTGCACATCCCATCCCCAAATTAGAAGCGAGAAGCAGTGCTTGTTAACCATAATGGAAATGACAAACAGATTTGCGGAGGCAATTCTATTACGGAGGAAGAAGAAAAAAAATAAAGGTTGTGGAATCAATAGCTTTATTCACATGGTATGGGCCACCCAGGAATATTCAATCAAACTAAGGACAATTTTTACTACTCGGCTATCTGATGAAGTGGTGGATGGCTTAGGAATACAGCACTTTAAAACAAGTGCGTTCCATCCTGAATCCCAGGGAGCTTTAGAAAGGAGGCATCAGACGCTGAATACCGTGTTAAGTGGGTACTTCCTGGGCTGCCCGAATGGTTGAGATAAAAGTATCCCATTTGCTTTGTCTGCCATTGGGCATACCCAAAACAAATCTCCTAAGTTTATGCCCTTTGACGTAATATTCGGACATGGAGTGAGAGGCCCTTTGAAAATAATTACAGAGAAATTCATAGGGCCAAAGTAGGAGATCGCGCGATTGGATTATGTATCGGAGGTGATGCAGGGATAAAATCGGGTAGGTGAGTTAGTTAAACAACACCTGAAGTGGCACAGTGTAGAAAGGCACGGGGGCAGATAAAATCTCTGAAATTCCTACGTTTTCCCGTAGGGACGACGTATAATCCGTTCTAACATTCACTCAATAGCCAGCTTTAGTGATCCCTATAAAATTAAGAAGAAAAGTTGAGTCAGGAAAAACTGTCACATAAAGATACTGGATTCAGTGTTGGGGACCCAGCTTCACTTTATATATAAATGATCTGGATTAAAAGGCCATTAGCACACTCGCGAAGTTCGTCGATGATACAAAGTTAGGTGAACAGGCAGGTAGTTCTGAGGGGTTGGGGAGGCTTCAGAAAGGCTTGGACAGTTTAGGAGTATGGTACAAGATACAACTGATGAAATTTAATGGGAGAGAATGCGAGGTCTTGCACTTTGGAAAAAAGAACACAGGCAAAGACTTTTATGAATGGTGAGAAATTCATAAAGCCAAGGCACAATGGGATATTGGAGTGCTAGTACACGATTCATTGCGGAGTGACTTGCAGGTTGAGTACGTGGTTAAGAAAACAAATGCATTCTTGTCATGTCTCTCGAGAGGGTTGGAATGTAAAAGCAGTGAGTTGCTGCGAAGACGTTATAAAGCTTTGGTTAAGCCCCATTTAGAATACTGAGTCCTGTTGTGGACCCAACCTCAGGAATGACATACTGGCAGGAGAGCTTCTCCAGCAGATGATTCACGCAGATGATTGCTGGAATGGTATGTCTAACAAACGATGAATCGTTGAGGATACTGGGATTGTATTCGTTCGAGTTCAGACGATTGAGGGGAGATCTAATAGAAACTTACAAGATGGCTTGGAAAAGGTGGACGGTCAGAAATTGATTCTGTCTAGTGAGGATACTAGGGCTCGTGGGCCCAGCGTTAGACTTAGAGGGTGTCAACTTAAAAAGGAAATGAGGAAACATTTCGTCAGCCAGAGAATGGCGGGCCTGTGGAATTCACTACCACGGAGCACAGTGGAGGCGATGGCATTAAATGTCTTCAATGCAGAGATTGATAAATTCTCAATCTCACAGGGAATTAAGGGATACGAGTAGGTGGCATTGAAATGCCCATCAGCCATGATTGAATGATGGAGAAAAATCGATTGTCCAAATGACCTTACTTCCACTCTTATTTCTTATGGTCTAATGGTCTTATGCTTATAGGAGAAAACCGTGACGGGCATGTAATATGAATATGTTGAAACCTTGTTACAACAGAGAGAGGGCACTGAAAAAAAGAGAGTTAATTACTGCCCCACAGAATGAGAAAACAAATTCAGATGATGGGGATTTTGATGGACCGCAAATGAAACAATGAGGAAGTCCCTGAGCACTGTGATGCGTCAGTGAGCTAACTGTCTCAGGAGAAAGAAACGCAGTTGAAAGATAGCAGCAGTATGACGACAGTTGCAGGAATAACACGGGGAGGACTAATGCCATTGTGCATGGGGTGGAAGTAGGGAATGCTGTTCTGATGAAACAACACCCCTATAGGATTAATCCTCTCAAAGCCACGCAAGTGTGGAAGGAGGTGAATGGGAGCTCAATGAAAATATCACTAAACCGAGTCAGACTTTATCGATAAATTTAGATAAGCCAGTTACATTAGGAAGTGAGAACTACTGCGTAGTGATGGGCAGATACCTTATTCAGAGAAATACAAAGAAGTTTCAGCGTTTGTGACCCCAAATAGGTTATATCATTCAAACTGATGAACTTTGGAATGAAAAATGCACCAGCCACATTCCAAAGGCTCATGACCTTATGGCTTATGGCTGCATTAATAAATTGTGCAGTCCATCCAGATGATGTAGTGATCGTTCGTGAGTCATGGGGAGATCACATGCTGCAGTTGTCAGAGCTCTTTGAACGATTAAGAGAAGCAAAACTAGTAATAAACTGAAGGAAATCAACCTTCACGAAAGCAGAGGAGAGGTTCTTGTCACATCATATCGGTCATGCAATTTGGACACCAACGACTTACGCGTTGGAGCTGTACAGCTGTTCGAAGATCATGATGGAATTAAACGCCAGTTGTTTACTGCACACTAAACTCCACACCCCAACAGAGAAAATACTCTACCATCGAAAAAAAGAATTATTGAGTTTCGTACTGGCCTTCCAACAGTTTAATGTTTATGTGACAAACGATATGTCAGATCAAAACGACTAAAAGAGAAGAATATGAGTTTTATCCGTTGTAGTCTTTTGCTGCAGACTCTTAATGTAGACATTGTACATGTTATGGCTCATAAGAATTTGGTTATAGATGCGTTATTGCTGATTTAACAGAAAAACTACAGATAAGATTGAACGGATAACAATGTTTTTTTTTATATATATGTGCGTGTGTGTGTGTGTGTATATATGCACGCTCGCCCACGCGCGCAGGAATTAATATGAAATTACAGAAAGGCCCTACGCATTTCCTTGTAATGGTGGTTAAAACCTGAAAAAAAGCATCTTTTCACTGTAATGGTTCATATCTTTTTCGTAAGTGGGGAGATGTTAAGAAGTTGTGGGTGTCAAATGTACCTTAAAAAGAGAGTGAAGACTGTTTTGCAATGCGAGCTTGCAGGTACCAATCAAGTGAATGACGAGCAGTATCAGAGTGTACTGGACATTTGAAAAAAAAAACACATTTCATTGTGAAACAAAGACCCAAATTTCGGTTGTTATTTTTCCAATGATTTAAATTGATAAAAAAAAATCTGTTTAATATATGCCCCAGCAAATTAAAAACATATTATTTTGAATTTATTGTTTTGTAAATATCATACTACTGAAACGATCCAATGCTTGGACATTAAAGAATCGTACATTTTGACAGTTAGACAGAGTGAGACTAAATGTCATCGATAGAGTAAACTGTCCGCAAATTATTCCCGTTCGAAGTTCCTTTTTCATACGAAACATCCTTGCACGAAAATATCGAAGATGACCCAGGGAGACCTATAGCCAGAGGGAGATGGAAACTGTCACTGAAAGCCGTTGTGTGGTTTTGAAATTAAGTTGATGTCGTTTAAATTCATGGTTATTGGGAAAGTATGTAGCTGTCCAGTTGAAGGCCGATAACAATTAGTTAAGAGAAACTGGGCTTAAAGTTGTAAATCGTTTTGCTAAATGTTCACTTTTAGAGGTAAAGAACACATTGAGTTTTTAAAATATACTGGAATTTGGGAGTTCTTTGTCACTCATAGTACGATAAATTCTGAGGCGAGGCCAGTTTCCTGGGTGTTTGGTTTGTTCAGCAGGAGGGTTTTCCACGTTGTGGGTGCTGTGTCAAGCAAAACAAAGCTGACACAATCAATTACCGCAGATTATCCTGAAAAGTTAACAGAAAAATCTCAGCGATTCCTATGGGCAGGGACGACTGAACTGCCTTCCCATGCTTCATGTGCAACAACGACATCATAGTTTTTTTTGTCACTGCCTCTGAGAGTTTCTGGTGGAAGTTGCAGGAGAGGATTAAAGTTGTCAGCATTCCAATGATATGTTTTCGTTAGTCATTGTTTATCTGCAGCTGATATACTATCCTCTGAAAAATAAACATTCTTGTTTAATATAGAAATGAAATCGCTGCATTCTGTATGTGTTTCTATGTGTGAAAACATATATACACACACACATATGTGTGTATATATATATATAAAATATATATATATATATATATATATATATATATATAGACACACACATACAGCCAGATCTGATTACCATTGCAGTAATCGCTGAGGCTAATTGGATTTGTGTTAGCCATGTGAATTGGAAAATATGTGACCTCGGGAACAGGCAACTGCAGTTTTGCTGACGACAATAAGACAATAACTATCCGAACGTTCAGAATGTTTGACGACGTGGAGAAGAGCGTTTGCATAGTCGGGTCTGGGCACAACATAGAGTAATCGAGTTATAGAGATGTACCACATGGAAACAGACCCTTCGGTCCAAATTGTCCCTGGCGACCGGATATCCCAACCCAATCTAGTCCCACCTGCCAGCACCCAGCCCATATCCCTCCAATCCTTCCTATTCATATACCCATCCAAATGCCTCGTAAATGTTGCAATTGTACCAGCCTCGACCACATCCTCTGGCCGCTCATTCCATAGACGTACCACCCTCTGCGTGAAAAGATTGCTCCTTAGGTCTCTTTTATATCTGTGCCCTCTCACTCTAAACCTTTGCCCTCTAGTTCTGGACTCCCCGATCTCAGGGAAAAGGCTTTGTCTACTTATCCTATCCATGCCACTCATAATTTTGCACACCTCTGGAAGGTCACCCCTCAGCCTCCGACGCTCCAGGGAAAACAGCCCCAGCCTTTTCAACCTCTCCCTATTTCTCAAATCCTCCAACCGTGGAAACATCCTTGTAAATCTTTTCTGATCCCTTTCAAGTTTCACAACATCTTTCCGATAGCAAGGAGACCAGAATTGCACGCAATGTTCCAACAGTGACCTAACCAATGTCTTGTACAGCCGCAACATAACCTCCCGACTCCTGTACTCAAATGTACTCAATAAAGGAAAGCATAACAAACACCTTTTTCACTATCCTATCTACCTGTCACTCCACTTTCAAGGAGCTATGACGCGGCACTCCAAGGTCTCTTTGATCAGCAACACTCCCTTGGACCTTACCATTAAGTGTATAAGTCCTGCTAAGATTTGCTTTCCCAAAATACAGGACCACGCATTTATCTGAATTAAACTACATCTACCACTTCTCAGCCCATTGGCACATCTGGTCAGATCCTGCTATAATCTGAGGTAACCCTCTTCGCTGTCCACTGCACCTCCAATTTTGCTGTCATCTGCAAACTTACTAACTGTAAGTTATGTTCGCGTCCAAGTCATTTATATCAATGACAAAAGGTTGAGGACACAGCACTGATCATTGTGGAACTCCACTGGTCACAGGCCTCCAGTCTGAAAAGCAACCCACCACCACCACCACCACCCACTGTCTTCTACATTTGAGCCGGTTCTGAATCCAAATGATTGGATCTCCTCACCTTGCTAAACAGTCTTCCTTGAGGAATATTGACGACCTCCCTTACTGAAGGACACATAGATCCCGTTAACCACTCTGCCCTCATCAATTATATTTGTTAATTCTTGAAAAAAGAATTAATTCAATTTAACGAGACATAATTTCCCACACAGCACGCCATTGCTGACTATCCATAATCATGCTTGCCTTTCAAAATACATTAAATCATGTCTCTCAGGATTTCCTCCACAACTTACCAATCGCCGACGTCAGACTCACAGGTCTATAGTTGCCATGCCTTTCCTTACCTCCATTCTTAATTAGTGGTATCATGTTAGCCAGCCTAGTCTTATGGCACCTCACCTGTTATTTTCGATGACACAATTTTCAGCAAGTGACCCAGAAATCACTTGCCTCACTTTTCACAGAGTTCTGTGGTGTAACCTGATCACATCACGGTGATTTATTAACTTTTATCCGGTCCAATACATCCTGCACTTTCTCCTCTGTTACACGGTTTTTGTTTTCAAGATAACTACATCTATTTCCCCACAGACTACATCTTTCATGCCACAGGTTATCGATGGGGCAAGGGCAATTATGTGATTAGGCAAAGTTAAGATGCATAGAATGGGGTAGCAAAATGCGAGGGATGCAGACAATGGAAATGTGGAGCTGGTTTAAGGAACAGATATTGCGTTTCCTCGATAGGTATGTCTTGGTCAGGCAAGGAAGAATTGAAAAGGTAAGGGAACCATGGTTTATTACAGAAATTGCATCTCTTGTTAAGAAGAAGATTAAGGCTTATGTGTTGAGAGACAAGGTGGTTCAGATGTTGCGATGGAGTGTTACTGATTAGCTGGGAAGGATTTAAAGAGAATGTTCAGAAGAGCAAAGAAAGGACACGAGCAGTCATCAGCAAATAGAATAAAGGAGAAACCTAAAGCCTTCTGTAGGTATGTGAGGATTAAAATGATGACGATGGTAGGAATAGGGCCAGTCAAAGACAGAAGTGGGGTGTTGAGTGGGGACCCTGTGGAGATGGGAGAAGTACTAAACGAACATTTCTCATCGTTTTCCACTCAGGTAAAGGAGAATAATGTCGGGGAGTAGAATGAGATAAGCGATATTAGAATAGAAAGGATCGATGTTAGTTATGAAGAGGTGTTATCAATTTCAGAAGGAGTGAAAGTAGACCAGTCCCCTGTGCTAGTTGGGATTTGTCCGAGGATTGTCTGGGAACCTAGGGAGGAGATAGCAGAGCATTTGGCTTTTATATTTGAGTCGTCATTGTCTACAGGTTTAGTATCAGAGGACTAGAGGATCGCAAACCTTGTGCCCTTGTTCCAGAAGGACAGCAGAGATAAGCCAGGTAATTATATATCAGTGAGCCATATTTCTGATGTATGAAAGGTTTTGGAAAAGGTTATAAAAAGCAAGATGTATAATCATCTGGAAAGCAATAATTTGATTTCAGATAGTCAACATAGTTTCGTCAAGGGCAGGTATTGTCTCACAAACCTCATTGAGTTTTTTTTGATAATGTGACAAAGCATGTAGATGAGGGTAGAGCAGTTGACGTGGTATACATGGATTTCACTAAATCCTCTGTTAAGGTTCCATGTGATAGGCTGTTTGAGAAAATGCAGAGGCTTGGGATTGAGGGTGATTTAGCCATTTGGATTAGAAACTGGCTTCATGAAGGAAGGCAGCGAGTGGTGATTGATGGAAAATATACAACCTGGAGTCCAGTTATCGTGGTGTGTCTCAAGAATCTGCTCTGGTACCACTGCTGTTTGTTATTTTTATAAATAACTTAGACACATCATAGGTGTATGTATGAGTCAATTTGCAGATGACACTGAAGTCGGTGGAGTAGTAGACAGTTTGGAAATATGTTACAGGTTGCAGGGCGTCTTGGATAGACTGCAGAATTGGGTTGAGAGCTGGCAAATGGACTTCAATGCAGCTAAATCTGAGGTGATGCACTTTGGGAAGAATAACAGGAAGGCAGAGTATTGGGTCAATGGAAAGATTGTTGGTAGTGTGGATGTGAAGAGGGATCTTGCAGTCCATGTGCATAGATCCTTGAAAGTTGCCAACCAGGTTGAGAGTGCTGTTAAGAAGGCATACGGTGTGTTAGATTTCATTTGTAGAGGGATTGAGTTCCGGAGCCACAATATCATGCTGCAAATATACAAAACGCTCGTGCGGATGTATGTCGGGAAGAATGTGAAAGCATTGGAAAAAAGTGCAGAGGATATTTAGATTAGATTGCCAACCGTGTGGAAACAGACCTTTCGGCCCAACAAGTCCACATCGACCCTCCCAACATAAACCCACGCAGACCCATTCTCCTGTATTTTCCCCAGCTCATACACCTGGCAAAACGGGCAATTGAGCATTGCCAATTCATCTGAACTGCATATTTTGGGACTGTGGGAGGAAACCGGAGCAAACCCACGCAGACACAGGGAGAAGGTGCAAACGCCACACAGACAGTTGCCCGAGTCTGGAATTGTAACCGGGTCCCTGGCGCTATGAGGTATCAGTGCTAACCAGTGAGCTAGCATGATGCCTGGTCTGGAGGGAAGGCCTAATGAGTAAAGGCTGAGAAACTTGGGTCTGTTCTCATCGGAAAGAAAAAGGCTCAGACGGGATTTGATAGAGACATACAAGATGAGCAGAGGATTAAATGGGTCGACATGAAAGTCATTTTCCTAGGATGATGACGTCATATTGTACAAAAGTACTTTACTACAAATTGTGATGAGTTAGAAATGAGACAGATGTCAGAGGCAGGTTCTTTACTGAGACAGTGGGGGCGGGAGATTCTCTGCCTGCCAGTGAAGTTAACTCAGCCAGATTTTGGAGATTTAAACAATCCTTGGAGAAGCACATGGGTGATGATAGTATTTTACAAGGGAATGAGCTGAGATTAGTTCAAAGGTCAGCGCAACATTGAGGGCCGAAGGGCCTGTTCAGCGCTGTATTCTTCTATGTTCTATGTACTATGTCCTTCCCCACAGTAAGCGTCCATACAAAGCACAGGTTTCATATCTTCCCCATCTCGAGCAGCACCAAACAGAGACGGGCTTATTGATATTTATGGTGTCCCAGTACTCTTCGCAGACTCCTCTTTGCCCTTAATGTATTTATAAAACCAGTTATGACTGACTTCAACATAGCAGCATGCTGCAATTGAGCTACGTAGAACTCAAAACTACAATAGACCGATTCAAATTCAGACGTGTTATCCATTACACCACAGAGCCGATCCACCGTCGACTTCCTCTCATCTTTTCCATATGTAATGGAGACATTTATATCAGTGGGATACAATATTACCAAGGTGGGGAACCAGTAAAGATAACTAACGTCACTGCTTTAATTAAATACGTCACACTTTATGAAGCAGTGACTTTCACTGTCAAATTGTACACATTCGTCGTCACGTGCCTCCTTCAGTGTTGCCTGCATGTCTGCTGGACGTTTCCATTGCAGTATTCACAGTCACTACACGATTACATGATCCACTCAATTGAAATGTACTTTCATAATCTGAGTCATGGCCTCTTCCTTTCAAGACCCGGAACATGTTCAACGAGAAAACTCTGGTCATTTCTAGCCCGGGATCTGGAATCAGACGAGTGTCACGACACCCTTATTTGTGCTGCCTGCTCACCGGAGACCAGCGCGTCAAAATGAGGCCCTGTGACCACCAGCCTATTCTGTGCCTTCCTGCAGTACATCTGCTGAACAACATCAGATTATCAGAGCTCCGCTTTCTTCACATTGAAATCCAGCGCGATAATATGAACTTTTTCGAAACTTGGAGTGAGCAACTTTGCAGCTGAAGTTTGTAATGGAGTCAACGACAGACAGAAGAGTATCTACAAGTCAGTTTGTAAGTTTTACAGTCAGCATCACAGGAGGTCCCTGTTCAGTAGTCCGAGTTTGCATCGCACAGAACTGGATATAATTCCCACTCAGGTAATGAAGATTTATTTCTCTTTTTGTGAATTATTAGAATTAAAACAAATTCTTGCTTGAATGCAGAGCACACACCCAGATCCTGCCAGAATCGGTCAGTAATTGCTTCCATCCGTATATAATGACAAAGGCAGCAGATACACGGGAAACGACCACCACTCATCCCCCTCCAATCATATCACCTTTCTGAGTTGGATGCATCTCGCTGATCCTTCAGTGTCGCTGAATGTAAATCCTGGAAATTCCCCACGAGCGGTATCATGTCTGTGCTGAGGAGTTGAAAGCTTGAGGAAAATATTTCATCCCCTCCATCACTGTGGTAATTCTGGATATGCATTGAATCCTTTCCCATTGACTATACTCCAGGAATCCGTTTCGAAAATTTAAAGGTTCCTATCAGACATCTGCAATCGTCTGGAATAAGTTGAGACGTGGACGAAGACAGTGAAATAAAGTGATAGACAATGATGCCTGGGAGGCATAATGCAGGAAGTGAGCGCGGAACAGATGGTTGCAAAACTCAATGTCGGTGCCATTGCGTCAGCTTTTACTGCCCAATGTACAGACTTACTTACACATTACACCTAGTCAATTCACCACAATGACCTTGTTCCTCTTGATGTGATGTCCCCTCTGTGTGTATTAACGTGGTTCATGAGCCCCGATAGAATGAGCACGTCCTCTTTCTCCTCTCACTTTAACCAGGCGAAAATACCAGTTTTAAATGAATGCAAGAAGAGATTATGTTTTTCTGTGCCTATTCAGTAGAGAATTTTCAGCTGTAAACTGTTTGTATTTGAAAATTCGAGGATCGATTGCAATCCTCTGAGAGCAACATTGATCCGAAAAGACATGTCCAAGTACTGTGAGGAAGTGGTTAAGCAACTCCACATATGGATGAGTAAGGGCTGTCTTACTGTGGCACCGTGGCTTAGTTGGTTAAAGCACTTATCTAGTTAAACTAGGAGATCCTGGGTTCAACTCCCAGCGGGGCCTACTTGTTGCGTTCATATTTGGGCTTGGTGTTTCAAGTCTTTGCGAAAGTAACTCGGCGTCTTGAACTTACACCCTGTTAAGATTTAGTAATCCAGGTTAAGTTCCAGCAGTAAATGCCATGTTTTTTATATATTCCGAACTATTACTTATGTCTGTGGTTTCTTTCCATTATTCCACAAGCACTTCTGCTTCTCCTCTTCTTTTATTCCCCCTCCTTCATTCCCAGTTAGGTCGGAATAACGAGATGAGGCAGGAGACGCTGCAGATATGCCGGGGAATTTTGTGGTAATGGCAGAGATATCACCAGGTGATCACTCTCATTCTCTGATGTCACCGTTCATACATTTAAACCAAAAATATATACATCGTTGTGCTTCTTTATTTGTAGTGTAATTGCTTTTTTTCCTGGTGGATGAGGAATTCTATTTTGAATTCGAAACAGTCATAATTGTTTGAGGAAGAATTGTCGCCTTGCCTGGTTTGAAGTGACAGACACATTATCCAGAGAATGTGAGCCCAGTTCAACGCACTCCAGTCAGTGGGCAAAAAGCCTCTCAGCAACTGCACACTCAAATTATCTCGAAATGTCAGACTTTTCATAGAGCCGAAATAGGTAAAGAGCTGTATGGACAGGCAGAGTGTCGGAGAATGTGTAACAGGAAGAGGGTGAGATGGATGCGCAGAGACAAAGAGAGACGTATGGAGACACATGCTGAGTTAGACACTGAAATGACCAATTCTCCATTCGAAATTGCTGCAAACTGAGAGAAAGGAAACGAAAGAAGGCAATCATTTAAGCACAGCCTTTCCCCAGCTGAGAGCAACGGAAACAGCATTATAGTCAATAAAGTCCTTTTGAATTTGTAAAGGTGACGGTTGTCTGTCATTGAGATATTTTGACAAAAATCCTGATTCAATAGATACAACTGATTATTTTCCCAGCATTATAATGTAGAAAAGTATAAGTAACGGCTTTCTGTCGATCTAAAACTTTAACTCAGTTTTTCTCCACAGATTCTGTCAGGCCTGCTGAGTTTCTTCAACAATTCATGTCTTTGGTTCAGATTTACATTATCAAAGAAAAATTAAAATCAATATTCTGTTGATCGCTTCATTTTTAAAACCCATCAGAAAATAAAACTGGTTACACTCTCAGACACAAATATACACTACACCGACTATGCACATGCAAACAAGCAAAACCACTTTCAAATTTAGGCCGTGGCAGACCCAAGACCGAACGTCACAGTATTGTATTCGAGTCTAGACAACGCGTTGGGAATTCACGTTTTCGCGACCTGCCAAATGCACAACTGTCAAATTGACTGACTATAACAAGCTCCATCGAAACAGCCTGTCCTTGGCAGAGTGGGAGCGGGAGAATAATATTGATTAACAGATGTGTTTTCAACTACAAATTCACTCTGTCATCACGACCACGTTATTACATCTCAGGAACAGTACCTGACTGTACCGCACCTCAGCAGAAAGTGATAACTAGATGCTGGAGATCAAAGTCAACAAGTGTCGCACTTGGAAATCACAGCCTGTCAGGTAACATCTGAAGAGCGGGGAATCGACGATTCAAGCATTCCTGATGAACATCTTGTACGCGAAACATCGAATTTCCTGCTCCCCGGATGCTGCTTGATCAGCACCACACTTTTTGACTCTGTTCCCACCTCAGCTGATCTGCTTCGGAAAATTGATGATGAACTTGCCAGCATTCAGTTTGAATTTTCTGTCACATGTTTGACAGCTTGCAACATTCCATTCCTCATAAAACTCAGATCATTCAAATTACTAAATAAAGATAAACTGTGGATGCAGGAAATCTAAAACACAAGCATAATTGCTGGAGAAACTCTGCATTCTCTGAGATCAACTGAATATTTGAATATTAAACTGTGAACAGGAAAAGAAAAAGCTGCAATTTGATAACTACAACACTTCGTTTCTCCAAAAAAAGACATCATGAAATGCAGTGTTTCGATTAGGCTCTCACCGTCTCAAGTGCTGATAGGAGTGGGGAAATAAATGTTGGCCCAGTCATTGCTGAACAAAAGAATTAAAAGACTTATTGCGTTCCTAATCAGTTGCTACCCCGGCAGACCATATTAATGTGATTCACAAAACAGGACAGCCAGGTCCCTCTGTATTTCAGAGTCCTGTAATATCTAATTTATTGAATGTTCCTGCGAACATCAAATTCTCCAATTCATACTGCATTGGTCAATATTTTGCTCACAAGCTTCCTCATCTCGACATCACTCATTTTTTATATCCCTAACGTTCCCTTCACGGTTTACCTTTCAAACTATTTTCCCAAATACATGCCCATTTTTTTTAAAATCGAAGACTAAGCTGAGATGGTGTCTTTTGGAAATCCAAATATCTCTCTATCACACTTTGTCCGTTGTTTAGTGTGTCCGTGTGAAACGCGTTAAACTTGTGCCCTCTCGTTTTGAATTCCACCATCCTGTGTAAAAACAAGGCCTAGGCCAGTCATCGATCCAACCCAAATCATGATTTTAGAAACGCCCAGAAGTTTACACACCATCCTGGTACACTGCTGGAAAAAGCCCCTGCTCAAACACTCACTCCTGACAACTCAAGCCCTCTCGACACTGTAACATCCTTGTAAATCCTTTCTGCACTCTTTCAAGTTTTAGAATATATTTCCTGTTGAAGGTGATCAGAATTGTCAGCAGTATTCTAAATGTGGCTCCACTAATGTTCTGTCCAACCAGAACATGACGTGGACTTCAATAATCAATGTTCTGACTAACGAAGGCAAGCGTGCCAAATGCTTTCTTCACGAACTTTTCTCCATGTGACACCTATTTTCCTGCTCCCATAATCTTTGTCATGACTTATAAAGTCGTGCTTGTCTTCTTAACTACTTTTTTCTGCTGCCTTCACAAATCTGTGGACCCACATGCAAAGTCACTCTGTTCCTTTGGGTTTCCCAGTGCCCTACCGTTCTTTGAGTACTCCCATGACGTGTTACTTACAAAATGCATCGCCTGATGTTTTTATTGTTATTTCCAGCTCCCCCTATCTGCCCATTTGACAAATTCACCTCTGAAATCCTGGAACCTAAGACCTTCTTCCTCACTGTTTACCACTTTGCCAATCTTCATATCCTTCTCAAAATGTCTTATCATTTCCCCAACATTATTTCAGTATTGTTTATATGCAATCACAAACATTAAGGGACACAACATTGAAGCTTGTGGTACACCACTGAATACCAGTTCCACGTCTCAGAAACAGCACCTTCCTTTGTCTCCAACCACTCAAATAAGTTTGGATCCACCTTACCACGTGACGCTGTATCCCTTTCTAATAACCCTGTTAACAGTCTCCGTTGTGGGAACTTGTAAAAGGCTTTTTAAAATCCTCATAAACTAAATCAATGTCACTATCCTCGTTTACACATCTCATCACTTCCTAAAACAAAAATTAACCTGATCTGTCAGGCATGAATTCCTCTGACAAAACCATGCTGACTCTCGCTGGTCAAACTTTCTCTGAAGAAGTTGCAATTAATTCTCTCGTTAAGAGGCTTCTGCAAACGTTTCCCTACATGTGATGTTCGACTTACTGCTCTGTAATTTGCTGCATTACTTCGCCAGCCTTATTGAAGACTGGAACCACGTTAGTCGTCCAGAAATCCTCTGACCACCTCCAGGAGTCCAAAAGGGAATGCAAAACATTGGTCAGAACACATGTAATTTCCTCTATAGTCTCACAAAACAACGTGAGAAACAACCCCATTCCCAACTCGCATTTGCCCAATTGTAGCCTGTCAAAACATCCAATACCGTCTTAGTCGCGATGTGAAACGGCTCAGAAAAATCTCAGTCCCCCGTCCCTGCATTCTGTACCCATATATTACCACACAAGGACTGTTCCCCGGCTGCATATGTAAGGTGATTCACTCAGTTATCCCATTTACTGACACAACTGTACTATCACACTGGAGGGAGACCATTCAGATATTATAAGTGGAAAAAACTGTTTCAGTCTTTGCGCCTATAAATCCTTTCGCTTTGATAACCAATGGCACATTGTCACAGTGAGAAAGGGTTTTAGTGTTATCTATCTGAAAAATATGTCACTGAGTTCCACCTTCTGCAGAAACTCTTGTCAGTTCAGATTTGGCATGAGTTATTTTTTTCTCTCTCTCTTTCTGTTGTTGATCGCATTCAAAATAGAACTGCATGACAAATCCCATACAAATGAATGCTGTATTAATAGACCTAAGAAGTTGATACCTCTGGCTCACATTGCAATAGGAGGAATCAACAAGAGAAATTTTCAAAAGGAACAGAGTACTGTCTTCAGTACAGAGGATCATTGAGCACGGACGATCTCAGGCTAACAAAAGGGCACACGCACGACCTTTGTTCCTCATCATTCACAGTGTCAGATGGCCTGAGACAGAGATCTGCGACAAAGAACAGGTTGAAAAGCAGAAGGTGCTGGAACAGCTAAGCAGGTTTGGCAGCATCTGAGAAGTGAAATAAGAGTTAGCATTTCCGGTCCAGTGACTCTTCCTCAGAACTGATGGTACCCTAAGAAATGTTGACCTATCTGCAAAGATAGGGTGATGCGGTTGGGGTAAGAAGTAAACGGTAAGTTAGTGTAGAACTCAAAGAGAGAGAAGAAGAATTGGGTAAACTAATGGATAATGATCAAGCTGAGAAGGTGAGTAGCTTTTTATGGAGACTGTTAGTGACTAAACATAGATAGTGTGTAATGGCTGCATATGTGATGGCAAGGAGTGATGTGTGAGGTGGAGGGCAAGGAGATGGATGAGTTCAGGACCTAAAGGTATTGAAATTGATGGAGTTTGGAGGGCTGCAGCATCCCCAAATGGAAAATGAGATGTTGTTCTTCACGCATGTACTGAGCTGCTCCGGAACACTGCAGTAAGCCTGAGACAGAGATGTTGGCCAAGGAACGGGCTGGTCCGCTAATGAGGCGGGGAAGTGATAGTTTAGGGTCTTTCTTGAAGATGGAACTTGGATTTTCTGAAAAGCAGTCACTCAGTCCACTCATCATTTCCCAAGATAGTGGAGACAACATAGCGAGAAGTGAATGTAGGAGACAGTTTTGTGCGAAGTGCAGGCAAAGTGCTTCTTCACCTGGAAGATGTGTTTGGGCTCTTGGATACTGAGGAGGGAGGACGTGAATGGACAGTTGTGGAGAAACAAGATGTTAAAAGGAAGGATTATTCAAGAGATGTTATGAGAGATGTTGGAAATCATGAAGCTAAGAAATCTATCATGAAGACAGTTTACCAAATGATTGTAGCAATTGGAACAAGGTTGACGAGTTAATGATACAAATCATTATGAATTAATATGTTTTAGTAGCCGTTACGGAGACATGGTTACGGGGTGGTCATGACTGGGAGTTAAATATCCGGGGTTTTCAGGCTTTTTGGAAAGACAGACAGGAGAGTCTGATATTAAAGGACAACTCCAACGTGGTACTGTGAGATGGTATAGGTTCTATAGAGAATGAGTTTGAATCCATTTTGTTGGAAATTATAAATTCTAAGAAGAAACTTTCACTGATAGGCGTAGTCTGTAGATCACCAAATAAACGATTACATTGGGGAGGTGAATACACAAAGAAATAAGTAATGCTGGTCAAAATGGGCCGGTTATTAAATTTGGGGATTTTAATCGACATGTAGATTGGTCGAACTAGCTCAGTCTGTGTTGCCTTGAGGAGGACGTTGTTGGATTTAATCGTGATGGTTTTCCTGAACAATATGTCAATGAAACGGCGAGGTGGCAAGCTATTGTCGATCTGGTCCTCTATAGTGAGACAGGAATAATCAAATACCTAATCGTTAAGGATCTGCTTGGAATGAGTGATCACAGTATGGTTGTATTGATAATGCAGATGGAGAGTGTGAAGTTAAAAACCAATGCCAGATTCCTGTGTCTGTACTAGGGGCTCTACAATAGAACGAGGAGGGCCTGGCTTAAGTAGACTCAAAAGAAAAAAAAGGTGGGTCAGCTGATGAGCAGAGCTTTCAATTATATTTTTCAAAATGATGAGCAAAAGTATATTCCAATGTAAAGGAAGGACAGTAAGAAAAGGTGTAATCTGGCACGGTTGTCTCAAAAAATAAGGGAGACCATCAAATTCAAGGAGAAGGCATACAAAGTGGTTAAAATCAGCATGAAACTGGAAGATTCGGAAAGCTTTCTCGGTCAACAAAATGCCACAACAGTGCTGAAAATAACCGTAAGAAAGAACATGATAAAAGAAAACTCGCACAAATTATAGGGACGTTTAGCTGAAGTTTAGACAAAAAAAAGAAAAAGAGTGGTTAAAGTGAACATTTGTCCTTTAGGCGTTTAGTTATGGGATGTGATGAAATGGCTGAGGCATTGAACAGTTACTTTGTATTGTTCTTCACTGTGGAAGACACTAATACATGCCAGTAATTGAAAAGAGATGGATGTCGGTGAGGACCTGGAAACAATCCTTATTTCGTAAAAGCTAGTGTTGGGTAAACTAATACAGCTAAGGATACAGTCTCCTACCCCCGATGGAATGCATCCCAAGGTGCTAAAATATTTGGCGGGGGAAATAACAGGTGTACTGGCGGTAATCTTGCAAATTCGCTGGACTCTGGGGCAATTCGAGCAGATTGGAAAACAGTAAATCTGATGCCACTGTTTAAAAAAAAGGAAGGAAGACAAGAGAGGGGCTTATAGACCCACTCGCTAAACTTCTGTAGGAGAGAAGGTGCTTGAGTCTACTATCAAGGAAGGAATAAGAGGTCACTGCGATAGAGATTGAACAGACACAGCACGGATTCATGTAGGGCAGGTTATGATTTACAAATATATTGGTATTCTATGAAGACATGACTAGTATGGTGGACAATGGGGACTCAGTGAGTATGGTGTACCTGGATTTCCAAAAGACCTTCGACGAGATGCGCACAAGAGGCTAATGCATAAGGTAAGGATGCATGGTGTTAGTGGTCGAGTATCAGCATGGACAGAGGAATGGTTAACTAACAGGAAGCAAAAAGTGGCGATAAATGTGTCCTATTCTGGCTGGCAACTAATGAATAGTGGTGTGACTCAGTGATGGGTTTTGGAACTGAAATTATTTACAATTTATATAGATAATTTTTAGTTGGGGACAATGTGTAGCACGTCCAAATTTACAGATGACACGAAAATGAATGGCAGAGGACAGTGTGCAGAGGAATGTGAAACTTTGTAGAGGAAAATAGTTACATTGACAAAGTGAGCAAAGGTTCGGCAGATGAAATGTGAAGTCATCCATTTTGTTAGAGGTTACAGGAGAAAGGGTTATTACTTGTCGACTAAAATGTTGAAGCATGCTGCTACACAGGGGGACGTGGGTGTCCTTGTGCATGAATCACAAAGGTCGGGTCTGCAGGTACAACAAATAATTAGGTAGGCAAATGGAATGTTGTCTTTCATTACGAAAGGGGGTGAGGTTAAAAGAAGAGAGGTTATGTTGCCGCTGTACAGGGTGCTGGTGAGGACATTCCTAGAGTCCTGTGAGCAGGTTTGGTCTCATTACTTGAGAAAGGATGGACTGGCACTGGAAGTGGTACAGATGGGGTAGACTGGGATAATGCCGGAGTTGAGGGGATAGGGTTATGAGGAGAGACTGAGTAGATTGGAATTATACTCATTGGAATTCAGAAGAATTAGGAGAGACCTTATAGAAATATGTATAATTTCGAAGGGACTATGTAAGATAGAAGTAGAAAGGATGTTTCCACTGGCGGGTGAAATTTGGAAAAGAGGGCACAGCCTCAAGATTAGACGGAGCACATTCAGCACAGAATGGATAAGGAACTTTTTAACCAAATGATTGTTACTCTTTGGAATCCTCGATTCCTGATGAAGGATTTTTGCATGAAAGGTCAATTTTCCTGCTCATCAGATGCTGTCTTACCTGCTACGCGATTTGCAGCATCACACTCTTACCTTTAATCTCCAACATATGTCGTCTTCACTTTCAAAATGAGAATTCTTTGCCCAGTGAAGTACTTGACACCACTTCAGTAAACGTTTTTTAAGACCATGATCTTATTTTTGAACAAAAAAGGAAGTAAGGGATACAGTGAGAGGACGGGTAAATGGATCTGAGCGCACGAAATGATCAGCAATGAACGTATTGAATGGCGGAGCAGGCTCTAAGGGCTGGAGGACTTACAGCTGCTCCTATTTCTGATATTTCATGACTGCATGTTTCACATCTTCAGCCATTGCAGGGGAAGATTCCACAGTGCCATGTGGGTAGGTGTTGGGAGTGAAGGCAGAATGCACCAGTGTGTCCCAGATGGAAGGTTACATGCAGAAGGCAGAGAAGGGAGGTAAGAGGAATATGTGTGTGGTGATGGCATTTTGCTGGAGCTGGTGGATTTGCAAAAATAAATCGATGATCACTTGAAGCACCACAGCGCATAAAGCTACAGAACAAGTTCTGGAAAATAGGATGGCAGTGGATAGGTGCTTGATGCCTGACATTGGCAAGAAGGGCCAAAAGGCCTCCCTCCTTGCTGTGAAAGTCCCAGTTTCTATGAGAAATTAATTGAACCAGCCTTTTGTGGCCACAAGATCAATCAGAATCCGGGATTTCTTTATCAAGTAATACAATTATTTTTTCGTTGAAGCCTATCTATCAGATTGCCTGCCATTACACACCACCTACGAATAGCAACTAAATACCTTCATTAAACGATTTTCACTCTCCTAGCCAGATCGTTATCCACTGCATTGTCCAACTGTTCTTCTCCTTCTTTGGGTTCATTCCCCACCTGTCGTTTATTCCTTTACAAGCCAGAATTAAGAAACATAACTGAATACTCCTTATTTGCCTGAATGAGTGCAGTATTGAAAAGCATGTTGCAGGAGAAGCACAGCAGATAAGGCAACATCCAAGTCGGAAGATACATTTCAGTCAGAACCTCCTTGAGGACTACTCAGTGCTGTTCTAACAATAATGCATAGCCCAACACCACCCAGAACAGAACAGCCAAATTGATCAGCACCGCATGAAAGAAACAACATCGACACAGATCCACTTCCTCCACCACCAAACACTCAGGCATGCAGGTTATACCATCCACAAGATTAAGTGCAGAAATTCACTGCGCCTCCTTAAACAATACATTTCACATTCTCAATCACGTCCATCTCAAAGGTAAAGGACGACAGGTGGGTAGGGCAACCCGAAAAACTAGTTATTATACTGACCTGGAAATATTTTGCCATTCCTCCCCTGTCATTTCAATAACATTCTGGATTTCCTTCCCTTACAATGTGGATGTACTGATAGCCCATGGACAACAAGGGTTCCAGAAGGCTGCTCACCATCACCTTGTCCAGTCAAATTAGGAATGAGCAATACATGCTGACCCTGTTTTGAATATACACATCCGAAAGAAGAATGACAAATAAATGCTTTGGTGTTTTTTTTTAAAAACTAGCTCTTACTAAGCTATTTCTGTTTTAATTTCAGAATTATTAAAGATGAGGATTATCATTGGAAACTGATACGACACATCACATCGGTATCTGATGGAGTTGTTCAGTTTGAAGTAGCCTGAACACGTCGGCCTTTGAAAATGAAGGAGAAAACAACATTGCGAGTCGAGTAAAACCATTCACATGTGCTGTCTATGGGCGGGGCTTCATCCAATCATCGAGACTGCCAAGATATAAATGGAGGGACGCTGGAGAGAACCTTTGGAAATGTGCTGACTGTGGAAAGTATTCAATTATTCGCCTGCTATAACAATTCATCTGGCCACACTGGGAAAAAGCATTTCACCTGTTCTGAGTGTGGGAAGCGATTTATGCAGTAATCTAACCTGATTCTGCACTAATGCATTCACACTGAGGAGAGACTGTTTAAAAGTTCAGAGTGTGGGAAATGCTTTCAATCAACACTCTCCAAAACTGAGGTATCACCAATGTGTTCATACTGATGAGAAATAAATCAAGTATTCTCACAGTGGAAATGGGGTCAGCCCGTCATCTGATCTCACTTTTCATCTGGGAACTCACTGAAGAGAGACCGTACACCAGCTGTAAGTGTGGGAAAGGATTCACTCAAGCATTTGGTCAGATGAGACACCAGCAGTTTCACACAGAGAAGAGACCATTTGTCTGTTGTGCGTGGGAAGAAATTACTTGATTTCAGCAACCTGCTGAAATACAAGCGAGTTCACACTGGTGAAAGGCCATTCACCTGCTCTGAATGCGGGGAAGGATACACTCCATTAACACGCTGAGACACCAGCGAATTAACATTGACAAGGGGCATTTATATGTTTCATTTTTGGGAAAGGATGCACTTAAGTCTTCCATTCTGCTAATACACCAATGGGTTACAAGTGAAAAGAAACCGTTTAAATGTCCAGAGTATGGGAAGTTTTTTATGTTTCCAGGAACTGAACTCCCATCAACGTGTCCACATTGATGAGAAACCATTCACGTGGTCTCACTCTGGGACTGACTTCCCACTGTGTATCGACACAATTTAACTGCTGCGTCTCCTCAAGCAGTGATTAGACTTCTCAAGGACTTCCATTGCAGTGAAACACAGTCAGTAATTCTGAATGCGTCAAATCAATTTTTAATACACATCAAGTTTGAACAACTAAGGAAGTGCCCAAGAACAGAGTGCAAATGCATATCCACCATTGGAGAGAAAATGGGGAAAACTGTATATTTGATGTGATTGATACTTGAGCAATTAAAACCCAGTTCAAGTAAAGGGGCTATTCACATCCAATGAAGTAAACGACTGCTGATAGAATGAACACAGTTCATTTCTGTATACAATACCAGCAGGATGCAATCACATTTGACCTCACTAGAATGCGTGTACCACCATCGATGTGCAGGCCATAGGAGCTGCTCTCTTCATTAGAGACAAAAGTGACTGGTGATGATTTAACCAGTGGGCTCCCAGACCTCAGACAAAGGAAGAGGTTGAGAAGGACAGTTGCTTATCGTATTCTCAACCCGTTCATGTGAACGGCACCCATGCTGTCAGCATCACACTACTTTACAAACAAGCAACCTAGCCAACTGAGCTAAACCAATACCTCCTCACTGGTGTGTCACATGTGCGGATGAATTATTGAATCCATTGCTACACATAGTGTAGGTGAACGGCCTCTACCCATAAAGTGTTCACTGTTGTTTCATCAAAGCATTGTTACTCCTGAAGCTCTTTTCCCAGTCAGAGCATTTACTTTTTCTCGCAATGGTATGAACAAGCCCATATCTGCTGAAATTGGAGAACAAAGTGAATCCCTTTCCACACAAGGGGCGAGGGTTTGTCACTGATGTGAATAATCTGTGCTCACTGAGTACAGATGACCACGTGAATGACCACCAACACTCAGTGGAGGTGTATGGTCTCCATCCAGTGTTGATCAAGTTTGTGCATCTGAAACTTTACTGATTTAATACACCTCTTCTCAAGCACAGAGCAGAAGGATGTACACGCTCCAGTTTCAATTCGACTGGTTGACATTAGAATAAATTGTGGAGGTCATCCCTGCCCAAACGGAGCGGAAAAGCGTCTCTCCCAGTGACGAAGACATATGTGCGACATTAGACTGGATCCCCTCGCGAAAGGTTGCCCAAAAATGGAACAGCTGAACGAGTTATCGCCCATGGGAATAACTTGATGTTGAATTCAGACCTCTAAATTTCAGATCTGAGAAAATCTTAAAGATTTTTCCCCACAGCCAGAGGAAAGGTCTCTTGTCAGTTTAAACCCTCAGCTGTTACACGAGGCTGAATGACAGAGTAAATCCCTTTACACACATGGAGCACGTCAACAGTCTATCCTCAGAATGTCTGTGTCGCTGAGATTTCAGCTGGTCTGAGCAGCTGTAATCCTTCAAACAATCCAGAAAATTCCTTGTTGCTGATCTCTTTATATATATGTCTAAGTCCGATGATCTGTTGAATCCTTGACCTTAAACACAACAAAGGTATGACTTCTCTTCAGATCTTTTAAATAATGTTAATTGGATTATGTGAAATATTTTCTGCAGTCATTGCACTGGATTACTCACAATGTAGAGTGTCTCTGTGTGTGTGTGTGTGTATGTGTTTGCATGTGTGTGTGTGTTTGCATGTGTGGAAATGTGCTTGCATGTGTGTGTTTGCATGTATGTGTGTTTGCATGCGTGTGTCTGTGTTTGCATGCGTATGTGTGTGTGTTTGTGTGAGTTCGCGTTTTACAATCACACTGCCATTTGAAATCTTTTTCCACAGACATACCAGAAAAATATATAGCCTTCATGGCCTGCTGAATTTCGTGACTCCGTTGGATCTTGGATCAGTATATTCATGCTTGATTTGACTCACTCAACTTCAATTCATTCAAACTCGGTATTTGCCGAGAGATGCGAGGGAGGAGCGAAGGACTTCTGGGAAGGTGAGTTTTACTGTTAAAATTCCTTAGATTTGGTGTCGGGGCCTCCATTTGACCCGAGGTGTGAGGCAGGAGTGAAGGACTGCTGGGACGGTGACTCTGACCTTTGAAAAAGCTTTGTTCAGGTGTCGGGACCTCTATTCTCCGAGAGGTGCGACGGAGGAGCGAAAGACTAAAGGTAAGTCTAAAGGTTTAAAAACCTTAGTTCAGGCATCGGGACCTGCACTTGCCGAGGGGTGCGAGGGAGGAATGTAGGAATTTTGGGAAGGTGACTCTAACGATTTAAAAACCTTAGATCAGGCGTCGAGGCCTCTATTTGCTGAGACGTATGATGGAGGAATGAAGGACTTCTGGGAAGTTCAGTCCAATGGTTTAAAACCTTAGATCAGGCGTCGGGACCTCCATTTGCCGAGAGTTGCAAGGGAGGAGTGAAGAACTTTTGTAAAGGTGAGTCTAAAGGTTTAAAAACCATAGTTCAGGCGTCGGGGCCTCCATTTGCCGAGAGTTGCAAGAGAGGAGTGAAGGACTTCTGTAAAGGTGAGTCTAAAGGTTTAAAAACATTAGTTCAGGCGTCGGGGCCTCCATTTGCCGAGAGGTGCAAGAGAGGAGTAAAGGACTTCTGGGAAGATGAGCCTAACGGTTCAAAAACCTTCGGTGAGGCGTCGGGGAATCTATTTGACGAGAGGTGCAAGGAAGGTGCGAAGGACTTCTGGGAAGGTGAGTCTAACGGTATGAAAACCTTTGATCAGGCGTCGGGACCTCCATTTGCTGAGTGGTGCGAGGGAGAAGCGAAGGACTTTTGGGAAGATGAGTCTAACATTTTAACACCTGGGTTCAGGCATCGGGGCCTCCATTTGCCGAGAGGTGTGAGGGAGCAGCGAATGACTTCTGGGGAGTTTTTAACTGCGTGACGTCGAAACCAGAGGTCTTTCACCATCAGGCCGCCCTCCTACCTACCTCCTCTAACCTTACTAAAATTCTGTAAACTAGATAAGTTTTCAGGTTCGTGTTTTTTTTTTCTCCCTCTTCACTTCCATTGTTTAGATCGTGCGGAATTTCAGATTAGCGGGATATGGATGTCAGGGCAGTCGCATGTTCCTCCTGCAGCATGTGGCAGGTGAGAGACACTTTCCATGTTCCCGTCGACTACATCTACGGGAAGTGCAGCCAACTCCAGCTCCTTGAAAACCAAATTAGGGAACTGGAACTGGAGGTGGATGAACTACGGATCATCCGGAGGCTGAGGGGGAAACTGAGAAGATGTACAGGGAGGTGGTCAGTCCCCAGACACAGGATAAGGACAGCTGGGTTACTGTCCGGGGGAGTAAATGGAACCGACGGTCAGAGCAGGAATCCCCTGTGGTCAATCCCCTCAGAAATAAGTATACTGTTTTGGATACTGCTGGTGGGGACAGCCTACCACAGGAAAGCCATGGTTGTCAGGTCCCTGGCACTGTGGCTCAGAAGAGAAGCGGGGGAATAGAAACGCGCTCGTGGTAGGGGATTCAGTAGTTTGGCGGATTGACAGGAGATATTGTGGTCAGGAAAGGGACTCCTGGAAGGTATGTTGCCTCCCTGGTGCCACGCCCCGGGATGTCACCAATCGAGTTTGCAAGATTCTGAAGTTGGAGGATGAGCATTCAGAAATCATAGTACATATTGGCACCAATGATATCGACATGAAAGTGATTGACTAACTGAAAAGTGACTACAGACAGTTAGGTTGGAAGCTGAAGAGCAGGACGAGTAGAGTAGTGTTCTCAGGTTTGTTACCCCTGCCACGAAATAGTGAGCTGAGGAACAGTCAGCGAATGGAACTTAACACGTGGCTGCGAGGCTGGTGCAGGAGGGACGGCTTCAGATACCTCGACCATTGGGATACCTTCTGGGGAAGGTGGGACCTGTACATGAAGGACGGGTTGCACCTGAACTGTAGGGGTACAAATGTCATGGGTGGGAATTTTACTCGTGCAATTCGGATGTGTTTAAACTAGCTTGGCAGTGGTGTGGGAGTCGCATCCACATGTCTGAGAGGGGGTCAGCTGCAGACAGGACCGGGACAGGATATATTGAATCTATCTGGAAGGTTTCTATTCAATAGTGCACCCAAGAATGTTGTTCATGGAGGATTCAAGAATAAATTTGGTGTTGAATGTCAAAACGGGAAACTCAGATTGTATCTTGATGAAGATGGACATTGCCAGGCATTTCTGTGATATGACTGTTATTTGCCACTTGTGCAGATTTTGTATGATATGTAGGTGTTGTTACAAATTAATATACGATTTTTGGGAATTTTTTTTTAGCGCATGTTGAGATTCCGGCTGAAAAGTTGTTCTCAATTAGGACACATCTACCAGCTCAGCTAGCAAACATAAAACCTGAACATATGCATATGCGCGACTTCAGTATCTGAGCAGTTGAAAATGATGCTGAATGTTGTCCAGCCGTCAACCAACATTCCCACCTCTGAAGGGAAATCATTGACAAAGCAGGTGAAGATGGTCGGCCAAGACCCCGACCCAAAGGAACGCCAAAGGGAAAGTGTGGACTGCATATGTTAGAAATCAGAGTAGAGAGATTGTTGTTGGAAAAGCGTGGGATGTCAGGCAGCATCCGAGGAGCAAGAGAATGACGTTTCGGCCATGTGCCCTTATTGCTTGTGAAGTTCGGATGCCGGAAACGTCGACTCTCCTGCTCCTTGAATGCTGCACGACCTGCTCTGCTTTTCCAGCACCACACTCTCGACCCTTTGTAACTCCACTCTGACAAAGAAGGTCTGGATTCTCAAGCACCACCGGCTTCACAAGTGTGTCATGACACGTCTGAACAGGTTGGTTAAAAATGTCACCTGCAGAAATATCCAGAGTTTAAAGCAGACTGTGGTATTTTTGACAAATACACCGGTATGTTCTGCTGCGAAAAAGGCTATGAGCCAGGATAGCGCACCACCAAGGAAATGGATTCTGAAGAAAAGGCACGCAAGACTGGAATTGTTATCTATGTTTCTCTGTCCATATATACTGCCAGACCCGCTGACTTCCTCCATCCCTTTCTGTTTTAGTCTCAGATTTTCAATCTTTGCATGAATCACCCTCAGTTACAAACCCGTACTAGGACGTCACCGTTCCGCCCAGCCATGCGTTCAGAACCTCAGCTAGAATGGCAGCTGTTTACCTTGGAACTACAAAGCATGTACCCAATATTTATTTTTCAAGGTGCTTGATTTTTGCTGGAAGTGTTTTTAAATGTTCTTGGCCTGAATCCCTCTCTCCAGGCTCTTCAGCCATAACGTCTGGAAAAGTGCATCTCTCCCATTTACCACGGAGGTGAAGCCAGCATGCGAATGCCCCTCGCTCTCCTGTAATAAGTACAGTCTCAAGGCGTGTAATGCTGGGTAATTATCCGGCCATTGAATCCAATTGTTACAGAATGTTGATTATATTCATTCCTAATTTTCTCTTTCCTGCATTTCAAGCTTCTGCTTCCAAATGATCTTTGGAAAACATAATTGGCTGGTGAAAAGTCATCTTAAATGCATGCATCTACCGCATCTCTTAAACCCTCTCGTTAACATAACCTTATCATTAAAATACTTGACTCCTCACACCATTTTGTAAATTCCCATCCCGAACTGACAGTGCTGGATTTTGGAAAGTTCTTTAACATATAGATGGTTGGAACTCAAATGAATAGATGTAAATGTTTCTTCTGAATGTCTCTCAAACCATTTATTTTATCATCTCATTTTACAGAAAAGTGGAAGGCACGAAAACTGAAGTATTTCTCTGATCCCATTACTGTGTTATATTTTCAGCTACAGTAGATGTGAATCCATGATCATCCATAGCTCTGCTCGCGATCTTTGCCATTGTCCAAACTGTCGTATCTTTAATAATGAAGATTTTAACTCTGTGTGTTAGTTTGTGTTATTTCTTCCAATCATGTTTAAATGAGGGTTGCATCGCTGCAGGTCCCTCAGCTATGTGCTGCTGATTTATTCCACTCGTAGACGTGGTCTCTTTGACAAGCATCACTCGGACTCTCCTCAGCTCCTGCATGCTCCTTCTTGGGTTTTGGGGATGAGGCTATGAGAACACACAGAAGGATAGGAATTCAAAGGTATCAAGAGAGATAGTTGTCCTCTTGACAGAGTGAGGGGACCCGGCAGGAACACTATCCCACTATGGACTTTCAACAGAGAAGCAGAGAAACCATTTGTATTTTTATGGGTGGCGAGTGGGCCTTCGGGATGAAGGCGGTAGTAACAGACATTTGCTTGAAACCTCTTGGCTCCACTCCACGTGGAAATGGAAAAATGTGTGGGAATTACAGTCGTGAACCAATTATAAGGGGAGGAGAAGGAGTTTCATAACTTTCCTACCACAGTGCAATAGGATCTGTGGTTTTCTCGTTGTTTGGTGAAAGGATCTCTCAGAGTGGTTACATGATATTCTGACAGAGTAAGGGATGAGCGGAGGGCCTATTTTGACTGGTCGTTGGGCACATTGGCACCAACACTATGTGCGCAAAATAGGGGTGAGGACGTAAGGGCAGACAGCAGCGAGATGGGAAGCAAGCTCAACACTGTGATCTCAAATGGGGTGATCTTAGGATGATGTGCAGTGCCACCTGCCCGTTAGTGTAAAAACAGAAAGGTATATCGCGCAAAGATATGGCCAAAGAGACGGCGCTAGAGGGAGAAGGAGTGGAGTGAGTGGACACCATTTCTTGCAGTGAAGGAATCAATCCACACTGGAGGCATGACAACTGGGCAGGGACTGAGATCATTGGGGTCGTGGGGCGGTGTGTTGGTTATTCACCCAGGCATATACAAGGACTGTTTAGCTAGAATGGCAGTGTGCACCCTGTGAGCAAACCTGGTAAGAATGGGCCTCGGGAAAGCAAAAAGACAGGATTCCATAGGAAACTGGACATTTCGCTTTATAAAACGCTGGAAGCAGCTCTGAAAAGTTCCAACTTATAATCCTCTGGTTTAATGAGGACTGTGATTAACAATGCCTGTTTATAATGTGAGTTTAGCAGTTCACTGCTGTTTGCTAAGAGTCTGTCCGACGATCTGGAGAAATCGAGGCCATTACCTTTTTTTTAAGTCTCGCTGGAGCTGAAACGACGAGAATCGTTGCGTGCAAGTCTGTTTCTGAGTGAGGCTATTTCCTGGAGCAGTGCAGCTGGCGTTAGCTGCAGTGGTTTGGGTCCACCTGTGGACATGAGCAATGCAACAGCACTCACTGTGAATGGCCTGGTAAGGCAATGCAGGAAGAAACCTCTCACTCAGCGTTAAGTCATTCGCATGAGGAACAGTAAATTGAGCAAAGTGTCGAACAGAATTGCTAACAGATGTTTCGATGACCCCTATCCATGTGCAATGTCGTCTGTTTGCAAAAGTTTATTCAGCAAGTGAATTAAATTTCTAACCAGTAATGAGATCTAGAGGACAAGGCGAAAATTTTCATGGGAGATGTTACTGCGTGAATTTACATTGACAACGATCACATCAAATACATTCAGATCTCCCCCACCCCCACAGCCCCTCATTCTGTTGGAAAAGCTGCCATTTTGTTTCCCATGTGGAATGGACAAACGTGTATTCATCTGAAAATGTGTTAGTGTTTGACAATGTATCTCTGAGAGTCATTGAGAGCATATATGGAAAGGTAAGATTTAAAATGACATAGCTTCGTCCAAACTCAGGATGACTTTGAAACTAGCAAAACTGTGCCAGAAACAAGAACCTATTTTTAGACATGCTTGGCCATTTTTGAAACTTTTGGACCTAATGTGTTCAGTTTTCCAACTATTGGCTGGATGCCTGAAATGTTTACTACAAGTCAAGGTGTACAGTTGCGTGCCAATGTTTCAATCACACTTTTTTTCACTTTTCTGTTCACTGAAATTACTCCATAGAGGCCAGCATCCTATTACTCAGACAATCCTCATGACAAGTGTGCAACACTTGACATCAGTTCGTCTTCCTCAGAGCCAGCTCTCAGAGAGGAAAGAATCTCCCACACTTTAATTGGACCTGCCAGCCAATAATCACTGTATGAATCATATCAAATCATCCTCTACGAATTACACATGGCTGACCTTGTTTTAATCCCTACAAAACAATTACCATTAGCTATTCAAGCATAGAAATACATCATAAGCATCACACGTGGAAAGAAAAGCTCATTCAGTTGCATTGATTGCCTCATTTGCAATTGTAGCAGCAGGAAGAGGAACTCAACTTTTAAGTGGAATAAACAGTAAGACAAAGAGAGATATGGGTGGGGGAGAGACAGACAGACAGAGAGAGAGAGAGAGAGAGAGAGAGAGAGATTTGTCGCTTGCACAACCACAACAGCTACAAAAAGCTGAAACTAAAACTGTGATTTTGTGGGATGCGTCACAAATCTGGTTTCTTCGTTTGCATCAAAATAAATACAAGGCTTCATAAACGTTTTGTTTTTGTAGGCTTCAGGTCGTGATCTCGCCAATTCTGTCTCAACTTCCATTTCTTTCAGAAAAAAGACAGCATAAAATGCACCTGTCAAAGCCACAGCATCGCCCCATCAGTGATGGTTATGGAACAGATTCGTTTCGGCAAATGAGATTGATATAAAGCTTACTGCCGATCCTGATGATAATGTTCTGAAATATCTACTGTCGTTGCTCTTGTAGACAATAGAGAGTATGAGTTTGGAAGGCGTTGTCTGAACAAAATTGATTATTCTCTCAATTTTTCCACGGCTGCGACTTGTGCGCTGGCGTTCGAGGAAGAGGAATTTTAATTGTTACCAAAGACGACAGCTACTTTGCCAGGGATGCCATTAGACTTCTTGAGCATTATTGAGAAAGCATTCCAACGAGTAAGTTTTGTTGATTATACTTTGCCGATAGTTGGATTCCATCCTCTGGCGACTGTCTTTGTGGAGAATGCACATTCTCTCCGTGTCTGCGGGGGTTTCCCTGAGTATTTCAGTTCCTCCTACAGTCCAAAGATATGGTGGTCAGGTGAATTGGCCTTGCTAAATTGATCACCGTGTTCGGTGCGTTAGTCAGGTGTAATTATATGGTAGGGGAGTGGGTCTGGTTGGGTTATTATTTGGACGATTGGTGTAGACTAGTTGGACCGAAGGTCGTGTTTCCATGCGGTCGGGAATCAGTATATACTGGTTTTCTTGCGAACATTATTTTGCCAGAATGTAGTTGCAATGTCTGGCTCAGAAATAGTGGCTAAACAGCAATGAGCTCCTTGAATTGTCGTGTTTTATTGAATAAAACAAATGCAGCACATGTGGGTCGACTCAGGCTCACCGGGACGCAGGTTAGTAGTTGTCCCGGTAGTGTAAGTTGGGGTGGGTATTGGAGAAAGATTGAAGCAGATAGACACAGATCTGTCCGTTTTGCTGGAAAAAAAACTGGCGTACTCTCTCTGCTGTTGTCGAGTTTTTTCTTTCTTTTGCATTTTTTTCTTTCTCCATGACTGAAGATAACCGATTAAAAAGAAGAATCTGCTTATGGGAACAAAAACGACAAATGCTGGAAAACACAGCAGGTTTGGCAGCATCTCTGGAGAGTAACCAGAGTTAAAGTTGCGTGTCCACTTACACTTCATCAGAACTCATGGTTTTTGGTGATGCTGCTACATTTTAACAGTTGAGGATTTGTAGTTGAACAAAATATACGTTTGGTCAACTTTTATTGGATTAGAAGTGATGCCAATTTTACATTCTTTGTTGTATGTTAACTTTTTTTTAAAAGAATAATGTGTATTTTGCTTAAAGCCAAGTAGTGGAAGAAATCATACATATCTGGAACACTACACTTTTTGCATGCCTTTACATCAATACAGGTCAAGGTCTAGGGCATCTTCTTGATAAGTTTTGAACTGAGCTTGTCCAGTTCGTTATACTTCCCACAGATATCACTGGACTAGATTCTGAAGTTTCAGTTTAATCAAATATGCATCAGAGGAAAGGTTGAAAATCAGAATGAGAAAATGCAGGAAGACAATGGAATCGGTCTCACTCTGTGAGTGACTTCTCTACATCTGGCAACTACAACAGTAACATTTTTAAAAGAAGTACAAAAGATGTGTACTGTCTGTAAAATATAAAAAAATAAACAAAATCTGTTAGAGAAACTTGGCAATTCTGGCACCATCTGTGGAGACAAAGCAGAGGCAACGTATCGAGTCCAGTGACTCTTCATCAGAAACGTCATTCAGATAAGTTGGTACCATGAAGCTATCCATCATTGCTGAGGGATCACTCCTTAACAAACTCCGCTATGTGTGATTTGGTCGGCACGTTTTGTCGTCAATTTGTCTTTTTATTTCTTGAGCAGTTATAATATGTTTTTGAAAACAGTATCATTGCAGCTGATGTAATGTTTTTGGTCAAGTATGTGCAGCGAATATCAATGATGAGATGCACAGCCATGTTAGTGAGGATGTATTTCAATAACATTCCAGGGCCCACTTGAATTGATCAGTTCAGATGATCTTGTTAAACTATCACTTCCAGTCTAATTAAAACAGCTGCTTATCCAAGAAATAGAACATGCAATAATTGGTGAGTTAGAACGCACTCACTATTCGAATATGGCAGCTGTTCGGGTCCCCGGTACCCTCCTTTTTAATTGCTGATCTTGAACATCGCTGTGAGCTCTGTATGTTGTTGTCTGCAGTTCTAATTGATGTATTTCACAACTCCTTGTTGTCCTTAACAATTGAGCAAAGTGAGTTACTCTGTCCACAATGTTACATTGCTTTAGATTGTGTTGTATCAGCAACGAGTTTGCTTTGTTAGTTTCTAGCATTCAGTTTAACAAAAGGGGCATACTGCTTTCAAAAATGTGCTAGTTCTTGTTCTCTCGGGGGTGGTTGTGAGTCTTCACAATTCTGGGCATCAAATAATAAATGACTCTTTTTATGAGAAGAAATCATGAAAGCAGAGCTAGTTTGTTGATAACCAATGAAGTGAAAGAAAAGCAGAGATATTCAGACATATTCAGGAAAGTCGAGATGAGGATAAACGTGTGTGAGTTATGAAATTATCGAATAGCAAAGGAGGCTCTAAGGGCAAAATGATCAACTTATGTATTTTTGGTTGTATCTTCAAAGGGTTAACGAAATGTGATTTTCCTTGTGTGTTTGTGTTTAGAAATGGCTTCTGGTCAAGTGTCAGGGAGCGGGGAGTCATAAATTCTTTCTACTTTTTCCTTGTGAGCCTGGCGATCAGAATAAGAATGATCAAATACCTTTCGTGTGGAAGCAGGCCATTCGGTCCACAGAATCCACACCAATCCTTCAAAAATATCCAACCTAGCTACCCAAAACCTGTAACACCGATTGCACATGGCTGACACTGCACATCCCTGGATGTTATGTGCTATTTACCAAGTGTAACCCACGTTCTGTGCACGTCCTTGCGCTGTGAGAGGAAATCGGAGCTCACAAAGGAAATCCATGCAGACACAGGGAGAATGTACCAACTTCGCGTGGTCGCCTGAGGATGAAATTAAACAGACGTGTCTGGCACAGTGAAGCTGCTGTGTTAACCACTGAGACACTGTGACAAGGAAAATCGTTTAATATACATACTTTCACGAAGAGATCTGTGCTTTTCCGTCCCAAAATTACGCAGAGGAATCTGGAAATCGTCTCACCCTAATCAGAGGCTTATGTGCATTAGGATTTAACAATATTGGCTATCTGTCTGATGTTTTATAATATTGTGCATAACTAAGCCTAAAACAGATTGTCGTAAGATTTCCAGCAAGATGAAAAAAAGATGAGAGATTAATGTAAGTTAGAAAGAAAATAACGTCGAGCACATGCAGGCACAGAAATTGATCAGGAAGAAGTCAGTACAGGTATGGATCTGGGTGGAGCGAGCATGATCGGTAACAGATTAGGAGAGATCAAAGGATGAAGAGATCACACAGACAGAGTGAAGAAAGACACAGGAGGAAGCAACTGCTGGTTTGAGAGGAGACTGTGTTTTGCAGAGTTGAGATGCAGACGCAAAACGGCAATTGGGAGTGTTTGACAGAGAGTGACAGCGAGGGATGGAGAGCAAATTAGAGGGATAGAAAGAGATGAAAAGGTATTGAGATTGATGGGAGAAGCTGTGAACCTAACAGACCATGCACAGTAATTCACGGGAGAAGCTTTTTTTTGTTTCTTGACAAAATCCTGTCTTATTGAGTGATATTGCAATTTGGCCTTATTTTCTACAATTATGTTCCTTTCAGTATGACAGTCTCTTCCAGAAACCTGTTACCATTCCAAAATCTAAACCGCATTTGTGTCCAATGTCGGATCAATTCTTCATAACACAGTATTTGAAACTGAACATAAAAAGGCCTTTCCCACAGAAACCGGAAACAGCCCAAGTCTGATGGGCTGGAAAGCAATTTAATTCTATAAAAATCGGCCGTGTGGAATTAATAAACTTGGTTTGCACCCTTCGCTTACCTGTCACTAACATCAAAGGCCATAGCGATTAATGATTGATACGGCTCTTGAACCATTTACTGTTAGTTTAGTTAAAGAAGCACTGCTGCACTTTAATCCTCCACAGATTGCCGACAGTGTGGAAACTGGCCATTTAGCCAAAACGTCCACACCGACCCTCCGAAGAGTAACCAGCTCCCTACTGTATTACTCTAGCTTTACTCCTTACTTTTGAACTAACATACATACCCTTAAACTATGTGCAATTTATCATTTCCAATTCACCTTACCAACATATCGTTGGATTAAGGAGGAAACCGGAGCTCCCGGAGGAAACCCGCACACACAGGGAGAATTCTTCTTTTTCTTATTGTTTTAAATGGATCCCGACAGTGTGGAAACAAGTCCACATTGATCCTTCGAAGAGTATCCTATTCAGATCCAACCGCCGGCCCGATTACTCTGCATTTCACCTCAGGAATGCACCTGAATTACACATCCGTGAACACTATGGACAATTGCGCTTGGCCAATTCACCTGACGTGCACGTCTTCGGAATGTGGGAGGAAAAACACTCACACGTAGGAAAAACGTTCAAACTCCACACAGGCTGTCGCCCGAGGCTGCAACTGGACGTGGTTCTCTGGTACTGTGAGGTAGCAGTGCTCACAGCTTAGCCATCAGGCCACTGAGCTTTGATTGCGTTGAAATATAAGCAAATATGGCGGAATTGTGGAAGCACCACAGATATCGTAATCTCAGCGTCTCTGTACGGACATCGATTCTCATCCATTCGTAATAGATACATTTGAATTTAATGATTAAATAAACTCGCATAATTGGCAAATGTTCTCCCTTGTTTCATTTCGTGGAGGAAATCAGTCGGCCTATGTGCGACATCAGAAGAGACAAACAAACTGAAGATGCTGAAATCCAAGGCAGACAAGCAGGAGGCTTGGAAAAGAAAGGAAGTCAGGTAGCATCAAGATATCAACGTTTCGGGTGTAACCTTCCTTCAGTCGTTGGGCTGGGTGTAAATGGATCCGCAGATTCGGCGGGGTAGTGGTTGAGGATGGCAGTGTGTTGTGTTCAGGACAGGTGAAATAAAACTAGGGCCGGTCTGGTTGGTTTATTGGAACAATATATTTGTTTATTTCTCGAGGAAATGCTTGATTAGACGAATGGAAGATAGGGAGAGGAGAGGGGCTGGGAATGTTGCTAGGGGATAGGAAAGGAAGCTATTTGAAGTTGAAGAACTCAATGCTGCGTGTCCGGGCTACATTGTCCACAAACAGAGGGCGAGGTGCCATTTCCCACAACCTGCAGTCAGATTCGCTGTGGCAAAGAGGCTAAGGATGGTCATGTTGGAGAATGAGTAGGAAGGGGAATTACAACAGACAACGACTAGGAGGTCAGGTCGGCTCCAGCAGGCCAGGCTGAGATGTTTAGTGAAACGTGGACTCAATTTACGCTTGCTCTCATCGATGACGAGTAGACCTCATCGGGACAACTGGATACAGTAAACTAGTTTGCAGGAGGAACATTTGAACATCAGTTTCACCTGCAAAGGTTGTTTGTGGCCCGGGATGGAGGTGAGTGAGTGATGGTGCGCCAATACGTTTTGCATGCCTTTCAGTCGTATGGGAAGGTTCCTTTGGGTTCAGGAGTGTTTACAGGCAATGTCCCCAAAACATTTGAGGAATGCATTGATACTTGACGTACACAGGAGAGGTGGCGAGAGCAAGGTATTCTTGGTGTTGTGGTCTAATTAGAGTTGTCAGAAGGGTTTAAGGATGATCGGTTGAATATAGAGACTGGTCAGCACAAGGGTGAGCACAAGGTTCAACTTATCTTTACTGTGTGTAAAGGGATTTTGAGAGCAGTGCAATGGGGATGGGAGGAGGTGCGATCGAGTGCTCTCTGGATGACAGGGCAGCGCAACATGTTTACCAAAATGGGTGGACATCTATGATGGTTGAGAGTGGAATGTCTCCTCATCCACGCAGATTCGGTACAGACTGAAGATTTGCGTGAATGCTGTGGACTGCTTGACGGTTATTGGCAGGGAAAAGTTGTCAGTCAGGTAGCGATGAGAGTCTGTGGGTTTTCTTATACTCATCCGCCTGGAGATTGCACCCGAGATAGAAACGGAGATGTTAAGGCAGGGGAGTGTGATGTTCAGGATGGATCAAGTGTGAGTCCTGCAATGTGCCTCATTGTTAACTGACCTGATGCAGTTGTAGGGAGTGATAAAATATTACATATTATACTATTCAATGTATGAACTATTAATAGAACATTACCATTTTTGCTTCAAGTATTTCGAACTACCTAATTCAGTCAAGCTGTCTTCACTTGCGTTTCATAACCGTTGCTCTCTCGAGAAACCCAATGTTCGTTTCAAAGTTAAAAACCACGCAACACCAAGTTATAATTCAACAGGTTTATTTGGACGCACTATCTTTCATAGTGCTCATTCATCAGGTCTTTGCGGAGTTTCAAACGTCTTAGAAAAGATTCATTCAGTTCGCACATTTCTCATGCATTCTGCCTTGGCAGAACACAGTCTCTCCTTCTATTTAACATGTTGAAAGGAATATTTTGCCGTCAGACTTCACCAGCTTTTAAACTGGTGCCAAATCCGAATTTGTACCATTGGATAATCTGATTGATAAACCATTTTGCCAGTTGCACACTTCACTGTATTTTACTTTAGCAATTCAAGTGGATCCCATGCAATTTTAAAAAATTAAATTACGGTATTGAGTAAATAAATCTTTTTTTTTATCAAAGCAAATTGGACAGAAATAGAGAGAAAAATATCATCGTCCATAATAGAAATGGCGAAAATCGATAAAAAGAATTCATTCGAGAAATGTTAATTGCGACTTTGACTCTGCTTCTGATCCAAATATATTTTGTGTCGTTCGGTTAACCTGAGTATAATCTTTTTCCTGTCCCGCTGAAAGTGTGCTTTGATACTGTCGAATAGACTGATCTATAAAACATTTGATCTCTACCTGACTTCACTGTACCTGACTTCGGCCATTCAAATGGATCTCGTGCTTTTCTTCCTCATTTCCGGTATTAAGTAAATCAATGAGAAGTGATTTCCCATTTCCACCAAAGGAAATCGAACAGAAATGCAGAACAAAAGTTTACTTTCCTCATTGAAGGTGCAGAATTTCGTCTAGACATGTTAATTGCGTCGTTGTCTTTGTATCTGATAAGAAAGCTCTGAGATTATTTTTCAGTCTCCTTCAGTTCACCAGATTTCAGTTGTCATCGTTTCCCCCGCAGCAACTGTTCTTTCTTCAAAAGCATCCTTCACAATCGCCTGGTCGTTCTCACGGGAGTTATACTGTGGTGTACAGCTGCAATTTATTTCCGAGATTCATCCCTGCTCATCACACCTGTTTGTTTTCTCATGGCCACTTTGAACTTTGCAGCCACCGTTGTTTCACTGGCTCACTGTGGTTTTCCCCTCTGATTTATTTTTCTGGCCATTTGCTGTGAAAAGCTTAAAACAAAGCTCTGCACTGAAAAAAAGAAAGCAGTGATTTTGGTTCTAACAACAGTGAGCGTACTGGGCTGTTTGGAACCTCTTCCCCGAAGCTTTACACAAGAAGCTCGATACATGATTGGTATTATTCCCTGGAAATGCAGTTTGAAGCACAAACTTGTTGGTTACACGTCATGGACCGCATTTATCGTGTTTCATTGCTCCCGTCCGCTCTTGTTCTGCTGCTCAATATTCTGACATTCGCAACGTAGTGACTACTACAGAATGACTTGGGCACGAGGACTGCACCACTGGATAGAATGACAAAGACCGAGAAATGGTAAAGGGAAGGAGATGCATTATTTTATTCTTTAGTATATCTGATACTTTCATACTTTCATTGGCTACTCGGCTTGTGTATGATATTTATGTGCGAATTGAAAGCATTGAGTTTTATCCCTCTGATACAGATCACCGAATGATAATAGTACGTGGATCTGCCATGATATAGCTCATCAGCAAATGTGCCAACATTTTCCATTGAACTGTAACACAGCAACAATTCGGAAATGAGCTCAATTATACTCTGAAGTAACTATGCAAATGCATTGTAAAATTAATAATAGCTTCTGACCGTTTACAGCGAGTGTGGACTTGCCCCTGGATCAAATATGCTGACTACAACACTGGAACAATGTCGAAGACAGAGGAAGCCTCAATGTGCAAGCAAGTTTACATATCACCGCAGTCATCAGCTGGGGTATTTTCTTATTGAGTGACAAGTATGAGGCGGTGAATTCCTTGAATGGACAAGTTATGAGTTGAAACCTGCGGTGTGAATGCGGCATTCAGTCTGTCGTACATTCGGCTCTGCAGTGTTTCCTGAATTCTTTTTGTTGTTTTTGTAGTTAATAATAAGCATACTTAAGCAATGTCCTAAATATTTATCTCGATACACAATTAGCCTGTTCTCTTCAGTCACTTTCGACTTAACTTTTTTTAATTCGTATCCCCGAATGCAGACATAATTACATGAGGCAGAGCTGCATTTTGGGATTCGAGTACAGCGGGATTCTGTCTGAAGAGGTATGCAAGGGACTGATTATATCGAACGGTTGATTTTAAGAAGGAGTATGCGCTGCAAAATGTTGCAAACATGATAATGCATAAATCCCTTGGGGAGACGGGTCGTACCCAGGGTTTTCACGAGAAGGGAAGGAAGACATTACTGTCTTGGCCATGATCGTTTCAGTCCACTTGAGCAGTGCCAGATGATTGACGCTGGCGCGTGCTCTTCCGTTGCTCAAGAAGAGGAACAGGAATAACCCTGGGAATTATTGACAAGTAGGTCTTATATCATTGGTGGGCACAATATTGGAGAGGATTCTGAGAGTTCGGATCTTTTATCGTTCGTTAAAACATTGTTTGACTAGAATAGTCCGAGAGGTTTTGTGAGTCGAAAAGTGTGGTGCTTGAAAGCCATAGCAAGTCAGGCAGCATCCGAGGAACAGCGGAAATGACGTTTCAGGCATTAGCCATTCATCAGGATTGTGGCTGGGAAAGGAGCTGAGAGATAAATGGGATGCAGTCGTGTTGAGGTGAAGTTAGCTGGGTAGCCGATAGGTAGATTCAGATGGGGGGGTGATTGTGTTCGGTCGGGACAGAAGGTGGTGCGGATAGCTGGGCAGTAACATGGAGAGGTGGAACTGGTTAACAGGGCAGTACCACGTTCGAGGTTTGAATGAGGGATGAGGTGGAGGGAGGGAAGATAAGAAAACTGACGAAGTCAACATTGATGCGTGCCATTCGATGGTACCAAGGCGGATGGTGAGGTGTTCTTCCTCCTGGCGTTGTCTGTCAAGTATTTGGCAGAGGAGGAGGTCCAGGACTTGCATGTCCTTAGTGGAGTGGGAAGGGAAGTTGAAGTGATCAGGGACAGGACTGTGGGGCTGTCTGTTGCATCTGTTCCGAGATGTTCACTGAAGCATTCAAAGCGTTGCCGCCTTGTCTCCACAAAGTAGATGAAGCCATATCACCACCAATGGACAGAGTAGATTAGGTGTTTGCAGGTACAGGTAAATCTCTGCTGGATGTGGAAGGATCGTTTACGGCCTTGGATAATTTTGGGGGGGGGGGCAGGTATGAGGGCAGGTGTTACAGCTCTTGCTGCGTCAAAGGGATGCTGCCGTGAACAGACGATGAGTTGGAGGAATGCGTGGATTTAACGAGGGATTCGTGGATGGTATCATCTCTGCAGAATGCTGAGAATGGTGGGGAGGGAAATATATCTGTGGTGGTTGGCTCTGCCTTTGGTGGCGAGAATGGCAGAGTATAATGCGCTGTATCCGTATGTTTGGGGGTTGGAAGGTTAGGTCCAGTGGGGTTCTATTCTTATTTTGGTTGGAGGGTTGGCGTTCAAGGGCGAGGGTCGGGAAGTGGAGAAGATGCGCTGGAAGGAATTCTGACCCTGTGGGAGGGGATGTTGCTCTCCTGAAAAAGAAACCATCTGTAGTGATATGGAGTGGAACTGCTCCTGCTGGATACAAATATGGCCAGGACGGAGGACTTGGGATTAAAGGAACAGCGTTTTAACAGGAGGCGGGCAGGGAACATCAATGGACAATTGTAGTACAGTTAGCTGCGGGAATGGTTAGGATTGAACCTCATGTCTGTGTTGAGTTGTTTGCCAGAAATGGAAATGGAAACGTCCAGGAAGAGAAGGGAGGTGTCTGAGAATGTCTGTGAACTTGAGGTCAACGTGGAAGGTGCTTGTGACATTGATGAACTGTGAAACGTCCTCAGGGTCGCACAAGGTGTAGCCCACAGAGTCATCAATATAACGAATAGATATAAATCAGAAATGGTGGAATGTTAACTCCTGAAGGTGGGTTGATCCACGTATCCGATGAAGAAGCAGGCATACCTTTTGCTCACAGTCTGACCATGGTTAGTTTTGGTGTGAAAATAAATGGAAGGATTCGAAGGAGAGGTTTCTGAGATTGAAGACCGTTTTCACCGCTTGAATGAGTGTGTCGGCGGATGGATAATATTTGAATCAGCGGGAGAGGAGGAAACGGTGGTTTTAGAGGGTTGCACCACGGTGAAAGGATGTGAGTATGGAGTGATTGTCCATGGTGAAGATGAGGCATTGTGAGCACCAGGGAAACGAAAGCCCTTGAGGAGGTGGAAGGCGTGGATTGTGTTCCCAATTTATGGGAATGTATTGGACCAAGGGGGATAGAACATTGGCAAGATAAGGAAAGATAGGTTTTGTGGGGCATGGGGTTGGCAGAGACGGTGTTTCGACAGTGGCAGTAAGGTTTGTGAATTTCGGTTCAGAGATAGAAACAAGCACCGTGGATTTTCAGGACGCTGAGACGAAAGGGTGTGCATGAGACATCCCTGAGATGATGAGATTGTGGATAGTATGGGAGATCATGGTTTGTTGATGGAAGGCGAGGCCATAGCTGGAGGGGGAAGAGGAGGAGGTGAGATAGCACCTGGCTTCCGTGGTTTCGAAGTCAGGACATCAAATGAATAGAGCGCACCCACAACGTCCCGTCACATTGATTTATGCTGACTTTTGGCTTGGAGTGAAGGGAACTGAGAACTGAGCATTGTGAGAGTGAGAGTTCGGAGTGCGTTAGAGGGGTGGACAAGTTGAGGTGACCAAAGTGATGGCGGCAGTTTGTGGTGATGCCGGCTGGGACGGGCAACAGACCAGCACAGTGTATCCAGCGGATACAGTATTTTGAAGGTCGCAGAAGGGATCCTCGAAGGTTGGATGGACAAAGTAAGGGTGTAGTCAGAAGTAGAAGAAAAAAGTGGGATGTTGCAACACCTGTTGAATTTTTGTCTCCGCAATGTAGTGCAATGAAGGTCAGAAATTTAATGAGTACTGAATGTTCGTGCTCAGTAAGGGGGAGGTGTGAGGGATGGTTTATAAAAGGACTCATCAAGGCTGCAATTCAGGTGCAGAATTAGAGTTGAGAGCTGTGGCAGAGACTGTCTCGGTAGCAAATGTGATCATGGCATTCTTTGAGACATCATCAAACGAAGTGTAAATAACCATGTTCATTGGAGGGCGGAAGTGCTGCGTTCAGTGGCATCCTAGGCAACGAAGTGTCCTCACACATGACGTTCGTGGTGTCTTCAGCGGTGGCTGCATTGATTAACTTCACTGACGGTGGAAGTGCCTTAGGGGCCAGCAACCTCTGGGCTGGAAGTGGCGCTGCGAGTCGCTTTGGAAGTGATTTCATCAGAGGGGGACAATCCTGCCTTCGTATTATATCATGGTTCCTGCAGTGTGATCGAGTTTATCTCCTGGAACGCCTTCCCTATTGGAAGTGAGGCTGCTCCTATAGCACAACCTTGCTATATCATTCTTAAAACTCTGCCCCTCTATCACACGTAACATGCCTTTCCAATTCTTCAATTCTGCCCTTTCACATCATTGTATGCCCTATTCTAGTCTTAGCCTTATTCCTTCTCAGCCTTTTCTGTGACAGCAAAATACTTGCATGTCAGTCTTCTCTTCTCTTCATGTATGTCGCTGCTTGACTCTCCATTTATCTCTCTGTTGCCCCCCCCTCCCTCTCTGTTTTACCCTCTGTCAGTACACCTCTCTGTCCTTCAATGTGTGGTTGTGCCTCTTTCCATCAGTCTCCCTCCATTTGTAAATAATTTGATGGATCACGTATGACAAGTATCCACTTCGGTACTTTATACCTAACAACACGACCCTCCAGTATTCCAGAACACACAATATTACAGTGCAGAGACAGGGTGCTTAATCCATCGTGTTCGTTCCGTCAATGGTGCAGTTCAAATTAATCACGAAGTCCTGCACATTGCCCATTTCCCTCTACGTTCACGTCCACGCTCGCCACCGACTGTTCAAGCGTCTGCCGATATGCTCCTTAAATGCTGAGACCATATCTGCTTCTACCTCTCCCCTGGAAGGTAGGCCCACGCCTACTACCAACCCCTGTGTTGAAAAAAAACTCTATTCTCTCACATCTCCTATAAACGTGTCACCTTCCATTTGACACTTCAAGTCTCGATCAAGAGATTGTGATTGTCCACCCGATAGATGTCTCTCATAATTGTAGGGGCAGTTGTCAGTTCTCCAGTCAGCTTCCGACTCCAAGCGAAGATAATCCAAATTTCTAAAACTTCTCTTTTCAGATATTACATTGCGTTCCAAGTAACGACCAAGAAACTTCGATTGCACCCGCTTGAAAGCAACCAGATTGTTGTTCTACTGTGGTGACTACAACTGTGCTCATTGCAACAGATTGCAAACTTCCTGAAGTATTATGGAGCTGCACCATGACTTACCAAGTTTTATACTCAGTGCCCCAACCTGATGAAGGTAAGCATGTTGTTCGCCATTGTTACCTTCTTATGCGATGATAAAATCACTTTCAAGGAGCTCCGGACTTCCAACAAAGGCCCGTCCTGTGTCAATAGTCCTCTGAGTCATACTATTTTTTCACACTGTCTTCTTGCATCAACGTCCTCAAGTGCGTCTGCTGCCACTTGCACAGATGACGTTCCATCTGCCATTTCTATATCTATCTTCACACCCACACAAACACACTAACTTATACAGCTGAAGTCCCATCACTCCTTGCAGATTACCACTTGTTAATTCAAGTCAGAAACAACCCACCACAACGATACGTTCTTCCGTGGACCAAGCAAACGTTTCTAACTTATTATTTCATTCACATGCCACCTCAGTTAATGGTAAATCCCAGTCTTCCATGCTTGCTTGAAGTTTTCGAAAAGCCCACTCAGGTAATATTATGGAAGTTAATCTGGCAGTTATGTAGTTAACGTAGTGATGTAATGCATACCCGGGATCATATCACAGGGCGCCAGTCACAGATAAAGGTCGTGCACTGTGATTCGGCTAGTTAATTCACTGCGAGATAAGGTACTGCTGAAGGTGATGGTAGGACAATGTGGTAGGTTACGTGTCATGTAGGGAACCAGTCTGGCAGACGATGTATAATTTAGAAAGGTAATGGAAGCCAATATGATTTGTTATGCTAATGTCATGCAATAAGCCAGGGAACAACAAATGTATCAACTGCAGTGGAACAAAGGCTTGTTGGGCAATCACGCAGCCATTAGCTGATTGCCAGAGTTTTTCTTCGCAAATTAAAATTTCTCCAGGTAATTTTTGGATAATATTGAGTGATTCGATGACAACAAAGTTGGCATGCCAGATGGGACTGGGAGAAACATTCCCTTCTGTAAAGATGCTGCAGCTGCAAGGCACTTACATTTGTGCCAAAGGCGCTCCTGAGAAAGACAGAGTAAAAGTGCTGGCTACACACAAAAGAAGGGCAAACGTTTTGGTGCTAATTTGACGATATTCTGTCAAATAAGGGAGGTTTTTAGAATCAAAGAAGTGGACAGAAAGCTGCTGATGGATCTGACTGGTCCAAAGAATGAAAGAGTGAATGGTAATTTAAAGTTTGTGGATGTTCAGCAAAACTGTGCGGTGAGGGGGTGATTACGTATAGAAAAGAGAGATTGAAACAAAATTTCACGTCGTGAATATAGGTTCTGTTGGTTCCGCCCTGAAATAGTAACGGTAAATAAAGAAGAAAAAAAAAGGAAAACCAAGTGACCGAACCGTCAGAACTGGTGAGGACTGTTGCTATTGAATTTCAATGAAATTGAAAGCCGGCAGATTGGTAGTAGACTTAGAAGTAAAATAATAGAAACTAGACAAGTTTTCTTAAGTGCTACTGGACGTTTAAAAAAAGGCTGGATGATAATCAGACCGATGCAATTCTACACATGACAAAGGATCTGCTAAGACAGATATGTTATCGGTAAAAGAGACAGAGAGAGAGAAGCTCTGGCTTGCAGAATGACTTTGTGTGTGTGTCTGTGTGTTTGAGAAAGAGAGACTCGAGAGTACAACCATTGTGGTCTGGTTTTTGTCCACAATTTCTGGTTGGTTAAATGGTTATATCTTGTTCCACAGAGCTCAAGATGCGGGAGTGTTTTGATTTTGTTTTTCAAAGTAGGAATTCAAGATCAAGTTTTCCTTTAAAGCTTTTTCAAGGAATCATCATTGATTATGTAATCTGCAAATTTAGCCCTGGATTAGTATAGGTAGAACCAACGAGAATAGAAAGTCTTTATTAATTAGTTGAAACTAAGAATGTTTAAGGTCTGATGAACTGATGAGGGATGACTGTGATTTGAAGAGTTATGGAATATTCACAATAATGGACGTTTTGCTGCCGGATATGTGAGGCATACGGGAGTGAATTGTGAGAATAGAAGCAATAGATCAACTGGACTGTAATATATGTCAGGATGAACAAAATTGAAATAAAACCGTAAGACATTACCAGTAGAAAGAAATGATATCATAATAAAAACCTGAAAAATGGGAATAAAGAAATGAGGGTTTAATATCTTAATGGCCAAAAGAGGGTACTTTTGATGAAAATCTGTGTGACGAAATGGAAGGATTAATTAAGAATTCCAGACATCAGGATGAATGCTTCTGTGAGTTGTTTTGGGGGGACTTGTCTGCACACGTTTGGTATTGTGACTGCGGCATCTTTTCGTGTCGGTGTGATACATGATGAGCTCATCATGAACTCTCAGTTTGTTCCCTTGGCCGATACCTGATAATTGTGTGACCTCGAAATTTGGGCTTTATCCGACGCTTCCCTTTCTTTGGGATGGCACCCGTGTGATGCTACTCCACGAGATTGTTACCTCGCCACGGGTTTAGTTTGATGTTCTGTCCCCGCTGACATTGCATCGACCGAAACGGAAGAGTGTCCCTGATTCTGCGGTGCCAATGGTAAGTTTTGAACAGCGACCGGGTATTCCCAATGTGTTCAAGGCCAGGAATGAGATATCCGTGGGCTGTGTGTCGCTTATCCCTGTCGTTGGTATGATCAAGAATGCTGAGTGGATTAATTATATCTATTACAATCATCCGAGATTTACTTATTGCTTTAATGATGCCCTTTCTGCGTTAGTTGCGCAGTCGGATGGCGTGGCAGACAAGGCAGTCCTTCAACTGGTTGTTGGCTGAGAAAGGTGCGCTCTGTGTACAGTTTTGGGGACATTCACAGCCCGGAGGGATACTTTACACGGGCTATGGGGAGGCTGTGGAATTTATGGAAGAAGCTTAAGGAGGATGCGGGGTCCGCCCATCGGGTGTTTAGTTTTGTTGGATAGTATTTTGGGTGGGTGGGGGTTTAGTTCATTAAGACAGGAGTTGTTGCGGGTGTCCTGGTGCTTGTTGTTGCATTTGTCCTTTGATGTCTTATACATCTATTTAAATCTTTTCAGTGTGTCTTACTGCGCGACAATTCTCTGTTGTTCCAGTGGACTCTGGCCCGTCTTCCACTGTGGATCCACTGCTTGACCACTATGATCTGAAATCTGGTGCAGTGCTGAAGTCTTCTTCCAATGGAGACACCTGACTTGCATGTGCTTCAACCGCATTTAGATTATGCGGGGTCTTTGGGTCTTTTTTACAATGCCAGTAATTGTGGGACAAGTTTTTGATCTGTGCTTCCAGGTGCAGAGGAAGGTTCCTTTGAAATCTACTCCCTGGAAATTGTTCTTGATCGGTTTTGCGACGATGCGAATGGATTTGGTCTTTGTGCGTCCAATTTCCTTTTATGCTTTCTCTGCATGAGAGCTTTTGATCTCAAAGGGGTAAATGCATGGATGTTAATTTGACATTTATACCGCTAAGTTAGTGTTGCAATGCATGCGCAGGATCTATCAGATAAGCACAGGAAAAACAACTGTCTCAAGTGCAGTGAAACAAAAGGCGCGTGAGCAGACAGGGAAGCGATTTTATAGCTATCACAGCTTTGATATCACAAGATTAAAGTTTAATTTTTTTAAGGATATCCCGTGTGTCCTGGGGTTTTTGTTGAAATATTGAGTGATTCTCCCACAACAGTACACCGTAGACCCCATGCGACTTCATCTTCTCTATTAGCCTACCATGAGGAATCCAATCAAAATGTTTTATTGAGACCCATGGAAATGACATCCATGGCGCTTCCCTCATTCATCAACTTTGTCACTTCCTTAAAGAATTCTATGAAGTTGCGAAGATGTGACTTTTCCAGCACTAAAGCATGTTACCTGTCAATGCTAACACCTTTTATTCCAAGTGGGAATATATCCTATCCGTCACTATCTTCTTCAGCAGCTTCACTATCACTGACGTCAGGATCACTGGTCTGTAATTACCTGGATTATCCCTGCTAGCATTCTTCAACAAGGGTACAAAATTAACAAATTTCCAGTCTTCCATATCCCCACCCATCTTCAAGGATGCTGCAAAGATATCTGGTAAGACCCCAGCTATTTCCTGTCTTGCATCCCTCAGAACTCTATGATACATCCCATTCGGATCTGGGGACTTTACCACTTACATGCCTTTCAGAATATGCACCACTTCCTCCCTGTTTATTCCGTTATGATCGAGAGTAATCAAACATCTATTCCTCCCGTCAGCATCCGTCATACAGTTCTCCTCGATGAATACAGATATAAAGTACTCGTTAATAATCTCACTGGTTTTCTCTGACTCCACGTATAACTTTCCTCCTTTGTCTTTCATGGGCTAACCCTTTCCCTGATTAACCTCTTTCTCCTTATATATGAATTTAAATAATGGAGAAAGTTTTCCTTAACCCTGCTTGCAGAACTTATTTCATGATCCCTTTTAACCTCCGAAATCCTTTGTTTCAGATTGGTCCTACATTTGCGATATTTTTCCAAAGCTTTGTTTGTCTTCAGTCGCCTCGAGCGTATGTACGCTTCTGTTGCCTCTTTGCTAGTCTCACGATTTTACCTGTCATTCAGGTTTCCAAAGCCTTGCCATTTCATACCTCATTTTGTTTGTAAGAGCCAGTGTGACGAGATAAAGATTCTCTTTAAGTCTAGATTATAGATACATGGCAGGAGATCAAATCATATCGTCATGCATAACCAGAATTGGAGGCAAATTATTTGAACATATGCCCACTGTTGCTCGTAATGGAAAGCAAAGTTTGAAAAAAAAAACCTTCTCAGAGCAGCATGGATCTTACAGCTGCTCCTGGAAAGGCAGACATAGTTAAATATTAATTATAGTTTTACTGCAGTTAATATACTTATTATAGTCTATTTATAAAAGATTAGTTTTCTATTTTGTTTTATTAACATGCAAAAACAAGCAAAATATCCAAAAATAATTCATGATTATTTTCAAACTAATATTTTTTTAAACAAGGTGGAATATAATAATATTAGAAATGTCTGTATACGTTTTAAAATGTTTCTTTTTTTCACTGCAAATGTTTTATTTTAGTTGATGAAAACCAAACAGTTTAGTGTTAAATAAGAAGTTGTGCCTAGTCCTTTCTGTCTGCTATGCAATATCATATTCATTCTATTCCTGACTCATTAATCCTTGAATTTTAATAAAGATGGTTATAGTACGTTGTTATGGAGCAGGCCCGACCCCTGCATACATTTTAAAGCTAATAGCTCAGACCATAACTTCGCCATTTGTTTTACATAAGTGTATCATGGATATCCCCAGAGCCAATTAGCTGGTCCGACTGCCGAGTTTTAAGCAATCGGAACTTATTTACAAAATTATGGAATGAAAGACAAACAACACAAAATACAATACCGGATAACTTATCCTAACGGAACTTGACAGGCTATAGAGACTTAACGATGCTGTTGCAAACTAATTACAACATTTCCAAAAAACAAACCACTGAGTACAAAGAATAAAATGGCAAAAAAATTACAGGTGACGATGTCAAAGGGACAAAAGGAGGGGAAAAGCGTCCAGTTTCAACTGTGACCCTGACTCAACTAAACCCCGAACTGAAGTGACCTGCACACTCAGAGTGCTGGCCACACTCGCTTGGTTGTACCAGTTTATTTTTAAGTCATTTGCATGAAACATTATTTGCTAGGTATAAACAAAAGGGCCCCAGTGATACATTCAAACTTCAGACATGCTGGATACTTGGGTTGGTTTGGAAATCTCTGAAAAATTCAAGGACATCATAACATTGTAAAAGGACCAGCTTTTCGACACTCCCCACCCACCTAAAAATTGACCATCAATATCCAAAGAACGCTTCATTCGTCAAAACCGCCCAATGTTTGGTTAGTACTCTAAAACACACGTATATTCACTGACTGTAAATATGCAAATATGTACAACGAACTTCGGATTTAGACTGTCGTACTCCCACCACTGAACGCATTAATCACTCATTCAGGTCTTGACTATTGGACAGCAAACACTTTTTCACGACCTGTCGCTTACACAGTTTTCAAATTGAATGGCGGTTACACCAGGTTCCACCTAAACAATCTTACATTTTTGTCTTTCAATTCCTCCACAAGATTTAATGAGTTATGAATAATGTATAAAAATGTCTCAGATGCGTTGCTGGTGCATATAAACATTGAAATGTTCTAATGTTCGCCCCAAGCTCAAAGTCTTTTTCTCAGCTGTCTAACATTTCTGCTGAGAAATATCCGATAGGTATTTCTATCTTCTTGTGGTCTTTCTGCAAAAATAACCACCAACACCCACGTCACTTCCATCCACACTCACACTGAAAGGCCTTGTGTAACACCAGGCCAGATGTCAACACAGTTTGAGATTGTCAAATGCCATTTGTCAGTCCCCTGCACATTGAAAATCCTTGCTTCTCTTGAGCAACTCAGGGAGTGGAGCAGACACATACCTAAAGTTCGACAAAACATTCGATTACATCCACCCAATCCCAGGAGACTTAGTACAACTCTTTTTAACGATGGAGTGGGAAATTACACAATTACCTTCGTTTTCGCATCTCTGGGGACGTTTGTCCGTGTCCAATAACACGGCCCGGGAAGGTGACTTGGCCTTTGACAAATTCAGCTATGGCCAGGTTTATCACAAAGAAGTCGATTGAACTCGTCTCACAAATGTTGCAAATATTCCTTCCATGAGGCATGAAAAATCATCGTCATCAATGCAAGAGAGTTTGGTAATCTGGCAATTACTGTATTGTGTTCTGAGAGTCTTTAATCCCAAACAGTTTGATTTCAAACTGATACAGTCGATTTCGCGTTATGAACGCCGAAATTGCCTTTGGTTTGTGACATAACTACCAGCCAGTATTCTCAGAGCAAGTCCAAATTAGAAATGTAAGTTGTTTGTCCTACCTTTTCAACACAATCTTGCAACCGCGAAATTGAACGTGCAAGGGTCATTGTAACTGCATTGACTTCGCCATAGTACACACATGAACCTTGGTCACCATCTGGCTTTGGTAGCATGACTACCAGTCACTACATATTCACTTCAAGTATTTCCTCTTGGAACATGCGCTGAATCTCCTTCCGAACCTGTGACAACCTTAGATGGTTACGCCTGTAAGGATGCTGGTTAATCGGAACATCATCAATTAAGTCTACATCAAGAACAATAATATGAGTGCTTTCAAGTTTGTTTCTGCATATGTACCTATATTTTAGTGATAACTCTTTCAGGTCACTTTGATTTTTCTCAGGAACGTAACTCAATGTTACTCATTGTCAAATTAAAATTGAGGAATGTCCAATTCAGTTTTGCTTGACCTTCGTTCTTCCTTCTGTGTTGTAATCATTAGCATCTTCTCCAAATGCTTTCCTTCCTAATCAACACACCATGTGTGCCTATTCACATGATACACCCTGTGAGATTCCTTTCTGTCTGGAGTTCCTAACAAGACTTTCACCTCATCAATTTCCTTTAGAATTGAATGTGTACACAAAAACTTAGTTTTAAAGGTTCACGTGTCAATTGAAGTAACAATATCACCTTCATCCAGAGAACAAAATTTCAAATTTTTGATTTCTTGCCCGTTAGCTATCTATTTGCATGATGTCATGGTTTAAAATGCGGTCGCGCAAACTCCCCAGCTCTGTTTAATCTCTCCCTAAAATTTGACACAATATCCAATTCTGTGGTCCCTGCATACTGACTTTCGAATTTCTCCTTTATCAATTTTAACGTTCCTCTCAATTCATGTACAAACACGAATTCAAATGGACTGAATTTGGACGAGTTATTTGGTGCATCTCTGATCATAAAAGGTACAAACGGAAATCCATTATCTGAATTCACGGGACAGCCTTGACAATATGCTTCAAAATCGTCTTTAATGTTTGAGGACACCTGTCTAGCTCTCCATGAGATTCTGAATGGCATGTAGATTTGAGATGTTTTATACCTAAGCTGTCAAGAAGGAGTTTGAATACTAGGGATGTGAAGTTTGAACCTGGATCTGACTGTTTCTCTATTGATAGTCCATTTCTAATTGCAAATTTGAGTAATTCGTCAATAATTCTTTGAGCTGCAATAGTGCATAATAGGATTGCCTCTCGAAACCAATTAATACATGTATTATGGTTAGGAAATAGTGATTCCATCTTTTCGTGTGAGTTAGGGCACCGAAGAAATCAATTAAGATTCTTGTAAAAAGATCCTCAAATACTGGAATCGGTACGAAAGGTGCAGGTTTGATTATCGCCAGTGGTTTTCCAATTCTCTGGCATGCATGGCATGTCTGACAAAATTCAACTACATCCTTCTGCAATCGAGGCCAGTGAAACTGTCTTTGTACTTTGGCCTGTGTTTTCCTAACTCCTAAATGACCTCCAAGTGGTTGCACATGCGCCACTCACAGCACCTCCCTTCCATACCCCACTGGAAAGATAATGTGATGAATACATGCCCATTTGTCATCAGGTTGAATATGTGATTGTCTGCATTTCCTCACTAAGACATGACTTTTCAAATGATAACACCCAGAGATACATCCAGTGCCGCCCCCCGCCACACTGTATATGCTTTTTGATACCAATGCTTTAAATGTTCATCTTTCTCATGTAACTAAGTTAGTTTAGTTGAGTTAAAATGTTACATGGTCACCTGTTTGTTCCTGTTTTGTCTCAAATAGATGATCACAGTCTCTGCTGATGCAACGTCAGCTTCCTTATCTGAAGCCTCTCTATCCTGTTTCAAATGGTGAATTTGTGACCTTGTTAAAACACAATCAGGCAAGATTCCAGAATGAGTGCCCTGCCTTGCTTCAGTTTCCTGCGTGTCCACTGGCTGTTCAACCACAGTAGGCAGCACTCCAACTGGTCAATCAGCTATATCATTCACAAGGACAAATTAGATTCCCGGAGCTGAGAGTTTGTCCGGTTCTCCTATCACAAATTCTCAATTTTTTCTGGACGTTCTCACCTCACGTTACATAACAGAGCGCGTTTTTTGTCATAAATGCTCTCTGTTTTTCTTTTTCATTTTTCTTCAATTAAATTCATTTATTGTTTTACTATTTCCTCTGCTAAAACCGTTCTCTTGATTTCTCTTCTGATTTTAATCGGAATTCAAAATGTTTTATTTCTGGGTCTAGCTCAAGCTACTCTATTTTCATTTGAGGTTGTGCCATCTCAACAGATCCTGATGAATTTCCAGCAAATTTAAAAGGTGAGATACTGCCGAGAACCTCCCATTTGTCCTCATATTCGGAATTAGCTTCAATTCCAGCTTGTCTCCTAATTCCAGAAACTTGGTCTTATTAGGTTTTTTGTGAAAACCCCAATGTCACTGCTTCCACCTCCAAAATCTTCTTGCTGACTGAAATATTCATTGCTGTTCGACGATATTTTTACTCAACCAAATGAACACCTGAAATAAAAGACACTAACACCTACCACTCGCTACCTAAATCCTGCATTGAACCCACAATGTATTATGGACCAGGCCGGACGCCTGAAAACATTTTTAATCTGGTAGCCATTGCAGAAACTTATCTTTTTGCCGAAAGTAAGTGTACAGTGTTTACTCCTGGAGTGAATTAGCTGGTCAGACTGCAGAGGTTTAAACAAACAGAAATCATTCTGAAGAATACGGAATGAAACACAACGAATCGAAAACAGTATACCCGAACAAACTATCCTCTTAGAACATGACAGACTACCCTGAAGTAATAACGTTGTTCGAAAGTACGAGCAAAAATCCCAATAAACGAACCCCTTTGCACAAAGAATATACGTGACACAAAAAGAACACTCGTCAGAAGCGCAGAATGAGGCGTGAGCGTTCAGTTTCAAGTGATATTCTGTCAAAGAACTCCCGAACTGAAATGAAATGCCCAGCTGTAGACGTGTCCATGCTCCCTTGATTATAAGTCTTTATAAGGCGTTGAAAGCTTTCTTACTACGGCAGTATCTGTTGGGTATAAACAAATGGACCCCGACTGACCATTCAAACATCTTAAAACTTGGGTCGTTTAGTTCCTCCCTGAAAGAAAATCAAGGATAACATAACCTTGTCAAAAGAGCAGCTTTGTTACAGCATGCCACATTTGGCTTTATTTAAGATACAAACTTGCCTTATTAGAACTCCGAGATGAATGTCCAGCGAAATCCACACTTCCTGTATCTCCTCAGGGCAAATATGCCCACTGTAAATCTATTGGTAGATGCCTGTCCTAGTGAAGGAGAGCTTAGCACAGTCGCAACATCGTAATTGTTTTTTTTCAGTGGGGGGGGGGGGGGGGGGGGCGTGGTATGGGATTTAGGCAATTGTAGCATTGAAAACGGACAACACAGCAGAATCATCTAGCCAGCGATAAGAAACATTCATCATTCTCCCTCCCGACTAATGTCACGATGGAAAATGGGAATGGAAGATTAGACCAATTGACAGCGATCTGGATTATTGGTGCTGGAAGAGCACAGCAGTTCAGGCAGCATCCGAGGAGCAGTAAAATCGACGTTTCGGGCAAAAGCCCTTTATCAGGAATACAGGCAAAGAGCCTGAAGTGTTGGGAGGTAAGTGAGACGAGGGCTGGGGGAGTGGGGAGAAAGTAGCATAGAGTACAATAGGTGAGTGGGGGAGGGGATGAAGGTAATAGGTCGGTGGGGAGGGCGGAGTGGATACGTGGAAAAGAAGATAGGCAGGTAGGACAAGTCAGGACATGTCGTGGGGACAGTGCTGAGCTGGAGGTTTGGAACTGGGGTGAGGTGGGGGAAGGGGAAATGAGGAAACTGTTCAAGTCCACATTGATGCCCTGGGTTGAAATGTTCTGAGGCAGAAGATGAAGCGTTCTTCCTCCAGTGTCGGGTGGTGAGGGAGCGGCGGTGAAGCAGGCCCAGGACCTCCATGTCTTCGGCAGAGTGCGAGGGAGATTTGAAATGTTGGGCCACAGGCCAGTGTGGTTGATTGGTGCGGATGTCCCGGAGATGTTCCCTGAAGCACTCTGCTAGGAGGCGTCCAGTCTCCCCAATGTAGAGGAGATCGCATCGGGAGCAACGGATACAATAAATGATATTGGTGGATGGAAGTGAGGGAGGAGGTGTGGGTGCAGATTTTACAATTCCTGTGGTGGCAGGGGAAGGTTCCAGAATGGGAGGGTGGGTTGAAGGCGAATGTGGACCGGACCAGGTAGTCACGGAGGGAACGGTCTTTGCCGAAGCCGGAAATGGGTGGGGAGGAAAATATATCCCTGGTGGTGGGATCTTTTTGGAGTTGGCGGAAATGTCGGCGGCTGATTTGGGTTATACGATGGTTGGTCTGGTGGAAGGTGAGCACCAGGGGCATTCTGTCCTTGTTACGGTTGGAGGGGTGGGGTCTGAGGGCGGAGGTGCAGGATGTGGACGAGATGCGTTGGAGGGCATCTTTAATCACGTGGAAAGGGAAATTGCGATCTCGGACGCCATTAGCCATGCGGCTGCTGCAGCTGCCATCACCACGCTGATTTATGATGTCATTTCCGTCCCCATCATGGCTACTCCCACAGCCACTTCCGCCTCTCATAATTCCTCATGCAACACACTTGACATCACTTTCGACCCTCACATCACCGCTGATGTCACACACTCATTGACTTCTGCCCCGTCATTGCCGTGGTCACTACCACTTCAACCCACACCAGCGCCCCTCCCCTGCACTCAGCTGACACGCTCCCCACAGATCCCACTCTCACCAACCCCGCCTCCCAGAACCCTGAGGGGAACATACCCCAGATTATGACTCCACCCCCATTCCCCCCACCACCACACCCATTCCAGTTTCAGGCTCCACCCCAACTCCCAGTTCCACATCCACACCAGATCCCAGATCCCAGCCCTGTCGAGTTTTCACCATCCCTCCATACCTTCCCCTCACTGAGGACGAACGATCAGTCCTCAGCAAAGGGCTCACCTTCATCCCCCTCCATCCACGCATCAATGAATTTAATACACACAATGACGTTGAACTACTCTTCCACCGCCTTCGCTTCTGAGCTTACTTTCACAATCAGGACTCCAGACCCCTTCTGAGAACCCCTTCCCCCAGCTCCAACACACTGCATACACCTGGACACCCCGCGCTGCCCTCTTACCCGCCCTCGACCTCTTCATTTACGACTGCAGCCGGGACATGAACCGCCTCAACCTGTCTATCACCCTCCCCCACTCCAACCTCTAACCCTCACAACGCGCAGCTCTCCAATCCCTCTGCTCAAATCCTGACCTCACCATCAAGTCAACAGATAAAGGGGGCACAGTGTAGTCTGGCGTACTGACCTCGACACCGCTTAAGCCAAACGCCAACTCGAGGACACCTTTTCCTATGACCCCCTTGACCATGACCCCACCACCATCACCAAACCATACAGACAATACAGAACCTCATCAGCTCGGGAGATCTCCCACCCGCAGCTTCCAACCTCAAAGTCCGTGAACCCCGCATTGCCCAGTTCTACCTCCTTCCCAAGATCCACAAACCTGAACAACCTGGCAGACCCATTGTCTCAGCATGTTCCTGCCCCACTGAACTCATTTCTACCTGCCTCGATATTGTCCTATCCCCCCTGGTCCAGGAACTCCCCACATACCTTCAGGAAACCACCCACACCCTCCAGCTCCTCCAAGACTTCCGTTTGCACGGCCCCCATCACCTCATTTCCATTATGGATATCCAAGCCCTCCGTTTCTTCAACTCCCGACGTCCCCAACAATACCCTTCCACCGACACTCATTCGTTTGGCCGAACCGGTCCTCACCCTTAACAATTTCTCCTTCGAATCTTCCCACTTCCCCCAGACCAAAGGGGTAGCCATGGGCACCCGTATGGTTCCCAGCTATGTCGGTCTCTTTGTTGGCTACATCGAACAGTCGATCTTCCTTAATTACACCGGCACCACTCCCCACCTCCTCCTCCGCTACATTGATGACTGCATTGGCGCCACGTCGTGCTCTCGTGAGGAGGTTAAGCAATGCATCAACTTCACCAACATATTCCACCCTGACCCTAAATTTACCTGGACCATCTCTGCCACCCCCCTCCCCTTCCTCGACCTCTCCATCTCCATTAATGACGACCGACGTGATACCGACATTGTTTACAAACCCACCGACTCCCACAGCTACCTGTATTATACCTCTTCCCACCCTACCTCCTGCAAATATGACATCCCGTATTCCCAATTCCTCCGCCTCTGCCGTATCTGCTTCCAGGAGGACCAGTTCTAGCACAGAACAAACGAGATGGCCTCCTTCTTTAGAGATCGCATCAATGTGGACTTCAACCGTTTCCTCATTTCCCCCTCCCCACCTCACCCCAGTGCCAAGCTTCCAGCTCAGCACAGTCCCCATGACTTGTTCTGAATTGTCCTACCCGCCTATTTTCTTTTCCACCTATCCACTACTCCCCACCCGAACTATCACATTCATCCCCTCCCCCACTCACCTACTGTACTCTATGCTACATTATCCCTACCCCGACCCTCCTCTCACTTATCTCTCCACCCTTCAGGCTCTCTGCCTGTATTCCTGATGAAGGGCTTTTGCCCGAAAAGTCGAGTTTACAGCTCCTCGGATGTTGCCTGAACTGCTGTGCTCTTCCAGCATCACTAATCCAGAATCTGGTTTTCTGCATCTGCAGTCACTATTTTTACCCAATTGACAGCGATGTCAGCATTCATTCCAGTACAGTTCTTATTGTCAAATACATGTGCCATGTGGCAAGGAGTTAACCAGAAGTGTTTCTACGGTGACTGTGATTGATGTCAGTCTCCATGGATTCTAATTTTGTCACTGGAGGGTTTAACTTTTCTATTAGTAAGGGGTTTCTTGAAATGTTTTCTCCCATTGTAACAGTAGATGTATGACCTCCGACACTGACAGGGATCAGCAGCTACAGATACAGCGAGAAGAGAAGTCAGACCCTGGGGATAGTCTGGAATGCTACAGCAATAGATCAAGGTCGGAGAACAGTAGCTTGGTATGTTGGAACAATGGATCAAAGTTTGAGAGTAGCAGACTGCAATGTTGCAACAACGGATCCGAATCTGAGAACAATCAACTGGGAAGTGACTAAAGTGGATCCAGATCTGAGAATAGCAAACTGGAATGCTGCAATCAGAGACAGCAGGTTATCCACGGCTATTTTCTATCTTTCCTAGGTTTGGTCGACATTATTAGATCCGATATTCGGTGCACTGCTGATTATTCCGTTGGGCGACTACCCCATTCTCGCTACTGTTGGTGTTTCTGATAAGTTTCTCCATCACTATTAATTTCATAATCCCAAACACCTGTGGTGAACTTCTTTGCAATTTCATTATCTTTCTTTGGCAAAGATGGAAAAAATTGCCATCAGTTCCAATTGCAAACGACATTTATAATCACATATTTGCGAAGGGCCCACACCACCCCGCCCACGCCTGTCAAACATCTGAGAACAGGACTGGTCGCATTCCCAAATTTCAAAGGCCCTGTTCCGAAATTCACGGCTCCACACCCACCTACAGTTGTCTGAGAGTAGTAATTTCGTTGGAGATGTAATAGAGAGGCGCTGGATATTACATTAAAAACAATGGTCCACATCCTCTCGCAGAAGATAGAGACACTGTGCCAGAGTAGTAAGGTCATTGGAGACGTAATTAAAAGGGAAAGGTTATTCCACGAAAGACACTGTTTCACATACTCCCACCGACGATATTGGCACTGTGTCAGTGTATTAATGTCGCTGGAGGCATAATTCAGACAGATTTTTACTCGAAAGATACAGTTTCGCATCGTCCTATAGAGGACAGGAACATTGTGTCAGAGTAGCAATATCGCTGGAGATGTGATTCAAAGGAACAGGTTATGACACTAAAAACACTGTTTACCATCCTCCAACAGTAACAAGGACACTGTGTTAGAGTAGTAACGTCGCTGGAGATATAATTTAGAGGGAAATGTTATTACACTAAATTTTGTGTTTTGCATCATTCCATAGATGACAGTGTCACTCTGTCGGAGTAGTATTAACGCTGGACATGTACTTCAGAGTCCCAGTCTACTAAAAGAAAGGTACTGTTTCACTTCTTCCACAGGTAGGAAGGAAACTGTGTCAGAGTTTAATGTCGTTGGAGACAAAATTCAAATTGAACAGGTTATTACGGTAAAGACACTGTTTCATATCCTCCCACAGATCACAGGGGCATCTTGTCGGAGTCAGGATGTTGCTGGAAATGCAGTTCAGAGGGAAATGATATTTCACTAAAGGAACTGTTTCATAGTATCCCACAGCTGATACGGGCACTGTGCCAGAGTAGTAACATCTCTGGAGATGTCATTCTCAACGAAAGACTATTGCACGAAAGATACGTTTTCACATCTCCCACAGATGATAGAGACACTGTGTCAAAATCATAATATCACTGGAGATACAATTCGCAGGCCCAGGTTATTACACAAAGGACTCTGTTTCAAATCCTACCATAGATGATATGAGTACGTAAAATCAAATGGCAGCTACTGGAAATAAAATCGAATTGCACGAATATCAACCATAAGACTGCCAATATTTTCTCTAATTTTCAATATTTTTCACTTCTATCGTGTGGAAAATAAATCTTTCATTATTACCTAGCCTAGCTTAAGACTGATTGCAGACCCACAGAAATATGCTTGCCTCTGGACCTATCTGAAGAAATAGTTTCATAGTAAATGGCATTTACTGAGGTCAACAATCGTCTGCGATCCGAGCAGCGCATATAATAACAACATTACTTATGAATTAATGAAAGAATGATGCTAAATATAGGAAACAATAAAGACGAGCAAGTGCCAGAGAATCTAAGCAAATTTGGCAGGCTCGTGTGAAAAAAAACACAGGTGGCACTGTGAGTCCGATGACCATAGATCAGAACTGACCGCAGCTGGGGAATAGCGTGATTGATGCTGGTCACAAGGACGTCTGTTCTGAAGTGGAGCAGGAGCGAGTTGAATGGGAAGAGAAAGAGAGAGATTAAAGAAAAATCAAAAACCGGAATGATTGACAATCAGTTAGAGTGGAACTGAAAAACGCGATGAATTTAATTTATTTTTCTCCTGTTCCCATCTTCGAGAATATCGTGCCCATGTAGGTTATACATTAAAATCATTGTTAAAGTGAGATATGTCCCTTTGCCTCTATTCCCTCAGTGTGATCACTTTCTTTTGTTCATTAACGGGATGCTGTGCCAGCATTTAATTTCCTTTCACAATTGTTCCTGAGAAAATGTTGGTGAGCTGCCTTCTTGACACACTGCAGTCCGTGGGTTGTAAGTAGTCAGTGCTTAGATACATGTGGTTTCATTTCTTTGAAGCTTTGTAGTGAAGTAATATAACTGAGTGGCTGGCCTGCCATTTCAACGTGAATTCCAAAGTCAATCACACTGCTGGAGTCACATGTCAGTCCAACCAGGAAAAGGTAGTAGATTTTCTTCCATGGAGGATGTTAGACAGCCAGGTAGGTCTTCTTTACGACCGTCAACAAAGGTTTCATAGTTTCGTATGATTCTTCATTCCCGATATTTTATTGAATCCAAATTCCACCATTTGCTGTCGTGGGATTCGAATCCGTGACTTCGGACATTACCAGGGTTCCTAGATTAATAACCTTGAAATAATACCGTGAGGTCATGTTCTCCCCAGCATCTCCAACTGTCTTCATTGGCAACTTTGTTGTTGCTGATAATGTAGTTGTGCTTGAAGCAGTGCTGTTTGCAAGGTAGAGAAATGTTTTGGCAAAATATACTATCATTCCTAATTTTGTATTTACTAGAAGGTTAGAGGATCTGACGTGGTCTCGGCGAAAATGAACTGGTTGACCTTCATGATGACTCAATGACAGAATTCACAAAGGGCAGCAAGTAATCTGCACATTCCATGATGAGCTGTCCTTCGTCGCAAAATTATTAAACTATAGGGGTGAATATGCCTTCCTATAGTAGCAATGTGTTGTTATGACAATACTTGTGACACTGTGTACAGATGTTCCCATCATTTAAAGGAATGATCTTCTTTCCACAGAGGGACAATGTAAAGTAGATTCACCAGAATAATCTCTTTGGTGATGGTCCCATGCGGGAAGCGTGAAGGAAACCTGGTTTTAGTCTGGATTGTTATAACTGAATAAAAGGTGTTTATATTAAAACTTGAGTGCTTTGGACCAACAGAGTTAATTCAGAAACGAAACATTGATAGCGTGAAATATAGCACATGTTTTCACGCAATTCGCGTTTTCACATTTGGACAAAGAAATAGAAAGGAAATGTTTAAAATGTGGGTTCAAGCGCAGGAAAATGCGGTAAGCGTGGATGTACATTTTTGTCGACAAGGACCAGTTTGGGCTGAAGAACCTGTCTCCGTTCTGTAGGACTCTATGACTGTAAGATATTTGCTGCGTAGAGCCCAATGTTGTGCGAGTAAGAGCTTCAGGCTCTAAATGTCTCCCACCGTCTCAATGCGCAGTTGCTGTGTGTCTCTGCATCGAGCGTCATATTTTTTCCCAAGTCTGTCAACAATCTCTCTCTGAAAGAGTTAAACATTCCCACCCGCTTCTGACTTCCAAACCGAACACTAACCTATCTTCTCTGAGATGAAAGATGCCTCGTTGTGACTTGGCACAAACAATATTAACGTAACACGTATGTACCATTAGCATCAGAGCCAGGAGGAGTAATGTGGAAACGTCTTCCTGTGCAGTCTCTGTTTCATTGGATTGTCATCTCGGAGCATCAATGTCAACCTCCTGCTATTGTGTTTCAATGGCCTCTTCTGTTAATGTGTTAGTGTCTCAAGTGGCTGAATGACCTCCTCCTTGTCCCAGGGAAGACGTTCAATGACAGTATTGGACGTCCCGTGGTTCCTCCCTATCAGCGTGCTGGACTCACTGGACTCCTTAAATTCCTTTGTAATTGGTGGCAAACAGGAGGATTGAGGGACTCTGCACAAAGCTTTGACAAAGGGTCAGTTAGACTCGAAACGTCAGCTCTTTTCCCCTTACAGATGCTACCAGACCTGCTGGGATTTTCCAGCATTTTCTCTTTTGGTTTCAGATTCTAGCATCTGCAGTAATTAGCTTTTATAAAGCTGATAAAAGTATTTTCTCTTCGAATAATTGTGGATTAGCAGAAATATTAAGTGTCATTCTGAATATTGAGTGTGGCACCAAAGAACACCCTGGTGATAACAACAGTTTGCAAATGTAGCCCTCATTGGATTGCAGCTGTTGAAGCGTTTGTCATACTATTTTGTGCCCTGTTCAGTTCCTATACCGTTGTGTGACCATATATTCAGATATTTTGAGAAGCAGATATCAGCATGAAGTTGCAAGTGAGCAGAAGCAGGGCTATCATCTGGACAGCACTAAGGAGATCCCACCCGCATTGGCTTTTTATTGAAATAGTGGGGTGATATTTAACTGGTGAAGGCCAATACAAGAGGAAATAAATGGGAAGAGGGAAACCACTTCCACGATTTCATCTAATCAAATAGTAAGCGATACCTGATTACCAAAATCAGCTGCCATCTTTTGAAAAGATGCAAGAAGTCCAATGAAGAGATAGTACAGCTTTAAGTTGAATCTATATCGCATTATTTCAACAGATTTTGTAGTTGCCTTCCAGCAGGCATTCTCCCCTAAGCTACATAGGTTTGACATAAACACATTGGTTCTGCTCACAGATCAGAGCCGAATAGTACAAAACCACATCATAATTAATCTCGAGAAACTGTATCAATGGGCGTTTGGGGTTGCAGTGCCACTGTGTTCTGAGCTTCGACTGCAATCTCTTCCCATTCCCTAGTTTGTCTGGGTACGTTGCAGTTCCAGTCTGTATTTCATCATTCCTGAAACAATATGTCGACAAGTAAATAAGGGTCTAGGACACATTGAATTTGGAACTGGGGAATGAACCCGGCCAGTTGTAAAATTTGAAGGTAGGTAAGTACTTTAGTGACAGTTCCCACAATTCGGTTATGTTTACTTTAGCGCTGGAAACGGATGGGCATATACCGCAGGGCAGGAGTTATAGCTGGGACAAAGGCTATTATGATGTGATTAGGCAAGATTTCGGATGCATACGATGTGGGAGGAAACTGTAGGGCATGGCACAATTGAAATGTGAAGCTTATTCGAGGAACAGCCACTGCATGTCCTTGATAAGTATATCACTGTAAGGCAGGGATGAGGCTGTCGAGTGAAGGAACCATGGTTTACTCAAGAAGTTGAATCTCTTGTCAAGAGGAAGAAGAAAACTTATGTTTGGATGAGATGTGATGCCTCAGTTAGGGTGCTTGAGAAGTACAGGTTAACTGGGAAAGACCTAGATCGAGAGCTGAGGAGATCGAGGAGTGGACATGAGAATCCATTGGCGGATAGTATCAAGGAAAACACGGAAGGTTTATCAGGAATAAAAGAATGGCTCTAGTAAGATTAGGTCCAATCAAGAATAGTAGTAGGAGGTGTATGTGGAGTCAGAGGAGATAGTTTAAGCGCGAAGTGAATATTTTTCATCAGCATTCGTGATGAAAAACGACAATGTTATTGAGGTGACTATTGAGATACGGGCTACCAGACTAGATTGGAGTCGGGTTCACAACGAGGTGGTGTTAACAATTCTCGAACGTGTGAAAGTACATAAGGCCCCTGGCACAGATGGGATTTATCCTATGATTCGCTGGGACGCCAGAGACGAGTTTGCAGAGCCTTTGGTTTTGATCTTTATTTTGTCATTGTTTACAGGAATAGTGCCAGACAGCTGGAGGATGGCAAATATTGTTTCTTTGTTCAAGAAGGGGAATTGAGACAACTCTAGCAATTATAGGCCAATGAGCCTTATTTCGGTTGTGCATAAAATGTTGGAAAGGGTTGTAAGAGATAGGATTTATAACGATTGAGAAAAGAATATGTTAATTAGGGATAATCAACACGGTTTCGTGAAGGGTAAATCATGCCTCACAAAACTAAATGAGTTTTTTGAGAAGGTGATTAAACAGGTGGGTGAGGGTAAAGCGGTTGATGTGATGAACATGGATTTCAGTAAGGCGTTTTATAAAGTTCCCTACGGTAGGCTATTGCACAAAATATGGAGGCATGGAATTGAGTGTGATTTAGCGGTTCAGGTCAGAACTTGGCTAGCTGAAAGAAGACTAAGGGTTGTGGTTGATTGGAAGTGTTCATCCTGGAGTTCATTAACTTGTGTTGGACCACAAGGATTTCATTTGGTGCCAGAGGTGTTTGTCACTTTGACAAATGACTGGGATGAGGTTGTAGAAGGATGGTTTCGTGAATTTGCAGATGACATGAAGGTCGACAGAGGTATGGATAGAGCCAAAGGATGTTGTTCTTTCCAGGAGGACATAGATAATCTGCAGAGCTCGGCTGAGAGGTGGCAAATGGAGTTTAATGTTTAAAACTGTGAGGAGATTCACTTTAGAAGGAGTGACAGGAATGCAGAGGACTGGGCTAGTGGTAAGTGTCTTGGCAGTGTAGATAGACAGAGAGATGTCGGTGTCCATGCACAGAAAGTTGCCATCCAGGTTGATAAAGATATTAAGACGACCTACGTTGTTTTGGCTTTTATTGATAGAGGAATTGTGTATCGGAGCCATGAGGTTATGCTGCAGCTGTGCAAATCTCTGGTGCGGCTGGTGTTGGAGTATTGCACATAGTCCGATCACCACATTATAGGAAGAATGCGGATGCTTTGGAAAGGGTTCACAAGATATTTACTGGGATGTTTACTGGTATGGATGGGAGGTCTTACGAAGGAAGGCTGAGGGACTTCAGGCTGTTGTCATTGGAGAGAAGAAGTTTGAGAGGAGTCTTAATTGAAACATAAGAGATGATCAGAGGTTTAGATAGGGTGGACGATGAGAGCCTTTTTCCTCAGATGGTGATGGCTTGCGCGAGGGGACATAGCTTTAAATTCGGGGCTTGATAGATTGAGGACAGATGTCAGAGGTAGTTTATTTACTCAGAGAGCTGTAGGGTTGCGGAATGCCCTGCCTGCAACTGTGGTACACACGCCAATTTTAAGGACATTTAAATGGTCATTGGACAGACATACGGATTAAAATGGAATAGTGTCGGGTAGACTGGGCTTCAGATTATTTTGACAGTTTCACACAACATCGAGGACCGAAGGGCCTGCATTGCACTGCAGTGTTGAATGTTCGATTCTTATGTTCTATGCATGGAACGAACTACCAGAGGAAATGTTAGAAACAAGTACAACTAAAACATGGGGGAGACACTTGAGCCGATACATGGAGTGGAGAAGGTTTGAACAGGTATAGGCCAAACGCAGGCAAATGCGTTTAGGAAACCTGGTTCGCATGGACGAGATGGATTGCAGAGTCTGTTTCTGTGCTACATGTCTCCAGTTACTGGAAGAGAAGGATACCGAGATAAGACATGCTATGGAGTCAATCACAATTTACAGAGATAGGGATGATCGTCTGGGTTGGAGTACGTTTCAAATATGTGGAGAAACAAGCGAGAGACGAGAAGGTTACAACGATGGTAACTGTTATAGGAGTTAGAATGATTGAAGACACTGGTCGACAAAATGTTCCACAGATACAGTTTCAGAGAGGGAACACAGAACACAAGGATCCCTGGAAGCATTGCCACCGTCTCTTGGTACCGCTGCTTTCACCTGTGTTGTACCCATGCTCACGAGACAGTAAAGGACTGGATTGATGACTGTGAATTCCTTATGCCGTCTTACTACAACATACATTAAATTAGGGATGGTGATTAAGCTTGGATTGTGTCCGTACTGTGCTCCACCTCCAGAAATGTATCTACGCCACACTTTGTTAGCCGATGATTGGAGCCCTCCTATTGATCTCTGCTCTGTTCACAGTGAGTGATCTTACCTCGCTGCAGGATTTATTGAAAGCTCCCGGCCTCCATTAATGGTTGTCCCCCTGGATAACAAACCATCTTCAATGACGTGATGGACGAGACAATCAGCAACTGTGAGATCTATGGAGACAGGAACTTCCTGAATACATACAGGAGACAGGGAGATAGACAGAATGGGAAATTAGACTGATGAAGTAAGGCTGACATATAGATAATGACACTGAGTACCACAGAGACCCTGATAGACAGAGGTAAGTTTGGAAACAGATTTGTTAGGAGTTATCAGTTATCTGTAAGAACAATAGGATGGTTATGGTCGGGGATTTCCAACAATTGACAGGGACTGCCAAAGTGTTAAGGGTTTAAATGGAGAGGAAATTATTAATTATGTACTAGAAACCTTTCTGATTAACTATGTGGATGCACATATTACAGAAGGTGTAAAACTTGACCGAATGTTGGGAAATAAGGCAGGGCAAGCGACTGGGCTGTCAGTGGGGGAGCACTTTGGGGCCAGTAAACATAATATTATTAGTTTTAAAATAGTGGTGGAAAAGGGTAGACCAGATCTAAAAGTTGAAGTTCTAAACTGGAGGAAGGCTAATTATGATTATATTAGTCATACACTTTCAAAAGCTGATTGGGGCAGATATTCACAGGTGAAAGGATGGCTGGAAAATGGGAAGCCTTCAGAAATGAGATAACGAGAGTGCAGAGACAGCATATTCGTGTCAGGTAGGGAGAAAAGATTGGTAGGTGAAGGGAATGCTGGATGAGTAAAGAAATCATGGATTTGGTTAACAAAGCAAGGTAGCATATGTCAGGTACAGACAAGGTAGATCGAATGAATCCTTGGAAGAAAACAAAGGCAATAGGAGTACACTTAAGAAAGAAATCAGGAGGGCAAAAAGGGGGCATGAGAGAGATTTGGCAAACAGAGTTAAGGAGAATCCAAATTCAACACATGAAATGTATGCAGTATGAAGCAGAGCGGGCACAGTCTCGGACGAGAAACAGAGTTCAGGTTTCAAATCAAATCAAAGATGAGTTCATTTTATTTTGCTGGATCTCTATCAATACTTTTCACACGCCTTCCAGGGGAATGAATTCGCTGGTTCAACTCTCATGCATCAACATTGGAGTTATCATATCACCCTCCCACCCTGTTAGCAACGTGTGCAGCAATATCATAGAGCCATTAGATATGGACAGCAGGAAAAACACAGACTTCAATCCAACTCGTCCAGGTCCAACAGATCTCCTAAACCGATCCTGCCGCGATTGCAATCACTTGACCCATGTCTCTTTAAACCCTTGCTATTCAAATACACGTCCAGATTCCTTAAAAGTATTGGAATTTTACCAGTCACCAACAACTCAACTGGCAACTTATTCCAGACACTCACCACCCTAAGTGTGAAGCCGTTGCCCCTCATTGCCTTTCGAATTTTCACACTCCCACACCAGATCTGTACCCTTTATTTCTGCACTGCCCCACCTGAGCGGAAGGAACTTGTCTATTTACCCTATTCATGCCCCTCATGATTGAAAAACCTCTATAAGATCAGCTCCCAGCCTCTGACGCACCCGGGAAGATAGTGACAGGCTATTCAGCCTATAAATGTTTCCATCTTTTCCACTTTCAAATATAGGATGTAGCGCTGTCTGAAGCAATCATCTTAGCAGCTGATCTGTCGCTGACAAACGCTGCAGGAAGGCGTGATAACTTGCTGAATGTGCTGTCAAGCGAAGATTGCATAAGCAGCATGAGCCATTGAACAAAACCCGCAACTGAGTTCTGAGCTGTTGCTGACACCAATGTAACTTTGTCATTCAGGAGCGAAAAGAATCCCACTGTTAGATTACAATTCAAATGCATTTGGCATAAGGGTCGTAGCAGTTGCACAGCAGCATATCACAATGACTCCAAAGGTCTGTGAATACCAAGGAGCACAGTGTGCGATCGATGAAGGTACGGTTCTCCAGACGATATTTGTCAACATGACAATCTGCAGCGGGGCTGGTGGCATTGCGATTGAAATTGCATGTGTCTGGACTTTGTGGACAATTTTAGATTTCAGAGCAAATGGTTATCTCGAGTATGTGCGTTTGGAAAGGTAATGTGGAAGCATTGGAAAAGTTGTGGAGGGGATTTACCAGTATGTTGCCTGAGAGGTTTGAGGCTGTTCTCATTGGAAAGAAGAAGGCTAAGGGGGATTTGATAGAGACAAGCAAGAGGATCAGGGGGTCAGATAGGGTAAACAGTGAAAGCCTTTTTCCTACGACGATGATGTCAGTTTGTATGAGGGGACATAACTACAAATTGGAGGCTGATAGATTTAAGATGATATCAGATGCAGGTTCATTAAATAGAGAGTAGTAAGTGCATGGAATGCCCTGCCTGCCAATGTAGTTAACTCAGCCACATTAGGGAGATTGAAACAATCCTTGGATAAGCACATGGATGATGATGGAATAGTGTAGGGAGATGAGCTGAGAATAGTTCATAGGTCGGCGCAACATTGAGGGCCGAAAGGCCTGTTCTGCGTTGCATTGTTCTATGTTCTATGTTCTGGAAAGGGCCCCTCAAATATCAACAAGGCGGCCATTGTGTGGCGTTGCTGGCGATGGAGGAAATAATAAACGAGTGTTTTGCATCAGTGTTTACTGTGGAATAGGACATGGAAGATATAGAATGGAGGGAAATAGATGGTCACACCTTGGAAAAGATCCATATGAGAGGAGGAAGTGCTGGATGTCTTCACACATATAAAAGTGGATAAATGCCCAGGTCCTGATCAGGTGTACCTAGAACTCTGTGGGAAGCTAGGGAAGTGATTGTTGTGCCCTTACTGAGATACTTGAATCATCGACAGTCACAGGTGAGATGCTGGAAGACTGAAGGTTGGCAAACGTCGTGTCACTGTTTTAGTATTTTGTTAAGTACAAACCAGGGAACTATAGACCAGCGGGCCTGACGTCTAAGACAAGAGTAAAGGAGAACAGTTCTGAAAAATATTTTCACACTTAGAATAAACTATCGTGATGCAGCATTGGTTGAAATAGTTTCTAATCTAGGGATAGAACTCATCGTGTTTGAGTGGACAGTGTTATTGCTTTAAAATTCCAGATTCTGTGTTTTTCTCTTATTTCATTATGATGTACTGAGCAATAACATTCCTTGATAATTGGCATTAAGCTTGTTATTGTAATTAAATTGCTCATTGAGAGAAAATTGGAAAACAGCAAAAAAGAAGCTGCGAAATAGAGTCAATGTGTAACACCGATCTCCCCAAGGAGCTTCCAAACAGTAATAAGGCAGCATTTCAGGGAAAGCATCAGCTCAGAGTTTCAAACAAGGAGCTTGCCAGTTGCCTGAAGGGACTGATCATCTCGCATGGAAGAAATGTTTCGGCCAATTGATCACCTGGTCTTCTACACCACCCTTGCCTTTGCTGGCATTCCTGGTATGGCTTCATGACAATTGCTGATATACTCTCCACTTTTTGCTGTTGAAGAATAACATCTCCAATTCACGACTGGTTAGCCTTATCCAGACACCAGAACAGTGATAGCAATTCACTGAGCAGCATTCTTGGTACAATTCTCCACTGACAGAGATGCCCAACTCCACTGCTGCTGCAGCATTTTCAGATGTCAGTCTTCTATCAACTGTTCCACTTTCACATGATTTGAAGTTATGCAGAGCGATCAGACAGGTTAGCTCTGAAGTAGGGTCAGTGGAGTGGAAACATTAACTCAGCATTCTCTCATATAGATGTTGTCAGACCCACTGTGAAATTTCTGCTTTGTTGTACAAATGGAGACTGATGCCGCTAGAAATTTGAAGCTTAAGGGATGATCTGAGCGAAATCCTTCAAAATATTAATGGGAAAAGACAGGAAAGATCAGCTATTTCCATTTCTAGTAGGTTCTAGAATGAATGAGCACAATATGAGTATTGGGGAGAAAAAGGTAAGGAGAGATGTTAGGAAGCACTTCTCCACGCAAACGATGGGAAAGGTTTGGAACTCTCTTCCGCAAACAGCAGTGGATGCTTAATCAGTTTTGAACTTTACATCGGTTGTCATTTTTTTCTGTAAGCAAAGGAATCGAAGGATACGTCCCGCATGGTAGTTTGCAAAGCTTTATCTAGCTAGCATATTTTCGAGAAAATCTTTCTTCCTCACTGTCTTTGGTCAAGTAATTCCAGTCTTGAGAGATTTCCCTCCTCCTCCCTGCATGTTGAGATGCTTGTCATGTACAGATGTGTAGATGTACAGTGTAAATGTATCTGCAGTCCTAACTCGCACAAATTGTCCCCAACCAGCCCGTGCATGCTGTGGAATGTTGTCCTGAGTGTCTTGTTTGAAATCTTGTACAGTTTTTGATAACCATTTTTTCCTGATCCTGTTGTGACTCTGATCAGAATTTCATTCAGTGATAAGAGCGGGAAATAACCCAATCAAAGGAGGCTTGAGTTTGCTTCATTGACAGTCCAATCACCAGCCCTATGAGTGAGCTGGGAGTGAGTTTTCTAATGGGGTTCTCCTTTTGCCAGAGTTGGAGCTGAGAACTTAAAGAGTCTGCTCCAATCATTCAAATAGTTACTTGGAATTCCTTTTGCTCTCCTAGCATGCGCTCAACTTCTGTCAAAATTCCATAATCTCTGAAACGACTGGGCTGGAGGAGCATCTGAGGTGGCTGCAAAAGTCTTAGACTTCAAACCCACTCAACATCAACCACTTTCGCTGACACAGTCCACTGGGTTTTGTTGGTAAAATCTTACTGCTTTTCTTTGGAACAGGCGAAGTAGTTTCTAATCAATCATTCATTGCTTCTTTTCCCATTTGTCTGCCACAGTTAGTTTGCTGGTGATTGTTATCCTTTCCCGGGGAAATTGCGGACTTTCTCGTTGCACTACTCGTTACCTGGTGCTTATGGCAGTTGCCGATCTGATGGTCATTACCGCTGGTATTATACTGAGGAGATTTACCGATTATTATTATCCACTCTGGTTTTTGGCCATCCCTCCTGTGTGTAGTGTTGCTCGGGTCTTAACTCTTGCTGCCACCGATTGTTCTGTCTGGTTCACCGTCACTTTCTCCTTTGACAGATTTGTAACGATTTGTTGTCAGAAGCTGAGAACAAAATTACATTATTCAGTGGGTTCTAATGAAACTAAACAGAATGGGTTAAACAGAAAATGTTTCACTATTAAATACATGATCTCACTGTTCAGTAACAGTTCAACAAGCCCCATACAAATTCACGCAGAGCTTTGAACTGTTTCGACGTGTGAAATTGCAGCATGCTATCACAAATTGTTATCAGAACCCAACCACCAAAGGAATGATAACAAATGCCTCGGCTCCCGATTTTTCAATGTCAAGCTGTTCAGTTCCAATGGGCTGCTACTCCAATGTGGTCTAATCAGAAATTTTCTGTCCCCGGCAGCAGAGTCGAAACAGTGCAACAAAGTTCCCTCTCTGCTGGCCTTCCCACGCCATTGCATTGAGTTGGCGGCGGGTGAAAACACTCAAGGATTCAGTCAGAGAGGAATGATTTGGAGGTGCCAATTTTGGACTGGGGTGTACAAAGTTAAAAATCACCCAACGCCTTGTTATAGTCCAACAAGTTTATTTAGAAGCCCTAGCTTACAAGACGCTGCCTCCTCATCAGGTGGTTGTGGAACATGATCTTACAATACTGAATTTACAGGAAAATGGTTACTTTAGTTTTTTAAACAACAACTCGCACAACACCAGGTTATACTTCTTAAACATATTTAAATTACGCCTATCATCTTTTGAAATGGGATATGATCGTTTAGGTTCTTTAATATGTAAATGAGAGAATTGCATTCTCAACGTGGCGTCAGCTTATCTAATAATAGAACATATGACATAGGACATAGAAAAGTACAGCACAGAACAGGCCCTTCGGCCCAAGATGTTCTGCTGAGGCTTATTCCTAATCAAAAATAAAATAACCTCGCCTACGCACTTCTCAATTTACTGCTGTCTATGTGCATGTCCAGCAGTCACTTAAATGTGCCGAATGACTCTGCTTCCACCACCGCCGCTCGCAATGCAGTCCATGTGCTCACAACTCTCTGTGTAAAGAACCTATCTCTGAAGTCTCCTCTGTATCTTCCTCCTAACACCTGAAAACTATGACTCCTCGTGCAGTCAATCACGCCCTGGAGAAAAGTGTCTGACTATCATCTCGATGTTTGCCTCTCATTATCTTGTGCACCTCGATCAGGTTCCCCCTTCTCTCCAGAAAGAAAAGTCCGAGCTTTATCAACCTCTCTTCATAAGACAAGTCTTCCAGTCCGGACCGTATCCTGGTAAACCTTCTTTTCACCCTCCCCCTCAGCAGGAAATTTGAAGTCACCCATAACAACAACCCTGCTCCATCTGCATTTTTGCAACATCTGCCGGCCTTTGAGTTCTTTGATCTCCCTCCTGCAATTTGGGGGTCTACAAAAAAAACAATGAGGTAACTGCTCATTTGCTGTTCCTAACTTCCACCCGTACTGATTCAGTAGACAAACCTTCCTCGACAATCTTCATTTCTGTAGCTGTGATGCATCTCTGATTAGCAATGCTACACTCTCTCCACTTTTTCGACTCTCCCTGTTCTTTTTAACGTTCTAAATCCTGGAACGTGTCGCAATCATTCCTGCCGCTGTGCAACACACGTCTCCGTTATGGCTACAACATCATTGTCCCAAGTCCTGATCCATGCTATAAGTTGATCACTCTTATTTCTGACACTCTTTGCGTTAAAGCAGACACACTTTAACCAATCGCTTTGTTTCATTGCATGAAAAATGTTCCTGATAGATTCACTACATCCTGTCACTGCCCCATCTATAATACCCCCATCTCAGATATGTAACTATGGTGCCCAAAGCACTCCCGAACCACAAGAGCAAATCTCCTACACAGGAGATTTGTGCCCCTCCAGTTCAGCTGCAACTCGTCTTTCAGGTACATGAGAAGGCATCCCAGTGGTCTAAATACCTGAAGATCTGTCTGCTCATCTACACTATCAAGAATCTTACCATTACTGCAGTGCTTATTCCGAGTACTCAATCCAAAGTAAATCACTTCACATGTTTCCCCATTACATTCCATTTGGCACAATTCAGCCCAGCTCTGGAGGTCATCTGGGTCCCTCTGTAACCCATAACATTCTTCTGTACTATCTACAACTCCACTGACTTTAGTGTCATCCGCAAATTTGGTATCCCATCCATTTAGGCTCTACCCAAGTCGTTCATAAAAATGATAAACATCAGTGAACCCAAAACAGATACTTGAGTTACATCACGAATAACTGAACTGCATGATGAACATTTCGCATCAACCACCACTTTCAGCTTTCAGCTAGCCGATGTCTGACCCAAGCCGCTAAATCACACTCAATCCAATGCCACCAGATTTTGTGCAATAGCCGACCGTGTGGTGACGGTAATGGAGGAAATGAGAGAAATTTAACAAAGTTTCACACCGCAATTGCCCTCCTTTCCACCACAGCACCAAATAACAACGAGTCGATTCAATACAGGATTTGGTTTCACATCAGTGGTGAAATAATGATCTCCATTCACTTTCCAAGATAATGGTGAACAACCCACCTTGCCTGGAATATGAAACAGCAGCGCAGCTTGCATGTGCCCGGGATCATGCCATGGGATTTTCGAGTACGAGGTGAAAGTGAAAACCACAGCACCAGGGGAACACAGCGTGGATACTGACTGGTTGGAGGTTCTGTGCTCTCCCACTTCACAGATTGGTTTGGAGGTAATTATTATGTTTTATTGCATTGAACTTCAACACAGCCCCCCCCCCCCCCCCCCCTTCCTAACGTTGCCATAATAATCAGTCAGCACAAGTGGGACTCAAGGCCCTGTTTTCTTTGAAACTGAACCTGTCCTCAGCGCCTGAGATTGCTCAGCCAGGCTACCAAACACGCAAAGCTCACAAAGCTAAGCAGGTCGGCACCCAGATGATACCCTGCACCATACGGTCATTTCAAGCGCCTGTTCTGCAAAATTAGCGTTTCAAAGTAGTTCCTACGCCTCAAATCTAAGTTAGCAGCAGAATCTGAGAAGGCGAGCTCACATTTCGAGGTTGTTGGATAAGGTGCTGGTACAAATTGGTATTTCCCTGATCTTTGCCCTTAACGGGCGTTTTCCTGCGCAGCTGCCAGCTGAGTTGGAAACCAATGTGGGAACCAAATATAAGCGACTCACTAAATGCTACTAAATCCCACGGTGCTTACTGAGAGATGTACAAAAGGCAGTGTCTATGCGTATTGACAGAAGGTAAAAGTCATTGCAAACTGCATGTGATTGCTCTTTTATTCGAGGTGTGAAAAGTTCTCCCGTCTGAGTCACAGCTGAAAATCACACAACACAATGTTAAAGTACAACTGATTTATTTGGAGGCACTAGCTTTCGAAGTGCTGCTCTTCATCAGGTGACAACTTCCTGATGCTGAAGCAGTTGTTTGAAAGCTCGTGATCCCAAATAAAACTGTTGGACTCTAACCTGGTATTGTGTGACTTTTAGCTTGGTGCAAGTGGGTACTGCATATACTGGAGATTAGATTAAAATAAGAGTAGTGCTGGAAAATCACAACAAGTCAGGCAGAATCCGAGGAACAGGAAAATCGACGTTTTAGGCTTGATGAAGGACGTTTGCCTGAAAGGTGACTTTTAAATTTGTCCAGCCCATTCCAACACTGGCACCACAGAATCACGCCTAAGTCACCTTCATGTCTCTTGTTGTTGACTGAATCAGTAAGTCGGTTTTTCACCAGAGCTTAGATTAGAGTGGTGCTGGAAAAGGACAGCAGGTCATGCAGCATCCGAAGAGCAGGGCAGCTCCTCGGCTGCTGCCTGACCTACTGTACTTTTCCAGCATCACTCTAATCTAGACTCTGGTTTCCAGCATCTGCAGTCCTGGTTTTTACCTATTTCACCAGAGCTGCATGTGCTCCACTTTCCTATCCCTCTCAGTTGAGACATTCCTGCTCCTTTGTGATGTGAAGGAAAATAAAATGGATACAATGTCATTCAGCAGCCTGTCTGTCATTTCCTCAGCTTCAGTTCCCACATGGCTTAGATTTCAGAGATAAAAATGTGTTGCTGGAAAAGCGCAGCAGGTCAGGCAGCATCCAAGGAGCAGGATAATCGACGTTTCGGGCATGAGCCCTTCTTCAGGATTTCAGAGCACAAGTTAACATTAGCGACTATATGAGAGCGTGAGTTAAGAGGTTCAACTGAGACTGGAAATCCCCACATTCAGGTTGTTGACTGAATGAGCTGCAAACAAAGCCGGTGCTTAAAAAATCTCGAACATGTGAACTGCTCCAAAGCATGATTGAGGATTTCTGGTTTTGATTCACACACGTTGACAAACAACACACAGCATCCCAATGAGGCCATAGAGAGCCTACTTTGGGAATCAGTTGAAAGAGAGTGTATACCAGTAATCCAGTATTCACTGCGGGTTCTCCTTATCTCTGAACTGGGCCGCGTTTGCACGCATTCCAAATGCAATATTACTGTTGCATAAAAATCAGTGCCCAGCAACTGCGCTCTTAAACTAGAATGTCCATCGGTGCCATAAACAGTGATACATATTCAGGACCAGCGAGGAGAGAAATTTAACAAAGTTTCACTCAGCAATTCATCGGAATTGTATTCCTTGTCAGCACTGCAGCAGATATGCGCGAGCAAATTCATAGCGAGGTTTGCTGATGAGATCAACGAAAAAGAAAGCTCCCTTCACGCCAATCCCAAAAGCTACCACGATTAACAACGGAACATGTGTGTTCCTGTGGGGACTTGAGCCAGTTACATTTGCGCATGAGGCAAGCGTGACGACCACTACACTGAAGTGCAACTGTACTCGCTGTCCGACCCAACTCACTGACATTTGCGACCATTCAATGCGATAACTTTCTCTTTCAAGGAGATCATTGTCATTCAGCATTATTGAAAAATCAAATAAAATCACGTGAAGTTGCTCAGGAAATGCTTGCAGGGATGTTGTCAGGTTTGCACGGTTTGGCCTGTTGGCGAGGCTGAATGGAACAAAGAACAAAAAACAAATAACCTTACCCCAGTGGAAGAGGCCTTTCGGCCTTCCCAGCCTGTGCCAATCCAGATCCTCTATCTAAACCTGCTGCCTATTTTCTAACGGTCTGTATCCCTTTGCTCCCTGTTTATTCATGTGTCTGCCCAGATGAATATTAAATGATGTTATTGTTCCCGCCCTTACCAGCTCCGTTGGCAACGCGTTTCAGGCACCCACCACCCTCTGTGTGAAGAAAGTACCAAACATATCTCCCTTAATCGTTCCCTCCCCCACCCCTCACGTTAATCGCGTGACCCTGAGTAATTGAGTTTCCCACTCTGGGATAAAAGGCTTCTTGCTATCTTCCCTGCAAACCTCTCATGAATTTGTAGACCTTTATCAGGTCCTCCCCCAACCTCCGGCTTTTTAATGAAAACGATCTTAATCTACTCCACCTCTCCTTATAGCTAGTCTCCTTCATGCCAGGCAACATCCTGGTAAACCTCCTCTGCACCCTCTTCAAATCTTTCCCGTCCTTTTTGGCAATGTGACAATCAGAACTATACACAGTGTTCCAAATGTGGCTGAACCAAAGTCTTATACAATTGTAACATGAACTGCCAACTCTTGTACTCAATACTCCGTCCGATGAAGGAATTCATGCCGTATGTCTTCTTGACCACTCTGTTGACTTGCGTCGCCACCTTCGGGGAACAATTGATGTAAACACCCAGATCTCTCTTTCCATCAAATTTCCCCAGGACATGTCGTTTTTCTGAACAGATCGCTCTTGAATCGGATCTTCCAAATGCATCACCTTGCATTTGCATGGATTGAACGCCATCTACCATTTCTCTGCCCAACTTTCCTACATATGTTTATTTTGCTGTATTCTCTGACAGTCCCAATCACTATCTGCTACTCCAGCAACCTTAGTGTCATCTGTAAACTTGCTAATGAGCCACCTATACCTTCTTCGAAGTCACTTTTATATATCACAAAGAACAGTGGTCACAATACGGATTCCTGTGGAACCACTGTCACATATCTCCATTTTCAGGAAGTCCCTTCCAACTACTACTTTCTGTCTCCTGTTGCCCAGCCAGTTCTCTACCGATCAAGTTCAAGCATCCTGGACTCCATGTGACTTCACCTTCTCCATCTGCGTACTTTATCAAAAGCCTGGCTAAAGTCCATGTCCATGGCATCTGGATCCTTTCCCTCATCAATCAACTTTGTCACCTTTTCAAAAATTTCTATTCGGTTTGTACGACATGACCTTTCCTGCACAAAACCATTTTGCATCTCACTGATTAGCCTATTTTCTTCCAAATGGAAATATTTCCTAATCCTCAGTATTTTCTCCAGTAACTTTCCTACACTGACAACAGCCTCACAGGTCTGGAATTACTGGATTATTCCTGCTAAACTTCTTAAACAAGGGGACACCATTAGCAATTCTCCAGTACTCCAGGTCCTCACCCGTGTTCAATGACGTTGGAAAGGTATTTGTTAAAACCTCGGTTATCTCCTCTCACTTCCCTCAGAAACCTGGGATACGTCCTGGAGACTAACCCACCTTTCTGCCTTTTGGAATACCCAACACTTCCTCCCACCTTATGCCAGCTTGACCTAGAGTAATAAAACATCTATCCCTAACATTTACATTCACCATATCCCTATCCTTGGTGAACAGCGATGCCAGGTACTCAATAAGAAATTCACCCATTTTCCCTGACTGCCCGCAAAAGGTTCCCCCTTTGTCCTGAGTGGGCCAACACTTTCTCTAGTACCCTCTTGCTCATTATATCTGAATAAAGGCACTTTCCTTAACCCTGCTCACTGAGGATATCTCATGACCCCTTTTAGGCCTCTTAACCCATCGTTTCACATTGGCAGTACATTCCTCATGTTCTTTCAAAAGTTCGTCTGTCTTCAGTCACCTGGACTTTAAGTAGGCATACCTTTTCCTCTTAGCTAGGCTGGCATTTCACCTGGAATCCATGGTTCCCTTGTCTTGCCATTTCTATCCCTCATTTTCCAGGAACATCCTCTCTCCTGAACGCAAATCAACCTTTCTTTAAACACCACTCACATATTGAATATGGATATACGTTCAAACACCTGTTACCAATCTACATTTCCCAGCTACAGCCTAATGGTGATATAGTTGGCCTTCCACCGATTTAGTCCTCTTCCTTTAGGACCACTCTTGTCTTTCGTGAGAAGTCGATCGAATCTATCGCATTTACTCTCAATGAAACTGCTTCTGTCTTCTTAGTTTTGATCTTTTCATCTGAAAAGTAGCTTATACTTGTATTCGAGCATTCACAGAGTGCAAAAAGACATTTCAGCCCATCTTGCAGTGCGGCTCATCAGGCATCCATCTAGACTAGTCCCAGATAACAGCTTTGACACATAACCTTGTGTGTTCTGATGCTCCCAGTGTAAATGTCAATGAGATTCTCCTTGTGATCTTAAATGACACAGAAATGGGACCGACGTTTGGCCTGTTCACACTGTGTTGTAACCCCATTGACGAACACATCTCCTTTATCACCCACACAGGGAAATAAACAGACACATTCCCTGTGAGAGTCAAAGCTTTCAGGATTATATCCGCTCTTTGTGCTTCACTTGGGCCCTTTGTGTTCACACACAAGGTTCTCTGACAAAAGGCAGCTTTAGGTGGAACACGAGCCAGTTGCACAGTCAATGAGAGACATTGAGGTGAGCTGGAATTGAAAATGTGCAATGGGTCCGGGTGCAACTTTCAAATTCAAAAGCACAGTGATCGAATCGCTGCAGCTCCTCAGAACCTGACATAACATGACCTGTCACAAACCTCTCTGACAATGATATGCAATGGACCCAAAGGCAACATTCAAATTCAAAAACACTTGGATAGAATCCGTGCAGCTCCTCAGGACCAGGCAAATCAGGACGTGTCATACACCTCTCTGGCAATGAGCTGAAATGGACCCAAATGCAATTTTCAAATTCGAAAAAAAAATCCCCACTGATCCCATTCCTTTTGATCCTCATAACCTGACATGACAGGACCTACCATCCAATTGTCTGGCAATGAAATGCAGTGGGCCCAAATGCAACTTCCAATTTCAAAAGCACGCCAATAAATCCCTGCACCTCCTGGAGAACACAGACAAGGTAAGGGCATGCAACAGGATAAAAACAATGACTGCAGATGCTGGAAACCAGACGGTAGATCAGAGTGGTGCTGGAAAAGCACAACAGTTCAGGCAGCATCCGAGGAGCAGGAAAATCGACGTTTCAGGCAAAAAGCCTTCATCAGGAATACAGGCAGAGTGCCTGAAGGGTTGGAGAGATGAAACATGTCACAGGGAACCCGCACAACTCGAGCCGACAACGTCTTGATCCGACGTCAGGACGCGTTATCCATTACACCACTGGACCAATGAACGTGCAATCAGCCCACAGCTTGTCAACATGTAATGTAAACACGGACATTGGGGAGAGAAAGCATTCACAACGTGAACAACCAGCAGAGATAATCCCCGTCACTGCTTCACTTGGAAGTCCCCACTTTGTGAAGCAGTGCCTTTCAGTGGAAAAGGAAATACATCTGTTCATAGGTGCCCACTTCGGGGTCGCCTGCTCCTCTGCTGGACGTTTCCAGCGTTTTATTCACAGTCACTGCGCGATTTCACGATCCACTCCAGTGAAATGTACTTGCATACTTGGCGTCATGGTCTCTTCCAGTCAAAGCCGTGAAGAAATTCCGCGAGAAAACGTTAGTTATTTCTCGCCCCGGGATCTGCAATCAGATGAGTTGAATGACGCATTTATAGATGGCGCCACTTCACCACCACCCATCGCCTGAGAACGAGCCCTTGTTCTGTACCTTACTTCAGTGCTACTCCTGAACAACACCAATTTATCAAAGCTCCACTTTCTTCACATTGAAACCCAGGGCGATAATATGAACTGTTTGGAAACTTGGAGAGAGAAGCATTGCTGCCGAAGGTGGGTATAACCCAAAGGACAGGGACAGGGTGCTCCGGTTTCCTCCCACAATCCAAAGATGTGCAGGTCAGGTGGATTGGCAGAGCTAACTTTCACACAGTGTTAGGTGCGTTAGTCAGGTGTAAATATAGGGTAGGGGAATGGGTTTGGGGGGTTTTCTCTTCGGAGGGGCAGTGTGGACTTGTTGGGCCGAAGGGCATGTTTCCACACTGTAGAGAATCTACTCTTAAAAAAAGGCTGTGTGTAAGTCAGGTCACAAAGGTTACAGTCAGCAGCAGTGGAGGGAGTCCCTGCTTAAGAGTCCGAATTTGCATCGCCCAGACTTGGATACGATTCCCAGGCAGGGAATGAAGATTTATTTCTCTTTGTGTGAATTACCTGAATGAGAATGCGTTCCTCGTTGCGCATAGAAGACGCAAATGGTTTCTGCCAGAATCAGTACAGTGATTGTTTGCATCGATCTATAGAACATAGAACATAGAAAAATACAGCGCAGTACAGGCCCTTTGGCCCTCGATGTTATGCCGATCCAAGCCCACCTAACCTACACTAGCCCACTATCCTCCATATGCCTATCCAGCGCCCGTTTAAATTCCCATAAAGAGGGAGAGTCCACCACTGCTACTGGCAGGGCATTCCATGAATTCACGACTCGCTGAGTAAAGAATCACCCCAACATCTGTACTATAATTACCACCCCTTAATTTAAATCGATGCCCCCACGTAATAGCTGACTACATACGTGGAAAAAGGTTCTCATGGTCAACCCTATCTAAACCCCTAATCATCTTGTACACCTCTATCAAGTCACCCCTAAACCGTCTTTTCTCCATTGAAAACAGCCCCAAGTGCCTCAGCCTTTCCTCATACGATCTTCCTACCATACCAGGCAATATCCTGGTAAACCTCCTCTGCACCCGTTCCAGATGCCTCCACATCCTTCCTATAGTATGGCGACCAAAACTGCACACAATACTCCAGATGCGGCCGCACCAGAGTCTTATACAACTGCAACCTGACCTCAGGGCTCCGGAAATCAATTCCTCTACCAATAAAAGCCAGTACGCCATATGCCTTCTTCACCGCACTATTTACCTGGGTGGCAACTTTCAGAGATCTGTGTACATGGATACCAAGATCCCTCTGCTCATCCACACGACCAAGTATCCGACCATTAGCCCAGTACCCTGTCTTTTTGTTACTCTTACCAAAGTGAATCACCTCACACTTACCTACATTGAACTCCATTTGCCACCTTTCTGCCCAATTCTGCAGCTTATCTATATCCCGCTGTAACCTGACACATCCTTCCTCACTGTCAACAACACCACCGACTTTCGTATCATCTGCAAACTTGCTTACCCAACCTTCTAGCCCTTCTACCAGGTCATTTATAAAAATGACAAACAGCAATAGTCCCAAAACTGATCCTTGTGGAACACCGCTTGTAACTGCACTCCAAGATGAAACTTTACCATCTACCACTACCCTCTGTCTTCTTCCAGCCAGCCAATTCCGAATCCAAACCACCAAATCACCCTCAATGCCATACCTCCGTATTTTTTGCAGTCGCCTACCATGGGGAACCTTATCAAACGCCTTACTAAAATCCATATACACCACATCTACCACTTTACCATCGTCTACCTCCTTAGTCATCTTCTCAAAGAATTCAATAAGGTTTGTGAGGCACGACCTGCCCTTCACAAAACCATGCTGACTATCCTTGGTCACAATATTCCTATCCAGATGTTCATAAATCCTATCCCTTGCAATTCTCTCTAAGACTTTGCCCAAACAGAAGTGAGACTCACTGGCCTATAGTTACTAGGGTTATCCCTACTCCCATTCTTGAACAAGGGAACCACATTTGCTATCCTCCAGTCTACTGGCACTATTCCTGTAGACAATGAGGACATAAAAATCAAGGCCAATGGCTCTGCAATCTCCTCCTTTGCTTCCCAGAGAATCCTAGGATAAATGCCATCAGGCCCAGGGGACTTATCTATTTTCACCCTTTCCAGAATTTCCAACACCTCTTCCCTACATACCTCAAAGCCGTCCATTCTAATTAATTGTGAGTCAATATTCACATCGGCAACAATGTCCTGTTCCTGAGTGAATATTGACGAAAAGTATTCATTCAGTGTCTCCCCAATCTCTTCAGCCTCCACACGCAACTTCCCATTACTATCCTTGACTGGACCTGTTCCTACCCTAGTCATTCTTTTATTCCTGACATACCTATAGAAAGCCTTAGGGTTTTCCCTAATCCTACCAACTAAGGACTTTTCATGTCCCCTCCTTGCTGCTCTTAGCTCTCTCTTCAGATTCTTCCTGGCTACCTTATAACTCTCAATCGCCCCAACTGAACCTTCACGCCTCATCTTTACATAGGCCGCCCTCTTCCATTTAACAAGGAATTTCAATTCCTTATTAAACCACGGCTCCCTCACACGACCCTTTCCTCCCTGCCTGACAGGTACATACTTATCAAGGCGACACAATAGTTGCTCCTTGAACAAGCTCCACATATCAATTGTGCCCATGCCATGAAGCCTACTTATCCAAGCCGCGCATCGTAGGTCGTGCCTCACCGCATCATAATTTCCCTGCCGCCAGCTATAACTCTTGCCCTGAAGTGCACACTTATCCCTCTCCATCACTAGAGTAAAACTCACCGAAGTGTGGTCCCTGTCCACAAAGTGCTCACCTACCGCCAATTCTAACACCTGGCCTGGAATCTCGAAGGACACTGGCAGCAGATACAGTGGGAACCTATCACCGGAAATCCCCTTCCAATCATCTCACCGTACTGAGTTGGAAATGTATCGATGTCCCTTCAGTGTCGCTGGTTCTAAATCCTGTACCTCCCTCCCGAGCGGTATCTTGGCTGCACAACCCCGCTGAGGAATTCAAGTGTTCCGGAAAGTAAGGCATTACCTGCATCTCTGGGGTAATTAGGGATGGGCAGTGAGTCCTATCCCATTGAGTGACAGCGATGTCCCAGGAATGCGTTTCTAATAGTGATAGGGTATATTTGGACACCTGCAATCGGCCGGGAATAAGTTGAGAAGTGGAGCAGGGAAGTGAAATAAAAGTGAACCGTGTTATGTACGAGGCCAGACCATTCAAAACGTTCTTAAGCAGGCAGTCCAACCCATAACTTTGTAATTTGTATCGGTAAGTGTACAGTTACAATTACCCAGATTAAGTTAGCGTAGTTGACTATCAGGTTTAAATCAGAGAATAAAATTATTCACAAAATTACACAATGAAACACGAACAACACAACTAGGAACCCCTACAGAACTCAGTCTATCCAAATTTGACCTAAGTGTGCAGTTCCGAATATACACAACAGTCCCAATAAGCAAACCCCCTTTAAAACAGAGTACAAAAACAGGTCAAATGCTTCCAGGTTGAGGTTAGAAGGGCAGAAGAGAGAGTTTCCACACAGCTCCCTGTTGAACTTCCAACCAGTCCTGGACTCACTGAACAGCTCAGCGAGAGCTCACCACTTCCACAGACATGACCACGTTGGCCTGAAGTCTCATCTGTTTATTAGATTACTTACAGTGTGGAAACAGGCCCTTTGGCCAAACAAGTCCACACCAACCCGCCGAAGCGCACCCACCCAGACCCATTCCCCTACATTTACCCCTGCACCTAGCACTACAGGCAATTTAGCATGGCCAATTCACCTAACCTGCACATTTTTGGAGTGTGGGAGGAAACCGGAGCACCCAGAGGAAACCCACGCAGACACGGGGAGAATGTGCAAACTCCACACAGTCGGTCGCCTGAGGCGGGAATTGAACCCGGGTCTCTGGCGCTGTGAGGCAGCAGTGCTAACCACTGTGCCACCGGTTCACTTTTATTTCACTTCCCTGCTCAACTTCTCAACTTATTCCCGGCCGATTGCAGGTGTCCAAATAGACCCTTATATATAAACAAAAGGCTTCTCAGACCCTTTTCATCTTTGTACTAAACCAGTCTCATCGTAAGCCTGACCTGCTTTAGTATCCATCTGAAAAAAATCAAGGACAGGGTATGCTTGAGGGAAGGAACAGTTTTTGGCACAAAAGGGACCAGGTTTATGACAGCAGCAAAGATGACTGGGAGGCATGAGGCAGGATGTGAGGTGGAGCTGGCGGTACACGGCTCAGTGTCGGTGTTCATGGGTCAGCCTTCACTGTACACTGTTTACACTGACTCAAATACCATACCTGGACAATTCACCTCAATGACCCGGTTCCTCTTGGTGTGAGGTTCCCTGAGTGGGTATTAATATGATTAAGGGAGGCTAAGAGGTTGAACACATCCTCTTTACCCTGTCAGTTTAGACAGATCGAAAGAATCATGTTGAAGCCAATGCAAAAGCAGATTGTCTTTTTTTCTGTCCAGTTTCAGTGAAGAATGTTCAGCTGTGAACTGTTTTTGCAAAAGTGTAGGTTGATTGCAATTCTCACTGAGCAACATTGATACAGAAAACACATTTTGGAGTTAGTGACCAGGTGGGTACAGGACTGCACATATCGGTAAGTGAAGCTGCACACGTCCTGGTGCTGTGATTTAGTTGGTTAATGCACCTGCAAAGTAGATGGGGGTTATTCCGTTCAGATCTGCATGGTGATTGCTTATTGTGTTAATGGGTCGCTGTGTCAACTTGTTGCAAGTGTGTGATCTCTGATCAGGAATGGACCCGGACCATAGAACAGGCTGTCACCATAGGACAGAACAGGACTACACACCGCAAAAAAGAAAAAATGGCCAAACTAACACACATCAAAGAGGACACCACAACGCACACCTGAGTTAAAAACCTCACCCACAGACAGCTCACAGACACGCAAAGAACAATACTGGCCAAGGGACTCAACTACAACCACAGGGACGCCAAGACTGCAGACCTCCTAGCAGCACTAGAATGCACACTCAGGAACAATGGACTGACAGATGAGACACAACAACAGTGAGACAAAGTATCGTACCCCTGATAACAAGGAAAAGACAAACACATAACCTCAACACCAAGGAGAGGGAAGCACTAAAATCACTAAGAAACGATAAGAACATTATCATACTACCAGCAGACAAAGGCAGAATGACGGTCATCCTGGACTAAGCAGAGTACATCCAAAAAGCACAACAACTACTTGCAGTTACCAACAACTACCAAAAGAGGGAGTTTAACCCCACCCCACAACTCACCAATAGGATAAACAACACACTGAGGAACCTACAAAAAACGGACAGATAACCAGGTCGGACCTACAAAGAATGAAACCTGAAAGCAACAACACCCCCAGATTCTATGGACTACCTAAAGTGCACAAACCAGACATCCCACTCAGACCCATAGGATCTCTACCAGGTACACCATCACTGAAACTGGCTAAAGAACTACAGCAGAAACTGAAACACCTGATCAGCGGATCCAGACACTCTATACAATCAACACAGGAATTCTTGGACATCATCAGAAATATACACATAGACAAGGAAGAAACCATGGTCTCATTCGACGTAACGGCACTGTTCACGTCTATTGACAAAGCCCTAGCCAGAGAAATAATAGCCAACCTGCTGAACAGACAGAACAGACAACAGGACGTTGAACCCATCAACAAAGACGGCATACTTAAACTACTGGACTTGTGCCTCACGACACACTTCACATTCAACAACCAGTTATACGAACAAATCAACGGAACACCCATGGGCTCACCGATCTCGGGACTCATAGCAGAAGCAGTAATGCAAAGGTTAGAACAAACAGTCTTACCACAAGTTCAACCCAAACTCTGGGTCAGATACGTTGATGACACCTTTGTAATCATTAAAAACACGGAAATAGAGAAAACACACCGGATCATCAACTCCACACTCACAGGAATCCGATTCACGAGAGAGGAAGAAAAGGACAACCAACTCCCATTCCTAGACGTGAGTGAACAGAGAACACCAAACGGAGAATTCACCACTAAGGTACACAGGAAAGCCACACACACAGACCAAGTCCTGAACTATGAAAGCAACCACCCCAATACACACAAACGAAGTTGCATCAGGACATTATTCAAAAGGGTCACAACACACTGCAGCACACCAGAACTGCAAAAAGAGGAAGAGGAACACCTATACAAGGTATTCGCCAAAAACGGATATCCTCGCAATTTCATCAACAGATGCCTAAGGGAAAGACAACAGAACGAGGACATGCCGCAACTCAAAGGACTAGCCACACTACCATACATCAAGAACATCTCTGAAATGACAGCCAGACTACTGCGACCACGAGGACTTATAACAGCACACAAACCAACAGCCACACTCAGACAACAACTCACCAGAACGAAGGACCCGATACTCAGCATGAGCAAAACTAATGTAGTGTACAAAATCCCATGCAAGGACTGCACAAAACACTATATAGGACAAACAGGAAGACAGCTAACGATCCACATGCACGAACATCAACTAGCCACGAAACAACACGACAAGCTATCCCTCGTAGCCACACACGCAGACGACAAGCAACATGAAATCGACTGGGACAACACTACCATTATAGGGCAAGCGAAACAAAGAACAGCCAGGGAATTCCTAGAAGCATGGCACTCATCCACAAACTCCATCAACAAACACATCGACCTGGACCCAATATACCAGCCACTACAGCGGACAGCTGAAACTCACAACCGGAAGCGGCAGGGACAGGCCACTATAAATGTCGGAGGAAACAGCACAGAAGCGCTTCACAGGAGGCTCCCAAGCACTAAGGATGTCACCTAGACAGGGGACGAAACGTTTGCAACAAAAACTTCCAGCTCGGCGAACAGAACCACAGCAATGTGTGTATCATCCTGATAGATGGAATATACATTCAGATAAAAACCAAATCATAAGTAGCAGGAACAATTCAGCAGGTCTGGCAGCATCTGTACAGAGTGAACGAGAGACATCGGTTCAGAATTTCGCCAGTATTTTACGAGAATTCCGTTTTCTCCCACAGTCACTGCCACGCCTGCTGAGTTTCCTCAGCATTTCCTGTTATTGTTTCAGATTCCCAACGTCCACAGTAATTTGCGTTAGCCATAAAAACAGCACACAAACACACATTTTTCTGGCCCCATTAAAAATGCGGCGCTGTGCAGGCAAGTGAGAGCAGCGACAGCTCCGACCGTGAGGAATCCGAGCAGCCAACGTACGAATCCAACCCCTGCTCCTCTGCGCAAATGGAAATGCATGCAAAAGCCAGAGAACGGCGAGCGATCCAGGTAGGACTCAAACCTACCACCTTCTGATCTGAAGTCAGACGCGTTGTCCATTACGCCACTGGCCCAACGCGCTTAGATGGGCTCCACAGCTTGTGAACAATCAGCAGAGATAATCACATTCACTTCTTCACTTCGATGGCTCCCCTTTGGGAAGCAGTGCCTTTCACTGACAAAGGAAAGATATTTGCCCTGACGTGTCTGCTTCAGGATCTCTTGCTCCTGTGATGGAAGTTTCCACTGTTTTATTCGCAGTCACTATGCGGGTTTCGGTTCCACCCCAGTGAAATGTACTTTCATACATTGAATAATGGTCTATTGCAGTCGAGGCATTGACCAAATTCAGCGAGAAATCTCTAGCTAGGAATCAGGAAACACACGAGATAAGGCAAAGTTGGCAATGCAAGTGTGAATCCGAGCTGTTCAGTGAGTGTATTGGAGATTGACACAACTTCTGACCTGAAAGAAGTGTTTCCCCCGCCGGGTTTGGAATCCCAGAGAGATACAAAACAAACTTCCTCTTGCGCTGCCTTCAGGATCGGCAGCAGGATTCGAAACCGCAATAAGAAACAGGATTTCCCGTTCATCGGTGCAATCACTCAGCTATAGCTATAAGTACCATGTTACACTGCTGCTTTTTTGAGCTGCTCTGTCTGCGGAGCTGAGAGAAGTGCATAGTTGTGCATTTGTTTGAATTCAATTACCTACGTTTTTGAAAGATTTAAATATCGGTACAAGGTGTGTCTGGGTGTATCATTCCGGTCAATGGAATAGACATTCAGCTGAACGCAAAAGCAGAAACTGCAGGAAAAAAAATCACCCGGTCTGGCAGCAACTGTGGAGAGAGAAACAGAGACACCGTTTCAAAATTTCTACAGAACTTTATGAGAACTCCGTTTCCTCCCTCAGGTACTGCCGCCCTTGCTGAGTTCCCTCAGCAATTCCAACAGCAGATCTTGTCACAACAATCCTCTTTATTTCAGTCCGGACAACTGAGAGGCACAGATGTGCTTGCAAGGAATTTTACAATCCTGGAAGGTGAAGAGTGAGGAGTGAAAGACATGTTGGGTTTAATTGAGATGTGGACCAGAGTATCCCAGTTGCTATGCTGAGGTTAGGAGGTGATATGACAAATTCTCACATTCTGCGTCCTCTCAAATGCAGAGTCCCTAAATCACCAAACAAGTGTGTCTGGGCATGAGTACGGAATGGATGCATATGACTTGTGAATTTACTTTTTGCATGATGAGATTTCTACAGTAAGGCAAAGGATCCGCTTCAAGAATGACTAAGAATAATATGGTCTCGCTCTTGAGGGAGTGCAGTGAAGGTTTACCAGGCTGTTTCCGGGGATGGTGGGGCTGACGTATGAGGAGAGATTAACTGCGTTAGGATTGTTTCCTCCAGAGTTCAGACGGATGAGGAAGGAATCTCATAGAGATTTATAAAATATAAACAGGAGTGGACAGGATAGATAACACAATCCTCAGAAAAGGAGACCAAAACTGCACACAATATTCTAGATGTGGCCTCACCAAGGCGACAACACATCCCTGCTCCTGGACTCAACCTCTCACAATGAAGGCTAATATACCATCTCTTCATCAAGCAGTAAAGCTACATTGCATGAAAGCACATTACGTAAAATGCACTTGAGCATCTTCCAACGACGAGAGCATGCTGGTGACCTCTGACAACCAAAGTTGTTTCAAGGCAATATGATGTGCTTCCATGGCAATAGACACAGAAATGTATATGCAGTTACATAATTAAACACACGCGCTGCTGTAGAAAATCACAGCAAGCTGACCTTGAGAATTAATCAGTTTATTGCACGATGCACCATGGGGACACACTCCGTCCGAAGAGAGGCTCAGTAGAACTCCGAACTACAGCAGGATTATAGAGAAAACAAAGACAATGTCTCCAATTTTGAATATTCGAGTGATATCAGCTGCTCTCCAGTCTGCAGGGACTGTATCGGAATGTTTACAATCCTGACAGTGAATGCATTCTCTACTGCTGGAACCACTTTGTGAAGTACGCTTGGATGTAGATTATCAGACCCTGGGGGTTGATCCACCGTCCATCCCCGCAATTTTCAAAGCAACATTTCTTTACTAATATTGATCAGCCTCAGTTCTCCCACTCAGTAAAATTTGCATTCTCCAACATTTCTGGTATCTGATTTGTGTCCGAGAGTGTTAGAGTTGAACATCACGGAGACAGGGCTTTGCCAAACTGATCCATGCCAAAGAAATTATCTTTCCACGATAATCTTATTTCCCTGCACTTGGCCCTTTATCCTTCTGAACCATTCCTGTGCATGTATTTGTCCAAATACCTTTTAAATATGGTTAATGTTTCTCCCTCAACCACTTCCACTGGCAGCTCATTCCATATGCTTAACAGTCTTAGTGTATAAAAGTTGGCCCTCAGGTTCCCATTTATTATTTCCATCCTAACCTCAGACTGATTCCTTCTAGTCCTGGATTACCCAAAGCTGGGAAACTACTGAGTGCATGCCTCTCATGGTCGTTTACATTTCTATAAGATACTCCGTAAATCTCCTACCCTTTAAATGTAAATTTAAAGATTCAGCACCCGAGTCTCCGCATCAACGATCTCACTCTCCATGTTGATTAAAAAGTTCTAGCGTGTCATGGTTGCTCGTCCCCAAGGGAGCAGCTACAGTTAGATTAGCAATGATTAACTTCTCATTACACAGCATCCAGTGTAAGATGGCCTGCTTTCTAGTTGGTTTCCGCACGTATTGGTCAAGGGAACCATCCCACATACAATCCACAAATTCCTCCTCTCCACCATTGTAACTAAATTGATTAGTCCAGTCGATGTGCAGTTAACATCATGCATGATCACCAAAATACCCTTCTCTCATGCATCTCTAATTTCCTGTTTACTGCCATTCCCAACATTACTACTGCTGTTTGGGAGTGTGCATGTGACCCACTTATGTTTTTTACCCTTGTTTTTTTTCACTCTACCCATAAAGACACCAAATTGTCAGAGCTCGTATCCTGAAAAGAGATGAACAAATCTACATGACAAGGAATGGAGGCATTTCGCTCAAAAGCTGACCTTGAATTTGATGCTAATTAGTCTTATCCACTTGCAATGAGTTGTTTCATAATGCCAGTTTAAGGTGATGAGCTCGAATAAGCGTGCACTTGCTTTCTCAATAGAATGATATCAGACAGTATTGTTGACATTTTCACCATCAGTGTAATTTCAGTGCTTCTCCAGCAGATGGAAGTGAGGACTGATAGTCGCTTCTCCTATCAACATATTCAGGCCTGTTGTGACACACTGTTGGTACAATTGAGACTTAATTGCCGGGTTTCTTAGTCACGTCACAACCATTCCACAAAGCGGTATTAGATGTTTTTGAAAGACATGACGGAAAGCAGGCATGCTTAAGTATTACTGAGTCATAGGTTTCATCATTAGTCGATATAGAATCCATGTAGGTGAAGGTCAGAAATACCATGGGAAAAACAACGTTGCTGGAATAAATGTTAGAATCATGGAATTATGAAGAAAGCATGACAGAGATCAGAAGATAATGAAGCATGGAAATAAAGGCAGTGTATTAATCACTGGCAAATTAATCCTCACATCAATTGACAGACAGACAGAAAGACTTTCACACTTAATGGTAAGGTCCTGGGGAGTGTTGCTGAACAAGGAGACCTTGGAGTGCTGGTTCATAGCTCCTTGAAGATGGAGTCGCAGGTAGATAGGAGAGCGAAGAAGGCGTTTGGTATGCTTTCCTTTATTGGTCAGAGAATTAAGTACAGGAGTTTTAAGGTCATGTTGCGGCTGTACAGGGCATTGGTTAGGCCAGTGTTGGAATATTGTGTGCAATTCTGGTCTCCTTTCCATCGGAATGATGCTGTGAAACTTGAAAGGGGTTAGAAAAGATTTAGAAGGATGCTGCCAGGGTTCGAGGATTTGCAGGTTGAATAGGCTGGGGCAGTTTCCCTTGGAGCATCGGAGGCTGAGGGGTGACCTTATTGAGGTTTCCAAAATCATGAGGGTTATAGATAGGTTAAATAAACAAAGTATTTTCTCTGGGGTGGGGGAGTCCAGAACTAGATGGCATAAGTTTATGGTGAAAGGGGAAAGATATCAAGGTGACCTAAGGGGTATTTTTTTTATGCAGAGGATGGTACGTGTATGGAATGAGCTGCCAGAGGAACTGGTGGAGGCTGGTAAAATTGCAATATTTAAAGGACATCTGGATAGGCATTTGAATAGGAAGGGGATGAGCCAGGTACTGGCAGGTAGGACTTGATTGGGTTGGGATATCTGATCGGCATGGACGGGTTGGACCGAAGTGTCTGTTTCTGTGCTGTACATTCCTATGACTCTATCAGCAAAGGTAGTCACAAAGAAGAATTCAGATAGAATCCTGAAACAGTATGTCGTGGTTCAACCCGGAATCTTGATGTCCTGAATCTGGTAATGTGCAATGAGTCAGATGTTATGCATGGTGACAGACTGAAAGATTGCCTCGGAACAGCAAAGTTTGGAGAGGGAGAATCTGACATCCGAAACAAATGTGCTCAGCTTATATAAGTGTAAATTTTAAACGGATGAGGGTAGAGCTTGCTGGAGTGGACCAGGAAACGGGTTTAGCAGCAAAAACCTGTGAAGAATAATGGCAATCCATTTAGAAAAAAACAGTTCAACGCTCACAGTAATGATACAATTCAAGTGAGAAGGATAAAATCTAGGAAAGGGATGAGTGTATTATGTTTATGTAGAAAAGTTGCAAACAGCAACAAATTGAATTAAAAGGAAAACATAAAATGTGGGAAATATTTTCGGTGAGCAGGACATTCGGAATGATTACAGAAATATCAATAAGCGAGCAAATTGGACAGGCAAATGGACGTTCATGTAATAGTGTAGGTGCGATGGGCTTTAGATTATTATGACAGGGCGGCGTAACATCGAGGGCCGAAGGGCCTGTACTGCGCTGTAATATCCTATGTTCTATGTAAAGATTAATAAGGAGGGAGAAGGTAAACATCGAAAACGAAGCTACAGCTGATATTAAAGTGGACAGCAAGAGCAACCTTAAATACAAAGAACTGAAGAGAAAAGCCAACGTGAATATAGGCCCATATTGAATGAAGCTGGGAATTCGTGACTGGGAACCACGAAATGACAGAAAAGATGAATAAATAGTCTGCATCTGCCTTGGAAGTAGCAGGCAAAGAACATTCTATAATTACGAAATAATGAAGGGCAAAAGAAACGGCGAGCAATGCAATACAATGACTTTCACTACAAAGAAAACGTCAGAGAAATTTAAAGGAGTATTTACCGCAAAATGCATTGGAACGAAAAAGGTGCAATCCAAGATAGAAAAATAAATAAGAAAAAATCTGTGTTGGATGCACTAGTTGTAACTTTCCAATAATCATTAGCTTTCAGAAAAGTAATACTGGATTGGCAAAGTGACAAGGTAACACCTTTACTCAAAAAAAGTATGGACACAAAAAAGTCTGACTGAGGCCATTATTGGCCAATTAACATAATTTATTGGATAATTGCGTCGTCTACAATAAACCACATAACACCGGAGCATTTAGAAGTACATAACATGATCAAGAGGACTGAGAATGGATTTACAAAAGGGAAATCTCGCTTGATAAATGTATTAGAATTCTTTGAGAATAAGGAGGAAATAGTGATTTTTTTTTTGGTTTCTGAAGACATTTGATAAGTTACCACACGTAAGATTATTTAACAAGATAACAGCCTGTGGTTTCGGAGGTATTCTGTTGCCACGGAGAGAAGATTGTGGAAATCACAATCGGAAGAGTGTTTGATTACGAATTTTACTTTACAGGATGTCAATCTGTAGCCGGTGAATACCACATAAATCCCTTTCAGGGGACACAAATATTTACAAAATATTTTAACGACTTAGATGAGTGAAGTGAATGTACTGCAGACAAGTTGGCAAATGGCACAAAAATTGTCGAGGAGGTAATTGGTGGGTATGAAGAAAAACAGTGTGCAGAGGGCTATAGATTGGAAAAGAGAGGGAACAATAAACTTTGCATATTAATATAAGGTGGTGAAGTAAATGAGAAATGCCATAATAAATGAAGTTATGAATTTTAGCAGGAACGGTAGAGCAACTGAATATTATTTACATAGAGATTGAATTCTGAAATCTACATAACAGATTTGGGAATCCTCATCACAGAATGACGAAAAGCTAGCTTTTAATTTTAACTGCAACAAAGGCAAACATAATGCTGGGCTTTGTTTAAAAACTAATGGAATATTGATAGTTGGAATATAAAAAAAGACCGAGCCGACAAATGCGTGGCTGAGGAGCTGTCGCAGGGGCTAGGATTCACATTTTCCGATCATTGAGGTCTCTTCAGCAACAGAAATGACATGTATAAGAGGGACAGGTTTCACTTGAATTGGAAAGGGACAACTAGTCTTGCAGGAAATCTTTCTCGTGGTACCCTGAAGACTTAAAACTGGTAAGGGTGATGGTGAGACTCAACACAATAGTGAGAAAAAGGAAAAGGTTGAGGATGGTAAAATAGACACGGTGAACCATTCTAAGAGTCAAGGCAGGCAACAGTTTGGCATAAATGAGGTAAGACTGAAAAGCAGCATTTACTTGAGTGCAAGATGCCTGACAGATGGGGCAGTTGAACATAGGGCATGGATGGGAATGTAGGATGGGGATATCATAACCATTATAGAAAGGTGGCTCAGGGATGAACAGGACTGGCCGCTTAATCTTCATGGGTGCAGATGCTATATAAAGAACAGACGGGGTGAGGGGGGAAACAAGCGAGGAGGAGGAGTGGTACTTCTGGTTCAGAAGCACATTATGGCTGGATGTAGCGAGGAAATTCCTGGGAGACTGCCCAGTGACTTTACATGGATGAAATCTAATTTTGAGAAAGGGATGATCACCTTGCTGGGAGTGTAATATAGTCCTCTCAATAGTCAATTGGAAATTCGCAAGTGAATATGTAAGGAGATCTCAGCTATGTGTAAGCACAATTGGATTATGGTCGGTGATTTTTAACTTTCCAAACATATTTTGGGACTGTCATAGTGTTAAGGTCTTGGATGGGGAGTAATTGCTTAGGTTTATAAAAGGAAAATTTCGTCTTCAGTAGGAAGCACCTACTACAGGTTGTGGAATGATTGAACTTGTGTTGCGAAACGGAGCAGGAGAAGTGACTGAGATGTCCTGGGGCGCAGACTTCGGAGCAAGTAATCGTAATTGTATTAGTTTGAAAACCGTTATGAAAAATAGTAGAATTGATTTAAAAAATGAATGTTTCAAATTGGAGTGAGGTCTGGTTTGACGGTATCTGACAGGAACTTTGATAATCTGGTTGGGGTGGAGATGGCGGCTATTCGCTGGAAAAGGGACGGTTGGGAATTGGGAAGCATTTAAGCATGAGATCATGAGAGTTCAGTGATGGTATGTTCCTGTTTGTGTGAAAGGCAAATCTCGTCGGTGCAGGGAAAGCAGTATGACAAGAGGAATTGAGACTCTGGTCAAGAAATAGGAGATATATATCAGGTGTAGACAGCTGGGATCGAGTGAATCCGGAAACGGATATAAGGGCAGTCGGAAATCACGAGGGTCAAAAAGGGGCATGAAGTCACTTTGTCAAACAGAGTTAACGAAAATCCCAAACGATTCCATTAATGCAGTATGGGTACAAAAATAATCAAGGAGACAATACAGCCGCTTAAAGACCAACATATGTGTGAGACTACAAGAGATGGATGAGACACTGAGCAAATATTTTGCATTAATAGGTGTATGGAAACTAAGGAAATTGGGAAATACGTAGCGATGCCTTAAAAGAGTTCATCTCAGAGTAGAGGAGGCACTGCATGTCTAGAAACCAAAAACAGAGAGAAATCTCTGAAATCCCTGAGATCTGATCAGGTGTTTCCCAGAACTTAGTGGGAAGCTTAGGGTGAGATTCCTGAGCCCCTTGCTGAGATATTTGTATTATTGATATTCATGGATGAGGTGCTGGAAGATTGGAGATTGGCTAATGTGGTGGCATTATGTAAGTTGGCTCTAAAGGAAAACCAGGACACAATGGAGAGTTGAGTTTTCTCTCCACAGATACTGCCAGAGCCTCTGAGTTTTTCCACAAATTCTGTTTTATTTTGTTTCAGATACACGGCATCTGCAGTTCTTTTGATTTTTACTTAGTGGTGGTGGAGTGTTGTCTTTTGGATTGGAGGTCTGTAAAAACATAACAATACCAGAACGTAAGAAATGTGAGAAAGATTCAGCCATATGACCCTACGAGCCTGCTCCTCTGTTCAACAAGACCATGGATGATCATCCCATGGACTGAGCTCCACGTACCCACCTGGAGGCTCCCTGCCTCCATTCCTGATGAAGAGCCTTTGCCTGAAACGTCGAATATCCTGCTCCTCGGATGCTGCCTGACTCGCAGTGCTTTTCCAGAAACAAACTCTCAGCGTTTAATCTATAAGGTGACCCTGAATAGGCGAGGCCTTTTCTTTTTCCTGCAGCACGAGGAAAGGGGGCTGAGGGTTGGCCTGAACAAGATCCAGAAATCATGAGGGGCATTGTTATGATGAATAGCCAAGGTCTTTTGCAGAGTGTTGGGGAGTCCAAAACTATAAGACAGAGGATTATGGCGAGAGGAGAAACGTTGGAAAAGGTCCTGAAGGGGAACGTTTTCACATA